>NC_090439.1:225946218-226619528 GCF_031143425.1 Pleurodeles waltl
CCTACAGAAACGCTGGTAGCTACAAAAGCTTTACAGAATGCCTGGCCTTAATGCGCAATTCTAAAACAGGAACTCATAAGTGACACCTCAAGTACCACCCTTCATTGACCATGCAGAACGGAGCAGCTACTCATCCAACCAGAAAATGCTATATAAAAAGCTGCATAATCGCTGCATCAGTTTCATGTTTACTCCTCAGTCTCCTTGAAAGACTTCCAGCCTTTCCAAAGAATCCATCTGGAGACAGACCCAGTAGTACCTCAGCACGAAAACACAGTAACACATCCCTAAAGGGTCCTCACAATTTTCTAACACAACAAAAATCTACTCTCACTCCTTTGAGCATTCAGCAGTCTCTTGAAAGTTTTTCACCATGACCATTTAAAACAAATACACCCACCTTCCCTTGACAAAGTATCTCGTTGTAGTTGAATCCGTAGTATAATATGCATCTTTCTATCTAAGAAGCATCTTGAGAAAATGTATTTTACAGTGCTGTGATGTGTAAGCATTTATTGCATTAATCTTTCACAAAAAGCTCCATTCCAAAGGTCATATTTGGTATCAGTCCAAACATTTAGTACAAACTTTGGAAAAGGCCTAGATGATTGATTTAATGCATCATTCATGTCAAGCAGGTTACTGTGCGCTAACATCAGTTTCTTTCTTCACTCTGTACGTGCCTTCAGATGTGGAGCCCAAGATTAATCAGCGATACCAGTTTGCAGATTCCTAGGGTGGGATCTTTTTATAGTGGACCATTCCACTGAATGAGGAGCAGGGACGGCAGAGAGAAATCTGCAGTTAGATAAGAGTACCCGCCAGAAAGAGCATTACTGAAGGTGAGTAAATGTCTTTAATGGATATTTCTAACTGCAGATTCTTCATCTACAGAATAGGTACCAAGGCCAAACATTAGGATTATAGCCTGAATGTCCTCCACTAGTAGTGCCGGAGGGAAGGCCAGAAACTGCACTGTATCCAAGATGGCTTCAATGAAATGGAGTCTCTGCAATGGAGTCAGTTGTGACATCGGAACGTTGATCATGAACCCCAATGAAGTCAACTTTTGCCATCTTCCGGGGGCGGTCTATGACTGACTGTAGTGAGCCCACCTGTGACAGAAGTCATTAGAGGTAGGGGAAATGAGAGATCCATAACCTCCGAAGGTGTGCCACTACCACCGCCAACACTTTCACAAAAACCAGTGAGGCGCATTCTGAAAAAGCTCCTGGCCCACCATGATCCGCAACCAGTATCTGTGGAAAAGCAAGACGGGTACATAAACATAAGGGTCCTGCAGGTCCAAACCACCAACCACCTGCCAGGTCCGGACACAAATTTGTCTTTCAATAAGAAAGCATTTAGAGAGTGGAGCTCTAAAATAGTTCTCTAAAATAGTGCAGTACTTCTTCAGCACTAGGAAATAACAAGGGCCAGGCCCTATTGCCTATACCAGCTCCCTCTCTATTACTCCTTTGGACAAAAGTGCCTGCACTTTGTGCGGAAAGATGGACAAGTGATCCTCTGACATGTTCCAATGTGGGTGATAGGTGCTGTGGGTCGAAAAGGAATGGCAGGGCATTGCCTTGTTAGACGATCTAGAGGACCAACCTGTCCAAGGTTATCTTTTGCCACCCTTGTAGAAAATATCTGATCCTGTCTCCCATAGGATGAATGTGTGCCACTAAGCGCAAACTAAAGTGACTTCAAGCAGCTGCTCGAGGGCCAGTGGACTTGGAAAAGGATTTTGAACACATGAGATCAGCAGGAATGAAGGCTCACTTGAAAGAATTGCTGCAGAGTGCTCAGATCTGGGGAGCATTAGAGAAGTGGGAAGGTAGATGGGCAAAGAAGAAGGATAAGCGGAAGCAAGATTCGTAAGAGAGGTCTGAAGATGTTCAGTAAGAAAAGGAATCAGTAAAGATGCTTCCGATTAGAGAGATTCCGGGGGGGGCAGTTTGTTCATGTTCCATGTCACAGGAGTGATATATTGTCATTCACAAATGATTACCCAAAACTGAGAAAGAAACCTGTCGAGTGGTATCAGCAGACAGACAGATTTCTGAAACTTTTAAAATGTTTGTGGGAAGACTTAAACACATTGTTGGAGATAGTGGTCCCAGCCGACTTATGGGTCGAGTGTAAGAGAGCAGTGGATTGGCCAACAAGTGAACCAGAAAGGGATAGAGTAAAGGGTGCACCTTCACTTGAGGTGATGAAACATTACTATGAGGTGATTGAGTTTCTGAAGACAAGAATGTCTCCCAATAATATTGACTGGCAGAGAATCGACGGAACGGTTCAAGAGTCTAAAGAGTCAATACATACCTACTATGAAAGATTGTTAAAGGCGTTTAAAGAGTACAGTGGGAAGGAAACAATTGAGCCGAAACACATGTTGCATTTTGTGTTCAGGTTAGTCGAGGGTTTGAGACCAGAAGTAGGACAGATGATTAAGAGCCATTTGATTTGCTGGCAGGCAAAGCTGATTGATGAAGTGTTGCAGTATCCAGAATACTGTAGTGATGAGATTGAATTGAAGCAGAAAAAGCTGAAGAAAAGCAATGGTGATGCAAATAAAGGCAACTCAGACAGGAGTGCAAGGAGCTTTAGTACCACCTATCCCGCCGCAGCAGAGAACTGTTATGTTCCAGCCTCAAATGAGAGGTAGAGGTCGTGGAGTTGACATGATGCGGGGTCCGGAGTTGGGTACTGTAGTGGTTCAGAATGACATGCAGTGGATGAAAAAGATGTTGCCATGTCATTCGTGCGGAAACGTGGGACACTGGAAGCGGGAGTGTCCATTGATGGTGCAGGAAGGTGTCGTTCAGCAGGGTGGTGATGTCAGTACATTTCAAACTGTGAAAGTCCCACGAATGAAAGGATTTATTCCTAATGTTCAGAATCGAGTGCAGAATTTCCAACCCGTGCAACAAATGCAAGTGCCAGGTGCACAATTAACACAGTTGCAACCAATGCAGCAGCTGGTTCCCATGGTACCTAGACAGCAAATGGAAATACCGCAAGCCCCGACGGAGCAGCAACAGGTGATGCTTACTCAGAAGGTCACAGGTCAGAGACAAGACAGAATTAATGACACAGTACACCAATTTCCATTTTATAGTGAGGATGAAATAAACGTAGAATGGATGAGTGACAGTTCGGATGAAGGACCGTGTGTGCTTGTGGCATCCCTAAAGGTAGATCAGAGAGGATCTTTTGTGAAGGGAATGATGATGGGTTATAAGGTCTCATTTTTGGTGGACACAGGAGCTACACGCTCTACAGTGATAAGTGTGGAAGTTCCGAATTTACCTCTTTCAGGCAGAACAGTTCAAGTTGTGGGAGTTGAGAATAGACAGTTGAGAAATCCAATCACAGAACCAGTGCAGGTCGAGATCGGCAATTATCAAGGACTACATAGATTTGTAATATGTGATTCGTGTCCAGTATCCCAACTGGGAAGGGATTTACTGTGCAAGACAAAATGCTCCATTAATTGTTCAGACACTGGAATAGAAGTACAAACTAATAGCGATGATGAAGAACAGGTGACTGAAATGGTGATTAACATGATAGTGAGGAATACCCATTGATTGAATTGTTCCCAATGTTTACTGTGAGAGAATTGCATGCAGACTTGCAGGGAACGGTGAAAGAAGATGTCTGGGATCTGACAGGTAAAGAAGTAGGTCTGATTAAGGGAGTGGAGTCGGTTAAGATTACTTTGAAGCGAAATGCAGTATTTCCACAACTTCCACAGTATAACATGCTGCAAGATGTTCTGATGAAAGTGGCACAAATAATTGGAGATTTCCTAAAACAAGGAGTTTTGAAAGAAGTGTTAAGCAGTCCATGTAATTCACCAATAATGGGCTTAAAGAAGCCGTGTGGGAAAGTGCGTGTTGTGCAGGTCTTGCAAAAAGTGAACGATTTAGTGGTCAAGTGATGTCCAGTGGTGTCAAATCCAGCAGTGATACTGTTTCAGATTCCTTGTGATGCAGAGTGGTTCACAGTGATTGACTTGTCACAAGCTTTCTTTTCTATGCCTCTTCATGAGGATAGTCAGATTCTTTTTAGTTTCATATTCCTAGACAGAGTCTACAGCTGGTGCAGGCTTCCACAAGGGTATACAGAGTCACCATCACTGTTTAATCAGATTTTGAAAAAGAACCTGGAGTCATTGGAATTACCATACCAATCCACTCTAGTGCAATACATTGATGATTTGCTGATTGCATCCAGAACAAGGGACAAATGTAAGTATGACTCGATTGCCCTGTTGAATCATTTGGGAAATTTTGGACAGAAGGTCTCACCTGTAAAATTGCAGTTTTGTCAGAAAGCAGTGAAATACCTGGGACATCAGATTGAAAAGGGATTAAGGAGAATATCCAGAGAAAGAATTATCATGATACAGCAGAGAAGTCCCCCGACCTCTCAGAGAGATGTCAGAATGTTTTTGGGAATGGTGGGGTACTGTAGACAGTGGATCTCAAACTTTGCTGAGATTGAGAAACCCCGACAGCAGTTGATACATAAGGAAGTTACAGATCCCATTACCCTAGATGAAGATCAGATGAAAGCGTTCACTGAATTGAGCTCCAGCATTGGGAATGCCTGATTACACAAAGCCATTCACATTGTTTTGTCATGACGTGAGGCTTGTTCTTTGTCTGTTTTGGCACAGGTCCATGGAGGTGCTTATCGCCCAGTAGCCTATTTTTCAGCTACCTTGGACCCGGTCGCAGCAGCTTTACCAGGGTGCCAGCATGCAGTAGCCGCAGTTGGTCAAAGTCTTTCCCATGTGAGGGGGTAGTCATGGGATACCCTTTGACGGTAATGGTACCACACTCTGTTGAAGTTTTACTGACAAGGTCGAAAACGCAATATTTGACTGGTGCAAGATTGACAAGGTATGAGACGAGCCTACTGGGTGCTCCAAATGTAACATTGAAAAGATGTAGAGTGCTGAATCCAGTGACATTGCTTCCAAGTAATACTGTTGAAATTGAGAAAGAAGAAGAAATTGAGCATGATTGTCTTGAGGTAACTGAGCTGTGTACAAAACCAAGACCTGATATTAGAGATACATGTTTGGAAGAAAATGACCAAATTGTCTTTGTTGATGGTTCGTGTCTCAGAGATAGAACAGTGACATTGAGAGCAAGATATGCAGTATGCACCATCACAGGCACGTTAGAAGCTTCATGGCTTCCAGGCGTATACTCTGCACAAGTAGCAGAATTGATAGCTCCTACTAGAGCATGCTATGTCTCTGCGAGACTAAGAGTCACCATCTATACAGATAGTCAGTATGGATTTGGAATTGTTCCCGATTTTGGTCAGTTGTGATCGCAAAGAGGGTTCATGACCTCTACTGGAACACCGATAAGAAATGGCGACAGAATAAAAGAGTTGTTGTGCGTAATACAGTTACCTGAAGAAATCGCAGTGGTAAAATATCAAAAGACACAAGATTACATTTCATTGGGAAATGGATATGCAGATCAAGTCGCAAGGTTTTGCGCATTGAACTGTATATCATTTAAAGACAAGTGGGAATTGATGCCCGAGGAAGAGAATAACTGCACAAGTTTTGCCTTAAAAGTGATTGATACTCTGGAGGAGTTAAAAACATTGCAGGAAAATGCAGATAAAGAGGAGAAGCGACTCTGGGTTAACTGAAGTGTGTCTAAAGACCTGATTAAATTTGGGTTTCTGAGGAGGGTCAGATGGTGTTGCCCAATAGTTTATTGTCTCAGATGGCCAGGTACTACCATGGCCATGCACATATTGGAAGGGATGCCATGGTCAGGTTGTTCAAGGTTGATTGGTTCAATCCAAAATTCAGGCAAGCAGCAGAGGCAGTGTGTTATCAATGTGTAATTTGTCAACAACTAAATGTGGGAAAAGGGACAGTGGTGAATTTGAGCCACATTGGAAGAGCAGGGGATCCATTCAGCAGAATGCAATTGGATTTCATTGAGATGCCTGCATGTGGTGGTTTGATGTACGTGTTGGTGATTGTGTGTGCCTTTAGTCATTGGATTGAAGCATGCCCCACAAGAAGAAATGACAGCCTCACAGTAGAAAAGCTGTTGCTTAGAGAGTTAATACCATAGTTCGGATTTCCGATCTCTTTAGAATCAGATAGGGAAACTCACTTCAATAACAAGGTGATTAAACTCTTCTGTGCAGCACTAGATATTGAGCAGAAGTTGCATTGTAGCTATCACCCAGAAGCCTCAGGACTAGTGGAGCAAATGAATGGTATATTGAAATCAAGAATTGCCAATATGTGTGCCACAATTAATCTGAAATGGCCAGACGCATTAACGTTGGTGTTGATGTCAATGCATAACATACCTGACAGGAAGACTGGACTGTCACCCCATGAGATCCTCATGGGCAGAGCAATGAGATTGCCAGCAATTCCAGCCAATGCACTTGTCAATATTACAGATTATATGGTGTTGGACTACTGCAAGGGTCTGGCTGATGTGGTTTGCTCTTTCTCTCAGTAGGTGCAGGCTGCTACCCTGCCATCCATCCATGACCCAGGTCACAATCTGAGAGCTGGAGATTGGGTCGTCATCAAAAAGCATGTTTGCAAAACCTGTTTGGAACGGCGTTGGAAAGGTCCCTACCAGGTAGTGTTAACAATTACGACAGCTGTAAAGTGTGCACGACTGCCAAACTGGACACATGCAAGCCATACAAAGAGAGTGGTGAGTCCGCAAGATCATGAAGAGGTGTTGTTGAGAGCACCAATAACAGCTAAACAAGTGAATGTAAATGAGCCAGAACAAGAGCAAGCTGAACCTGAGGTTGAACCTGACCTTGTGGAAGATCGTTCTATCACCCCTGTAAGAGACGAGAGTGAAGAATTACAGGAGGGTGAGCAAGAGCCTAATTCAACGGATACAGCAGGAGAACCGAGCACAGCAGGGGTTCTCCCAGAAGCAGATGGTGCTGAGAAGCAAACAGAGCGAGTGCCAGATCAAGAGGGTGAAAGAGTTGAGACGGATCAAAGTCAAAGTGATTTGACTCCTCCTGAACCCGTTGCAGGTCCATCAAAAGAAAACAACATAGAGAAAGAGTCCGATTATGAGGAGAATATTGACAGAAGGAACGAGAAAAGGAGATAATTGGCCTGAATTTCAAATTGGGAAGAAGAAGGAATTGGTCATAAATGAAACAATAGAGGAAGAAGTGGATACTACGAGAAAAGAAGAATTAAGTGAAGAAACATTAGGTGGTGAACGAAGGTTGAAAAGGAAGTTTAGTTTAGTTTAGTTTTTAGAATTTATAGAGCGCATAGTTACCCAAGGGCATCCCAGCGCTAAAAGCAACAAAGATCACGTGCAGGTAGGGGAACAAGAGTTAATTACGGAAAATAATAGTTTAAAGCTTTTTCCTGAAGAGTCGCTCAGAGGATTCATAGCGGAGCTCCAAGGGAAGGGAATTCCAAAGATGGGCAGCCTTACTGGAGAAGGAGTTGTTGCCCCAAGCTCTCTTAGACCGAGAGATGTGAACATACCTAAGAGAGGAAGATCGTAGATTCCTAGATGGAGTATGCAGGAAAATTTGTTTTCTTAAAAGAATTGGACCCTTACCATGTAGGGCCCTGTGAACAATACAGAGTGATTTAAAATGAATCCGCTCTTTGATGGGGAGCCAGTGAAGAGTCGAGATAGCCGATTTGGCAGAAGAATGTTTTGGTAAATGAGTAAGAAGCCTGGCAGCTGCATTTTGCACTCTCTGCAGCTTCTTTATAATGTAGAGCGGAGAACTAAGGAACAAGGAGTTTCCATAGTCAAGCCGAGAGAGGATTAGAGCTTGAATAGGAATTCTTCTAGCGGTGGGAGGGAGAAGGGTGAGAATCTTCCTAAACATGCGTAGGAGACCGAAACAGGTAGAGGAGACTTTATTGGCTTGGGGATCCATGGTAAGCCGAGGGTCAAGCAACACACCCAGACTCTTAACTTGGGGTTTGGGAGGAGGAAGATTGCTGAAAGTATCTGAAAAAGATGGGAGAGGGAAGGCAGGGGAACCATTACCCAGGACCAAAACTTCCGACTTCCCATCATTAAATGTGAGTTTGGATTCAATCATCCAGTTAGTGATGTCACTCATACAGCGGGAGAGGTCATCTACAGGCGAGTCTCCAGAGCTGGAGAGGGACACCACCAACTGCATGTCGTCTGCATAGGTGACCAGTGAAAGGTTATGAGGGGCGATCACTTTGGCTAATGGTGACAGATAAACATTGAAAAGAGTGGGACTAAGGGAGGAGCCCTGGGGGACTCCACAGGTCAAAGGGAAAAAATCAGAGAAAAAGGTACGGTCCAAAACTTGAAAGGATTTACCTTTGAGGAAGGAGGAAACCCAGGACAGGGAGGAGCCTCCTGCCCCTATTTCTGATAGTCTGCAGCAAAGAAGATCGTGATCGACTGTGTCAAAGGCTGCCCTCAGGTCAAGCAAGATAATGGCTACATGAGTCCCTTGATCTAAGAGCTGACGAGCCGACTCAGTTACAGTGAGAAGAGCTGACTCGGTGCTATGCAAAGCTCTAAAGCCCATTTGGGTGACAAGTAACAAGTCGAAGATACGTAGGTCCTGAGTGCGCATATGCAACTACAAGTGAATGGCAACACAAGTTTATGTCCTTTTGTTTTAATAGAGAAGTTCCGAGTCAGTACTTTGATGTAACCTGAAGGTGACGCAAAGACTGCGTTGCTGAGCTGATCTAAGAAAACGTGAAAAGAAATCCTGTTGAAATAAAACCAGAAAAGACATTGATACCCTGATATGACAATTGAAAACCGGATGTGACAAGCTGCTAATCGATTTTGACAAAGGAGAAAAGGGATCCTAGGTGTGAAACTGAACTGAGAGAAAGAAATATTTTTCCTCCATTTTTAATTTTTCTGTTGAACTTTATCTATGTGTTGCTTCTACTTTCTGATTCTTTACAGATCATGGCTGAGTTAGATAACCGTGTAAGGAACATTAGATATTGTAGGTATTTGAGTGTTGGAGTGGCAATTATGTGTGGAATAATGATTATAATAATGATTGTGGGAATGTCTATTCATGATAGGAAAAAAGCTAATATTGTTTCTGTCCCTGAGACTACTACAATAACAGCTCTAGAAAGGTTTAAGTTAGATGAGAAATACTTGCGTGACTATACTAAAGCTCAAGGAGAGCTTTTTTCTAATGTTTTCCATCGCTTATTGAGTAAGTATGTTGAAACGATGGATGCAAGGAATTGTCTTCTGTGTACGCAAATTCCTTCCTCTGTGGAAGAAGGGGTTACGTACCATAGTCTGCCATTAACATATGGCATAAGCTGTAGTCTGCTACTAACAAGATTATATAGCCAAGAGTATATTCAGTATTTTTACTCGAATTACGATTTAGTGTTCTCTTTTCTTCCTATTATTAGATATCTGAGTAAAGTAGCTAAAGAGCATGATATAGTATTAGTTATAAGCTTTTTTGAACCGACATTAACGTTTGGTACCGCATACGCTTACAAAAATAACATGACATGCCTACTCACCCCGTTAGAAAAGAGCTTTATAGGGCATACTGATGACAAGAGGAAGGCATTGAAGGAGAAGTTAGTGAAAGGATTAGAGAAGAGGAGGACTTATAAGAATGATTATGCTTACACTGCTATTAAAACACAAGGGAAATTAGCTTTAGATGCATTACATGTAAGGAAGCTTTGTATATATAGGCCAAAATCACGCACTGACATTTTATTTGTGGGAATGAGTGAATGTAGGCATGTGTTTTTGTTTCAGAGTAAATTGACTTTTATGCTGAATGGTCAGGACCTTTCGATTCCTGGGATTTACTATATTTGTGGACTTAATGCTTATTCCAGTCTTCCTAGAGGATGGTATGGGACATGCTATTTGGGGATAGTTTTCTCTACAATTTATCAGATAGATGATTTAAAGAAGTTCCCGAAAGTGACTGAATTACATCATAAGCGACAGAGGAGGGAAACCTCTTCTGCAATTGTGGGGGATATTTTTGGTGCAGTAATTCCTTCTGTAGGAGTTATTTTGAAAGCAATCAAGATACGAAAGTTGTCTACTATTGTTGATAACATGCTGACAAACTTTACAGGGGCAATACTCCTGATAGATACAGAATTAGCAGCAGATAGAGCTATGACGCTTCAGAATTACCTAGCTTTGGACATCCTTCTAGCAAAGGATGGCGGAGTCTGTAGGATAATTAATACTAGGCATTGTTGTTCTTACATTCCTAGTAATGATAAGGAAATAAAAGACTTACTAACATAACTAATTTGAGTAAGGATTTGAAAGAGTTGAAGAAACGAGGGTTTTGGGGAAAAGTTGGAAAAGGATTTGCTTCAGTAGGTAATTGGTTTAGTCAAATTTGGAATGGGGTATTATTGAAAATCGTACAGAGAATATTAATTGTGATTGTTTGTATATTAGGATTATGGGGTATATGCAAATTATGGCAAAGGATAAAATTAAGGAGGTCTAAAAATAATCAGAGGAAGGAAGAACAACCCAGGGGAAGATTCTTTAAAGAAAAGGTGAGAAGAAGGCAGAATACATCAGAGACAGAATTGTAAAATGTTGATAAGGAGAGGTGTGGTGACATATTTAGTCATCAGAGGAGGGACTGTTGAAGCAGGTATGCTAAATAAGAGAATTATTAATGATGTATATGTGTTTACTAATGAAAAATGCGTAGAGAGATTAATCATAGAGAAAATAATGTGCACGTTTGAAAAAGTGCCCTCAGGTGTGATCACCATGTGTACTAATAGAACTGAAACTGTAAGAATTAATGAAAATATATGAGAAAAATGTAATAATATGTCATAATGAGATGTATAACCTATGTTTTGCATTAATTTGTAGAGTTAAATTAGCTAAACTAAAGGCCTAGTCTCCCTAGGCCTCGCATACTGAGAGCAGAGAACAATAACCGCATTTGCACAGAAGCTGCTACGAACTAGCTTTGACTCGCTCGATGTTAAAGTTGCTTAGCTAGAATTTTCTGCAATGTACTGGCGGACAGGAGATGATAAAGACAATTTGATACAATTATGTGTAGAGTAGGCTAAATGTACTTTCCCAGGACTTAAACAATGAAGGCACTGTCTGAAGAGGAACATGCAACAATTTCGATACCTGAAGAGCTGGATGATAACATCGTAAAGTGGACCAATCCGCATCTTGTGAACGAACTGATATTGAAATTAGTAGATTCAGTAAACAAATACCATAGGTTAAAGTTATATCTGCTGACTGACTGACCAATTAGAAATTAGGGGGATGGACTGGAAGACCCTAATAAAAAGTCATGACAAGGGGCTGAAACTAGAGAATGTGAGGGAGAATTGATGACGTCAGGAGACGCAGTCCGAGGTGCTGATACTCTGTGAGCCTGATCCGTGGCTGACTAATTGATGACCTGAAGACGAAGATTGACTTGTTGCTGATCCATCCTGGATACGTAGCTATGAAAATGTGACTGACAATTTTTATGCCTTTTCTTCTAGGTACCAATTGCACTAATTTTAGAATTCTCTTTTAGATAGAGTTTTTCCAAATTCATGTTTTCTCTAAAGGTTTTTCGCACAAAGACCAACATGCTGATGCTAATCTTGGTTAGGTAGGCTGTTAAGAGTGACGTTGACAGTGACAAAATGACTGACAAACGTATTTGATGAACTTCGCTATTAATGCTGGTATTCTTAGTTTATGAAATTGCATTGTCGCATATGTTTCCTTCAAGTGATAATGTTTTCTATTAATGAATTAATAAATTGAATGGATTGAATAAAGATTGAACTAATGGATGATTTAGAATTTTAATCAATAGGGAAATACAATTGTTTAACTCATTACTGAGTTGTGGTTATTCATGAGTAGATGTTTTAAGCTGTTTCCATAGAATGTTTCTTGATTATTGATGTTAGCTATCGATTCAGTCATCACTGCATGACTAGGACACTCCATGCGATACAAAAGGTTCATCAACCTTTACACGTAGCCTTGCAAGTTTACTTACTAAGGACCAGGCACGCTAGCACAGGTCTTCAGGTCCAGGAATCCACCATTTTTTGTTTGCAGTCTTGCTTGGTTCTTGCAATAACTCTAATCACGACTTGTAGTGTGTCCTAAGGAAACTTGCAGTACTTTACTCCTAATTTCCTGGACTCTGGGGTGGGGTATTTTACTTACCTTTGCTGTATTCTTACTCTCCCAGAGATTCTCTACACACTACACTTGTCTAAGGGGGAATTTGTGATTCGCATTCCACTTTCTTAGTATATGGTTTGTGTTGCCCCAGACCTATTTTCTCCCATTGCATTCTATTGCATTTCCTATTTTTTGCACTATCCTATGTCTAATTACTTACCTTATTTTGGTGTCTAGTGTATATATTGTGTATTATACTTATCTCCAGAAGGAGTAAGGCCTCTAAGATATTTTTGGCCTTGTGTCACCCAAATAAACTACCTTTATTTTTGGTAACACTGAGTATTGTCTTTACTTGTGCATAAGTACTGTGTAACTATAAGTGGTATTGCAGGAGCTTTGCATGTCTCCTAGTTCAGCCTAAGCTGTTCTGCTATAGCTTCCTCTATCAGCTTAGGCTGCTAGAACACTACTACATTTCACTAATAAGGGATAACTGGACCTGGTGTAGGGTGTAAGTACCAAGGTACCCACCGCAAATCAGGCCAGCCTCCTACAGGCGTTTGACTAGCTGTGTGTGTGAGCTGGCATTTGACTGACAGTGTGTGTGTGTAGACTGGCATTTGGCTGTCAATGTGTGTGGATTGGTATTTGACTGGTGGTATATATGGACAGGTGTTTGGCTTTCTGTGTGTGGACTGGCATTTGGCTGGTGGTATGTCGTCATTTTTATGTCCTTGTGATTTAATCAATATTGTTTTCCTTTTATTGTCTTTATGGTTTATAGGTTTTAAACTAAATAAAGATTTATTTGACTTAGACTAGGCTGCAGTACCTGTGGACTGGTGTTTGGCTGGCAGTGTTTGGGGTGGTAGTTCACTGTCAGTGTATGTATTGGAGGTTGACTAACAGTATTTGTAGTAGCAGCTGACTGATTTTGATGCGCAGTGGCAGCTGACTGATGGTGTGTGAAGTCTTGCTTGCAGTGTGTGTAGTGACTTGCTGTTGTTCGCTACACACACATATACACACACACACACCCACACACATACACACACACAATGACAGCCAAATGCCAGTCCGCACATACCACCATCCAAATGCAAGCCCATACACCCTACCAGCTCTTGTGATTGGTGTGTCAGTTCTGTGGATGTATGAAAGTAATGAACCCTTAAGTGGCATCGTTTGGTGATGTTAGTGTTGTAATGTATTGGGCCCGCTTCTGGCAGTGTAACTAGTGTAACTAGTTTTCTGAGTGTAATGCATGAAAGGTGCATGAATGGCCTGTAAAGAAGTTGGTGCCTTGTCATAGCCTTACAGCTCATGAGTTGTGAGTCACTGGTTCAGTGTAATGAAATTTCAATAATATTATTAACAGTGATTTCTGCATTTTAATTTTCCAGAAATAATTTGTTAATACTTACATTTTGAACTTTTCACTGACTCTCATGACAGATCCAAACAATATGTGTGTGTACGTGCTTACTAACTCAATATATTTTTGCATAGTAGACACCAGGGGACTCCAGGGTGGTGCACCTTGCATAGATCCCATAGGGTTTTCTTACCAGAAAGTCCTTGCAAACCTCAAACATTGGCTCAAAACCCATCATCTTCCTCGCCTTTTTGTCACTGGAAGCACTGGAATCAGAGGGGAGCAACAAATGTCCTACTACCCTGTGTTCCCACATGTCTCCTGATACAAATGGTACCCCACCAGCGGGGGTGAGCCTGGTGCCCGCACCAGGACAGGATATAAGACACAACATGGTAACATCAACAAAAAAGGTAGCTGTGGAGTTTGGGCACGGCAGCCACCCAGGGAAACCTACCAAACATGGACATTTCAGAAAACTAGACACCCAAGGGAGTCCAGGGAGGGGTGCCACTTTTTAAATGAGCAGTGATCCACAAGTTCCGACTACCCAGTGTTCCTGCACTTGTCCCAATACAAACACTACCCCACTAGTGCCCGTGAAAGAAATGGATCAAACCAGTGTCAATTGGAGGCCTTGTGAGGTGATCCCTGCATTCTCCAGAGGGTTACTTCTCAGAAATGCAAGTAAACTGCACAATTTTAGGGAAAGTTTGAGTTTGCAAGGCATCAAGGAAAATAAATCTTGTGTGAGATCCACACAAGACACGCTACTCTGGACACCCCTGGGTGACTAGTTGACAGGAGGGATAAACACAAAATGGCAACTAGGCCTGGGGGAAGGAGAACAAAGGAAGAGACCACTATTAATGTCTACCATAAACATTAAAAATCAATTGGAATAGAGCTATCACCCTCTAATATTGGCATGCGCATCATCGGCAACTATCCACACCATGGTAGGTTGAAACCACCAGGGCAGACTAAACCAAAAAAGTATCTTATGGGATAGAAACAGTGATCCAGAATAAGAGAAAAGAAAAGAGTTAAAAATACCTCCTGGTATATTTAGGGTACCATGAGTATGGATAAAAACAAGAATCCAAGTTTCTTAACGGAATTGGTGTCCCAAAAAACTATTTTATACTAACATGCTTCAGCCCTTGTATAGAGCCATGCAGGTCTGGGACCTTCGTCTGGGTTGTCAACTGTCCCTGCCTGTCTACGCATGTACTCATAATCGTGATGCCTATTGCTCTCACCTGAACTAGATGCAACATCACGCTCGGAAGTACCAAGAGAGAAACACAACAAATCAAGTAATGGAAGGTGATCATTTATTAGTGGTGATGCACTCTCATAAACACCAAACATGCCAATGGTCATGAGAGGGTATTTTGTATTTATTTGAAAAAATATATATACTTTGTGGTTCATTTACTGACAAGATGGAACAGGAATACATAGCTAATATGGTCAATCTAACAAACACCTAATTTCCTGAGAAACCAGACCTCAGATATGCAAGAGAAAATACTATGAGGTACCATGTTTCCTTCCACGTGCACTAAAATTTGATCAAAGTGATGGAAAAGTCACGCTGTGTACCACAATAAATCTGCTGTAAAATCACCATGTGTGTGTTGTGTCTGAAAGCTAACCTGCTGTAATGTCATCAAGTGTGTGCATGCATAAGTGACTTGTGACACTTCTTTCCAATACATATGCATTAAAGTTTAATTCGCAAGGCAGATTTTCTAAAAAACACTATTATACCTTACCACATTGTTGGATGGCTCAAGAACCATATGTGTCTGGCTACAGAACGGCACCCGCTTACAGACACTTAAGACAATGCATCATGACAATGTATGCTCAAATTGTTATGGTATTACATATTCAAAGAATGTAGTCATAATTATTTGCTTCAAATTTTACACCTAAAGCTTAAGGGATGACCCTTCAAATTCTGAGGTGAAGCACAATTGCTGACTCATAACCCATCTTTAGGTACTTATACTTATAGGTAAGTGATACACTTGTAAGCTGTTGTTGTCCTAATTAATGCCTAAGGGGTGCACTTGTTCCAGGTCATTTTGTTCCAGTACTAATGACATATTAGCAGAGTGCCGGGCAAACCTTTCCCAAACTCTCAGATACAATCATGTAGCCTTCCTGCTGAGCTTCGTGCAAACTCTTTACCAAAGTTGCCCTATAGACAATGTGACTGCCTTTATTAGAGGGAACCCATTCCCAATACATCGAGGTTTCCGCAAAGTCTACTGAACTCATGGTAAATGGCCACAACAATCATATGTAGATAAAGCATATTATCCTAATGCAATGGTTACACATGTCTATGTAGAAAAATCAAAGCTCCCACCATAGTTCGGGAATTCATAATTCAAGGTTTATAATTCCCATTCACAAAAGTGCACTGTGGTCACCCATTTTTAAGGTAGCGTACTTGGTGCTCCAATACCCCTGAAAACAGTGGTCAAAGCTCCTGACAAAGTTCTGGAAGTTGTCAGTTAAAACTTGGCCATGCAATGGAAACAACTTTCCATCTAGATAAATTCCAAATGATTTATTTTGAAGATCCTGCCAAGGCGATTTATTCAAACATTCCAGAATTCATAAAATTAAGGGCCTGTTCTAGAACTTTGCGGACGGGTTACTCTGTCAGAACAGTGACAGATATCCTGTCTGCCGAAATCTAAATCCTAGTATCTTCTATGGGATTTAGATTTCGACAGAAGGGATATCCGTGACCGTTATGACGGAGTACCCATCCGCCGAGTTCTAAATCAAGCCCTAACTTACGTTTCTCTGCGAACCTTCAAGACCCAAAATCAGCATCTCCTAACATGGAAACGGACTTACTTAATCACGTTTGTGATGGAGTATTCCATCAGCCAAGTTCTAAATCATTTTCCTATCGAGAAATTTTAATAAAGTTGAAATACCACAGTACGATGAAATAATTTTCATAGACTGATTGATGCCTTGAATAAATTCTGACAACATTCTCTTCCCAATAGGCGCAGTGACTTCAAGGCCATATGCTGCACACATCTGCCTATAATGTTCCATGTAGCCTACGACAAGGAGCACCTCTTTAGATAAATTCACCAAGCAAAAAGATCCTTCACAATAAAACCCAGTATCTTTTGATTAAATACTGCAAGCAAGCATAATATTTTGCCACTAGGTGCAAAGTATTTTAAAATCACATGCACCTCTAGAAGTATATATTGCTTACAGTACTATAACATATTACAATTTAATGTGTACACTTGAGTATACTTGTTCACAATCAATTTAAAATGTAAGGAATGCACACTGAACTCAGCAGTGACAATATTGCCTGATAGCCGTTCACATTGAGTCCATCTGATTACATTTCCCAGAATTCTTGGGGGGTTGCAGTCTCATGCGTGTCACTCACCATGCCACAATCACCTGCTGTGACCTTTTAACACACCTCAGAGCCTTCCAAGTCTGTTCTTCTTCTGCCTGCAGTGGTTCTCCTTCGATATTGGCAGCAGTGATCGTACCTTAACGAAGTAAGTACATTTCCATGTTAGTAGACGAGGATTTTGGGTCTTCAAGAGTTGTGGCATAACACAACTTAATTTTATAAATCCAGGAATTTATTAATAAATCACCTTGGTGGAAACTTCAAAATGGGTCATTTGTAGTTTATTGAGATGAAAAGTTGTTTTCTTTATGTGGCCAAGTTTTAAAAAACAACTTCCCAAACCTAGGCGGGGGTTTTGACCACTGTTTTGCAAAAGACCTGTTGGGGGGGTATGTGTAGTGTTAGCTTGAATGCAGGTAGACCAATTCTGGACGTAATCTTTGACATCTTGTGGCAAGGTAGGCCCCCCAAAATGTAGTTGCCACAAGTCTAAGGTCTTTTTCTCCTGAGATGGCGAGCTAGAACAGAATCATGTCCCCAATGTAATACAGTATCCAGTAGTTCTTGTGTGGGAATAAAAAGTTGGCCTAAGTGGTAAGGTAATCCCTCATGTTCAGTGATTCCAGGAGGGTAAGACCCAGTGTCTTTTGCAGCACGTATTTGAGTAAGAAACTCATCGGAAGAACATAGCGCTACAATTTTGTCAGGAGAAAGATAGGTTTAGCATGTTCGCTGTTTTGGTCAGTTGAAGAGAACCCCCATCTCGCAAGGGTGTCTGCTTTTTGTTGGGCACTCCCTGGTCTACATGTGATAACAAAATCAAATTTATTAAAAAACAGTAACCAGTGGAGCGTTCATGGAGTTAAGGCCTTTGTGGCTTAAAAACATTGGAGGTTGAGGTGATCGGTGTAAATGGTAACAGTGTGTCTTGCTCCGAAGAAGTGATGGTGCCATTCTTGAAAAGCTAGCTTGAGCGCTAAGAGCTCCCGCTCTGCCACAGTGTAATTTTGTAAAGCTGGTAGAAGCTTCTTAGAGAAGTATGCCACTGGATGAAACAGCCCAGACTCAGCATCTCGTTGGGAGAGAACACCACCCACTGCTAACTGGAATGCGTCAGCTTCTACAAAAACCGGCTGGAACGGTTCAGGGTGATGGAGAATGAGGGCTTCAATGAGGGCCTTTTTTGGTGACTGAAAGGCTTTCTCAGCTTGAGAATCCCAAAGAAAAGGAACACCTTTCTTCAGCACACATGTGATTGGTGACACTACAGTGTAACATTTTGGGATAAAGCACCTGTAAAAATTGGCAAAGCCAAGAAAGCACGGAATTTCCTTACTTGAGTGTGGAGCTTCCCAGTTCAGAATCGCCTGTATCTTGTTTTTGTCCATAGCAATCCCATCAGGAGATATGATATATCCCAAAAACTCTATTGTTCTGGCATGAAACACACACTTCTCTAATTTGGCAAATAAGTGGTGTTTGCGTAAATTCTGAAGAACTGCCCATGCATGTCCTGTATGTTCCTCTGGGGTAGATGAATAGATCGGAATGTCATCTATGTAAACTATTAAACAGACGTCCAGAAACTCTTGTAACACCTCATTTATAAAAAATTGGAAGGCAGCAGGTGCATTACGCAGGCCAAAGGGCATCACTATATATTCAAAGAACCCAAACCTGGTCCAGAATGTTGTCTTCCATTCATCACCCTCAGATCAAATGATAGCCCCCCTAAAGTAAAGTTTGGTGTAGATGGTGAAGTTACGCACTTGATCTAAAAGAACAGATATTAGAGGAAGTGTGTAGTGTTTTTTGATTGTCATCTTAACTGCGCGGTAGGCAGGTGCGCAAATCGCCATCCTTCTTAGGTAAGAAAAACAAGGGCGAAGATACTGGTGATGTAGAGTGACGGATAAAACCTTTGTCCAATAACTCGTCAACATAAGTGCCAAGGTACTGAGTTTCTGGCTCAAACAGAGCGTATACTCTGTTGCATGGTAGCCTAGCTCCAGGGATTAAGTCAATACAACAATCGTAAGATCGGTGTGGTGGTAACTGGGTGGCTGGTTGTTCACTGAATACGTCATGAAAGTCCTGGTAAGGACCAGGTAAGGCCTGTGAGTCAGGAACAGAAGCAGCAAGAGTGGATGCACAGTGCAAGGGTGTCACAGGTTGAGGTGGTTCCTGATAGCAGGAATGCCAGCAGTGCTCAAATCCAAACTGACTGTCCTAGCTACTCAATCTATTTTGGGGTTTTGTACCTGGAGCCATGGGATACCTAAAATGGCACCAGAAACTGGAGTATCAATGAGACCAAATTGATCGCCTCAAAATGTTTATTGGTACAGATCATGGTTAAAGGACTACTCTAACAGTCGATAAGTCCGGAGTATAATTCCGAAGCATCAACAGCTCTTACTGGCTCTGGACTGTCTTTCTTAATCATAGTGATCCCCAAAAATCTTAGCAAGACCTATATCCAAGAAATTCCCAGTGGCTCCTGAGTAAAGTAATATCGGAAGGAACTTTCTTACTTTGGCAGACAAAATCAAGGTGACTATTAGGGTAAGGTGACAAGGTACATGAGTCAAGGTATTAGCTAGGAAATGTGTGACCTTACTCATAGGGTGGCGACGGCCCCAGGTTTTACCGGGCCTGGTAGTTTTCTGCCTGCTCGGAAGTTCCTGAAACAGACAAAGTTACTGCACCCACTGCTTTCTAACAAGTAGTGGATTTATTTGTACATTCTGGAGCAAAATGCCCAGGATTGCTGCAGTACAAACAAAGATTCAACTTCCTTCTACGTTCCTTCTCTTCCTTAGACAAGGGTCTTCTCACTCCTCCAATTTGCATGGGTTCTGAGGAGTCATGAAGTGGTTGGTTCTCTCCTTTCTGGCTTAACCACCACTATTCGAGTTTCACCTCATTATTTCTCACCTCTTCTTTCTGACAAACGATTATCTAACCGAACCACCAGGTCAATAAACTGTGAGCACTACTGGGCAGGTCGGCTATCTGGGCTAGAACATCCTTAAGTTCGTCACGAAGGCCTCAATAGAAGATAAAGGTGCATTTTCCTTCAGGCCACTCACTCTCAGCAATGAGGCGATTAAAAGAGGTGATGTCAGTTAACAAATCTTTATTTCCCTGACATAGACTCAGCAAATCATTGTCGCTGGCTGGACTAAAAAATGTTTAGCAAAAAGCCTACACTTGGATTCCTTAAAACGAGCAAAGTCATAGAGCAATGGGTCATTCTGTTCCACTAGGGGAACAGACCAGGTTGCGGCGTTTCCTCCTAGATAAGAGAGTATTAAATGCCACCTTGGCGGCATCATTTGGGAAGGCCATTGGACGGCAGAGAAATTGCAAGTGACATTGGTTCATAAAGGTTTGGTATTTGGCACAGTCATCCAAAAAAACGCTCAGGGTGAGCTAAGGGAACTAGGGTAGGTGTGGTGACGGTGACCTGCATGGGTTGTGTAGGGGAAGATAAACTTGGGATAGTACTATGGCCGAAGGCAGTGCATTGAAAATGAGGTGGAAGTACAATGGGGTTCTTGGCTTGTATCTAGAGTCTTCCCATGAAAAATCCTGGGGCTTTTGCATATGTAACTTGTAACACAATTCAGTATTTTCAAGTTGAAGGGCTGACACTTCCTGCGTTGAGCCGTGGAAGGCCCTTGTGATATCTGCCAAAAAAGGAGAGTCCTCGTCAGGTGGCAACGCATGCTTAAAGGCTTCGGAAGACACATCCAGGGATTCCATCGCCCAGGCAGCTGTGAATGTTGTGGCTTGGCTTTTATGTTGTGACGCGGCCACTCACCTGAAAACCAGGCCATCTGCAGGGGTGATGACTGTTCTCCCGACCTCCTGAGTCACATCCCAGTGTTACGGATTGCACCAGGAGCCCCGGCAGGTGCCCCAAAAGGGAAAGGGATTTGGAAAAAGAAAGAAAGAAACACTGCACTCCTTTTCACCAGGTCCAGCCGGGTGTGGTTCTTCGGGTTTTGGAGGACTTTCAGTGGAACCCTTGAAAGTTGCCTTTCTGTGATGAATCACGGCATTGGTGAAGCTATTTGCTATTAAGAGACTGTTCACAACATTCAATAAAGCATGCACTGATCTCATTAAACAGCATTTAAAAAGGCATGCAATGATCTCATTAATTTCGTCTAATTTGGTTATCACAGCACATTCACCTGGTAATATCAGAAACTTGGCACTCTCTCTCTTCTCACGGATTAATATATACAAAAGGTAACAAAATCTGAATGTCTCTAAACAAATTAGGAAGTTCTGCAAGTCTCTTTCATGGATCTGCACTTTCACATTAGGTGGTCTATGGTAAAACAACAACATAAAACGAGTTGCAATATCAAAAGCAAGAAAACTCACATATAGAGTATTCCTAGCACTGTATTGCATAATCACTATTAACATAGAATGAATTGCAATACCAAAAGCAAGTAAACTCACACATAAAGTAATCCTAGCACTGAGTGGCGTAATCACTTTTAGTTCAAAAAGTAAACAAGTGGAGGACAGTGAAGTTCGGTCAAAGTTTTCAGTTACAAAACGAAAATTGCCAAGGCCCCAGAGCTAAATCTGTTATTCAACCCACATCAAGGCCCCCACTCATTAATCAGGTCTGTGTCCTTAGAAGAGGCCTTTCAAAGTCTCAAGAAGGCTAGAGAGCAATCAGTCTCAGTTTTCAGCTTTCACCCAAAAAAAACAAAGCAACCATAATAAAATTATACACAAACAGATTCCAGACAGAATGCTCCACTTAGCTGACAGAAGTTTGTTCTTTCCAGAAGATCTCTGCTGAGGCTCTTTGCTGCCAGCCCAGTCAAGAGGGCAAAGGGTGGGGCCTGGAGGGAATTCCAGAGTGCAGAGGGCTTTCCTTGCCAGACAGGAAGAAAGCCAAGCAGAGTCATGTGCACAGCAAGAGTAGTTATAGCCAGCATGACTCATTCTTTTGGAAACAAAAAGAGGCAGCTGCTTCCTGGAGACCTTGGGGTATGGTGGTTGCCTAGTGACCAATAAGCATAAGCAAGTGAACCTGACATATTTAGAAGCACTGACACTGTCACATGTGGTCAACAAGCATTGGTGAAAACAACTATATAGTGCAACAAGCATTAGTAACATCAAGTGCATATCAAACATGAGCAATATCTATCCTGAAATGCAGACAGTAAAATAACGTTAGAAGCAACCCAATGGTGCTACACGCACATGATTAAAACAACGCCCCTGAGGATGTTGACAAATTAGGCAGAGTTGTTGGGTCCTGACACATAGGTTTGCGAATAGCATTTGGTAGTACTTTGGTAGTAATACTATAGTGCTACTAAAGTACTACAGAATGCTGTTTGTTAGTGGGCGCCTATATTCTTTGCTGCAAGGTTTTATGTAGATCCTATCTGTTCCATAAGAAGAATTATGGTCTTTTATTTCTAACTCAGCTAAACAAACATTGGCGTGGCTGATTGCTCTGGTTTCGTCAAGGTGCTCCAATGGTTATTTTTATTTATTGCAAGTTTATGCCACGCAAAAGAGTTTAAAAAAAAAAAGGAAAATTTCACCACTTGAACATGGTGGTTTCTATGCATGGAAAAAGTGTTTACATTTATAAAAATAAAAAAAGAATTAAGGATGATGATAATATATTTCTTTTTACTACCAAAATTGTCAAAGAAAAATTAGCAAATATAATTTCAGCAAGTTTTGTTTTTTCAGTTGAGCACCCCATGAGAGTGCCTGCATTTTCCCGCTGGCTCCCTCATATACTTCTCTTCTCCCCTCCACCCTGCTCCATGTTGCTTTCTCTTGACTGTGCGCTTTTCCCCACCCCCTCCATAATGTGCTTGCCCTAGTGTGCTTCCCTGCAGTGCTTTCTCACCCATGTACATCTCACCTCAAATCCATGTTCCTCTCTCTTACTCATTTGCTTCATTTCTCTCCCCTGTGGTTCTTGTTGGCCTTTCACCTTGTTGTGCACTACTCCCCCATCCTCTATGATTCTACCCCTACCCCCCATGATGCTTCTTGCCACCTGTGCCCACTTTGTGACTTCCCCCCACCTGTACCCACCTGTGTTGCTTTAAACCTTGTTGCTTCACACCCCCTTGCTACTGCCCCCACCCTCTGTGTTGTCCCCTTCCACCGGCTTATAAAAAACAAACTCTCTGGAGCTATGTTTTTTCTTTTTATTTACCAATCCAACTTGGATCAGTAAATAGAAAAAAAGCTTCCGTATCATTTTGCAGGTGTGCACACATACAGATGATGAGGCCAGAAATGTCATATACTTTTTAACTCCTCTATAACCATGCTGCACAGCATTAAGGATTCTCTACAGCATCATTAACAACCATTGACAAAGCCAAGGAGTCCTAAAAGCAAGACGTGTGGACTCTGACCCCTGTCGAGGGCTGACATCTCCTGGTGCAAAATTATATCCTACAGCTTCCGACACAGTAGTTGTATCCTTTTTAGTGACTTATTTGCCAGGAGTTGATTGTAAGAGCTATACATATAGATGGTGATGTCTTTGGACTTGAATGAGATGGTTTAAACAGCTAGGAATGTTTAAAGATTTAGCAATATAATGTAGAGCAATATAAGTGTGTAAGTTAGTTGATTGGTAAGCTTAGCTACTGCTGATCAGCTCTTTTTCATTTAGGTGATTCTAAGCAGTGCTTTAAGTGGGCAGGTACTGTCTGGTACAGAGTACCTGCATTTCTTCAATTTGAAATGGGGAGTACCTGTACTGCTACAATACATTCAATTGGAGAGCACCTGCACTTCTCAGGAGCAAACAGGTACCCTAAATAGTGAGTACATGTACTTCTATATTTCCATTTAAAGCACTGATTCTAAGTCATATTGAGGGTATATCCCAAATTGGTTCTGTGTACGTTCTAAATGAGATTTGTACGTAAGAGATTCTAATGATTTCTGTTAGCTTTATCTTGTGTCTGAATGTTCACAATATTAATTTACATAAATATACAACAAATACATTTTTCATTCAGTAACGTTGTTAGGGAGGAGTTTCTACATTTGCAAATTAACAGAATCTTAATTTGATCATCCTTTGATAAAAATATGCTTGGTGGTTGTTGCAGTGTCATGAGCAGGTTAAATGTGTAGAATGTTGGGAGTTACTACACTTCTGGCAAAGTGAAAAAGTACAGCAGAGTTAAACAGCATGGTAACGGAAACACTGAGAGCCTATAAAATGACATCAGGCTTGACAAAGGCTGCCAGTAATAGAAGGGAGGTTCACATTATGTCAAAGTAATCTCTGGGAATACACATTGCACCAAGTAAAACTGGATTATTGCCACACATTTTTCTTTCAAAATCTTTATTAGAAATAACACAAAGGCAGATGCCTCCTCGGAAAAGCTAGCTATCAGTACAGATTCTCCAAATGTATTATCGTTAGGAAACTTCCATTCTGAACACCACTGGATCCAATTACCAAATAGTCCCTTCCTTTGTAGTGATACCCTGTGGGTCTCATGTAAGAAGGCGGAAAAAGTTGTGAGCGGTCACTCATATTGACCCCCTCAGGTACCACCTCAGAAAACCATAAGCAAACTCACTCTTCTTTGAGAAAGGGAAATCCAAGATGTGCAGGTTGACATTGTTCTCCAGGTGCTCCACTTTCCCCTCCAGTTGAAAGTCCAAGTCAAATGTACAATCCTGGAGCTTTGCCATCTCCCTACTTCAATTACAGAGCCTGAAAAGTTGTCACAAAATCCTTTATTTGTTTGAGCTGCTGCTCTACCATCACCAATCTGCAATACAGTTTCTCCATTTTCTCTTTTATGCATGTCATCTTTCCTTCAGGGCAGTTATTAATAGGTTCTCTTGTGGACAAAGGTCTTCCCTCCGCAGGCCAGTTTTTGATGTTACGTGAAGGGGTGGGATCTCCTGTGGTACAAGCTGGTCTGGGGCAAATAAACATGCATTCTTGCTTCATACCACTAGGGGCAGGATGACTTGCTCTACTGTGCCAGTTATAGAAAATAATGTGTATCTGCGGATGCACTTGAGATCAATATGCGCTGTGCACCCTGTGATGGGCAGATTATCTAAAACTTCAATTTCAAGTTTTTATCCCAAATAGGCACTCCATGCTGTGTCTTACCAGCTTCTTGAGGCAAATCCCCTGCCAGTTCAGTTGTAGCCACAGCAGAAGAACAGACATGTGAGGCTGCAGGTACCGGTGCATCACAATGCACATTGAGTAGTAATGATGCCAACCTGTTATGCCCAGCTGCCTTCTTTGCCATCACTGGCCAGGCCATTTAACTACTGTATCTTCAAAAGAACCGGTGGCCGCTATCTTGAACTCCAGCAGTGAACAAAAAGTGGCGACTGCTTGATAACTTCAGGGCTCCAGAACACATCATGTTCCACTCTTAGTATGGAAGCACTGCAGCCTCACCAGGACACAATCCTTCTATTGTGTGTTGTGCATTCCACTCCTACCAGTACAACCTACCTCAACATGTGTCTATGTATTTATTACTTCAGTCCTACTGTACAAGAGAAAATAAATCACTCTCGCCCATGCACTACTCTGTCTCACCCTATACCTCTCTCAATTTATCCTCTGTCTCCACTCTCTTGCTCATCCCAAGCCTTATTCTAATAGTATGATATCCAAAATATCCCTTCCTAGACCTCCCACCTGGCTCACCCCAAACCTCAGTTTACTACTATGATCTCCCTAACAACCCTACTAAATGTTCCCTCATGTATCTCTCCTTTGAGTCAACACAAACCTCATTTTACTATTTTGTTCTCCCTAATCCCTTTCTACAGGCTCTTCCCTCCTCCATCTCTCCTTTAATTCTCCCAAACCTCAGCTTACTACTGTGATCTCTCAATTGACACCTTCTAGATTCTTCCCTCTTCTCTCCCTCCAGTATTCTATTAAATCCAACTAATAGATTTGCACGCCAACCACTCAAATGAACTCATACTTCCCTATGCTAAAACTATTCTCCTATTTCCCTGTACTAATCCACCACTAATCCTTTTGGTTTCCAGAGTAGTGTGCTACTCACAGAAAAGTGCTTCAACGCCACATCAGGGATAGCAAGCGCTTTATAAATACAATTACATTTACAATCATTCTTGAACCACCCAACAATAGGGTAAGGTGTGGTAGCGCTTTTGGAAAATCTGCCTTGCAAATTTAACTTGAATGCATATGTACTGGGAAGAGGCATCACAAGTGACTTATGCATGTACACGCACACTTGACAGCTTTACAGCAAATTAGCCATGAGACACACACATGCGGTGGCTTAACAGGAGGTTTATCATGGGAAATGACATGACATTCCCAACACTTGGTTAGACAGTGGAAAGGAACAGAGTATTTTTTTTTGCATATCTGAGGTCCAGTTTCTCCAGAAATTAGGTGTCTGTTAGATTGCCCATATTAGCCATTTATTCTTGTTCCATCTTCATGGTAAATGAACCCCCAATTTTTTTTTTTTTTAATAAATAAAAAATACCCCCTCATGACCATTAACATGTTTGGTGTTTATGAGTGTATCCCCACTATGAAATAATCACCTTCTTTTCCTTGATTTGTTTCCCTCTAGGTACCTCAGAGCGTGACGTTGCATCTAGTTCAGGTGAGAGCAATAGGCCTCAGGATTATGCGTGGGGGCTGCTCGTAGACAGGCAGAAACAGGTTGACAGCCCTGATGAAGGCCCCAGACCCGGATAGGCTCTATGCGAGGGCTAAAACATTAAATAGGTCATTTGGGACATTAATTCCCTTAAGAAACCTGTATTCTTGTTTTTATCCACAGTCACAGTACCATGAATATAAAGGGTACTCCTTTGGGTATACCAGGAGGTATTTCTAACAGTTTTCTTTTCTCCTACTCTGGATCCCTGCTTCTACCCAGTAAGATAAGGTATTTAAAAGCTCCCATTTTTGGTTGAGTCTGCCCTGGTGGTATCATCCTACCACAGTATGGATAGGTGCCGATGTTGAAGCATGCCACTATTAGTGGGTTGGATGTTTATTCCAATTCTTTTTTAATGTTTTAGGTAGACTTTAATAGTGGTCTCTTCCTTGGTTTTCCTTTTTCCCAAGCCTAGTTAATATTTTATGTTTATCAGTTTTGTTTGGGAGAACAAAACTATGATAATTTTTCTGGCTATTTCTGTGTGGCATTAGTTTTCAGAAATGTCTGGTTTGGTAGGTCACCCTGGGTACCCACCCAACCTGGGCTTAAAAAACGCACCTACCCCATTGCCATAACAGTTCTTTTTTGTGACAGGAAATGTTGATTTTTCCACATTGTGTTTTGGGGCCTTTACTGATGCCGGCACTAGGGCCCACCCACATAAGTGAGGTACCATGTTTATCTGAAAACTTGGCGGCACGCTGAGTGGGTAGGAGATTTGTGGCTCCCCACAAATTCCAGGAGTTTGCCTCAATAAAAGTGAAGAAAATGTGTGTTTTTAGACAATGTTTGAGGTTTGCAAGGGCTTCTGTGTAAGAAAACCAGGGGGGGGACCACGCAGGTCATGTCACCCTGGCCCTCCAGGGATGCTAGATTTTTAAAAAATAGTGCAGGTTTGCTAAATTTCCCTAGGTGCCAGATGAGTTGAGCCAGGGCCCAAAATCAACTCCTACCCTGATTGTAAAAAGTGGTCATTTTCCAGTAAAAAAATGTGATCTGTCCATGTTGAGTTCTGGGCCCTTTCCTGTCGCAGGCCCTGGCTTAACCACAAAAATGAGGTACCATGTTTATTCGGAGGATTAGGGGAACACAGAATACTGTAACATTTGTTATTACCAATTGGATTTCTCTGCATTTGTCACTTCCAAATGTAAGCCAGTGTGTAAGAAAGACGACATTTTGAAAAATGCCCTCTAAATCACAAGCTAGTGTGTGTACCCACAAATTCAGAGATGTACAAATAACCAATGCTCCTAAACTCAGAATCAGAAATACATAGATTTAATTCAATAGTTCATATCATTGATCCAAAACTGAACTGTTTCTCAATACTGTGACTGATCTCAACTATTCCAATGGGGAGCATGGTCAGACTCAAGGTGAGCCCCTATTGCGAGTATCAGCCCGGCTCCTAATTTGTTGGTCAGCAGTTGACTCTATCACTAGCTCAATATTCCATTCTTCTGCTGATGCGAGATTCCCAAGTTTTCCTGTGCCCATCCAAAATCACATAATCACCTAAAAAAACTGATGTTATGTCATTCTTTATGACCCCTTACCTGAAGCAACACAAGTTTTTATAGGCTATGTCATCTGTCTATGGTACTTTCCCTAATGAGACACTAAGTCTATCAACAAAATTGAAATTCTAAAGTGATCTGACATTTTTCTGTCTTACATGTGTTATAGAAAACTGTACAATAATAAATAAATACATCACAAAACTGCCACCCATCAACATCCTGAAACTCATTCTAGGTCAGTCAGTACCACAGCATCAAGATCAAAGGTCAAGTAGTCACCATTGATTCAAAGGCCAGACTTCTACAAATCCAAGGTTTCTGCCCTTTCATTTTCTTTGAAGACTATCAGGCAGTAACTGGGTCTACCACCAGCTCAAAACTAAACTATATCAAATCATTCTACATTGGCCTGCCAAAACATTAAATCCTACAGCAACGCTGGTAGCTACAAAAGCTTTACAGAATGCCTGGCCTTAATGCGCGACTCTAAAACAGGAACTCATAGGTGACACCTCAAGTAGCACCCTTCATTGACCATGCAGAATGGAGCAGCTACTCATCCAACCAGAAAATGCTATATAAAAAAGCTGCATAATCGCTGCATCAGTTTCATGTTTACTCCTCAGTCTCCTTGAAAGACTTCCAGCCTTTCCAAAGAATCCATCTGGAGATTGACCCTGTAGTACCTCAGCACGAAAACACAGTAACACATCCCTAAAGGGTCCTCACAATTTTCTAACACAACAAAAATCTACTCTCACTCCTTTGAGCATTCAGCAGTATCTTGAAAGTTTTTCACCATGATCATTTAAAACAAATACACCCACCTTCCCTTGACAAAGTATCTCCTTGTAGTTGAATCCGTAGTATAATATGCATCTTTCTATCTAAGAAGCAAAATGTATTTTACAGTGCTGTGATGTGTAAGTATTTATTGCATTCATCTTTCACAAAAAGCTCCATTCCAAAGGTCATATTTGGTATCAGTCCAAACATTTAGTACAAACTTTGGAAAAGGCCTAGATGATTGATTTAATGCATCATTCATGTCAAGCATGTTACTGTGCGCTAACATCAGTTTCTTTCTTCTCTCTGTACGTGCCTTCAGATGTGGAGCCCAAGATTAATCAGCGATACCAGTTTGCAGATTCCTAGGGTGGGATCTTTTTATAGTGGACCATTCCACTGAATGGGGAGCAGGGATGGCAGAGAGAAATCTGCAGTTAGATAAGAGTACCCGCCAGAAAGAGCATTACTGAAGGTGAGTAACTTGTCTCTAATGGATATTTCTAACTGCAGATTCTTCATCTACAGAATAGGTACCAAGGCCAAACATTAGGATTATAGCCTGAATGTCCTCCACTAGTAGTGCCGGAGGGAAGGCCAGAAACTGCACTGTATCCAAGATGGCTTCAATGAAATGGAGTCTCTGCAATGGAGTCAGTTGTGACATCGGAACATTGATCATGAACCCCAATGAAGTCAACTTTTGCCGTCTTCCGGGGGCGGTCTATGACTGACTGTAGTGAGCCCACCTGTGACAGAAGTCATTAGAGGTAGGGGAAATGAGAGATCCATAACCTCCGAAGGTGTGCCACTACCACCGCCAACACTTTCACAAAAACCAGTGAGGCGCATTCTGAAAAAGCTCCTGGCCCACCATGATCCGCAACCAGTATCTGTGGAAAAGCAAGACGGGTACATAAACATAAGGGTCCTGCAGGTCCAAACCACCAACCACCTGCCAGGTCCAGACATAAATTTGTCTTTCAATAAGAAAGCATTTAGAGAGTGGAGCTCTAAAATAGTGCAGTACTTCTTCAGCACTAGGAAATAACAAGGGCCAGGCCCTATTGCCTATACCAGCTCCCTCTCTATTACTCCTTTGGACAAAAGGGCATGCACTTTGTGCAGAAAGATGGACAAGTGATCCTCTGACATGTTCCAATGTGGGTGATAGGTGCTGTGGGTCGAAAAGGAATGGCAGAGCATTGCCTTGTTAGACGATCTAGAGGACCAACCTGTCCAAGGTTATCTTTTGCCACCCTTGTAGAAAATATCTGATCCTGTCTCCCATAGGATGAATGTGTGCCACTAAGCGCAAACTAAAGTGACTTCAAGCAGCTGCTTGAGGGGCAGTGGACTTGGAAGTTTGCTGTCCCTGATGGTATGGGTGTTGTCTGCTTGATCCCCTGCCCCAGAGCCCCTAAAGGACTGGGTGCCTGTGGCAGGAGGATTTTGCTAAGTCTCTGGAGTATCCTCAAAATGTAGCAAACTGTTGATAATGTCTGACAGGGAAAGAAAAGCCTAGGAAACAGCTGTGGCCTAATTCTTTATAATATTCCAATGTCAATTCGGCCTTCTCGCCATCTAATTATATGTCCGTTAGAGAGGCTTCCATGACCCCAGAGAAGCCCATTGGTTGCAGCCAAGCGTGGCACCGGAACACCACAATAGTGTCAACTGCTTTGCCCATGCTAATGTCCAGTCCAGAGCGGCTCATACACTTGGCAGCATCCTGACCATTTTAGATGGTCTGAGCCAAATTGGCCCAAACTTCCTTGGGGACTTCCAGCAAGAGCTCCCCAACCATGTCCCATATGGCTGTATGGCAGAACTGAGCGTGGCTTAACAACGCGATCGGAACCACGACCGCATCTTAACTACACATGCCTTTACCACGCATGCCTTTACAACGAATTTCATTGTAAAAGCATGCTTAGTAAAGGTATATTTGGTAACGCCATACGTGGTTGTGTGACACAACTCCCTCACCTCTGCCCTAAACCCTAAAACCTACCCTGTCCTAAACACTACCTCACCATGTCCTAAAAAGTATCCCAAACCTCCACCCTAAAACCTACCCTACCCTGTCCTAAAAACTACCCGAGCCCCCACCTTAACCCCTAAAACCAACCCTGCTCTGTCATAAAAACTACCCCATCCCCTGCCCCACCCTAAACCCTAAAAACTACCATGCCCTGTCCTAAAACCTACTCCGACCCCCCAACCTAAAAGCTACCGTCTGAAAAGCTACCCGACCCCCCCACCCTAAACCCTAAAACCTACCCCACCCTGTCCTAAACACTACCCGACACTCCACCCCAACCCTAAAACCTACCCTGTCCTAAAAAATACCAGACCCCTATCCATACCCTAAAATCTACCCTGCCCTGTCCTAAACCTCCCCCACCCCTGCTCTAAACCCTAAAAACTACCCTGCCTTGTCTTAAAACCTACCCGGCCCTGTCCTAAAAACTATCCCGACCCCCCTCCCTAAACCCTACTGTGTCCTAAAAATTATAACACCCTATCCTAAAAATTACCCGACCCGACCCCCCCGCCCTGAACCCTAAATCCTAACCCGCCCTGTCCTAAAAACTACTGACCCCACACTAAACCCTAAAACCTACCCTGTCCTAAAAACTACCCCGCCCCTGCCCGAAACCCTAACCTACCCTGTCCTGAAAACCTAACCCACCCTAAACCTTACTCTGTCCTAAAAACTCTCCCATTCTGCCCCCACCCTGAACCCTAAAAGCTACCCCACACTGTCCTAAAAACTACCACAACTCCCCAATCTGCCCTAAACCCTAAAACATACCCTGCCCTGACTTAAAATCTATCTCGACCTCCCCTCCCCACCCCGCCCTGAACTCCCTACCCGCCCTGAACCCGAAGCCCTGTCTGGTCCTAAAAACTCCCCCACCCTGTCCTAAAAACTACCTCAATTCCCTGCCCCGCTCTAAATCCTAAAACCTATCCAGTCCTAAAAAGTACCCCAACTCCCTGCCGTAAACCTTAAAACCTACCCTGTCCTAAAATCTCCCCCACCCGGTCTTAAAAACTACCCTGACCCCATCCTAAAACCTATCCCATCCTGTCTTTAAAACTAACCCGAACTCTGCTCCCACCCTGTTGTGTAGCCATTTTAGCCATAGCTCCATGCACGTTATTTTAACACACTAGGCCAAGCCCCTGTGCACCTTAACCTAGATATATTTTATTCAGCTTCATTTTATTATTGTTACAGTAGCCACTTTTACGGTTTTGTTTTATTTTCTGTTTATCTAACAGTTTTTGCCTAGGCCAGCACTCTGTTCTCAAACAAAACATTCTTGATCACTCAGTGCTTTTTCCAAGGCTACAGCACGGTGCATTGCCGGTGAACGTGGTAGAAGTTTAGTCTCCAACATTCGTAGAAAAACACACATCTTACGTAGGGACATTTTCCCAGAACATCAGCTGTGTTGTTATAAAAACACTTCCTTGTCCCTTATACGTTAGAGGGAGAGTCCAGCCACAGAACCACAACTGTATGCTGATTGCCGAATGCTTCGCTACAGATGCTAACACAGACCGCAGGCCTTTGCTCAGGTATGGGGGATAATGTCTTCCCAGGGAAACCTGAAGGGCAGAATTAGAGCTTAACATGCTATTCTCTATCATAGCCTAGGTAGAAGTTAGTCTATTGACAATAGTGACAATATGTTTGCGTTATTTTTATGCTTCACTCTTCTCGTCATAATTTTAATAGTCATGCTGTGTCGTCCTGGTTATTGCAGCTCACGCTTTGCTATCAAAGATGCAGTCATTTTATTAAACTCATTACTGAAACATATACTGCCTCGGTTTGTCATTTATATATGAGACTTAATTTTAACTGAGAGAAACGGATGAGACCTGAGTGACCACGGCTTCCCTGAGAAACCAATTATGTCATGCACTCGGCTGCCCAGTCATCCCTATCCTTGGGTAGAGATGAGGCACTGCTAGTTAGCCGGAGCAAAACCCGGACTGGAGCAACAGGTGTCACCCGCAGTGGGTTAGACTTAGTCTCCCACACCGCGGGCGATTCTGCCTCTCAAAATCCATTACTCTTATTAGAATAATGAGAGCCTACGCAACAACCCTAAAGGTGCAAATTGCGGTTGGTGCAGTGCAACAAAAGAAGGTACCACGTCACCTGAGAACAACTCAGCGAGTTGTGCGTCGCAGGATGAAGTGCTGGGGACCTGGGATAGACTGTGCATGAAGGATTCTTGGAAGAAGTGTACAGAAGCACAAGGAGCTAGAGATGACGCTGTGCACAGGGGTACTGTCACAAACCGGGAAGGCAAGCTCTTACCTCCTACAAATTTGGACAGCTGGACCTTAGGACTGTCTGGGTCAGATGGGTCCACCACCTGTGTTCCAGGGAGCACGCTCGTCATCAGGAGAGGAGTCCCAGAGAACCGGTCGTCGTCTTGGAAGGTGCCTGCAGGAGCAGGGAAGTGACTCCATCACTACACTGGAGAGCCATACGGTTCTTATGGTGCAGGGTGCAGGGTGAAGACAGGAAGTTCTCAGAGTGTGCACACCTTGGAAACTGTTGCAAATGCTGCCTGGAGCTGGAGTTGCAGGTCACAGGAGTCGTCCTGGATACTTTGTTGCAGTTACAGCAGTTCCTAGAGTAGTCTGTGGTTGATCTGACGGTCAGGAGCTGAAGCAGAGGATGGAGAGGATTCCTGGAAGAGTCTTGCAAGCTCAATCTTAAGAGGAACCCACAGGAGAGACCCTAAATATCCCTGAGAGGGGGATAGGCTACCTACCCAGGTATGCAACTATCAGGAGGGATGTCTGATGTCATCTGCTGGCATTGGCTGCTCAGAGATCTCCAGTTTCCTGACACCTTGGAAAACAAGACGGCAAACGCCAGGGACACACTGGAGGAGCTCTGGGCACCACCCCTGGGGTGGTGATAGACAGGGGAGTAGTCACTCCCCTTTCCTTTGTCCAGTTGTGAGCCAGAGCAGGGACTGGGGGTCCCTGAACCGGTGTAGACTGGTTTATGCAAGGAGGGCACCATCTTTGCCCTTCAAAGCATTTCCAGAGGCCCTGGGAGGCTACCCCTCCCAACACCTATTTCCAAAGGGAGAGGGTGTAACACTCTCCTCCCAAAGGAAATACTTTGTTCTGCCTTCCTGGAACTTAGCTGCTCAGACCCCAGGAGGGCAGAACCCTATCTGTGAGGTGGCAGCAGCTGTAGCTGCAGTGCAAGCCTTAGAGAGCTGGTTTGGCTGCAGTACTAGGTGTCCATGGTGGAGCCCACAGGATGCATGGGATTGGCCCCCAACACCAGATTTGGAATGGGGGGACAATTGCATGATCCTAGACACCTTACACGGCCATATTCAGAGTTACGATTGTGAAGCTACATATAGGTATCTTCGCACTCATGAAGACCAGGGAATTGGCCCTGGACAGCGTGGGGGCACCTTTTCTAGTGCAAGGGTGCCCTCACACTTAGTAACCTTGCACCTAGCCTTCAGTAAATGAATGTTAGACATATAGGTGACTTATAAGTTACTTAAGTGCAGTGAAAATGGCTCTGAAATAGTGTGTACACTATTTCACGCAGGCTGCAGTGGCAGTCCTGAAGAAGGATTTGTCTGAGGGTCTCTTGGAGCCCCAATGCCCTGGGTACCTAGGTACTATATACTAGGGACTTATAAGGGGGGTCCAGTGTGCCAATTGGAATGTTAAGTCACTAAACTATAATGACTTATTTGGAAGCAGAGAGAGCATAAGCACTGAAGTTCATGTTAGCAGAACTTCAGTGACACAGTTAAGCACTACTGACAACACAGGGGGTAACATGCCATGAAAGATGGTACTTTCCTACATTGACTTTTAAAGTTGACGGCTGCAAATCCAAAACCTCCTCGACACGTCCCATTACCACAGCAAAGGAGACACTTTCATCTATTAGTGATCCGGGGAGACCACAACTCACTATCCAGGGAACAGTCTACCCAACTGGCATACTGCAAATCCAGATTCATCATCGGATTGCTGGGGTAAAATATTCCCCTTCATCACCATTATCATCCACAAAAGCAAATTGGCTCAGATCAGAGTCTGAACCATAAAGTTGCTGGACAGCTTGAGTGCAACTTCGAGACAATGGCATGGTTCTGTCTGAGTGAGAGTTAACAGGGAGTGGGTCCATCAAGATTAAATTGAGCCCTGACTTTGGTTGGGGCTGAGCTGGATTTGGCTCGGAGGCGGAGAGGACCATCAGAATGGAGTCGTTCCTGCACAGGCAGCATTGAAACATCAAAGTTGCATAGAATTACATAGATTTTAGTGCTGGATTGGAAGTAAACTCTGGCCGTGCCAAATTCAAGGTGAGGTTTGGAGGCACACCCAGCAACAAAGAGTGGACCCCCCTGGTGGAATCCCGGTTGGAGTTTTCCATGGACCGTTGGAGCCCAAAGGCGTGCTAGAGGGAGCTGAAAGGGTGCTGAATAGTCGCAACACGGCCTCTCTGAAGGCTTCAATCTGTTGTGACATCACTGATGGACCTGGAAATCAGGATGTATTTGAATCAGATGCAGAATCAGCTCTTCAGGAGGGTACTGAGAGCAAGACCATAAGGCACCCTGATGTCCTTGTGAAGTGTAATGTGGAGAGAGGCAGGACTATAACAATTCCTGCTTAGCCTTCTTGTGATTCTGCATTGATTTTGACTTACCAGAAAACTTGGACCTCAATGATGAGCTGCTGTTGGAACGTCTTTGGGAGTGGGAATGGGTCAACACCCTCGACTTTGAGTGGAAGAGAGCTTCCCAAGGCTTCTTTCAGTGTTTACCAATCTACCGCTTCGCTTCACATTTCCAGATCGCCTTCAGGTTCATAAGGGCATATACAGCGAAGGACTTGGAGTTCCACACCGAACACAAACACAAGAAGCAGACCCCTTAGAGATCTGTCACAGACTTCTAATTGCAAAGGTATGTACAAGGCTTAAACCCTGTAGTCTTAGGAGGGGACATAGCCTTTGCACACTGACAAAAGAATTTGAAGTAAAATAACACATCAACTGATGAGGAAAAAGTTGGGAGTGAGCCCTAGATCTGCGTACAAAGGCACATAAAGAAAGGAACTGACATCAGTGGCTGGAACGGAGGGAATCATGAAGGTTTTTACTAGATATTTTATGGATTTGTACTCTACACCCATCGAGTTGAACTCTGAAGCGGCGCAGGCCTATTTTTCAGAGATTAGTTTCCTCTGGTTTGAAGATGCACATAGAGCTTTTTTTGATGCGCCCTTCTCAGTGGAGGAGGTTAAGGCGGTAATCAGCGGCTTGCCCGGTGACAAGTCCCCGGGATTAGACGGCTGGACTCCTGCCTTTTATAAAGAGTATTCCGATATTTTAGCCCCCTACCTGTTGGAGGTCTATGCTGAGGCGATGGAGACCGGGGTTCTTCCTGCTTCCCTTCGGGAGGCGCTGATTGTCACAATTCTTAAGCTTGGAAAGGATCCCCATAGCTGCGACTCGTACCGCCCGCTCTCTATGATCAATGTGGACAATAAAATGTTAGCCAAGCTGATAGCGGCGAGGCTGCAGCGGCCCGGGGGACCCGCCAGTGCTGCCCTTTGTCCCAGTTACTTTTTGCAATAGCAATGGAGACGTTGGCGGCTTTTCTGCGACAGGACCATAACAGCGATCTATACTATTTTTTATTCAATGTATGCTGACGATATTGCATTGTATGTACGTGAGCCAACTAAGAACCTTGATGTCCTGCTTAATGAGGTCGTCCGATTTGACGCCTTTTCTGTTATAATGATAAATTGGTCTAAATCGGTCATGCTGCCCTCACTGCTGGAATCGCAAGCTTTCCATCGCGATATCCCATCGAGTGGGCGAGCAGTCTGGTCAGATACTTGAGAATTTGGCAGTTGTGACGTAGAAACTCTTTGGCTTGCTAATTATGGCAGGTTGGTAGCTTGACTTGAGGACAGGATTGAGGTGTGGCGCTCGCTGCCGCTGTCGCTTATTGGGTGCATTGGCATCACCAAGATGGTCCTGCTGCCAAAATTTCTGTATCTATTTGTTAACCTTCCGCTGGCGCTTACTGCTTTTTTTTTGCGGCTGCTCCGTTTGGCTCTGGTGCGGTTGGTCTGCGCGAGAGGGCAGCCCAGGATTGCTTGGGAGAAGCTGATGCTGCCGTTCGAGCTGGGTGGTCGTGGGGCCCCCGATCTGGAACTTTATTACTATTGTGCGCAGGCCCAGTTTGCGTACTATTGGATGCGCCCCGTGAGGTATTTGCCTCATCTTGCACCTGAGAATGAAGCGGTGTGGCCGGATAGGCTGCCAAGGGTACTTGGGTGCTTGTCTCGGCCCCGGTCTCGGGGGGTGGACACAGTTGCATGCACCTCCGGGGCTTGGGCAGCTTTATTTGGCCAGTCAGGGACGTGTGAGCCCTTTGCTCGTGCGATGCCGGTGCTAGATGTTGCCCATGAGAGGATGTCCTGGGATGTGCGGTTGCAAGACTTCTTTGTTGGCTCGGGGCTGTCTTCGTTGGGAGATTGGTTTGAGGGGGAGCAATTGATCTCTCCGGATGAGGTGCTTAGCGCTGGAGCTGACAATGCTTTACATCGGTTATATGTGTTGCGTGTTTATGCGATGCTCCGTGCACGATTTGCCGGCCTTCCGTTGATGCCGAAGACATGCCAAGCGCTGGAGATGCTGTGGTGCGCGCAGTCGCCAGGTAGACTCATTACCAAGCTGTATGGGTGTTTGCAGGAACAGCAGAGCGATGTAGCCATGGCTGCTAAGGCAAGGTGGGAGCTGGATGTTGGGGAGGATATTTCTGAGGCAATGTGGCGGAGCTGCTGTGCGCACATGAGATTGCTGTCACCGAACTATCGACTGAGCCTTGTTCATTTCAAATTTCAACATCGCTTATATTACACCCCTCGAAGTTTGTATGCTATGGGGCTGCGTGCAGATGCACATTATGAAAGGTGCCGCGGGCCGGATGCTGATTTCATGCATTTGGCGTGGAATTGTGGGGAAGTGCGTGCCTTTTGGCTGGAGGTGATGCAGGCGATTGCGGAAATGACTGGCTTGGATCTACCGCTCTCCGCTGTGTTGGCGCTGCTTGGATTGGTGGATGGGGTGCCACCGGTGTGGCGACGACTGGTGGGAATGCTGCTACTGTTGGCTAAAAGAAGAGTGGCGAGGTGCTGGGGAAGGGGCAGGGGCCCGCATGGGGCTGATTGGCTGCGTGATGCGGTGTTCTGTCAGGAGCAATTAACAACTTTTTGGGGAACTGGCCCCTGAGTGCTCTCTCCCGAGGGATATCTGGGCTCCGCTTCGCTCCTTCTAGGAGTCTCATGAATGAAATGTGGTGCGCTTTTTTCCTTCCGAGTGGTCATGCACATGGAGGATTGGCTTGGGCCGTTGCTCGTCAGCGCCATATATGCTGTCAGGTTGGATGATTCTGCTGCCTGTGTCCGCTCTGCCGCCCCTCATCACTATCTTGTTGGTTGTTGTTGTTGTTTTTGCCATCCTGGGAGAGTGGCAGCATTCAGATTCTATCCTTGCGGTGTGCCTTAATGCTATTTAATTTGCTTAGTGTACAACGTGATGACTGGAATTTGATGCTTTGAGCACGTTGGGAATCTCTTCTTGCTGTATTTTATTATTGGCTGACTTCAACTGCTAACGTCTGGACACTGCTGGACTATCTATGTATGTATTTGCTACGCTCCTGGGGTTGTCGTTGTATGTTTATAAAATTGCATAAATAAACAAATAAATAAATAAAAAATAAAGGAACTGACATCACCACACACGGATGGCGCTAACATGCAGAACAAATGTAATGCCAGAAAGCATGAAGCTACATATCGGCTCGCAAGAGCAATGTTGTTAAATCGTCCGGATCCAGTCTGGCCAGAGGGGATACTCTAAAAGTGAGAAATCTGCAGTCAGAAGTATCCTTCACCAATAAAGTTTATGTTCGCTCATACTAGATGAAGAGCAGGAAAATTATTCTGTATGACAGCACTCAAACAAATAAAGGTAAAAAACTGCAACTTCACACTGTAAAACAAGAGAACAAAAAGCAGCTTCAACAGCCACGACATCTCTTCATAAACGGAGGGTATAGCAGTCTTTAATAACAACTTGAGAGAGGTTGGCGGGTAAATAATTTAATGACTGATTTAAGTACTTTTAACAATACACTTTTAAATTTTAAGTATTCAATATTACGCTCAAAGTATACTGGAAAATACTTCTAAATTAATAAAGGGACTTCAAGAGATCAGTTTAAAAACACGTGTTATTGCTTTTCTACGATTAGTCATAACGTATCTGTGGTATGGGCTCAGTGCTTCTTTTGTCGTCTATTTGAAAAGACCGAGATTCGTATGTCCAGACAGTGTCTACTCCCTCTCCTGTTATGTGGTCCGGAATCCAATGTGGGAAGGGGAAACGGCATGCAATGACCCTGGCGTTCTCCTGCAGTTCCCTTTGAAGCTTCTTCTCCAATTGTGGCATCTGAGAATTGAAAAACACATATTTCATGTGGTGTCTGAGGCAGCATTGTTCCCTTTTCAGAAAATTGCACGCTTTGGGAACCGGTCAGCGACTGGCAGACCCAGTTTTTAAATCTATTTTTGAAAGATAGCTTTTATGATTCTGTAACAGAAAAAACACTTTCAAACCTCCAGGGCATTTCTAGACAGCATTGTTTTACTATTTGCAAATGTCAAACACGAAACTACATTATGTGATAATGAAACCAACTGAAACACGGTCGAAATCCCCTCTCCCCCTCACAACCTTCCTATCAAAGAGAAAGGCATGTATTAATGTTCCCAGTTGATCCAAAAACTGGGCACTGAAGTGGGGCCAGCCAACAAATACTAAATGCGAGCCAGGGGTCTGTCCTGGTCTAAGAGCCATAACAAGAGATGAGCTATACATAGATTATGCATGTAAATCAGGCAACAGACGTCGTGTAAATATATGAGAAAGATCCTTCACAATTACAAAATGTATTTTTTTTAGCATCAATGTTTAGTTTTGAGGGGCATTTATTGAAAGTCATTGTTTCAAGCATGAAGCATTCAAGAAAATCCTAAAAGAATTGCTATGAGTGAACAGAGAAGCAGGTTTGTTATGTAGACTGTATATGATGTATATCGATATATGCAAGGTACGTGATTACTTATTAAACCGTTTATAAATTGCGTTGTTTGCATACAGCACATCCTGAACTAAATTACTCAAGAGTACTTCAAAATATGCCTCTCAAGGAAATTAATCATTGCGAACTAAAAAGTCTCAGTAGGGTCACACAATTTGATAAAGTGAACAAACTGGTATTAGAACTCGGATTTCTTTTTTTTTTTTTTTTTTACTCTATAATTTAGCCTCTAAATGGTTTTTGTCTTCAATTCACCATTTAACAACAACGGGCATCGTTTTGTGTTTAGTTCTATCACAAGCATACTTAGTGTACTTTTTGCAGTTTTTATGAAGACGAACTTAGCCTGAGGGAATTAAAGCACCAGACCACTTACACATTTTTTAGGCACAGGGATATTATGTGAGTTGACAAGAAACACAGTATATTGAGCGGACGCCGGGATTTAAACAAGGTTCCCCAGCGTGGCCACATTTCCTCCCTCAATAAATACATATATCGTGTTACATACATCAACATGACACTGTATATGAACAAAATATTTTTAAAAAAGCATAAGGAAAAGTAGTGCACTTTGTTTTGTCACTAGAATTAGCTTTCTTTGCTTTAATAAAAACAGACCATTAATAGGAGCTGCTCAACACCTTAGACGGTAGTTGAAACTATTAGCAAAACAAAGCAGGCCATACAGGATGTTTATAGAGGTCACATGTCTCCATAAAATACAGACGAAATACGGCCCAGCTGACCATGGAAATTCATTAATTTGCATATACTACAATTGGAGATGGAACACCTACAGTTTGCTTGGTACTCAGAGACTCCGTGCCTGGCCACTTCCAGTGCTCAAACAAGCATTTCAATGCAATAAGTCTCACGTCTACTTGAGTTAGAGCTATTGGCGTTGTAAATTCATAACTGGATTTTTCTTGCCACATAAATTGGGCAACATTGCCTCATAATTTGGCTTGTTCCTGCCAGATAATTCCAGTGGCCCTGCATATAACTAAATAACTTCCATTTACCTTCTTCCTCTATCTGCAGGCAAAAATGAAAATGTTGTAATTTGCACCCTAATTTAAATCTGACATGCTAATTCAAATAGAATACCACTTTCACTACCCCACCATTAGAGTCAAGGAGGAGTAATGTGAGAAATGAACTAGAAGGGTCACTCACATGTATCAAGAGTGTTCAAACAGTTCTAGTGTAATAAGGATGTTAAGTTGGCCTGAATCATGGTCATAATTACTATAAGGAGAGATTAATAAAACATACAAAATGTTCATATATACCCAATAAAAACCTTTATCCGAAATAAACATTTGGCATTAGATTGTAATGCTCAGAACACCACAATGAAAACAGCATTTGTAAGAAACATTGTCATGTTACCATATAATTAGCCCCTAGAGAGCATCACCACATGAAAAGGAAATGACTGACAGTACTGCAGTATAACCATATATTTAGACTCTAGAGGAGTAGTACATTAAACATTTTCAAGACTAGCAGGCCTTCTGTAATGATATTACAAACAAAACCCTTAAAACACAAATTACTCTCAACTGTTAAACAAAATTTGCAGACATAAAAGAGGTTAAAAAGACAATAAATGGAGGGCAGGGTTATTGTTTTTCTGTCTCCACTAACCTAGTGTGGGAGACCCAGAGATGATCTAGACAGAAAGAGCAGGTGGAGGTGAACGTTCTGAAGGTGGTCCCATTGTCCCAGGACCACTAAAGGCTAAGTTATGAGCAAACATGTTTTGTAAAAGGAATGCACAAAGCATTATGGGGCGGGTTTCCAGGTGCTGCGAATATTGTAGTATGTTGACTGTAATGCTCAGAACAGTCCCTAGAGGACACCAAATAAAAATATCATTTGTAAGAAACATGGTTGCATAACCATATAGTTAGCCCCTAGAGGGCATAACCACATGAAAATAGAATGGGACAAAGTAATGTAGTGCAACCATATATTTAACTCCTAGAGGGCATAGTGCCTCACACATTTTTAGGCCTACGGGGCCTACTGCAATACTAAGGCCCATAGAACAGAAACTACTCAAGGCTGTAAAACAAAAGTTCCAGCCATAAGAGAGCTTAAAAAGGTACTGAATTGTGGGAGGGGTTATTATTTTGGGGCCCCACTAACCTAGTGTTGGGACCCAGAGATGACCTAAACAGAAAGAGTGCATCATGCTGAACATTTTGGGGGTGGTCCCTTTGTCCTAGGACTACCATAGGTTGAGTTATGGTGAACCATGTTTTTGAAAAAGAATGCTTGCATAGCTCTATGGAGCGACTTTTCCTGAGTGCAGTTAATTTTGTAGTATTGGCTCTCCCGCTGTGCCGGGAGAGCCGCGTTGCGGATTTCTGTGTTTTTCTAGTAAAGTATTTATCAATTATAAGTGTTTTTGGGAAAAGCTAAGGAGCGTAAAGGGGAGAGCCAAAAGAAATGACTGATTAGGTAACAGTGTGAACAATGTAACCAGCACTCCAATACCGCTGATGGAGTTTGCGCCAATGGCACTTTTCACGCTGTTCAGGCCATAGCTGCTATGGAGGACGAAGGGGAGAGATAAAAGAAAAAAAGAGTTCACCCACGCTGAGGTATATCAGCAAATGTACAATTATGCATGTAACAGGGTCAGTCTGCACGGTGGTAACAAAACCGCCCCAAGGCAGGACAAACGTAAAGCATTTACCAATGACAAAGGTTTTTTTTAAAGCAAGCCCATGAACGATTGAAAGTGATGGGCGTGAGGTTGTTATGGTTAAAAGCACATAATACATACAACAGGTTAAAGCGCTTGCTCGCTCGACCTAAAAATCCCACAGCACTACTGTCGCTCTGGGTGCTGCAAATAAAACCCAAAGACTGAGCTATGTGAACCTGTATAACCTGTTTTTCTATATAATCTGTTCAACCTTTATTAATTGAAGGTGGCCATATAGTTGGAAAACTATTCTTAGTGCGAAGGGAATTACGTGCACACCCTAAAGCTGAGGCTGGCAGGACCTGTTGTAGTGTTTTAAGAAGTGAAAAAAGTCAGCTATTGTGCCCCCAAAAGGGAAAGGAAGGCAAGGCGAAGCTGTGAGAGAATGAGGGATGCAGCATGGAAAATCCACGATTTCTGGGCTCTTTTTTGGCTTGAGTTTTCAAGAGCATCTCAAGGTGAGCCAGAGCTAGGCGTGTGGCTTTAGGCTTCAGGGGCCTGTCCAGCGCTCCCAGGTACATTTGGAATTGTTTACCAGACTTACCGAGACTATCAATGTGCGTGCAAATGTCCCTAATTAACAAAAGTGAAGGGTGAATACAGTATACAGAAATTATGTTTATGAACCCTCTGTGAATGGTGAAGTGGCAGGTACTGAGGTGTCAGTCCACTTATAGTCCACCATTCAACCCACCCTGGCCTGCAGGACCTAGGCACCTACTCAAAGCAGCAACAAGCATTGGCATAGCCAACAGGTCTCATCTTTGGAACCTTATGTTTAGCAATGCAGCATTCAGGAAAACATGCTTGCCTCAGGCAACATAATTAAATCTTGTTTAGTGCAATGGATAATAGTGACTTGTGTAATTTTAGTGCTACAAAGTCAGAGCCTGTATGAATATGTTATTATTTAAAACTTGTATTACACACAGTATATTATGGACATGCCTCAAAATGCACAAAATAAGTTGAAGATAAAATGGTGCTTCCAAAGTGTAGATTTTAGAACTACCCAGACTGTACATCAGGCAATTTTTGGACATAACTCTCCCTTCAACACCTAGGGATAGTAAGCACTATATCAATACAATTTCAATTGAAAGAACAATTTTGAGAACCCTCTTCTGCAGCATGGGGCAAGGCCTCATAAACATTTTTGTGTTATACAATAGCCCAGGGGCTTTTAGGGAAGAAAAAAAAAAATATATATATATATAGAAAGAGAGAGATAGATATTTAGATAGATAGATAGATAGATACATATTGTTTTATGTAGCGTAACACAGCCAAAGGACATAGGTAGCAAATTACATTGCCCAGACCAGATTCATTTTATGTATAAAAGATTAAGTGAGTTGCCCAGAATCAAAGGATGTTCAGCCAACGCCGGGACCCGACCTTGTTCCCCAGATACAAAGTTGACAACGCTGCCCATTAGGCCATATCCATATTTCTCCATTTTTTGTGCGAGAATCATACACAAGTGGTATGGTTATGTATGATCGTGCATAGTGCTCACATGACTTTGAGAAGTAAAAAACAGAAGCAACAAATACTGGAGAGTTCACCTCACCCAGAGTCTTGCACCTGGACTTAGGGACATTGTTCAGTACATACACTGGGCTAATTATTTAAATATTACTTAAATATATACCAAGGCTTTAGTGACCCACCAAAAATTGGCTGAGTTAGGACCCACCAGTAGGTCCCGACTCACAGTTTGGAAAATCCTGTTCTAAATCATAAATTACATATAGCACATATCTCATAACTCAGCTCTTAACCTGCCATACTGCAACCTCTACCTTCTCTTACTATACCTTTAGGTAAATTTCCATCCTTTGCACCACTTTCACTGTGTGATGCAATTCTTCTTCCTGAAGGTCTTATTGCAAACTACCCAAGCCTAAAGGGTTCTACTGCAACTCTCAGCACAATACAGTACTGGAAGCACACATGATGTGCATAGAGCTGTCATGGTCACTTGCCTTCATAAACCATCCAGCAGCTGATGACAAAGCTGGAAATCACTGCATTTGACAGACGTTGTTGGCCTTATAACATGACTCCTTTCGATAACCTGGCCCATATTCTGTAACTACAGTCCTACAGCATGGTCTAATCTCTTACCACCTATGTCAACGCTTCATATGTCCCAGTGTATCTTTTTGCAGGTATCTTAATCACTCTGATGGGCTTGTGATCTAAGACGGATTGGCAGACTGGCTTTTCGTGCATGAGAGACAGTTGTCTCTGTGCAGGCAAAGTTGATGCAGTGGGACCTCTCGCCCTGTGCAGATAGTGGAACAGTGACTTATTATATTTGCACCACATATGTGTTTGGTGCTGTTCAGAACTAGCTTCAATCCACTGATTGACATTGTGGTGAAATATAACTGTCCTTCATAGACTCCCCCTCTAGATTAGATACGGGGTAACACATGCACCTTCTGTATTCCCAAGCACAAATTGCAGCAAGAGAACTGAAGGTGCCTCACTGCTTGCATGTTTTTTTAGGGACAAGGGACGTGAGTGTCTGTGCACATCTGATTGTGCACCATTTGTCCTCATGTGTATGTTGTGATCTGTCTGGTGTGCATGTCTGGCTGTATTGTTGACAGTGCGCTGCCTACGTCTTTTGTGCACTTAAGCAAAGCAAGGCTGATGAATGATTATGGGATAAGAGGTGATGCCGGGGACTCCTTGGCACAGGTGAGCGTTGTCTCCACAGACTAGGTTCCGGGGAAAGGTTTTCCCCAGCACGGTCATAAAGAAACTGGTGGGGACCATGGGGGAATTGCGAGGCAGAGGCTAGCGGCACAAGGGGGAACACTGTGGTGGTCACTGGCCTTGAGAATAAGAGCGTCAGTAAAATGCACAAAGCCCCTTGGGACTTTCGACAAAAGCAGGCACCCAACTTCAGCAAAGCCGCTAAGGGTTGTTGACGAAAGTGTGTGGAAAAGTCCAGCAAAGCCGCTTGGGGTTGTTGATGCAAGCAGGCGGCAAAGTACAGCAAAGTTGCTCTGGGTTGTTGAAGAAAGCGAGCGGTGAAGTCCAGCAAAGCCGCTCATGGTTGTTGAAGAAAGCGAGCAGCAAAGACCAGCAAAGCTGCTTTGGGTTGCTGAAGAAAGCAAGTGGCAAAGTCCAGTAAAGCCGCTCGGGGTTGTTGAAGAAAGTGAGGGGCAAAGTACAGCAAAGCCGCTCTGAGTCACTTTGAGGCTGGTGGATGAGTACTGGTCTACCAATCAGAGATCAGCAGGGCAGCAGCTCCTGGGAACAGTCAATCTTGTCAGAGTGGCAATCCTGGCACACAACAGTCTTTAGTCCAGAAGTGTTTCCTAGAGTCCAGAAGTGTACTAATATGAGTGGGTCAGAGGCCCAGTACTTATACTAGAAAGTGTCTTTGATGTGGAGGATGACTTCAACAGCTTTTTGTGAAGTGCACCGCTCCCCCTTTCAATTCAGCCGTGGCTCCCTACTATAAGTGGGGCAGCCTCTTGGTGAGGGCTCTGGCCACTACTCTTTGAGATGTAAGTGGGAGCCCTTCCTAACCTCCTCCCTAGGAAGAATCATCAGTATGCGGACGAATGCAGATGCAGCTGAGTATCCTGTGTTGTGGGTGTCTGAAGGGAATGCACAAGTGTAGCTGTCACCTAGCCCAAGGCAGATGTGTACTGGAGCGAGGCTGTGGGCACACAGGGCTGCAAGAGGAGAGAAATGCCAATTTTCTAAAAGTGGCATTTCTAAAATAGCAATAATAAATTCACCTTTGCCAGTAGAGGATTTATTATTACCATTCCAATGGTACTAAACATGATGCGATTTCTTCTCTCATATCAAGAATTACAGCTTAAAAGTATTATAAGGAATTCCCAATGCTGGCCTCAGAGAGGGGAAGGTCTCACAATAATGAAAAACGACTTTGGGTGTTTTTCATTATCAGGACATGAGGAAAATAAAAGTACATGTCCTGCCTTTTACTTACATGGCACCCTTCCCTATGGGTTAGCTAGGGCCTACTTTAGGGGTGACATATGTAGAGAAAACGGGAGTACAAGGCTTGACAAGAGGTTTTAAATGGCAAATCGAGTGGCAGTGAGACAGCAAACAAAGGCCCTACAGTAGCAGGCCTGAGACATGTCTACAGGGCTACTTAAGTGGGTGGCACAATCAGCCCTGTAGGCCGACTAGCAGCACTTAATTTACAGGCCCTGGGTATATGGTATACCGCGTTACAAATCACTTACATGTAAATTAAATATGCCAATTACGGATACACCAATGTTACCATGTTTTAGAGGAGAAACACATGCACTTTAGCACTGTTTAGCAGTAGTAAAGTGCTCAGATTCCTAAGGCCAACAAAAAGAAGGCTGGAAAAATAGGAGGAGAAAGGTAAAGAATCTGGGGTAAGACCACCCTAAAGATGCTAGGTCTAACACCTGGGCTGCGCCTCCTCTATGGCGGCCCGCATACTGCCCACCCTAAACCAGAAGATAAACAAATTTGGAGGATTCAACAACATAGCCTCTGATTCAAAAAGCAAATGGAGCGACAAGGAAAAAGTAGTCCCTAAACAGATGCTAATATTGGGACAAGTGGAAGGCTACAAGTAATGCAGCACTGCTCCATGGGAGTGAAAACCCACAAAAAGGGGGGACAAAGAGGAAGGACTGACCACTAGCAAACAAGGACACTGAAATAAACAAATGAAAAGCAGTGGGCGGGCTGTAAACCCACAAAGAAGTACACACAAGGTATATGCAACAGGCCTCGAAAACTCGACTTTAAAAGCACAGACATGGTGGCAGAGCAATTTGCAGCAAAGAAGAGATTAATTTATTAGCCCTCTTGCACAGCTAAGGGTGACCCAAGTGTATTTTTTAGGTTTTGACCCTAATCAATCAATCAATCATAGCATTTGTAAAGTGCAGCACTATCACCCCTACGGGTATTTGGGTGCTGAGGGTGCTTTGTCTTTATCAAAAAGCCATGTCTTGAGTCTCCTTCTGAAGTCTGCCAGGATGTGGCGGGGCAGGCTGTTCCAGGACTTGGTTGCTGTGTAGGAGAAGGAGCAGATTCCGCTGTAGCTGCAATGCACGTGGGGTGTGTGTGTGCGAGGTTTAGCAAGGTGGAGGGTAGTTATCTTGCTGGGACATAGAAGCGCAGTCGATGGTTGATACAGGACGGCCCTAGGTTGTGGAAAGCCTTGTATGAGAGTGTGAGGATTTTGGAAGGGCATCTCTTCTGGATGGTGGAGCAAGTGGAGGTTTCCAAGGTGTGGGGTGATGCTTGAGCACTTGGGGAGGTTCAGGACGAGTTTGGGTATGGTGTTCTGTAGAGTCTGGAGTCTTTTAAGTAGCTTGGAGGACACACCTGCATAGAGAATATTGCTATAGTCGAGGCAGCTGGTGACCAGGGCGTGAGTGACTGTCTTTCCGGTGTCAGTAGGGATCCATTTGAAGATTTGGCAGAGCATATGGAGGATGTAAAAGCAAAAGAAGGCGAGTTAATTTACTTGTCGATTCATGGATAGTTGGCAGTCAAGGATGATGCTGAGGTTTTGTGCGTGGTCTGGTGGATAGAGGGTTGGTCCGAGTTCTGCTGGCCATCAGCTGTGCTCCTATACAGAGATGTTCATCCTGAAGATCAGGACTTCTGTTTTGTCGGTTCTTAGTTTGAGGCAGCTGTTTTTCATCCATGCTGCTATGTTGGTCATGGTGTTGCAGGAGTTGGCTTTGGTGCTGCGGGAGTCTTCGGTGTTTGAGAGGATTAGTTGAGTGTTGCCCGTGTAGGAGACTATATTGAGTCCGTAGGATCTGGCGATGACTCCGAGGGTGTCATGTATATGTTGAACAGGGTTGGGCTGGGGTAGGATCCTTGGGGTACATCAAAGCTGATGTTCTTGGGTGTAGAAGTGAAGGCAGGTGCTCTGCGTGCGGCCTGATATTAAGGGTATTTTATTGAGTGCCTAAGTTGTGGAGTTGAGGAGAGTGTGGTGGGAAAACCTTAGGAATGCTTTGGAAGGACATCTCTATATGTAGGGCGTAGCTTGGTCTGTAAGATTTGGTGTGGGGGGCCTTCAGATTTTCCAACAATCAGGTTGGCATGCAATGTTAAAATTAATGATATGACAAGCAGAGAGCCTGAGAGGAATGAAAGAGGCAATGAAAAGGGAGGGGAATGTGGATTGGTAGGGGGTACTAAGGGAGAAATCACAATATTTTGTAAAACAACCAACATTTTTTAATACTTTCAAAACAGAGAGTGAGAAAGCGTGTGCCTTTTTGTTTGTGTGTACGTAAAAATGCCTGGTAAAATGCGACAGACACATCACTATACCCAACTGACAGCACCTGTACCCAACTATTTATCCGAAAATACATTTATTTGGGGGGAAGGTATTCCCCTGTCTGTATGCCAGAGTCTGAGAGAGGCTGTGGAAGTGCAATTAATGGTTTTGAGATTGATTGAGCTGCATCACGTGTCACAAAGCATGCATTTTCTCTTTAAAGCTTTTTTCAACAGAGTTCACTGATTCAGCCCTGATATGAAAAGCATTATCGCTTAAAAGAACTCATTCAAGGCAGGCAATATATTCCTCGCCCAAAGCTTTATACATCCTATTTTGCTGCATGGAACTTTTGTGTCTGGGAAAAAAATTAAACACTGGCTAACAAGGTATTCAAGGAGCATGGTAAACTCATTATATCTTGGAACAAACTGCTTTAGATGTCTGTTGGCCAGACCTATTGTTTTCAATGTACATACAGTGATGTTTGTGTGAGCCCCCCCTCTCATGATTAGAGGACCATATTGTCTCAGTTCCCTACTCTTGACTTTCTCAGGCTTCCCTCCCATTTTTTCAGTTTGGCCCAGAAGCACTTCAATCTCATATTTTCTGATTGCTTGACTTGTATCTCTCCACTGCCCACGTTGCTTGTACTCAGGGAGCAACTTTTCTACCTTCAACACTCCAAGGGAATCAGTTTGTTTTCTTGCTCTCTCCCAGTGTGCTGCTTTCCCCCCTCATATTGGCCCACCCCTCCTCCAAGCTCAATGCTGCCCCAGTTAACCCCTCCTGGCTTTTAGTATTTTTTTGTGAAAAAAGTAGCTCTTCAGGTGTCCCAACCCCTTGCCCTTGACATTCAGCATGTTTACTCACCCCACCTGCTCTACCATTCCTCTCCTGCCCCTTCCAGTCATACCATTTTTTCATGTATTTATTTATTTAATTCTGGAGGGCCAAGTAGCAGTAATTAGTTGCCAGGCTGTTGCTTTCTCAAAACGTCCTTAGCATGCCTTTTATTCTTGTTTTTTCCCTTCCATCTGCGATAGGTAAATTAATTTTAAAAAAAATGTTTTAAAGTGTCAACCGCATGTTGATGTCTGTGTGTGCTCACTTGCATTTTGAGGCATCCATGTGAATGTGTCATGGTGGCCATCTTGGAATGACATTCATTTAGTAGGATACCTGATGCAGGATTTCCAGACATGTGTACACGTGCATTCTCATGAATGTGCCCACATGCAGATGTAAACAAGCATTGGCATGCCCAACTACTTGGCTATTTAAAACCGGGCCCTTTTGGCCTTGCAAATGCCTGTTTTGAATTTTTGTAATTGCTACTGAAGTAATTTTTTCGTTCAGATAATAAAAAAGCACAGCACTGCTTAAAGGAGCAAACCAATAAGAAAACTATCATACTTCATGAAGAGGAAATGTTTATATTTTTTCTATTTTAATTTCAATCTATAGCTGTCAAGTACCCCATGTTACGTATGACACTCAGGGACGGCTTTAGCACAGATGGAGCCCAGTGCAACAATCTTTTTTGGTGCTCCCCCCATGACCTCCTCCTTAGATTCCCTCACAGGCACCCAGCAAATGTGCCCCTCAGCTCTCCATAGCCCCTCCCTCCAATTCATTTCTTTTAAAGCGCGTTAAAGGCTGGCTTTCTTAATTCACTCAGCAATCAACATAAAATACAGATCTGGTCTTTTATGGCTAGTCAGAACTGCCACAAGACAAAACTCTGATTTCTCTCTCTTACGCAGGAACATTAATCACAAGAGTTTTCTTGAAATTTGTATTGCTGCCTGAAAGCTGGACGCGCAAGGAACTTTGTAGCAGGTGCTTTTAAATCATAAGTTATTGCTAAACCCAGTGCCCCTTTTGAGGTCAGTGCCCCCTCCAGGTCAATGTCCAATGCAGGCACACCTATTGCACCACCCTAAAGCCAGCCCTGATGACACTATTAGCAATGCTGTGATTATTATGCTGTCAGGAAACGTTTGAGGGGCCAAGGGGCATGCAGGACCTATGGGGCCACAGCTGTTGTGGCTAGGTATCATTTGCTTAGGATGTCCCAGGGCCCTTCTTAATGTGGATCTGCAAACTGAGATAAGTACAATCTTTTTAGTACTTGACTCTCAGTGAAAGTGATTGCAAGCAGTCACAGGCTTCTCATGGGGATTAGTGTGAGGGAACAAAAGGCAGGAGACTCAACAGGCATAGAACAGTGGAATAACATGTTTTTGTCAGCTCAGTGCTTATCTTTGTAATACAAAACATAGCTTACTGCACAGTAAAACTTAATACTACACACTTCACAAACGTATCAGATACCCAGAGTCTCTGGTGCAGAGTTATGCCCTCTAAGTGTGGATGACCCCCTATGCCCTTTCCGCCTTCCCTTAATCTATAGGCACCCCTGTGATTTTCAGCACAGGTGCAGCACTCCTTTCACCCCCATATCTGGTAGGCATTAACAGCACTCACTCTCTCAATATTCACTTCATCCATATTCAGGGTGGCCTATAACCCTCACACCAGCATCCCACTCCTTGCTTTCTGTTTCTGCAGACATGCTGGCCACAGGTGCTTGATGTGGTTGCACCTTTCACAGTGCAGATGCAGGTCACAGATGTCCCTGCAGAACACAGACATAGGTGAGCAACCATCATCAGGAGGTGGCCCTTGCAAAAGGGAACCCAGAGGCCTCCCTCACTCTGGTTCAAGCAAGTACACTTTATGTAACACACAAAACATACACATAATTACACACATACATGCTCTCAGGATATCAGCACAGTAACTCTGGTTCACCTCTAGCAGCAGAACATTATTCAAATGGGCCAGTAGGCCACCACTCTTATGGCACAGATAAAAAGGTCTTGTCACACTAAGATCACTACAAAAACAAGGTATGCTGCCACCACCACGCTACACATGAATATGTAACAGGGATAGTAGTCCTCTATGATTATGGAGAACGCCTTCAGGTCCAGGGCTGGTCCAGGACTGGATTAGTGTAAAGCTGAGGCCAAATCCAAAGAACAGGATAGCAGATAATTGTGGTTGGGAACCCAGGGCAGGGTGCTTTCCCTCTGTACACCATGCAGGGGACATTTCACTCTTACCACAGTCATAGAACTTGTATTTGTGTACTTTTAAGTTATGCTTTTACCATTATAGATATAGGCTTAAAAATCCCAGGTTGCCAGGTCTTTAAGGACTGCCTAAAATGAAGTAAAGAGGGGATCTTCCACGGGCAACAAAGAGGTTCATTCCAGAGTTTTACAGTACTGACTGAGAAATCTCTGCCACCGGAACAAATCTGTTTGGTTCTTGGCAAGTCGAGCAGCCAGGACTCTGAGGAACGTAAGCAAAGTGTTGGTAGTTGATATATTTTTTGAGATAAGACACACAGGCCAATAAGATGTGCTGCTTTAAAAGCAAGGAACATGGACTTGAAAACAACCCTTTTTTCTATTAGAAGCCAATGCCGCAGAGGAGAGCTGTGGGAGTCCTAAGGCCAGTCTAGCATCTGCATTCCGGACCCAATGCAGCTTCCTTATTTGGCTTACATCCATCCCCAAAAGGAGAGCATTGCAGTAATCTAGGCGACTCAGTACGGTAGCCTGAACGACCACACAATGGACATTTTTGGGGAGGGAGAAGCAGAATTTTCTTGAGCATCTTCAAAAGACAGCAGCAAGTTGAAGTGACAAGCTTAACCTGTCCAGCAAGAAAGAGTTCAGGCTCAAGATGAATCCTCAGATTTATGACCATCTTAACTGACTAGAATAGTAGAGAGAAGTGCAATGGAAAAGTGCCTCTAGATGGGAATGTCTTATCCAGACCACGTCACTCAAGTCCGAATTAAACGTTAACAAGTTTTGTTGCAGCCAAGCTGAAACTGCCACTATACACTGATGGAAAGGTCCAAAATGGGTCAGCACAAGACCTATGCAAAGTGATGATGAGAAGGTATTATCAACATTGTTCTACACAGGAGGAAAAACGATTTCACCACCCTCGCCAATGGACCTATGTAAATATTGAAAAGTATTGACGTACCTAAGGCTCCCTCCCCTAAGGTATTTTTCTGCTTTAGGAACATTTCTGAAAAAAGAGTAGATATTATCTTGTAGATAAATGTTTAAGCATGCTTTTTGTTTGGCTACATTTTAAACTGTTGCATTTCACAGGACCTGTGATCCCAACATTTCAAAACAAAGCCCTTCCATGCAATGACATGCACTTTATATTTCCTTGCTTCTATACAAAACACATATTTTACATGGCTACCGACTTTGAATTCTTATACGCTGACAAGTGGACTGGTGGAAAATTTTAATGAGATCTGCAGAAATTACTCAGAGCACTAAATAAGCACTAGCAAAGCCAACATGTCTTTTTTTTGTTAAGGAAAGTATTTGCTAACAGCCGGGTAACATTTTATGTATAGCCTCCAGTTGTTTTAGAAAGAAATTCCCATAATTAAACAAAATCTTGCATTATAACAATATGGAAGTTGGGATTAGGATAGTTTTGCTGCAAAGGCTGCATTAATAGAATTAATGGTAGCTTCAAAAAAGAGCATTATTAACAGGAATCAGAAGATGAAGCTTACATTGTAAGTTGGAAACTTAAAAAACATACACAGAAAAATATTGCATGGTATTAACTTTTAATTTAGGACCACTAATTCTTTTGCATCTTTAGGAAACACTGCAGGTGTGCAGTTCTTTACTCTCAACGAAAAAGCTGTTAATCCAACATGTTGTCAAGTAAGGAAAATTAAATGAATGACACGCAAGGACAATTAATGAATAGCGGATCTGCATTCTAACAAAAGTACAACTTGATGGTCCATCACCAAAATGAATAGGAACACAATTGGGACAATGCAACCGTCCTCAAAATGTCATGAACTTGATGGACAAACCCATGGAAGCAATGCCAAACCAAGAAAAAAACATGACAGTTAATGGCCGAGGGGATTGATCTCAAGCCCACTTTTAGTTGTTCTTATGGTATCATAATACATTTTTTTAAAGGAATGGTCACATGAGATCTTCCAAACAGCTAATGATGTCTGTATCCAAACCTAAAAATGAAAGAAGTGGGTTATAATACAGCCACATATTCTAAACCTTACAGTGTTTTGACTTTTCTGGCACATTCAAACCATTACCTAAAACGTAAATAGTAAAGTACAAAAATGTTTCCAAACCTTTTTCTACAGGAGAAACTCTTCTTTAAACAAAGTTAAAACTCCCATTAACAATGTTTTCGCCTCCCAAAAGTCAGTGATGTTACATTCACTTTTTTATTGATTTCAAAGATACAGACAACAAAAATGAACAAGTTAAGCAACACAGAACAATCAAGTTTTACACTGCATTTACTCATGTAGTACAAAAAACTAAATATAACTGTTTGCACAGCAAAAAAAAAAGAGAAAAGAAAAAAAGGAGGGGAGCAGAAAGGGTAAAAGGAAAGAGGGGAAGGAAAAGCCACTCAGCATACAGTGACAAGTATAGGACACCGCTGTACATTCTCTGTGATTGGTTTACAGTCATACACTGGCAATCTTGGCGCAATAGGAACTAGAAGGTTGTCTAAGACATATGGACTGCAGTGTCAGTGTCAGGGGCTTTCCGTGAGTCAGGCACCTCAGGTGTCACCGTGATCTCTGCGTCTTCTCTTTCCGCCCAAGCTCTGCGGTACAGTTCCAGGGGTGATCAGATATCTTTGGGACAGGATCTCACGGGCATCAGTTCCCAGTAAACAGTGATCTGTTCCTGACAATAAGCTGCGTCTTGCAGCCAGTAGGCTGTCTGCAGTGTCGGGCATTGACCCCAATGGATCGCCACCAGACACTGATTTTACATACAGGTTTCAAGACAGATACAGAACACATTCACAACCTAAGACTTATGCTTCAACTCCTCAACAAATTATATGAAGATCTGTTTTGTCCTGACAGATCATCACTCAAGACAGCACAAGACTCAATTACAAGCTTAGACTGGTCAAAAACTATATTAAGGACAACTGGATGAGCCTAAACACTACAGAAACGGAGGTCCCAAAAGTAAACGTGCAAACATCCAATTGACTACACCACCTCTGAAAACAAGCCTGGGGGGTCCCCACTGCCGCAGGGGTCTGATTTCTAACTATTTGAAGCAAGGACTCTGTTCAGTGCATTAACATTGAATTAGAAAGGCTACTGGATTGCAGCCCTAACAAAAGCCTACAGTGCAATCTTGCACAGGCAGCGTTTTTCAGTCCCTTTAGATGAGTTCAGTTACACTGTGAAAATCCAAACAACCTTTTGTCTATGAATAACACCCTCAAAGATAGTACTAAGAACCTGTGACATTTAACTTAAACTGTTTAATTTAATATCCTTAATCTAGGGCATAAAACATAATAACCACAGAGAATACAAAAATAAAAACAATTAGGCATGTAATGATCAGCGAAACCAAGATAAACTCTCGTAACATTTTAGCGAGTCTCTGACATCCTAACACTCTAAAGCTATTTCAAAGCTCTATGCTAAATCGTAGTTCAAGCATTAAACAGTAAACCTGCCTTTTGAGCTTCTTAGGAAGGAACACACATCATACCTTTAAGTAGCTGGCTTCAGTTATTCTCTCTGAGAGTTCCACGGAGGAATTAAAAGGTGTGCCTTCTGCACGGCTTCTGAAAACAACTATCAGACTTAGGGTAGCTGGCTCGGTAATCTAGTTGGACCACTGTGGATAATTCTACTTCGAATACCTCTCCTAACCAAAGGTCAGATCCTGAGGTTTATGTACTGTTTGACTATTTATTAAGTAACTAGTGAGAAAAATTACTTAGTCAGGTTGGTGTTTAAATAGTTCCATGGTTCCAGCAGAAAATGTTCTCAAATAGAATCTTTCAATGCACATGCATTTAAAGTAAAATAATAACATTTAAAGTTTAACATTAAACTACAAATAAAAGCTAAGGGAGCTACAAATAGTCTGGAGGCATCAGACCTAATTTTTCGTACGGCACACCTTTTGCTGAAAGTAAAAATAAGCAACATGTGAAACTTTGTGACATTATCTGCATAAAACCCAATGCAGTCCACACTTCGTTTAAATAATTGCAAATATGTTTTTATATTTTCACAATGAAGCCCTGCAAGACTTCTAGCCATTTGTGTGGTTTAAATACACAAGAAACAAAATCAGAAAAAAGGAATGCGGGACTTGGGCCAATATGTACTAACGCATTTTTCCAGACACAGAAGGGGGAAAACCCTTATATCAGTCCCTAAGTTCCCTAAAATAAACAGGTAGAGGCAAACGTGGGCATAAGAGGGCAAAGTTCTCCATTCTTGCACATACACAAAGTAATTAGATAAAGGCCAAATAGTACAAGATGACATTGTGTTCCATTACAAGTATATTGTACCAAATAAATAGGCGCCCAATCAGTGCAAAAACTCAGAGAACAGGCTGTTCACTCTACAAACATCTGTACCCTTGGGGTAGCGAAATGATTCCCATGCAGATAACACATGGTGTGCATCCCACCTGTCTACAGAAAAACACATCTTTAAAAAGAACGCTGTAAATCAGAAATAAAAGGGTCAGATGTCACATTTTCCACAGATTCTAGGGTGTTTGTGATTTGGATAGCAGCTGTACTCCGGTTTTGTTCTTCTAGAATCTCCACATCCTTAAAGGAGATGGAATAACATTCAGCTGCAGTTCCTTCATGGAAGCAGAGGAGTGTTGCTTCCCCCACACTGCTGAGCAGAAAGTGTAAAAAAAAAAATGGCAATAAAATGATTTTATTGCCATTTTATTTTGTACCGTCTGCCAGCAAAACGGAGTGCGAGCGCAGGGTGGAGCCAGTGCATCACTGCTGCCAATGACTGAGCAGTGTCCCCTTTGTCTGAAGATCGCATGTGGGTTTAGCAGGCTACCTTGCTCCGGCCAAACCGACATGCGCACTTCAAACCTCTCCAACTCGGCTGTCTTGGACAGCTGGGTTGGAGAGCAGGAGCAGGCCTTCAGTGCTTTTCGAATATCTAAGCCAGCACCTTCCAGCCAATCAAAACACTCCATTCATTCTGCTTAACAGCATAGAAATATTTCACCAACCGCCACTGATAACATTGTGGGAGAAATGAAAGGGAGGGATGTGCCCCCCATTGATATTACTGCTCATAATGAAGATAACACTGATTTTTTTCCCCTATCATGACAACTAAGTGTGTTGAACCCCAGAACAAAGTTGGTATTTGGGGATGGTGATTTTGATAGTACAGTAAACACACTCTTGCATAGATCCTCAAGGAGGCACTGAGATTCTGCAAAGATAGCTGGCAAGATATAATACTTATTTTTTTTTTAATATCTTTTTCGGTTTTCTAACCGTAAACGTTATAAATGAAACTCTAATCTGCAAACTAAGAGGAGTACCCAACTGGCGGGTGTGACTAAAATAAAATGGAGGTTTATCAGCATACAAGGATTGTTATTGCATGCATAGTGAGTCTATGACTGTGATTAGACGATGAATGGCAGGCATGAAGCTGCTCAGCATGTCACGAAAAGGATAGGAAACGTCTCGAAAGAGGAGAATAAGGTTCTAGATAAATTGTACTAGGGTAGTATAAAAGTCAAGTCTAGTGTTATAGATGATGGTTTTAGACTTTCTTACTTCATGGAGACTTCTGAGTTTCAGTAATTTTACATATTTTCTATCAATCACAAATAAAGGGGGCAAACCAGGCCAAAATCAGTTCTTCATTTAGATTTTCTGTTTAGCTATTATCTGCAGCTAACTGACTTAGCAGTATTTCCCTGGTAAATATAATATATAAGGTTTGAATCCCAAGGAGCTTAGGGCCAGATGTAGGTAGGAAAAATTTGGCGAGTCGGAAATTGCGAGTCATTGCGCATCGATGAGTTAAAAAAACGGTGGTATGACCTACGCTCCCGGACCAAGGAGAGGGTGGCAGAGCGGCTCCGGGAGATGAGGGGCACTGGAGGGGGACCGTCCACAATACCACCACCCACACCCCTGGAGGAAAGAGTTGAGGAGACCCTTGAGCCAGAGGCAGTGTGCGGAATGAGAGAGCTGGATACATCAGAGCCAGGACCATCAACTGGTGAGTACCATGAGACATGCATGTACCCTCAATTATGCCATACCCCCACCCACCTTGTACACAGTAGCATGCACAACCAAAATAGCTCCATTTCAGAGTCGCAACCACTGCATGGTGCATTATGGGCAATGTAGTCAAGTAGGCAGTTGATAGGCAACAGTTTATTAGGAAGTTGATAACAGATAGTAGATACTGACAGTGTGTTCCCTATGTCCCACAGGTCTCCCACAAGACACCCCCACCAGCCAAAGCATCCAGGGGCCACTGGTCAGCCACCAGCCAACAGATGAATCAGGACCAGCCACCACTGAGACCTGCACCACCAACACTCAGTCCCCTCATGATACACCAGTTGCCATACTGGTGTGTGATCAAGCACCTGGTCCCAGCCACAGTGCCACTGTAGAAGACTCGGAGCCTCCACTGCGTCGCAGGCGACGTGTAAATGTACCACCAGAGCCGTAGGCAGAGTCAGGGGACGCCTCCATGTCGCGTGCTGAGGCCGCACTCCTACGGGGTCAGCGCCTGCAAACACAGGAGATTAGGAGAATTTCAGGGGCAATGCGGTGCATGGAGCGAACCCAAAGCAGTAGTATGCAGCTTGTACACACGGAGTTGCAACAACTGAACACACATGTGGGCGACCTTGCACTCTCCATGAGACAACTTGTGGCCAAACTCATAACTGAGAGAGAGGGTGCAAGGCGTTGTGACAGGCAGCTACTTAACCGTCTGGACCTCATGTCTGCCTCCATAGTCAGGCTGGCTGTGAACACTACTGGCCTTTCTAGGCGCACGGTCAGCCTCCAAGTTGACATGGGCCACTTTGCCAGTGATGTGGCACGTGGACTGGGCCGTCTCAGCCACGCTGTTGATATAATGGAGGCACGGCAGGTGGCCAGGGGCACAGCTGACACGCCACAAAACAGCGAGGAGGGCTCCACCATCAGCAGTGTCTCTGCCAGTGACACCAGGGTGTTGCGCAGTGGAAGCGCAAGGCAGGGCACTGCTGACACCCCTGGTACCAGCCATGCTGGCCGAGGCCGGCGTAGGATATGAGCTCCACACTGTCCTGGGGTTGGGGCACATGAGGTCAATGTGTCCTCATGCCAGGTGGACTGTTACGGCCCCTGAACTGTTGTCAATGTATATAGTTTTTTTGGTTGCACAAATTAAATCACTTGTTAGTTCCACTTCACACCTGGACTCTTTGTGTGTGACATTAGGGAGTGTGGTGACAGTTAGCACGTACCTTCCAAAGTATTGGTTTGCAATGTGTTCCCGTCTCAGTCTGCCTTGATTTGCGATGCTTCTATCCCCATGATGGCGATGTGGTAGCTCTTGCTCTTCATCCTCCGAATCAGGGTCTTCAGGGGTGAGAGGTAGCCCACGTCTGGTGGCAATGTTGTGCAGGATAGCGCATGCGACAACGATCTTGAAAGCGGTTATTGGGGTATACTGGAGGGCACCTCCACTTCTGTGGAGGCATCTGAATCTTGCTTTCAGCAGTCCAAAGGTCCGTTCTATGATATTTCTGGTCCTCCTATGTGCACTGTAGTATCGCCTCTCTGTCTCATTGCTGGGTGTTAAGTACGGGGTAAGTATCCATGGTCGAAGTGCATATGCACTGTCACCTGTGTGGCACAAAATGTACAATGTTAGCTGGGCATAGATGGGTTCCACATTGACCTGTGTGTATGTCTGCAAGGTGTATTCAGCTATACCTAGGAGGTATCCGTCTCCAAATTCCCCACATTCTAGGCGTTGGTGTATCCCACTGTGCCTGAAAATGTACGAGTCATGTGTACTCCCTGGAAATTTGGCAACCATGTCAGTGATAACATAATGGGCGTCACATACCACCTGGATGTTCAGTGAGTGGGTACACTTCCTATTGCAGAACAGATATTCCAGGTTTGCAGGAGGGCATATTTTTATATGTGTCCTGTCTACACACCCTATGACATGAGGGAAGTTGGCAATCCTGTAGAATTCCAACTTGGTGCTGTTGATTTCTGCCTCATTCCTGGGTAGGTATATGTATCTGGACATGTGTGTGAGTAAGGCATCTAGGAATGCCCTGAAGAACCGTAAGAGTGAACTTTGGGATACCCCACCTACCACGGCAATGACCCCCTGATAGCTACCCGAGGCCAAGAGGTGCAGTGAGCAAAGCACTTGCACATGCGTAGGGATGGCGCAGCCGCGCACAGTCTGGCGTTGTAGCTGTGGATTGAGTAATTCTATAAAATCTAGTATTGCTGCACTGCTGAGTCTATATTTATCATAAATCTCCTCCTCAGTTTGTTGGAAAAGTGTCTGCCTGGTTCTGTATATCTTCTCCTGTCTCTGGCTCCTCATCTGCTGGGCGGCGTGGGCTCTCCTCCTCATTCCTATCACATATATCTCTGCCATATTGAGTAACCCAGGTGCCTTCTGGGTCTCCTTTTATACTTTGGTTCTGGTTACCACCTGCTCTGAGTTAGTGGTAAATTGGAAGTGCAAAATGGGCTTTTTGCGACTAGTCGCAATTTGCGAGTGGCTATTGCATTTGGGTTGCGACTCGCAAATTGCGACTTCCTATTAGCGGGTCGCAAAATGGGGTCGCTATTTTTGTGAGTCAGTAATGGCTCGCGTCGCATTTTGCGAGTCGGAAATTGAATTTTTGCATCCCATTTCTGATTTTGTGGGGTCGCAAATTGCGATTCGGGCCATTTGCGACGTGCAAAAGTTTCCTACATCTGGGGTTTAGAGAGCATACTTTTGAGGAAATCTGCTATCTGAAACAGTGGTTGCATAAACAGAGGAGACATAACTGAACCCCACTACGCAGAAGCCAACTTAGTAAAGATGATGAGGTGCCTGCAGGGACAGGTGATTCTAACGCTTTCAGAATTTCAATCGCTTCCGCTATCACCCTACAATCAGACTTCGATGCAGAGAGCTGTTCATATCATTGCTCTGCAAGTAGTTGTGCAATAAAGGTTTGCCAGATAATCCACTTACATGTTTCTATGATAATTACTTCACTCCATACTCTAACACTTAAGGTACCCCAACATCCCTGGTGGATCTGGCTCTTGTTTTCCTTTAATGTGTTTTAAAATATTTTTGAAGGCTATTACCTTTCCCATTCTTAAGTATACCACTGAATTCCCAAGTCACAATTATCTCCTTTTGCCAGAACATTTCGTCATCAAACCATGTAACAACTTGCTCGCATTTTTATTTACATAAGCAATCAAACAGGTGTTCAAAATGTTTGTAGTAAGAACTAAGAATATTGTGCGAGGAAAACAGATTTTCAGACTTAACGACCCCCTGCAGAATGTAGTTGAAGTTATCTTATAGAGTTTAAGATCACCAATGTTATTTCACATCCCTACTCTCCTAAACATACCTGGCCCCAAACATAGGTAGAACATCTACTATCCTGAAAAACAGATACAGTACACAGTCATCATTATCTATTAGATGTATTATCTAAAGGTTCACTCCTTCTGTTAGAGTGGCATTTTTAACAAGATGAAATCAACTGGAAACAGGCATTTGTTACTATGATTTGTTTGGTAAGCTGGCTGTCAGACTGACTTGCCATTTAAAAGCACAACCCTATGAATCTCAAAGGTTTTAAACAATTTTGTCTCCTAACCATTATGGTATTTTCAGTGGAGTCCAGTAATTCAAGCAGGAGTGAGGGACGGACGGGCCACACACAGACATTCACACATCTATGTATATATCTATATATACACATTATAGTGCTTTTATGTAGGCAAAACCTTTTCCAGTAGATTTCAGGATCAAATATATCTACAAATATCAATAACGTGGATGTCTGCTTATGTCTAATGAATGCAAGTTGCAAATTGCAGCTGATATGGCTGAGAATGCAAGGATGGTGGCCTGCAAGGGACATCAGACCATTGTCCTGGTGTTTGCTTTCCAAAGGGGATTTTTTAAAGCACTCCAAGCCTTTTGAAAGGACAGGTGATGCATTTTTATTTATTTATTATTACAGGTTTCTGATTTGGAAATACATTGAGGGCAGAGCAAGCAGTGGTTACTTGGGCTACTGCCTGTTTACTCAAATCTGCCTATCTTGTTTCCCAAAGGGGAAGCTGTCTCAAGGGAACAGCTTAAACTTTGCAATTTTGCCACTCCCTTTGAGGTGTCATTATCTGACCACTGGTTTCTAATTACAACTATAGTAGCAAAGCATACAGGGAGTGCAGAATTATTAGGCAAATGAGTATTTTGACCACATCATCCTCTTTATGCATGTTGTCTTACTCCAAGCTGTATAGGCTCGAAAGCCTACTACCAATTAAGCATATTAGGTGATGTGCATCTCTGTAATGAGAAGGGGTGTGGTCTAATGACATCAACACCCTATATCAGGTGTGCATAATTATTAGGCAACTTTCTTTCCTTTGGCAAAATGGGTCAAAAGAAGGACTTGACAGGCTCAGAAAAGTCAAAAATAGTGAGATATCTTGCAGAGGGATGCAGCACTCTTAAAATTGCAAAGCTTCTGAAGCGTGATCATCGAACAATCAAGCGTTTCATTCAAAATAGTCAACAGGGTCGCAAGAAGCGTGTGGAAAAACCAAGGCGCAAAATAACTGCCCATGAACTGAGAAAAGTCAAGCGTGCAGCTGCCACGATGCCACTTGCCACCAGTTTGGCCATATTTCAGAGCTGCAACATCACTGGAGTGCCCAAAAGCACAAGGTGTGCAATACTCAGAGACATGGCCAAGGTAAGAAAGGCTGAAAGACGACCACCACTAAACAAGACACACAAGCTGAAACGTCAAGACTGGGCCAAGAAATATCTCAAGACTGATTTTTCTAAGGTTTTATGGACTGATGAAATGAGAGTGAGTCTTGATGGGCCAGATGGATGGGCCCGTGGCTGGATTGGTAAAGGGCAGAGAGCTCCAGTCCGACTCAGACGCCAGCAAGGTGGAGGTGGAGTACTGGTTTGGGCTGGTATCATCAAAGATGAGCTTGTGGGGCCTTTTCGGGTTGAGGATGGAGTCAAGCTCAACTCCCAGTCCTACTGCCAGTTCCTGGAAGACACCTTCTTCAAGCAGTGGTACAGGAAGAAGTCTGCATCCTTCAAGAAAAACATGATTTTCATGCAGGACAATGCTCCATCACACGCGTCCAAGTACTCCACAGCGTGGCTGGCAAGAAAGGGTATAAAAGAAGGAAATCTAATGACATGGCCTCCTTGTTCACCTGATCTGAACCCCATTGAGAACCTGTGGTCCATCATCAAATGTGAGATTTACAAGGAGGGAAAACAGTACACCTCTCTGAACAGTGTCTGGGAGGCTGTGGTTGCTGCTGCACACAATGTTGATGGTGAACAGATCAAAACACTGACAGAATCCATGGATGGCAGGCTTTTGAGTGTCCTTGCAAAGAAAGGTGGCTATATTGGTCACTGATTTGTTTTTGTTTTGTTTTTGAATGTCAGAAATGTATATTTGTGAATGTTGAGATGTTATATTGGTTTCACTGGTAATAATAAATAATTGAAATGGGTATATATATTTTTTTGTTAAGTTGCCTAATAATTATGCACAGTGATAGTCACCTGCACACACAGATATCCCCCTAACATAGCTAAAACTAAAAACAAACTAAAAACTACTTCCAAAAATATTCAGCTTTGATATTAATGAGTTTTTTGGGTTCATTGAGAACATGGTTGTTGTTCAATAATAAAATTAATCCTCAAAAATACAACTTGCCTAATAATTCTGCACTCCCTGTAGATACATTCCATGGAAGGAGACGGCCCCTTCACACCAACTTTTATTTGCGATTTGTAATGGGTCACAAAACCCCTTTTACGAGGCAGAAAGACTTTTCTGAGATGTAAACGGGGACTATGCATAACTACTCTTCTGCAATAGCGAAGCCAGCAACCATGGCCCGTCCTTTACGGCGGTGGGGCCACGCCCCCCACCTTTTTTCCCTCATGAAAAGTGTCTGTCAGGCTGCGCAAAGGTCAGCCTGACAGACACTCTTCATTTTCAGATCAGGCAGCCAGGAAGTAGACAAGCGTGATTTGCGCAGGCTCCTGGCTGCCTGAGCTGAACTTTGCTGGGCTGAAGAAGGCCTGTGGGCATGACCTCCTCGGCTCAGAAAATGTGTTTCAAGGCCCTCCCTCTCGGTGACGAGGGGAAGTGTCACCCATTGACTCTGACCTCTGCGCTTCAGGTTTCAATCCGTGACACATATTCAGAGTGGGGTGGGGTAAGAAGTCTCACTGACCCCCATCCCACTCTGTGACGAAGTTGGGACCTCCGAGCTGAAGGTAAGTAAGTATAACTTTTTATTCACATAAGTTACCCACGCCAAATTTGCGTCCTTTTTTTCCAACATCCTAGGGATTCTAGAGGTACCCAGACTTTGTGGGTTCCCCTGAAGGAGAAAAAGAAATTAGCCAAAATACAGTGAAAATTTAGTTTTTTTCAAACAAAGGGGAAAAAAGGGCTGCAGAAGGCAGCTCGTGGTTTTTTCCCTGAAAATGGCACCAACAAAGGGTTTGCGGTGGCAAGATCACCATCTTCCCAGCTTTCAGGAACAGGCAGACTTTAATTGGAAAACCCAATTTTTCAATAACATTTTGACATTTTACTGGGACATACCCCATTTTTACTATTTTTTGTGCTTTCAGCCTCCTTCCAGTTAGTGACCAAAATGGGTGAGAAACCAATGTTGGATCCCTGAAAGCTAAACATTTACGAAAAGTAGACAACATTCTGAATTCAGCAAGGGGTCATTTGTGTAGATCCTACAAGTGTTTCCTACAGAAAATAACAGCTGAAATAAAAAAATATTTAAATTGAGGTAAAAAAAAACAGCAATTTTTCTCCACATTTTACTCTGTAACTTTTTCCTGCAATGTCAGATTTTTTAAAGCAATATACCGTTACATCAGCTGGACTCTTCTGGTTGCGGGGATATATAGGGCTTGTAGTTTCATCAAGAACTCTAGGTACCCAGAGCCAATAAATAAGCTGCACCTTGCAATGGGTTTTTATTCTATACGAGGTATACAGCAATTCATTTGCTGAAATATTAAAAGTGAAAAATAGGTATCAAGAAAACCTTTGTATTTCCAAAATGGCCACAAGATAAGGTGTTGAGAAGCAGTGGTTATTTGCACATCTCTGAATTCCGGGGTGCCCATACTAGCATGTGAATTACAGGGCATTTCTCAAATAGACATATTTTTTACACACTGCCTTACATTTGGAAGGAAAACATTTAGAGAAAGACAAGGGGCAATAACACTTGTTTTACTATTCTGTGTTCCCCCAAGTCTCCCGATACAAATGGTACCTCACTTGTGTGTGTAGGCCTAGCGCCCACGAAAGGAAATGGCCCAAAACACAACGTGGACACATCAAATTTTTTCACAGATAACTGAGGTGTTTTTTACAAAGTGCCTACCTGTGGATTATGGCCTCTAGCTCAGCCGGCACATAGGGAAACCTAGCAAACCAGCGCATTTTTGAAAACTAGACACCTAGGGGAATCCTAGATGGGGTGACTTGTGGGGATCTGACCAGGTTCTGTTACCCAGAATCCTTTGCAAACCTCAAAATTTGGCCAAAAAACGCTTTTTCCTCTCATTTCGGTGACAGAACGTTCTGGAATCTGAGAGGAGCCACAAATTGCCTTCCACCCAGCGTTCACCCAAGTCTCCCGATAAAAATGGTACCTCACTTGTGTGGGTAGGCCTAGCGCCCAAGAAAGGAAATGGCCCAAAACACAACGTGGACACATCAAATTTTTTCACAGAAAACAGAGGTTTTTTTTGCAAAGTGCCTACCTGTGGATTTTGGCCTCTAGCTCAGCCGGCCCCAGGGGGGGCAGAAATGACCCAAAATAAATTTGCCCCTCCAACCCCACCCGGAGAGCAACCCTTGCCTACGGGGTCTCTCCCCTCGTGTGACGGCGCAAAATAAAAGATCCCCAATGCCTAGTAGTTTCTGCCCCCCTTGGGGGCAGATCGGCCTAATTAAAATAGGCTGATCTGCCCCCCAAGGGGGCAGAAATGGCCTAAAATAAATTTCCCCCCCCCAGGGGAACGACCCTTGCCTAAGTGGTCGCTCCCCTTGCGTGAAATTCACGAGAAAAAAAAACAAACTCCCTGGTGTCTAGTAGTTTCTGTCCCACATGGGGGCAGATTGGCCTCATAAAAATAGGCCATTCTGCCCCCAAGGGGGGGTGGAAATGGCCTAAACATAATTTGCCCGCTATGGGAGCGACCCTTGCCTAAGGGGTCGCTCCCTACCTCTAAATCAAAAAGAAAAAAAAAAGAAAAAATTATTATCCCTGGTGCCTAGAGGTTTCCGCCCCTTTGGACACTGCTTAGATTCTATTCTATTACGAAGACCATTCCCCCCTTTTTTGAGTCTACTAACTGAGTTAGGTACTCTGTTTTTTCCTCTTATGGTAATTCATTTTTTGTTTTAGATTTTAACTTATATTTCATAAAGAGTTGTGCATTAGAGCCATTACTAAAAAATTAAACATTTATTTACACAGCCCTTCAAAAATTTACAATATGAGATAAGGCAAAGTAGCCTAAGGATGATTATTCACACGTAGCTTTCTCTAGGTCATAATATTGCTAAGTAAAACATGGTATTGCCACTGTACATGCCTGATGAAGAGAGAGCAGTGGAAGCACCCTACGGTTTGACATCAAAGAGTAGGAGGTGACACTATTAATGGCTTTGTGAAAAAGGCAAGATCCCAAGGCATTTGTTCGTTTGGGCAGTGTGTCCTACTCACAGCTTCCATTTTAATAAATTGTGTCACACGCACAAAGTATCTCCCCTTCCGTCACTCAACTTGCAGGTGCCTTCTGCCATATTATTGAACAGCAATAATTAATGCTACCTCTCCTGCTTTACATATTATATTCTGAATTGTACTTCATGTTGAGGGTTATTATTTAATGCATTCATCAAAATATAATATATTTCAAAGGAAACTGAAGCTCCTAATGGATACATCTAACTGCAGATTTCTCACCTTGTGAATACTCCCACGTGCCAGACTGGATCCGTAGAATGACTCTTCAATTTCCTCTCACATCAATAGGTGGTGTTGTGCGGCTGCACATTGGGTCCGGCTGTGACATTTTGGCCACTATATAGCCGCCACCTCTGCACACTGACGACAGTTCCGTTCTTTCAGCACCTTCTGAAACTAATCCTGAGCTTGCTCCCTCAAATTCTCTCATGCCTGACAGACACCTTAAAAAATCTTTTTCCAGTGTCTAAAGAACATGTCCCCTCTGAAAACGAAAGGTTTCAAGCCATCCAAAGATTGTTCAAAACAGATGTCAGTGACAGTCCCCTTTGAGGTTTGTCCCTGCAGTCTGGTCATTAAACACGATTCAAAGTCATGCAACAAGTGTGCGAAGATGAATATGAAGACTTTTCCAGACGCTACGTTGCAGCAGAGTAAGAGATCAGACCCTACTATCAGAAGATAAGGGAGCCCTGGTCCTGGTTGAAGTTGAAGGCTTGGATTCGCTTTCGCTCCTGAGGCCGATCTCAAGACTGTTCATCCTCTAATTCTCCTCATCAGGTAGGTGAAAGAAGTCTAAAACACAGGCACAGCTCCCTTTTTGTCCAGTCCAACCTCAAGGAGTTGCACAATGCCCTGGGGAACCTCCAGGCTGTGAATCCAGTCTCCATCCTCTCAACCAACTCTGGACCTTATCCCAGTGCCCCACAACTTCCTCATGCCATCAGCGACACATCCGTCTTACCCTTAACCTTCTTAACTTCTTCCTTCAGATGGATAAGTTCAAGATGTCCACTCTAGGCCAAGTTCTGTTTGCCCCGGATCCAGGAGACTAGATGTTAGTGTTGGACCTGCACAATGCCTACTTCCACCTTTCTGTCTTATAGTCACACAGATGTTACCTGAGGTTTCAGGTAAGCAACAAGCACTTTCAGTTCTTAGTGTTTCCCTTCAGACTCACCAGTGCACCTCGGGGTAAAAAAAGTTATGTTGGTGGTCGTTACCCATCTGCAGAGACTGGGAATACCAGTCTTCCTGTCCCTCAAAGACTGACTGCTGAAGGCGGCCTCACCTTAAACAGTCATGAACAACCTCCAGATGACGGTCAACTTGTTGACATCTTTGGGTCCTTCAATCAACGTGCTGAAGTCACACCTGATTCCATCGTAGAGGCTCCTTTTCATTGTAACCATTCTGGACAAGTTGTTTTTTCAAGCCTTTCCTCCACCTCAATGAGTCCAGGGCATTTGAATTATGATCCCAATGATTCAACCTTTCACCTGGGTCTCAGTGAGAGTTTTTAATTTTCTCTCAAAGTAGCTGGTGTCACATCGTCAGCCAGGCGTCCCTCCATCAAACTTGTTTATGCGGGATTCTGAGAGAAGTTTGTTGTACGGTGGTCCACCGCAACATCCTGCCTCCACAGGTACAGTTATTTGACATACTGTTATTCTGCCTTCTTTAGCCCAGCAAGGCCGGGCTGTGGCAACTGTTAAAGGTTACTTGTCTGCCCTTTTGGCTTTTTTTATGTCTGCCTGATCAGCCATCTCTTTTAAAATCACCAGTGGGAAGCAAGCATTCTTAAAAGGGCTGACCCATATGTTCCTACCAAACACCATTTCTGATGCAGCAGTAGGACCCTAATTTGGTTGTCACCATTCTCATATGTGTCCCATTTGAACAGATGCACAGTTGTTCTCTATGTCTTATGACACTGAAAACAACATTCCTCATTGAGATTACCTCGGCAAATTGCAAGCCTTGCAAGTCCAGCAGCCATTTAACAACGTTTTTTTATGGACATACTGGTTCTTCTAACAAAATCTACACTTTCCTCCCAAAGGTAGTCTCTACCTTCTATATAGGGCAGTCCATCACTTCATCAGCTTTCTTTGCCCTGCTCTCTCCGCTAAGGAGGAAAAACAACTACATAATCTAGACCCCTTCAGGGCCTTGGGCTTCTATATTCACCTCATCAGAGAACATTGGGTGAACAGAAATTTCTTTGTGGGCTTTGCTGGGGTGAAAAAGGAGAAAGAGATACATAAGAGGACTCTCACCAGAGGAAGACTTGTGCATCAAGATCTGTTATAGGCTGGAACAGAAACCATCTCCCGAAGGTTTACACACTCATTCCACCAGAGCGAAACCTGGGATCAATGCGATGGCATGCAGTGTGCAAGTCTTGGACCGCTCCATGCTGCTACCTGGGCATCACACATTTACAAAGCACTACTGCCTGGTGGATATCCTATATAACCACATATTCCTTACCGACCTGCCCTACTCACCATTATGCAGAATGGACACCTTCAGTCCATAATAATAAGATTCCACTTTAGAGATATGCCCACTAGAACACTACAATTTCTACAGGATCCACATCCGATGGTGAGGACAGAGATCAGAGTAGGGGCCTACATTGTAGCTAGAAGGAAAGTGTCCTTGCTATCTCCCTCCCCCCTTTTTTGGCCTTTTTTTTGGATGATCAGAATGGCGAGGAGCATTATACCTTACCCACTCTCATGTGGTTTTTAATCTTTACCAAGATCCTCAAAGTCTAAATCAAAAAAAATTGTTGAGGTCCTTGAGACTATTTTGTTATTTTCTCTCTTTCTGGCTTTTTTCTAACAGTAGGTTTACTTTACTCCTACTGTATCTGCCATGGCACACACTTTACATTCAAGATCTCCGGCAAAGAGTCCCCCAGTGGGGCCCGCCAGACATTGCAGTGCCAGTCTGGTGAGGAGCAAGCCCTATGATGAAGCATGACATCCATTGGATGTGTGAGGGCTTTAACATCTAATTTTAGAAGTGTCATGAGGACCCATGTTCTTGCTTTTCTTTCTTTTAGGAACAGTGTACCTTATTGTTTTTCGTTATAGTCAGGAAGGCTTTACAATGGACCTCATAAAACTCCCTGTGTCCCCCTATTGTTTGACTGACAGGACAGAGATCAGAAAGAAACTGACATTAGCGCATGAAACTGATGGCTATGTAGGAGCCTCAATGCAACTTCTGGGGCAGAACTAACCCAGTGGGGAGCTGCATAACGACACCTACTGACACGCAAGGGAACTCTTGAGAAAATTCTCTAAACCCAGACTGGTGCATGGGGGTATTTACAAGGTGAGAAATCTGCAGTTACAGTATCCACCAGAAAGAGAGATACTGAAAGTAAGAAACTTTTTCTTCTGACTCCGAAGCCATGGCCAAGTCTGCTGCACTTTTGAGCTAACAGGAGCAACAAATATCAGGCATGTACTTCATACCTGTTTAACATAGAACAAATGCTTTTGTTTTTTTAATCCACTGACCCGTCAATCTAGAGTGTGGCGTGCCACTGCAGGTGGTGGCATGAACTGCACAGTTCTTTCACACTTTGATACTGGTTCCCAACCACCATTAACCTGATACTGGGAGATAGATAAGTCTGCATACTATGAATCAAGTGCTTATGTTTGCAGGCAAAGTAAGTGAAACGGATGATGAAGTCACAACTGCCAATCCCCAGGCAACTGTGATGAGCTTCAGGTTCAGAAAATCTATGTTAGTCTGGTACTCCTAAAAAGTCTATATACATCCAGATTGGTGCAAAAAAATGCAGATCTTCTCCAACCATTAGGGGTGTTCCACGAAGCCAGTGACCTCTGTTCAATGCACCCCTCTACAAAACCCTAATTCTTCAGAATAGGCTAAATTAATATTAGTAGTCACTTTCTTTTACACATGAATTACAGTGTGACATAATTCATTGTGAAGACTATTCAATATGTTACTTGCTCTGGAATACGGGCATAAAAGAGTTTCTGGGCCACTTCAATTCAAACTCAGACTCACACTTCTGCTGATCTTAACTCAGATGTGATGACCGTTCTTTCCGCTAAAGGGGAGTGGGTTAGACTTTCAGGTGTCCAAAACAGTTGCTATTCCTACAGAGGTTAGAACTTTAAAGACGTTTTGAGGACGGCTGATCTGAGGCATCCGAGGAATAGATATCCAAGACAGGAAGAACAATCAATGACCCTGAAACACCAGAAGAAAATGTCTTGGAGGGCAATGCCACTTCATTTTTAAACAAAATTGAAATCTGAAAGTTTTGCGGAGTGGGACCACCAAAACAAATGGCGCCCACTTACCAAACTGTTCAGCCTAAAATGCATCCAACATACCAATGGATGCCTTGTGGACAATGAGACCCCTACTAGGCACGTCTTTATCACAACATTTTGCAAGGGGTCCCAGGTCATGCCCTCCACTTACCAGGTGGAGACCCACTGAGGTCTAAATGACCTCCTCACTCTCCTATCTCCTCATGATGGTGGGCCAGTTGGCTATATTTCACAATAAAATGTTAGGAAATAACAGAAGACCCTTGAGTCGACCATACTGTGCAGCAGTTTGTGATGGAATATTTCTCCTTTCGTCCTCAAAATACATTCCTACGTCCCATTCAGTGTTCTCAAGAAAAAGAAAACAGCTGCTAAATCAGAAGGTGTTAAGTCTCCCTTAGAAAGGTTCCATTGACCATGCTTTTCTTTAACTGTCAGTTTTCAAAGTGGTATTTCTGGACATAAACAAAAGATTAGGACTGCAATAAATGTCAGGGAGATCGAAGTCGTTGTAGATTATCACTAATTCAAGACGGAAATGACAATCAACCTAAAGGCTCACTTCTACCAGGAAACTGGATAGCGTGACTACATATTCATGGTGCCTATCAGAGGCGGCCGGCAGCTTTGGGTGGGGGGCGGGCGGGGCACACACACACACAGACTCATTCTTTCACACACAGACACGCACGCACGCTCATCCATTAACAACACTCATTCCATTCAAACATGCACGCACGCACCAAACATTCATTTTACAAGATCACACACATTCATTCTTTCACACAGGCACGCACGCACATCCATTAACAACACTCATTCCATTCAAACATGCACGCACTAAACATTCATTTTACAAGATCACACACATTCATTCTTTCACACACACACACGCATGCACATCCATTAACAACACTCATAACATTCAAACATGCACGCGCGCACCAAACATTCAATGTAAAACATAACACACATACATACACACCCACACACACACTTACCTTTAGCCTCCAGGTCCCAGGAGGGTTGGGACTGCTGCCCTGAGGTCAGCCAATGAGGGAAGGCAGCAGTCCCAGCCTCGTCACAGACTGAGATGGGGTCAGTGAGACTGCTGACCCACCCCACTCTGTGACGAAGTGTCACTGATTGATACTTGCCCTGGGCGCTTCAGGGCTTAAACCTGAAGCGCCCAGGGAGAGTGTAAATTGGTGACGCTTTCCTCGTCACCCAGGGGAGGGCCTCGAGGCACCTTTGCTGGGCCGAGGAGGTGACGCCCATAGGAGCTGTGATCTCCTCAGCCCAGCAAAGTTCAGCTCAGGCAGCCAGGAGTCTGCGCAAATCACGCATGTCTGCTCCTGGCTGCCTGACCTGAACATGAAGAGTGTCTGTCAGGCTGACCTTTGTTCAGCCTGACAGACACTCTTCATGGGGTGGGGGGGGGCGTGGTCCCTCCGCCCTAAAGGACGGGCCGCCACTGGTGCCTATGTAACAGCTCTGATACGTCCCCAAATTAAAAACACCATTAGTTTCAGAGACTAACCTATCTTTTCACAAGTTATTCTTTTCTTGTGTGGTAAGTCCATTGATATTTTAACAGTCTACCGAAACCAGTGCCTTTCAGTCCTCGTTCTGCAGGTATTCAAACTAATGCACAAAATATCTACAGTGAAAAAAGAAATTAATTTGCACTATCCAGAGCCTTACGTTATCTCCACCATTGGCCAGACTGTTTGGTTTCAATTCAAGCAGCATTTCTGGGTTCATTACAGTTCTGAGCCATTTAAAAAATAATGGTTCACTGCTTAAGTAAGGGACAGAAAGACTTGTTCCAAAACTATTCCTTGTATGGAAAGACACAGCTCTGATGGATCAACCTACACAGCTTGTAATTTGTAATACATTCCTTAGCTTTGCCTTATATTTGGATGCCTGCTGTGCCAATTTCTCAACTTGAGGAATATAAACCAAAGGAAAATTCTTGTGGAAAAAAAGGGACTCATTTAGGAGTAACCCAGGAACACTACAAAGGTAAACCAGAGCACTATCCTAGTAAATCATGTAAATAATTTTAAGAGCTGCTTCCAGGATCATTATCAATCAAAACATTTACTGTACAAGAACTAGGTGTAGGGAAGTACCATCTTGCCCGGCATGTTACCCCCATTTTTACTTGTATGTCAGTTTGTTTTTGCCTTTGTCACTGGGATCCTGCTAGCCAGGACCCCAGTGCTCATAGCTTGTGGCCTATATGTGTTCCCTATGTGGTGCCTAAGAGTGTCACTGAGGCTCTGCTAACCAGACCCTCAGTGCTTATGCTCTCTATGTCTTTTAAATTGTCACTGCAGGCTAGTGACCATTTTCACCAATTCTAATTGGCACACTGGAACACCCTTATAATTCCCTAGTATATGGGCCCTAGGTACCCAGTGTATTGGGTTCCAGGAGATGCCTACATGCTGAAGCATTTCCTTTGCCACCCATAGGGAGCTCAGACAATTCTTACACAGGACTGCCACTGCAGTCTGAGTCAAATAACGTCCACGTTATTTCACAGCCATTTTACACTGCACTTAATTAATTTATGAGTCACCTATATGTCTAACCCTCGCTTGGCTTAGGTTAGGTGCAAGGTTACTAAGTGTGAGGGCACCTTGGCACTAGCCAAGGTTCCCCCACATTGTTCAGGGCAATTTCCCCGGACTTTGTGAGTGCAGGGACACCATTACACGTGTGCAATACATATAGGTCAATACCTATATGTAGCTTCACAATGGTAACTCCGAATATGGCCATGTAACATGTCTAAGATCATGGAACTGCCCCCCATGCCAAATCTGGTATTGGTGTGCCAATCCCATGCATCCCCGGGGCTCCAGCATGGAGCCCGGGTACTGCCAAACTAGCTCTCTGGGATTTTCACTGCAGCTACCACTGCTGCCAACCCTCAGACAGGTTTCTGCCCTCTTGGGGTATGGGCAGCCCAGTCCCAGGAAGGCAGAACAAAGGATTTCCTCTGAGAGAGGGTGTTACACCCTCTCCCTTTGGAAATAGGTGTTAAAGGCCCGAGAGGAGTAGCCTCTCCTGGACTCTTGGAATGCTTTGAATGGCATAGATGGTGCCCTCCTTGCATAAACCAGTCTACACCGGTTCAGGGATCCCCCAGCCTCTGCTCTGGCACAAAACTGGACAAAGGAAAGGGGAGTTACCACTCCCCTGTCCATCACCACCCCACGGGTGGTGCCCAGAGCTCCTCCAGTGTGTCCAAGACCTCTGCCATCTTGAATGCAGAGGTGTGAGGGCACAATGGAGGCCTCTGAGTGGCCAGTGCCAGCAGGTGATGTCAGAGACCCCTCCTGATAAATTCTTACCTGGTTAGGTAGCCAATCCTCCTCAGGGCTATTTAGGGTCTCTCCTGTGGGTTTCTCTTCATATAACGAATGCAAGAGCTCACCAGAGTTCCTCTGGATCTCCCTCTTCGACTTCGGCCAAGGATCAACCACTGACTGCTCCAGGACGCCTGCAAAACCGCAACAAAGTAGCAAGAAGACTACCAGCAACATTGTAGCGCCTAATCCTGCCGGCTTTCTCAACTGTTTCCTGGTGGTGCATGCTTTGAGGGCCGTCTGCCTTCACCCTGCACTGGAAGCCAAGAAGAAATCTCCCATGGGTCGATGGCATCTCCCCCCTGCTAACGCAGGCACCAAACTTCTGCATCACCGTCCTCTGGGTCCCCTCTCATCTTGACGAGTGTGGTCCCTGGAACACAGGAGCTCGATCCAAGTGACCCAGACAGTCCAGCGGTCCTTCTGTCCAAATTTGGTGGAGGTAAGTCCTTGTCTCCCCACGCCAGACATTACTCCTGTGTACTGCGTGAACTGCAGCTGCTAGGGCTTCTGTGCACTTTTGCAAGGAATCCTTCCTGAACAGCATAGCCCAGGTCCCCAGCACTCCGTCCTGCATTGCTCAACTCGCTGAGTTGACCACCGGCTTCGTGGGACCCTCTTTTATAGTGTTGAGACGACCGCCGTGCTCAGATATCTTCAACTGCTTCTGCAGGTGCTGCCTGCTTCTGCGTGGGCTCTCTGTGCTGCTGAGCGCCCCCTCTGTCTCCTCCTCCAAGGGGCGACCTCCTGGTCCCGGGCAGCACCCATTTTCTTCAACTGAGACTCTTGCAGCTAGCAAGGCTTGTTTGCAGTCTTTCTGCATGGAAACAACTCTGCATCCTCCAGCACACCATGGGACATCTTCTGTGAAAGGAGAAGTTCCTGGCATCTTCCGTTGTTGCAGAATCTTCAGTTTCTTCTACCCGGAGGCAGCCCTTTTGCACCTTCATCCGGGGTTTAGTGGGCTCCTGCCCCCCCTGGACACTTGCGTGACTCTTGGACTTGGTCCCATTCCTTTACAGGTCCTCAGGTCCAGGAATCCGTCTTCAGTGCTTTGCAGTCAGTTGTTGTCTTTGCAGAATCTCCATTCACGACTTTAGTGTGTTTCTGGGGAAGTAGGGTAACTTTACGCCTACTTTTCAGGGTCTTGGGGTGGGGTATCTTGGACACCCTTAGTGTTTTCTTACACTCCCAGCAACCCTCTACACACTACACTAGGTCTGGGGTCCATTCGTGATTCACATTCCACTTTTGGAGTATATGGTTTGTGTTGCCCCTAGGCCTATTGCATTATATTGTATCCTACAGTGTTTGCACTACTTTTCTAACTGTTTACTTACCTGATTTTCGTTTGTGTGTATATTTTGTGTATTTTACTTACCTCCGAAGGGACTATATTTCTGACACACTGTCACTAAAATAAAGTACCTTTATTTTTAGTAACTCTCAGTATTGTGTTTCTTACGATATAGTGCTATATGATATACGTGGGATAGTAGGAGATTTGCATGTCTCCTAGTTCAGCCTAAGCTGCTCTGCTATAGCTACCTCTATCAGCCTAAGATGCTAGAACACTACTAATCTACTAATAAGGGTTAACTGGACCTGGCACAAGGTGTAAGTACCATCAGGTACCCTCCATAAGCCAGGCCAGTCTCCTACACTAGGGCATGCTGTTCACTTCTTCTGCACTTGGAAACTATGGCAGGCATCTAGTACATCAATGGTTTGGAAGAAACAGAATAAGCAAAAAAGGCTTTGGTAAATTAAGCCTAGTTCACAAAATGTCAGTTCCAACAGACTATCTCCATGGAATACAGAGTATGGTAACGGACTTGCACTCCAGACGCTACTCAGATAACAGCAATTGAAGTCTTCATCCTTCAGAAGGATTTTTTTGTTATTGGGTCCATTTCCAGTATATGTGTTCCCACCATTTCTCATTTCTCAATTACCATTTTTCATCAGCTAGAGACAGGAACCAGAAGCTTTGGCTACAGATGCTATTCTCCGGTCTCATCGGAAAAGGAAAATTACTTCTTTTGTCCTTCTGCAATATAGTCCTATAGCCCGCTGTAGTGGGCTATGACGGCTACTAAAGGCCTAAGCCGAAGGCGAGGGCCTTTAACAAGGGAGTGGGACTTTAATGCCAGTATAGCCCAGCTACGGAGGGCTATAAGGCTATTAGATCATTCCACCACTAGAGGGCAGAATATTCACCTTGGGCCAGTAAGGCCTTTGTTCACAGCAACAGCTGAGAACGACAACATCGGAAAGTTGCAGCTCTGGGCTTCTACCGACCATTAGAAGCCCAGTGCACTCCATTGTTTTCAATGGAGCTCCCAACATTTCAATGTTCTGATAAATGATAAAACCCAAACTACATGTCATCAACTGAATTTGGTGATGGTCACAATCTCTTGGTAATTTTGAGTGTGTTTCCTAACTTTGTTGGAACTGTTGAAGGATTACCCAGTAATTCTTCCTCTATTTCCCTAGCTGTTGACAAAAAAGTAATGGGATATGCCACAAGCAAATAATCGGCAGATCCCATTTCCTGGTGGGTTTGTGATTTTGGGTGAAGAATCAGTGTCATTTCTGAGAAGATGCACGTTTCATTCAAAATCCATGGGCACTAGGGGCATGTGGGATATACAGATCTACCTGTACAGCCTTGGCTATATTGGGGAGTCAATCCAATTTCAGCAAATGTAACCTTCCTGTTAAACTTTCTATTGTCCCTAGTAAGACAGGGAGACAGGGTCAGTAATGTGAAAAGGTCAAAATGTGTTGTTGTTCGGGCCGAACATTCTAGGCTAGATGATAGACCGAAAGGGGAACATCCACTGTATGTTGTCTCCCCCAAGGCATTCAAGTAATTAAATATACTAGCCACAGCTTTATGCTGCCGTGGTATGAAATCTTTGGCAGAAGCTCTGTGCACTCCTAGCCACATAATGTGAGTCTATGACGAAAAGCCTTATCAGCAAAACATACTACACCATTAGATTTGGTTTCTATTAAAAGAACATCTGATCTTACCGCATGTACTTCTGCTACACAATTTTAATCAGAATATTAACCCAATAGTACAGCTGAAAAGACCTCACACACCGAAGACCTTTTTTCACACAGAGATGTTTTAGAGGGCAGTTTCATACAGTCAGATTGATCTTAAAACTCTAATTTTCTGCAAATTTAATTGAAAGCTGGCACTGTGATTCCATGGCAGTCACTAATACACTTTATAGAAGAATAACTGGATCCTTAAATCTCGCCACAAAATGAGGATTTTACTTACTGGTAAGAAAAGTTCTAATTTAATTTATGACATGGCTCCTATCCTGACTTGGCCTTGCACTTTGTTAACGTTAGTTCTTGCCTCTGTTTGCATTTAGTATTTTATGATGACTTCCAAACTACGATCCAGCAGGGCATTATATTTTTCCTGACCTTGTTTCTACTTCTGGTTAGATTCTCCAAGGACATTAATCAAATGCTCATTACAAAAGTGGACTGAAGTTCATATTAGAGTGCAGTATACCCAGGTGTGACTTCGTAGTATCTATTTGGGAGTGTGTGCTCTCAGTGGTACTCTTGCCTCAGATGTATGGGGAACACAGAAATTCACTGAAAAAAACAAAGGTTACAATGATGTTATAGTTAGGTTCAGAATTTACTCGCACAAAACTCGCATCCTAAGGTAACTTCTAACTAAAGCCCCGGCAATGCACACTTTTCTTATCAATAAAGTTATTGCAAATGTTGCAGTGATAATATCAAGATGCCACAGTAGGTGTCATCAATGATGTAATATGTGGAGTTATTAAATGTGCATGGCGAAGGTGCGAGTTATAGTTACTTGAGTTAACCATAACTGCTGAATTTCAATGGTTTTGTGCGAGTAAATTAGGAACCTAACTATAACATAAAAAAAACTACTGGCGATTGCCAGTACGTAGTAATAGTTAGGACCAGGTTTCCATAGAAAATACTTTTTGGACTTGCCTATATCTTTGGCACCGTTTCACAAATCTTCACAAATTTTTCCAAAAAAAGTGTACTGGTGATTCTTGTTGTGCATGGGAAGCTTTGGGGTGCTCAGTCAAGCACGGCCCATGAAAAAGGGGGTCAAAAAATGTGCATTCCTCATGTAAATTCCCACGCTTTTTGTTTTTTGGTGTAAATCCGCCCAAAAGTTCAAGAGAACTTAAAGGAATTCCAAATTTGTATATTTAGGGCCAGGGATCCTCCCCGACAACTTCGCACATAATAAGAGCTCGTGGAGAGATCGCCAGAGCTCTGATTGGCTGACAACACATTAACCAGGAAGTGTTGGCAGCAATTTTGGGACTCAGCTTTAGCAAAGTCCCTAAAAAAAGTGAAAAAGGATAAAGGGCCAGTGAAGGGACACCTTGAACCCTTATGCTCTGGTGCTGGGGTCCCAGAGGGACCCACGCCAGTGCAAAAAATAGCACATTTAAAAAAACAAAAAAAAAGGTTGCAGCGAACGGACGATGTCACAAATATGTGGCAAAACTAAAAAAAACAAAAAAAACAAAACAAGTGCAGTGTCCTGCGCTTGTTTAAATAAATCTCCTTAGTGGGCAAGGTCCAGGGGGCATATATAAAATAAAGGAGGAACGCATGCTGCCTCCCCCCTGGGCTTATTGCCTCAGGGACCACCACCTACTCAGGGCTTTGATTCAGTAGCATGCAGGTGGACCACGCCTGCCTGTGCCCCAGGGACCACCACCTCCCGGGGGCAATTAATTGAAAGTAAGGGGGGCGCGCCCCTCCCTGCAGCCCCAGGGACTGCCACCTCCCTGGGGCTAAAATTCAATCATGCGGGGGTTGGCTCCTTGCAGCCCTGGGGACTGCCAACTCCCGGTGCTATTCATTTAAATTAAGGGGGGTGCTGTCCCCTAGCAGCCCTGGGGACAGCCACCTCCCTGAGGCTGAACTAAAATAATGAAGGGGGTCCACCACTTCCCTGTTAGACCTGACAGCTTTAGGGTGGTCATCCCCGAAATTGTTTATGCCTCCCTCCATTTTTCTGACACTGTGTTTGCTGGTTTTAGGATTCTGCGCACTTTACCACTGCTAACCAGTGCTAAAGTTCATATACTCTCCCTTAAAAATGGTAACATTAGTTCATTCCCAATTGGCATATTTGATTTACTTGTAAGTCTCTAGTAAACTGCAATACATGTGCCAAGGGCCTGTAAATTGTATGCTACTAGTGGGCCTGTTGCACTGGTTGTGCCACCAACATAAGTAGCCCCTTAACCATGTCTCAGGTCTGCATGTGCAAGGCCTGTGTGTGCAGATTCACTGCCACCTCAAGTTGGTATTTAAAAGTACTTGCCAAGCCTTAAACTCCCCTTTTTCTACATATAAGTCACCCCTAAGGTAGGCCCTAGGTAACCCATAGGCCAGAGTGCTGTGTAGGAAAAAGGTAGGATTTGTACATGTGTGTTTCATATGTCCTGGTAGCAGAAAACTCCTAAATTTGTCTTTTACTACTATGAGGTATGCTCCTTTAATAGGATAGCGCTAGGGCTACCCTCATATACTGTTTGAGTGGAAGATTCTGATCAGAAAGGGGTAACCAGGTCATACTCAGTAAGGCCAGAATGGTAATAGAAAATCCTGCTTATTGGTGAGGTTGGTTCTTATATTACTATTTTAGAAATGCCACTTTTAGAAAGTGAGCATTTTTCTGCACTTAAAATCCACCTGTGCCTTACAGCCGGTCTCCAATACACATCTGGGCTGGGCTGGTTAACAACTCACTTGTGCATTTCACCCAGACAACGACAAACACAGGATACTCAGTCACACCTGCATTCATCTGCATAATGAATGGGTCTTCCTGGCCTGGATTGGTGGAAGGCCTTTCACTTACATTTCAAAGGATAGTGGCTTGCCCTCACACAATTAACTGCCAAACCCCCTACTGTGACCCTGGCAGACAGACCTGTACAGAAAGGGGACATTGTATACTTCAAAAACCACTCTTTGAAGTCTCCCCACTTGAAAGGCATTTTTGGGTTTATAAACTGGGTCTCTGACCCCACCAACTCAGACACTTCTGGACCTGAACCTGCAACCTTTCAAGAGGAAATGCCTTGCTGCCCAAAGGACTCATCTGGTCTGCTTTGCTGAGAAGGACCGCTGCCCTGCTGTTGCCCTGCTACCCTGCTACCCTCTGACTTTGCTGAAAAGTGCTCTCCAATCGCTTGGATTGAACTTACCTCTGGTTTTCTGAAGTCTCACGGCCAAAGACTTCATCTCTTCAAGGAACTCCTTGTGCACCAACAATCACTGCACAGCCTGCCGTAAATGATGCACAGCCTGCCTTGCGATGAGAAAAGCGCCACACAGTTGAATCGGAACAACGTGGCCTGACTTCTTGAGTGAAGAATCAACACAGCGCCTCCCTTGTAGATGGAAATTTGACGCACAGCCTACCGGATATATGCACAGCCGAACTGGAATGACGAAGCCAGACTTCCCGAGCGAAGAACTGACACATCGCCTGTCGTGCAACAGAAAATGCAATGCATCGCCTACCAGATCAACGCAATGCCTGTGACTTCATCCTGCATGCCAAGGATTTCCATGTATCGTCCGTTGGTGTAAAAAAGATCTCCGCACCACAGTGAGGAAGCAAGACTGCATGCCGGAAATCGATGCAAAGCCCCTTGCAGCGTGGAAAGAAATAACGCATCGCCTGTGCCTCGCCAGAAATTCTGACGTACACCCTATTTTTTCACGCATCTCCTCCTCTGCGGTCTCTATGCGTGTTAATTTTGACGCAAACCAGGTACTTTGTGCAAACAAGAGAACTGTTGATTTCTAACATTTAAGACTAGTTTTTATCTTGCAAAAGTGATATATCAACTTGTGCTTATTGAATCTTTATTGTTTTGACCTTAATTCAACGAGATAAACATCCTATATTTTTCTAAACCTGTGTGGTGTTTTTTGTGGTGCTCTCGTGTTACTGTATGATTTATTGCACAACTACTTTACACATTGCCTTCTAAGTTAAGTCTGACTGCTCATTGCCAAGCTACCAGAGGGTGGGCACAAAATAATTTGGATTGTGTGTGATTTACCCTGGCTTAGATTGGATGGTGAGTACCTCTGACAACTAGAGACCCCATTTCTAACATTCCCCATGGCTGTTTACAAAAACTGGAGGGGGGACTCCTGCTATGCCCCGGGATGCCCACCCCCGGGAGACATGGCTGTTTGCTCTGACTTGGTGGGAGCTTTGGAAGCTCCCGCCAACTCACAGCAAACACTCCGGTCCCAGCAAGTGAGAGGTGTTAAACAGCATTCACTTGCTGGGAGCGGAGGTTTCCTCTGTTTCCTTGCCTGCAAACTTGTGGGCAGGGAAACAGAGAAAACTATTTGCTCTCACAGACAGGGAGCTGCACCTTTAGCAGCTTCCCGTCTGTGATAGAAATGTCAGTTCCTGCAGGAGGCAGCGAGCTGTCTGTGGCCGTGGAGGTATTCAGGATCCCCCTGCAGTCCCACTGCATACTGGGTCCCCTGTGGGGCACCCAAGACAGATGGCCAGGCCCTGGGGGATGGGGCCCCTGGGGCCAAAATCGGCTGGGGGACTGTGCAGCCCCCTCCTCCATTTACTGAAGACTGGGCCAATATAAGCCCGGGGCAAGATAGGCCCAGAAAGGGGGTCTGTGTGGCCCCCAAATAAAACAGTACATGTAGAGGCTAGGTCCCTGGGGATGGGGTCCCAGGAGCCAAAATCGGTCGGGGAGGGAACACACAGCCCCCCCCCCCCCCCGAAAAAAAAATATTATAAGGCTGGGCTCAGGGGACCCCAGACCCAAAATTGGCAGGGGAAGGGGGTGCATGGCCCCACCTCCATTTAATGAAGTCTGGGCCTCGAGGGATAGGGACCCTGGGGCCAAGATCAGCCCGGGGGGTGTACACCCCCCCTTGAATTGCACTGTGCCCCAGGTGATGGGGTCCCCAGGACTGACATCGCCTGGAGAGAGGGCCGCGCAACCCCTCTTCCCCACACTGGCCCTTCAAACAACGAGGTAGCACTTACTAACCAGTGGAAAGTGCTCTAGGTGGATAGCTATTTTGTGCAAAACTGTGAACACAGAAATTAGCAGGTGAGCTTCCGTTCGGGTCATGATGTTCATTTCACAGAAATTCAACCTCAACAGGAAGCACTTACAAATATAAATGTACCAGGTGCCCCAGTTGAAGCTCCACTTCTGGAAAAGGGCAAATTATCCTGTAGGAGGCTGGCCCTCTATATAAGGTACAAGCTAGCCACACTGTGCAGAGGGTCCAGTCAACCACACATTGGTTTACAGGGGTAAAAACAATATCACCTAATGTTCTAATTTTTAAGGTAGCTTGGTCGAGCAGTTAGGCCGATTTTAAGTGCAAAGCATTTGTTATACTCACAACATCAATGTTGCAACTCACACACTCAAAGGAATAATTCGAGACCAATTCATAAAAATACTTCAAGTTTTTATATAACTTTTAAGACCAAGATCATCGTAATTGGGTAACTACTTTTCGAGATATTAATTTTTGAAATTTAATATAAACAGTGTTTGTATGCATAGGAATCAATGGAGGATCCCCTTTAACATTACATATAAAATAGCACAGTTGCTTTACCAAGTTCTTCTTTTGCAGGTTGGTCGAGGTCATCGGTGGGCACGAGGTGCCAGCTGGAGTAATTCAGGCGTCTCCAGTTTCAGGTGGGAGCAGCGGGAAAAGGTCTCTGGAGCTGGAGCAGGACCACTGTGGGGGGACCACTTACAAAAACACTGCACAGGTAATTTTAAAGATGGATCCCTGGGGCTCCCTTGGAGTGTTAAGGTTGCAAGGGGTGGGGGACCCTTTTGGCACAGCAAGTTCTTCAGGGCACAGGGCAGCTGGGTGCAGAGCAAATCGGGAAGGCAGGAGCTGTGTGCAAGGATGCCCTCAGAAGCAGGAGGTAGATTTGTTCAACGGTCATTTGCAGGACAACAGGGGCACTCTGGCAGGAGGTCCAGGGTGCTCCTGAAGTCCCTCGACTGGAGCTTCCACCTGTTCCTTTTGCAGCATAGGGTGGGCTGTTTTTCTGGATGTCCGATGTGGACTGACCAATACCCCTGGTAGTGGTATAGTTTGGCCGCTGAAGGTCACAGTGCCACCAAATTTGGCACACTGGCAGGGATGGTCCTCGCAGTCGTAGGGTTGCTGTTTGGTCCAGCTGCGGTATCCAGTTCGAGAGTTAGCGACTGGTCAGTGAAGTGACCCTCACTGGTTTGATGGTTTCTTTGGGGTTTAGAGCGATATTCCCACACTGGAGTACTTTGGCAATCTGCAAAACCTGGACAACCTCGGGGTTTTTTGTAGAGTTGTCCAGCAGATCCTCAGCTGTGATTGTCGGGTATTGGGTGCAGCAGGCAGGGTATGGTGCCTTTTCTTTAGTGCAGCAGGTCCACAGTTCTTGGGCTTCGGATCTTCTTACCATTGGTCTTCTTTTGTCCGTCAAATCTGATTTCCTGATCTAGGGATGTCTACTAAATACTGTATTTGGTGGGCGTTTTAGGGGGAACCTGGTAGTGACCCACAGTCATCTACCTTATGGTGGCTACAACCACTAAGTGACCACTTCCTTAGGGTGATGTAGGCCAGGTGGGGCCACTCCTCTTATCCTTTGTGTATTTTCCCACTGTTGCTCCTGCCAAAAGTGGGGTTAGCAATGGGGGTGACCATCTGCTACTAGCAGCAGGCCAGGGGGTTGAATTTCAAAGGCAGTAAGCCCTTTGAAGCTCGCCACCAGGGAAGCACACATTCGGTGTTAGCACAGCTACACAGGAAGGGATTTATCTGCAACCCAGAGAGAAGAATCTCTCACCTCAAGGTTATAGATGGCTGCCTGGTGGTGGCAAACTGGATATAACCCGTCAGCAACCATGCCAGGGTAGTTAGCTTTTGATACCAAACAACCCAGGGTTCAGAGTGGCCATCATGTAGTAGTGAAACTCATGTTGATCAGTGCCCAGCACATGTATTAAAATGGCTGCTCTGTCTACTTACTATGCCCAAGGTTTGGAAAGGACACAGTGGGGGCATAGTGCTCATGGAACTATGTTGTCACACACAGTAGGGTGCACCCTGCCTTAGGGCTGGAAGGCCTGCCAGATGGATGACTTACCCATATTGCATACAGTGTGTAGTGGGCAGGGCACACAGGCAGTGTGCCATGTCGAGTTTGCATTTTAGGTCTGTATCAGGGCACTCAGCCTGCAATGGCAGTGCTGGGTGCACTTGAATGCATGGCCCTAGAGTGGTGGCACAATCAGTGCTGCTACCCTCAGGGACCTACCCTTAGTACCACCTGCCCTGGGCACCCAAGTGTCAGGTACTAGGGACCTATGGGGGCAACTAAAGGTGTCTCCCATTGTGTCAATGCATCACAACAGGTTTAGGGAAAGAGCTCTGGCCCAGTGAACCTGGTTAGCAGGGGCCCTGGAGCACTACCATTTCTAAGCTACATCATACATCGGGCAAAACATGGGGGGTAACCACGTCAAAAAGAGGCCTTTTCTCACACAATCACCCCCCCACCAAACGAAAGGGGATGACACTATCCTTTCCCTAGTGAATCTTCATCATCTAAGCAGAAGAACCTGGAAAGGCCATCTGTGTTGGCATGGGTAGTCCCAGGCCTGTGTCCCTAACTCCTGGGCTTGGCGAAGGCAAAGCAAGTGTGTTTACTCTGCAATTCCATATTGAAAACAATCTGAAATGCTTTGCGAAGATGAATGCATCTTTCATCTATTGGAGCGCAATCAGACAATCTCACAACACCTCTCACATCTACATAGACCCTCTCACACCATTCACACACCCAGAGAGCCATTCGCACAGACACTATCACACTCAGAGACACCCTCATGCACCTATTCTCATAGCCAGAGAGAAAGGTTGTGCAGCCAACTCCCGCCAGGTTGGGTTGTTAGGAGTGTTGTCCGCAGAGCCTGGCAAAGCCCCCATGCATGGCTAAAGTTGTGCGCTGCATTGGTTGGATTAACATATGGTAATGAAAATTACCTTAGGTTAAAAAGCATAGCAATTCACTAAAAAAAAAAAGGTTAAAGGGATGTTATAGTTGGACAAAAGAATGAAAATAGGTTAGAAATTCACTTTAAAAAAGCAAAGGTTACAGTGATGTTATTGCTAGGTTCTGAATTTACTCACACAAAACCAGAGAAATTCAGCAGTTATAGTTATTTCAAGTAACTATAACTCGCTGCCTAAGGTAACTACACCTTCCGCCCTCGCCATGCACTGCTCATTTCCCTAGCTATTACAGCACTCATGACATCTTTTAAACATCAATACAAATATCAATGTAACATTAGAAGTCAAATTGTTGGGAAAAAAAAACTGTGCAAGGTGGGGGTGCGAGTTATAGTTACCTTAGGCCGCGAGTTATAGTTACTTGAAATAACTGTAACACTAAAACTGCTGAATTTCTCTGGTTTTGTGCGAGTAAACTCAGAAACTAACTATAGTGTCCCTGTACCCTTTGGTTTTTTTAAGCGAGTTTCGAAGGTTTTTTAAAACTATTTTTCCAAACTATAACATACAACTATAACGTCCCTTTAACCTTTCTTTTTTTTAGAGAATATATATCTTACAAAGTGACAGTCACCCCTGAGTATGGTTATAGTTAGGTTAGAGTTTCCATAGGATAGGTGTTTTTTGTTTTGCTAACAACTCTAGCCCTATTTGACAAAACTGCAGATTTTTTTTTTTTTTTTTTTTTTTAAAGTTCATTCACTTTGGCTCTGATAATGGAAAGTTTTGCACTGCCTCATTTAGGGCGGGCCTACAAAAAGGAAGGGTTAGTCCCAAAAGTATGATTTCTCATCTTAACTCCCAGATGGCACCTTGCTTTCCAAAACAGAAAAAAAGGATAAATTGAATTACCCCAAATATTGCAAAACTTTATAACTTTACTCAGAAACCCTGCTTTTTGTGATGTGGTGTAAATCCATTAATCTGCTTTCAAGAAATATGCATTTAAAAAGGGGCTTCGGTGGGGCATGAAAGGTTTAACTCTCAGCGGAGTTAAGTATACCTGGATGATTGGTCTCCCGGATCCCTGCAGTATTTATTAAAAAAAAAAAAAAAAAAATGTCATTCTGATTTGCCGAAGTAGCCTTTTATTCAATCAGTCATTTTGGTACCTTGGTACTAGTGACATAACAGCAGTCCTCAATGATCTGACTTGCTTACTGCAAAAACTGAAGGAAATGTTGCAGCCACCATTACAGGACTTTGGGACTCGGTACCCAGGTCCTGCAAAATGATGAAAATGCCAAGTAAGAAGGCGGGGTGGGCACACCCTGACCGACACGGTCATGTATGGGGTTCCAAATCAAACATCTTTTAAAGTACATAAAAAAATATTACTTTGATGCACTAGTTTTGCGGTATCAGTACCCAGTAACGTGGTACCTAGCGAGGCTAGACTAGAGGTACCGTGGTACCCCTACCAATATTGTGAGGGAGCCTCTGCAGGTTTGAACGCCCACGCAGGTGTAAGTTTTAGTTATTTCACTAAACTCAATTGATGAATTTCAGTGATTTTTTGGTTTTTAAAAGTTAGCTCTCAAAACACACATTCATTTATATATTCTGGTTTTGGTAAGATTAGTGGAGCTAGAACATATTGTTCTTTCTTTCAAAAGGCTGCCTTATATTTTATGCTGAATCTTAAAACACTGTTCGAAATATTCACACAAAAGCAGCCAAACCCAGAACACTGATATGAAACCGCTCACTAACAAAGGGTGTGCTCATGCTCATCTTCCCTTTTCTAGCTTCATAAACTGCTTCGTCAACAGACAATTCATTTTGTGCGATTTAAATTCGAATCTGTCCTGTAGTAAAGGCTTGCACTGCCCCCCTCCGGTTAAATGGTACCTCGGCAGCACACTGAAAAGTGCACTAAATATTCAGCATAAAACAAACCCGATTAATATATTGTCTGCGAACGATTACATTAAGTACACGTTGACTTATCAAAGTGTCAGGAACTGCAGCAGAGACATCACAATGCTTTTGACCCCATCACTGGACAAGTCTGAGTGTTAGCCACCAGTTTTACTCTCAACAAAGTCCTGTTTGATGGAAAGAGCTTAGGAAAGGGCTAGGGAAAACTACAAAAAGTAAACACCCCTGTGTACTTTCTGTTTTTGTCACTGCCTGAGACCAAGGGCAGCAAGGGCGGCTCTAGGGTACCCGAAGGCAAACCATGGTAGCCGTTGCTGGACCTAGCACCTAGTTACTGGGATGTATCACACTTGTCTGGAACTATGAGCAGACTCAAGAGCATAGTGTCATTCTAGGCTGAAGAAATAAGGTCAGAATTTACAAACTTTCTCAGCGCGAGAAAAACAATAAGACGACGTGACTTAAAATGGGTTAGCACCGAAGGACTGGAAGCCTGTGGCATTTTATTTAACTGGCAAAGCCAAAGAAAGCAGAAGAATCCCTGTAATTTGCTTCCGCCCAGGCTTTGTTTCACATCAATATTCTGCATGCAACATGTTAACTATTCAATAACATTTTAATCGCATCATCAATTACTTTTGTTTTCTCTTAGTTTTCCAGGCAAATCTTCAAGGAACATTCTGCATGATGTTTCTCATAGGCCCACCGTTATCTCGCACACGGTGATGCCAATTGCACAGTATTAATGATTGGGACCTAGGTGAAGGACTGCCCCCAGACATAAAAGAAAGGATGGGAATAAGTACGGGAAAGCAGAGAAGAAAATACCGCTGAGTGTCTGTGAAACCGATGAAGTAGTCAGGGTCAGTAGTCAGGCCCAGTCAGCAGCCAGGTCAGTAGTCAGGTAAAACTGAGACTCCCACCCAGGTAAGAGGTGGAGGAAATCAAGAGCTGCTAAGAAGGAAATTATCTCATGGGAGAGTAGATGACAAATATTTTTATAAATATGAATTATTGGTTATTTTCACCTATGAAACGATTCAAGCTTCCTTCAGGACTGAATATATGTATGTCGCTGGCAAAGTACTTAGACCGTACGTCAACAGGAAACATTAGGAGACATAAGGTATCACACATCCCAATGTTATTGGTGGATATCACCACGCTTGGGTCATAACAGCACTCTCCTCTCAGCAGCAACAAAACAAAACACTCAGCACAGCACATTAGACAGTACCTTCCACGCCCACTCAAAGGAGCAGTCACGTGTCATACAGATGTTTATTAACAAGCTCACAACTGCACACAATATTGAATGCATTAATGTCTTCTTTGCTTAAAAATATTACAATACTCATCACGATAATAAAATACCATCAAATCACAAATGATATAAATCAAGCGTTCATACAAAGATTCTGTCTGATAATCTTCTTTGGCTCCTGACAAGGCAATTTTAAAAGATCTAAAAATGATGGTAAGTTGTTTTCTACAACTACTTTATTTATGGATGTCGAGTTCATTCCGAGGGACAGCTCGCAATTACGTTTTAACTCATCATAAAACAGAAATCTCAATGAGTCTTTGTTTTAATCGCACAGTCACATAAATAATATGATTAGTGAATTCAGAGCTAGTTCAAGTCTCACTTTACAATGTGGAATTGATGAACGGAGATCCAATAGAGATCCAAGTTATGTAAATATTAAATAACACACCCACTTTACTCACTTCCTGAGACTGCACATGGGAAAGCAGGGCCCTACAAATGTGACTAACATTAGATGTCACTGTGGACAAAGCAGTATATTACACTAGGGAACAACAGGCAACGTCCGACTGAACACTTAAGGCAGAAGACTGCGTACAAATTAAACACAGTTCAAATGTTTACTAGCATCAAAACATTAAGAAACATAATAATAAAACAAAAAAAAAACAACCTCAAACAGAATTCATCCATCAAAACTGCACATACATTGAACACACATTAGAGCACATAAACCCTCCACTCATGAAACAGTTTATGTCGCCAGGACAACAGCTGCCCAAGACTCCTCACCTAGTCTCACTTAAAGGGCTACTGTGGACCCTAACAATGTATCTTACCCTCAGTTACTACATAAACTTAACTCAGTTCGGGCAACATAGATGCCAGTCCTTTAGATTGCACATAAATTTTATTACAAGACCGGAGGCTCATATTATGCAGTCTTTTCTTGCTTTAATTTTAACAGCAGCCAAGTAAAGAACTACAGTACCCAGAAAAAAGAGAACTACAACGATGACATCATAGCTGCAACAGCCAATAGGATAACATACAGCAATACTAATATCTTAACTGCGAGCAACAAGTCCTCTTTTCTTGCTGCTCGCAGTCAAGATAAGTACCTTCATTATTTGCTCGATATTTTCATTGTATTAACTGGTTTCTATGATTTACATGTGATTATATAACAGCGCGTTTGTATTTAGGCTTAAAACGCGCGTCTTCCTTTCTCGTTGCAGCGCGTCTTTCAACGGTCGTTTTTCGGCCGTTGAAGACGCGCGCGTGCACGCGCGGCCATTCTTCAAATTCCTGTCATACCGGCATTCCTTTCTGGGCAGCGCCCACGCCGCGTCAATATTTGCTGGTATTTCTGGTATTTCGAGCGCATTTCGCTCGTTTCTTCTCCCGGCTGCCTTTCTCCATCCCAGTTCAGCCGCTCTGACGTTGGTGTCAGTCAGCTTCTGCTTTTCATTGCAGTACCGCCCCTATTTCCTGGTTCCTGCCCCTTCAGCCACTCCCTCCCATTTTCTTCATATTTAACCCCTGTTTCCCCAGTTTCAGACAGTTTTTAGGTTTATTTTCTTTATATATTTATTTCATATACTTATTTTAGTATATTTTATTGGTTTTCTCATTATGGTTGAGGAAGAAGATTCCCAACTCTTTCAAGAGAATTTAAAGTCCTTTATTAAGGACTCTGTACAACAAGCAGTGACCGTTTCCATGTCAGATATTACAAAAAATTTAGAAGCCTCCTTTTCCAAAATTATGTCCTCTTCCAAGCTGCCTGTTAATAAAGGCAAGAAACGTGCGGCCACCCTCCCAGTGCCGTCCAAAGGCGTTTCTTCTGGTCCTTCCACCCGAGAGGTCACTAAATCGGGTCCCCCTTCTTCTCCAGTGCATGTTTCACAATTGAGAGACACAGATGATGACGATGATGATTCTAGTCATGATGACGACATGGACGGATCGGCAGATCCATTTTTGTGTGGGCCTTTGGAGAAAAGGCGCAAAATTTCTCCGAGTGACGGTGGTGCCGTTCACCCTGTGTCTCATGTTTTGGTTGACCATGCTGGCGAACCCTTATTCGACCCTTCCTTCATGGTTCATCCAAATTCAAAGGAGTGGTATCCATCTGATCATGTAGCTGATTATGTTTCTTTCTTTTTACGCCATCCCCTCGACAAAGCCACTCGCAATAAGCTTAAGTCGGAGTGTCCCCGTCCCTCACTACCAGATAACATTACGGCAACCCCAGTTATTGATCCCAACATGCTGATGTTTTTTACCAAATTCGGCAAGGATCCCAAGAAGGGCGTTGATAGAGCTTGGTCAGGTTGTCAAGACAAGCTCCTTGATTTGGTGGGTCCTCTCACTAGAATTTTTGACTTGGCGGAAGAGGCTAAAATGGACAACAGTCCTATAGATCCTGAGATTCCTTCGAACTGGGCGCAACACGCTATCTGCATGCTGGGGAATGCCAATACTCAGCTATTTATTGAGAGTAGGAAAAGTCTACTTTTGAAGATTGATCCTAAATTAGCCTCTTTAGCCTCTAAGGATGATGGCCCGTTGGCTCAGGGCCAATTATTCGGGGATTCTTTCACTAAAGATCTGGGGAAATATGTGTCCACCTTTGCCTCCCTGGACAAGGCCCAGCTTTCTATGAAAAAGATTTTTTCATCTCGGGTTTTTGCCAGGGCCGGCAAAGGCAGGAGTCGCTTTGCCGGCCGCTCCATCAGAGGCCAATACACCAACAGAGACTCCTACAATCAGCAATCCCAGCTTGAGTCCTACACAGGATATAAGCCAAGGTTCTATCCCCGTCGATCAAGAGGCTACCGTCACAGGGGCTACGCCAACAGAGGAGATCAAACCTCCGGTAAGTGTTTCCGTTTCTGGCCTTCCTTCAGTAGGAGGCAGACTGGCTCTGTTCCTCAATTCATGGTTTTCTCTCACCTCAGATCCCTGGGTAATTCAAGCCATTCAAGGTTACCTGTTAGAATTTTATCAAACCCCAATTCAATCCCGCGTTCCTCTGCCCCTAGTTTTTTCCCAAGATCAAACCGAGCTTTTGCGCGTCGAGATTCACTCTCTCCTTTCCAAACATGCGATAGAACCCGTCCAGTTCGACCCTTCGGGTTTCCTCAGCACCACCTTCCCCGTCCAAAAGAAAAATCTGAAATTTCGTCTGGTGTTGAACCTAAAGGCTTTCAACAACTTTATAGTTTATCGACACTTCAAGATGGAAACTATTCTCCACCTCAGAGACATTCTGCTTCAGCACGATTGGCTGGCCAGATTAGACCTTCAGGATGCCTACCTCACAGTGCCAATTCATCACTCACACAGGAAATTCCTTCAATTCCGGTGGCTAGACTCCTTCTATCAATTCAGAGTTCTTCCCTTCGGGCTTTCTTCCGCACCTTGGTGTTTCAACAAAATTCTCAAACCCGTCGCAGCCTTTCTCCGTTCTCACGGGGTTCGTCTAATCCTTTATTTAGACGACTTTTTGTTGATGGCGCAAGACAAACGTCTGCTTCTAAACCATCTTCAACTTTGTCAGAACCTGCTTCTCAGCCTAGGTTTTCTTATCAATGTACAGAAGTCGGTCCTAATTCCGACTCAAAGGTTGGAGTTTCTTGGTTTTCTAATAGACACTACTCTGTCGGTGTTGCAACTCCCTCAACACAAAGTATCCTTAATCAAGAAAGAGATTCGTCAATCCCTATCTCTCCCTCATATCTCCCTCAGGACTCTGGCGCGTCTAGTAGGACTTTTGGCTTCTTCTATCCAAGCCATCTTCCCAGGTCCTTTACATTATCGCGCCCTTCAGCGGCTCAAGATCCGTCATCTTCACAAGGGTCTCGCTTATTCGGATCCCTTGGTCCTAGATGCCGAATCCAAAGAAGAACTTCTGTGGTGGTTGACACATCTAGATGCCTGGAACGGCAGAACTGTCTTCTCTGCCGCCCCAGATCTTGTATTAGAATCCGATGCAAGTCGGACTGGTTGGGGCGCAAGATGTGGTCAGTTCTCGACTGGGGGCGCATGGTCTCTGAAGGAGTCCTTCTTGCACATCAACAGTTTAGAGATGCTTGCAGGTTCCTTTGCCATCCGCACTTTTGCAAAAAACAGAGTAAGTTGCACCATCCTCCTCAGGATGGACAATTTGTCCGCGGTCAGGTATATCAACCACCTAGGAGGTACCAAATCCAAGATTCTTTCCACATTGGCGAAGCATCTTTGGGAGGATTGTCTTCCTCGTCGGATCTCGGTCAAAGCAGTGTTTCTGCCAGGCAGGCTGAATACAGTAGCGGATTGGTATTCCAGACATCTTCACGATTCCAGCGATTGGCAATTGCACCCTTCAATATTCAGGCATCTTTCTTCCATCTTTGGCGAAATGTCCATAGATCTTTTCGCTTCTCGCCTCAACTCTCACCTTCCTTCCTATTTCAGTTGGAGGCCAGATCCGCAGGCTCTAGCCACAGATGCCTTCCTTCAGACCTGGCCGTCTTCCCTTCTCTATGCATTTCCTCCCTTCCTTTTCATTCCCTGGGTTCTGGCTCAAGTACGCAGACAACTGTCCACTCTGGTGATCGTAACTCCTTTCTGGCAGACCCAACAGTGGTACCCAACTCTCTTGGAGTTGGCGATCGATCGACCCATCTGGCTTCCTCACTTTCCCGACCTCCTCTTGGATCCCCAAGGCCAACAACATCAGTTAGTTCTCAACGGCTCCTTGTTCCTCATAGCCTAGAGAATTTCGGGTCGGCCTGGAGAACCCCAGGAATTTCGGAAGATGCTGCTAGACTCATCCAGCAGGCCAGGGCCCCTGGAACCTCCAGAGCCTATAAATCCGCTTGGGCCCTTTGGAGCAGCTGGTGTTTGGCCAGGAATTCAGATCCCTTTTCAGTGAATGTAGTTTTAGTTATAAATTTCCTGGCTTCTTTGGCCTCTCAATGTTAAGGCCTATCGCACTATTAACATGTACAGATCTGCCATCTCTGCGGAGCATCAAAGAGTTGATGGTAGGCCAATTGGGGAACATCCTCTTGTCTGCTAATTATTAAAGGGAGTAAGATACGTTTTTCCACCGTCTCCTGAATATAATGTCATGTGGGATGTTAATCTAGTATTACGATTTCTCACCTCTTGGCCTAATAATGATTTGCTATCTCTCAAACAGCTTTCGGCCAAGTTAACCATGCTGTTATGTCTGGTCTGTATCAAACGTGTCTCAGACTTTAAAGCGTTGGATGTTTCTTCCTTTTTCTTCTCCCCCCTTGGTGTTTCTTTTCAGGTCAAGAGACGTACAAAAACAAATTTAGCTTGTGTTAATTATCCATTTTTTCCCTCTCAACCCAAACTATGTGTTGGAAATTGTCTGAAAAGTTATGTGACTCGTACTGCAGATTTGAGATCGTCCTCTGCCTCCCAACTGCTTATTTCCTTTCAGAAACCACATCACCCTGTTTCTTCCCCTACTCTGGCTCGTTGGGTTAAATGGGTCATGTCCCTAGCTGGCATTGATATAAATTCCTTCGGTGCCCATTCGGCCAGAGGTGCTATGGCCTCTCGCGCCTTTTGGGCAGGATCCTCTCTACAGGATATTCTCAAGTCTGCAGACTGGTCGAATGAAAGTACGTTTAGAACTTTTTATTGTAAACCGATTTCTCATGTTTCAGATTCAGTCATTGCTATGCTTTGAACATGCATAATATGAGCCTCCGGTCTTGTAATAAAATTGAGATTTTCCTAGCCTTGGTGTCTGAAAGGCTAGATTTGATTAAAGACACGGAGGCGAGTATTATCCCACCACTGTTTTAACCCGCCCTGTATCTTTCTTTCAGTGCCAACTCCCTCTTCCAGTGTTGGCTCGGCATGATGCACACGAACAACTCTTACCGATTTTGGATTCGCCCTGCAACGTCTATTCCTCCCAGACGGCTCTCCGCTTTCGCCATTTTCGAGATTGTTGCATGGACATTGTGACTTTGGTTTCTATATTCTATGCCGTTTTGTTTGTTACTTCTCCTCTTTAGTTTCGCATCAAGAAAAGAGGACTTGTTGCTCGCAGTTAAGATATTAGTATTGCTGTATGTTATCCTATTGGCTGTTGCAGCTATGATGTCATCGTTGTAGTTCTCTTTTTTCTGGGTACTGTAGTTCTTTACTTGGCTGCTGTTAAAATTAAAGCAAGAAAAGACTGCATAATACTCGCCTCCGTGTCTTTAATAAAATCTAGCCTTTCAGACACCAAGGCTAGGAAAATCTCAATTGTACTGGTAAGATGCCCAGATACGTACACCAAACAACACTTACCATTACCACACAATTTCACAGCATTTTTTTTTGCCACACGACAAATGCCACACCATGCATGATTGGGGTGCAGCAAAAAATTAAGTAATAAATTAAGAAATGTTAGTGCCTGGTATCTTCCATACCACAAAATTAAAATTTTATAATTCCGTCAACCCACTTTACACTCCCTTCCATACAATACAATTCTGTTTCTCGTTCATGCAGAATCGAAAACAAATGAATGTCAAAACATCCTATATCTTTCACACCTGATCCTCTCATTACATGCTAAGCAGTTGTGCTGGAACAACTTTTAGAGTGGGGTTGCTATCATCAATGTTACGTCACTGAAGCCATCAACATTGGGAATAATGCAAGCGTCACAAAGAACAAGTATAGCCAAAGAGCCATGCGCCCATTCAGCGAAAGAGGGGCAAGGGTGTGGTATGTCAATGGTGTTGCCCCTCAGAGAACACTGTTACAAATATATTGGTGGTAGCATATTGTCACTTAGAGACAGCACATTTCTGTTGAAATGGCCACAAAATTCACACTGACAGTTTTATTGCTAAAACTTTATAGTGCCTAAGTGATAATGTGTGGAAATCGTGTTTCAGAAAATATCTATTGGCTAATCACCACCAAGTAAAGGGTCTTGACTTCTTTTGAGCCTATTAAAATCTTTGTTTCTACCACACTTCAGAATTACAAGCAAAAAGTGTTTTATTTGTGCTTTCCTAATGGCCAAAAAATGTGCACAGTTTACTTACATGTATTTAAATGTTGTTGCGTGGTAGAAAAAACTAACATTCTATAGCGTTCCCTCAGTATTTTGAATGATATAGATTGGGAAAGTGGTATGCTATTGGTCACGTTGGATGTCACCGCTCTCTACACATGCATTAACCATGACCTAGGGCGTAGGGCTGTCCAATATTTTTTGGACAAGAGATCGGCCATTTTATGGGAGCATACGGACATGCTAATTGAAATGATGGGATTTGATTCTTACTAACAACTTTTTTCTGTTAAATGGAAATTGGTTTAGTCAAAAACAAGGTGTAGCGATGGGCTCCAAATTCTCCCCCTCCTATGCTAATCCTTTTATGGGGTGGTTTGAGGACAAGTCGGTATGGGGTCTGGGATCCACTCAAAATCCCGGACCCCACTCAGTGGCAAACACATATTTTTTACTGGGGTCGCTACATCGACGACTGTTTCTTAATTTGGACTGGTGGTATAGATAAATTGTTGGAATTTTGTGAATTTCTGAATTCAAACACTATGAATGTGAAGTTCACGTATCAATTTAGCTCTGAGAGTATTGATTTTCTGGACGTGGAGCTTTTTATTGTGAACAACAGAATACAAAGTCGACTTTTCCGCACGGCAATGGAATGTAACTCTATTTTCCATGCCAGTAGGGCTCACCCCGAACATCAGATTGTTTCCATCCGGTATGGTGAATTAGTAAGAGCACGACGTAACTGTAGTTTGGATCATTAATTCTTGTGTCATGTAACTGATATGGGGATGAGGTTTGCTAAACGTGGTTACTTCAATCACGTGATCAAGAAGGCACAACAACGGGCCAGACAACTTAAAAGGAGTGACACTCTAAAAGTCAAGGTTGCTAACTATGACGATAAAAAGTCAGACAAAGTTAGATTTGTTACAGATTAAAATCAATCATCACTGATTTTGAAGAAATTTATGTTGAAACACTGGGGTTTATTATGTGAAGACGAGTCTTTGAAAGGTGTGGTTCCTATGCAACTTCCTATATCCATCGCAGAGGTAGAACTCTGAGGGATATTCTGAGCCCCAGTTTTACAGCTGCTACGCCTACTAAAACTTGGCTCTCACCACAGGGTTTGGGGTTCTTTAAATGTGGTCGATGTGGTGTCTGCCGCTGGGCCTGCCATAATATTCATGAATTCTCCACATACAATCAACGGACTTATAAAATTACTTCAATGATAGATTGTAATACCTCGTTTGTTATTTATATAATACGTGTAAATGTCTTCGTATATATGTTGGCAGCACCATTCGTTCATTGAAGGTTAGAATTGGTGAACATGTCAGAGCTCTTAAAAACGGTGATGTAAGATATCCTGTTGTTGCACACATTATGGATTGTGACTCACAGTATGTTCATAAAAGTTTTGAGTTTTTGGGATTTGTGCAGGTTCCCACAAATCCAAGAGGGGGCAACATGGAATTGGCTCTACGCAGGAAAGAAGCTTTATGGATTATGAAACTGAGAGCGGTGGAGTTTGGGTTGAACTCTGACAGGGAGCTAGAATATTTTTTGGGTGATTAATTATTGACTATAATACATACTATGACATGTGTTTGGATGTCCTATTTCATTACACTATATATGTTTACACATTTATTTTTATTTTTCATTTTCTAGGCTGTGAATGATGATCTGTTGTCCATATACAGTTAATGCTATTGTGCAATGTTAGCTCGTAGTATGTGATGATTGTTTTTCTATTCCCCACAACATTTGAGTTGATAACCTAAATTTACTGGTATGATTATACATGCATAGATTTTTACTTGTATAGACCTAGAGATTTGTATAACCATTATTTACTGATCAAGTTATTCCCTTATAGTATCTTATTTCTCCTGAACAAATTTATCTGGGGTCTCTTCTTTCTATTTTGTTTTATTTACTGTTTATGCTATGGCGTTGTGGTTCATTTTCCATTCTTGTACTTTTTTATGTGGGTTATTGCTATTTGGCATTTATTCGTTATAGATTTTCTTTTGCTTTCGTGTACTAGCTGGTTTGTTTTCCTGACACACTGGTTACACGTTAGATGTGCACTCGTCCTCTTTCGTTTTCCATGATGGTGGTCCTTTTTTGATTGTTACTAAATACAGGGCTGCATTTATACTTCTGCTTGCCAGCGACCGCGGGCAGTGTATGCGCGATCGCGTGGGACGCACACTGGAACGCCGGTTAATTTTCTTTTGATATTGGGTAAGTAGGGATTTGTTCACGTGCTTTTTTACATGGCGCCTTTTCATTTTTATGGGGATGTACACCAGTTAAGGGTTTGTTTGTCTAACGCGTAGTTTGGAATGGTTTTCTCTCTTTCCACAGTGTTGTGGAGATTTATCCATGCGATTTAGTTAAGTATATGGTATCTGTATTACGGACACTCTGGTTCATTCACGAAGGATCCTACTCAGGTATTTGAATTCCTCTCTCGTTTTTATTCACGGGTCTGGTGATGGTTTCAACACTATTCAGGATGTTGGTCCTCTTTCACAATATGTGTGTTTATACTTTATTTAGTTGGACTCGGGCCACAGACTTCGTGACTTTATTGTTGTCGAGAAAATCGCGCATTACCATGATGTTATTGCTATCTACTTTTGAGGTAAAGGGAGCTATTTGATGAATCTCACGTTAGCCTATGTATATTTATTTTTATATATTTTCATATTTTCTTTGGACATTAAATATTCCTCTGGGTGCGTATTACACAACTTCTTTATTTGGTCTGCATGTTTCACCATGAAGTTTCATTTGTTTTTTGCTTAGGATACTGTGAGTGCTTTTGCTTGGGTCTAACTTTTAGGTTCACTATTTTCAGTGCATATTTTTCATTGGCTTTATCTTTTGGTCTTCTACACTAGAGATCTTGGGTGATCTTTTTGATTTGTTTTTGTAGCACATTTTTAAAAATGTTGTCCTTTATTCTGGTGTTGCTTGGGTGTTTCCGTTTTTTTCAGCTTTCCTTTTTCTTTCTTCCTTGTGCTTGAGACTGTTCTCCTCCTTCTCCTGGCTTATATATTATTGGGTATTGTTACCCTTTTCAGATACTTGCAATTTATGTTCTCTACTCAAATGTTGTATCTATGGAATTTTCTAGCCCTGAAGAAGTCGTGTGGGATTTGGTCCCGTGACGAAACACGTGTTGGCTTGTTTTGCATCTCAAGATCTGTCTTGCGTCTGAAATTATCATGTGAAGCTTCAGTGATTTGACATTGCGGTTATTCAATTTTCAGAAGAACTGTTCATTATAATAAACTTTGTGATAACTTGATCTGCTAGGCATGGACTGGCGATATTACCTGATTGGAATTGTGTAATTACTTCACTACATCATTTGTTACACCTTTGTATATACTTATACCTACGTTATAATTATTTTTGAGTGCCTCAAGTAGGTAATTTTATTTGTTTTGTTTACTTTGTAAATGTTGGAGGGATGGGTGTGGTCCCTTGTGAGGGCACCATTTAGTGATTCTGTGGCCAAGTAGCTATCCTTGAGCACCCGTTTCCCCACTAATCCACACCCCTTCTTTTTATCCGAGCGTTCCCTTTATAGTTCACTTTCCAAACTCCTTCAACATTGCAATCTGAGGAAGAAATGTAAACACCAGTTTCCTTGTTTAACCCCTTCGCTGCCAGGCCTTCCTTCCTTCCCTCCTCCTGTGCCAAGCCTTTTTTTGGCCATTTGGAGTAGTCCGCGCTTAGGCCTTCATAACTTTCTGCCCACATAAGCTACCCACGCCAAATTTGCGTCCTTTTTTCCAACATCCTAGGGATTATAGCGGTACCCAGTGTTTGTGGGTTCCCCTGGAGGAGACCAGGAAATTAGCCAAAATACAGCTAAAATGTTGTTTTTTTAAACAAATAAATGGGAAAAAAGGGCTGCAGAAGAAAGCTTGTGTTTTTTCCATGAAAATGGCATCAACAAATGCTTTGCAGTGCTAAAATCACCATCTTCCCAGCTTTCAGGAACAGGCAGACTTGAATCAGAAAACTAAATTTTTCAACACAATTTTGGCATTTTACTGGGACATATCCCATTTTTACTATTTTCTGTGCTTACAGCCTCCTTCCAGTTAGTGACAGAAATGAGTGTGAAACCAAGGCTGGATCCCAGACTGCTAAACATTTCTTAAAAGTAGACAACATTCTGAATTCAGCAAGGGGTTATTTGTGTAGATCCTTTAAGGTCTTCCTACAGAAAGTAACAGCTAAAATAAAAAATAAAAATATTGAAATTGAGGTGAAAAAAGAACTATTTCTGTCCATGTTGCCTTATTTAACTTTTTCCAGCTATGACAGATTTTTGAAAGCAATATACTGTTACGTCTGCTGGACTCTTCCGGTTGCAGGGATAAATAGGGCTTGTAGGTTCACCAAGAACTCTAGGAACCCAGAAGCAATATAGGAGCTGCACCTTGCAATGGATTTTCATTGTATATTGGGTATACAGCTATTCATTTGGTGAAGAGTGAAAAACAGGTATTTCCAAAATGGGCACAAGATAAGGTGTTGAGAAATAGTGATTATTTGCACATCTCTGAATTCCGGGATCCCCATATTAGTATGTGAATTACAGGGCATTTCTCAAATAGACGTATTTATTACACACTGTCTTACATTTAGAAGGAAAAAAAGCAGAGAAAGACAAGGGGCAAAAACAATTCTGTTCCCCCAAGTCTCCCTACAAAAATGGTACCTCAATTGTGTGGGTCGGCCTAATACCCGCAACAGGAAATGCAACATGGAACATGGACACATCACATTTTTACATTGAAATCTGATGTGATTTTTGGAAAGTGCCTAGCTCTGGATTGTTGGCCTCTAGCTCAACCGGCACCTAAGGAAACCTACCCAACTTATGCATTTTATTAAAACTAGACTCCTAGGGGAATCCAGGATGGGGTGACTTGTAGGGCTGTGACCAGGTTCTGTTACCCAGAATCCTTTGCAAACCTCAAAATGTGGCCAAAAAAACACCTTTTCCTCACATTTCAGTGATAGAAAGTTCAGGAATCTGAGAGGAGCCACAAATTTCCTTCCACCCAGCATTCCCCCAAGTCTCCCGATAAAAATGGTACCATACTTATGTGGGTAGGCCTAGTGCCCGCGACAGGAAATACCCCAAAATGCAACATGGACACATCACATTTTCCTAAAGAAAACTGACCTGTGTTTTGCCAACTGTCTAGCTGTGGATTTTGGGCTCTAGCTCAGCCGGCACCTAGGGAAAGCTAGCAAACCTATGCTTTTTTTAAAACTAGACACCTAGGGAAATTCAGAATGGGTTGACTTGTGAAGCTCTCACCAGGTTCTGTAACCCAGAATCCTTTGCAAACCTCAAAATTTGGCAACAAAAACACCTTTTCCTCACATTTCGGTGATAGAAAGTTCTGGAATCTGGGAGGAGCCACAAATTTCTTTCAACCCAGCATTCCCCCACATCTCCTGATAAAAATGGTACCTCACTTGTAAGGGTAGGCCTAGTGCCCGCAACAGGAAATGCCCCAAAACAGTATGTGGACACATCAAAATTACCAAATACAAAACTACCTGTTTTGCGGGGGGTTTGGGGCACCTGTGTTTTTGGTCCTGGGATCAGCAGCCATCTACGGAAACCTACCACCCGAGGGAGTCCAGGGAGGTTTGACTGGCATGGATCCACTAGTGTTTTCTTACCCAGAATCCTCAGCAAACCTCAATTTAAGGCAAAAAAAAAAATATCACATTTCCCCCACATTTCTGTGTGGGATCACTGCACCTGCACAAATTTCCTACCACCCAACGTTCCCCTCAGTCTCCCGAAAAAAATTATACCTCACTTGGTAAGAAGGTGGGCCGGGTGTCTGTGACAGGGAGGAGCCAAAAACAAGTAGAAATTGAGGGGGAACCAAAGTGGGTCCAAAAGGGCAAAGGGCACTTTGGAAAAAAAAAATACATTTTTAGGCTGACAAGTGGGGCAGAATGTTTATCGGTATAGATGCAACAGTGCTGGGTGGTAGGAATTTTGTGGATTCCCGCAAACTCCTGAATGTTCCATCACAAAAATGTGGGGAAAACATGTGATTTCAAGCAAAGCTGGCAGGTTGAATGCATTGTGGGTAAGAAAAATTGCGCAGGGTGCATGTGAAGCACATCACCCTGGACTCATCCAGATGTTTAGTTTTCAGATGTGTCTAGGTCTCGTAGATTTTTCTACATGGCAGCGTCCCAAAGTCTAAAAAGTGCAGCCCTCACCATTCCAAGTGGGACGATTTTGAGAATTAGACAAGCTCTCATGGCCCAAATGTAAAATCAAAACCCAAAATAATCAAGTGTCCTCTTGCTTGCCATTGGGATAAGATCTTATGCGGGGGAGAGCTGAAAGACTGTTACTCTCTTCAGTTGGGTTGGGGACATAACCATGCCCATACTGGTTGGTAGCCACCACACCACTAATTTTTAAAAAACATTCCCTGACATCTAGTAGGCTTTCTGCCCCCCGGGGAGTGGATCGGGGGTATTTGCCCCATCTGCCCACCAGTAGGCAGAACAACATTGTCCCCATTTAGTTGGGGTTGGGGGTATGGCCATACCCCCACCCTCTTTTTTTGAAAAAAAATCTTCCCTGCTGTCTGGTGGGCTTTCTGCCCCCCATGGGGGCAGATGGGCCTTAAGAAAATAGGCCAATGGCCAACTGTAATGTGACTCCATAGTGAGCGACCTTGCCCATGGGGCTGGCCCCTAAACAAAACAAAAAAAACACACCAATCCCTTGTGGTTAAGTGGTTTCTGACCTAATAGAAATTGGCCGATCTGCCCCCAAGGGGGCGAGAAATGGCCTAACATAAATTTGCCTCCCAGGGGAGCGACCCTTGCGTAAGGGGTTGCTCCCTATCTGGATCTGTAAAAAAAAAACAACCAACAATTCTGGTGCCTAGTGGTTTCTGCCCCCCCACCCCTCTTGGGGGCAGATCGGTCCAATTAAAATAGGCTGATCTTCCCCTAAGGGGGGCAAAAAGTGCCTAAAATAAATTTGCCCCTCAGGGGAGTGACCCTTGTCTAAGGGGTCACTCCCCTTGCGTGAAACTGGCACAAAAAAATAATCCCTGGTGTCTAGTGGTTTCTGCGCCCCTTGAGGGCAGATTGGTCTAGGAAAGACTGGCCTAAATCAATTTGCCCTTGCTCAAGGGATCGCTCCCCTATATTGTTTATATAAAAAAAAAAAACTGGTGTCTAGTGGGCATTTCTGCAGCCTGATCGCTTTACGATCGGGCTGCAGAAATGCTCAGAAACGCAAAGGAAAGGCTTTTCTTTTCCTTTGATGCCTCTCTGCCGCCCCCACCACGACGGAAGAGAAATGCAAGCATTTCTCATCTGATCGCGCGCTGACGTCATCAGACGTCTTTAGGTGGGTCAGGGGTGGAAGGGGAAGCGATTCCCCTTCTATCCCTGCCCAGGGGAGGGGTCTGGGAGTCCCTCTGGGGGTGGGGGGGTTAAGGAATTAGCCTCAGTTCCCCTGAAGACAGAGCATGGTATTTGACCTCTGTCTTTCAACTCACAGCAAATGTGAGAAGATGAAAACAAAATGTAAAGGCATATTTATTGTGCTTTCTGATCTCCAGGATGGTTATTTTGGGAGTGGTGCAGCACCCCTACTTCAAGTACCTTTGAGGCTAGGCGCAGTGACCCAGGACGAAACAAGACCACCGCTCTGGTCACACACACAACAAAACTCTACACACAAAGGCCACCCATCAGTTTCAATCCTCCTACAATCAAGCATTCATCCACAGTGTAGGCGCTACACGTCCGCTAATGCACTTCGGCGTCTTCTCAGGGGTATGAAGAGCTGCGGTAAAGCAGCCATACCACAAAGCAACATATTCTGCTTAGTCTTTGTCACAATCATAATAATTCATATTGCCCCACTTTACTCTGCACTTACCTGTTCAATATTCAGATGATTTCTCTCTGCTTTATATTTTTTTCCTATTGGTTCTCACCTGACGCTTCACCACAAGAATCTATACCATACCTTCCTATAAGGATCGGTCTGCTTCGCGTTGGGTTAGGAAAAAATAGCATTGTTAGCTTGGTTACACAACGTGTTCACAAAACCTTTTTGGTACTCTGCTATGGGTGTGCTTTATGCAGCACCGTTATCATGCTGGCAAACGGCACAAGTAGTGAGGAGCTCACAAAGGGTAGCCTTCCCGGATTAATGTGTGCGCGTTTACCAACCATGGGGGATGGAGCATCAGGAACATTGATAGGAAGATACACGTGCAATGCAAACAATTTGCTTCATTTTATGCTCTGCCAAGCAGCATAGCAGATTGCTTGGAGAGGCTGCACATATGTGTTGTGAATGTTGGTTAGGCAGGCTGAAGTGGCAAGCCGTCTCTTGCTAGTTCTATATTAACTACTGTTAATAATTGAAGCCAGTGTGCCAACTGGATAAAAACAAGTGGGCCTCTGTTCTATCCCATAAACTGAAGAAGGACAGATAGGTAAGAGGTAGGCCTGATCTGCGTTCAACAGTAAGCTGAATTACAAATGTCCTTGTTTTTGGTTCCAAGCCAAAACAAGGACATTTATAATTCAGCTTACTGTTGAACTCAGATCCTGCGTACTTCCTTCACTTCCAACACAGGTTCTCTTTACTTTAAAGTATTCACATAGGACCAATAGTCTTAGAAATTCCAACAACAGTGCTTTACAAACATTATTCTTACAATGCTGAGAGTTTGGCAATGCTTGTGTGCAAAGTGTTATGTTGATTTGTATGGAGTACTAATCATCCGAGAAGGTATTCAGGCACTTTGGCTGGTGTGTAGGTGTGTGGTCCCCAAGGCGCTTATACGAAGAGCCAGGTCAAAGTGATGCTAAAAGGTTAGCTTATAAATATTTATGATGTAGCTGGGCTATAATAATCAACTATTTTCAACTGAGAGATACCTGTAAAGGACATAACCTTTTCGACTCCAGGGAGCTTGCTTTATAATGTGCATAGCAAAAACTGCCTAACAGAATGTGTAGTACCAAGGCCATATTGCAAGGAGGCACCCTGTGAGACACTTGGCAGAGCCATGTCTACAGCAAGATAATACTAAGTGGTTATCTGAAGGAACAAGGGACACACGTAAGGAAAACATTGTTGATTTTATTTGGCTAGTAGATATGCCTACAATCTCTGCTCTTCAGTCTCTCCAACTGCAAATTCCAACATCTCACATCAACATTCTATTCAAGGTTCACTTCAACATTCTAAACAGGCTCACCAAAAACATTATAAGCACTAGACAGGGAAAAATAAAAGAGGTGGAAGATACCAATTACATTTAGAAAACAGCATTACCTAGGGCACAACCAGCAAGAGGGTGAAATCTTTTCTAGAAAATTTCTCTATAAATGTCTTCTCTATAAGAGTCCGTGGAGAGCACACCTGAAGGTTACACCATCTAAAATGAAGTCACACGTTTACTTCATTTATTTTTTCAGTGGTATTAACTGGGAAAACAAACTTGTCTTACTCTACCTCTTCATTTTCAAAAATATAACCTTTTTTGATTTTCTACTTCTTTGCACACTTTGGCAAAACTGACCTTCCGTCACACTTTCTGCATGTCACACCCCATGCAGGACACTTTGGATTAGCAGATGATTTGATTAGCATTACCACATCTAAAGCACTTACATTTTTCTGGTTTCAATTTCTGTCTTTGTATGTATCCCAGTTGTTTTAAGAATATAATCAGTGTCAGCAATACTGTTAATCCCTGAGCTCACTTTATAACTTCTGTGACTCACTAATTTCTCTAATAATATATATGCCACCATGTTCTGTGCTCTTAGCAATGGTTATGGCTTCTGGTAAGTCAGGACTCTATTAACTTCTCCTGTATTTTCCTATAGTTTGTGCATTATACAAGTTGTTCTCTGATGAGGGAATATGTCAATGCCTCACATTTTCAAGTAGCAGATAACCTTCTTAGCCCAGATATGTTACTTACCACCTTTTCATTCGTTTCTTGAGACCTAACAAAACATTGTGTGCCTCTCTAACTCAATGTTGATTTTTTTTCTCACAAAACTGTTCTTCCAACTTTGTCAGTATTAATTGATATACATTTAACTGCCCCCTCCCCCACCCCCCAAGTGCCATGTGGCTATGAAACGAAATATGTTGTTTGCATAACGCAGGAAGTCTATCCTGCTCCCCCAACCCCCAACAGCAATTAAATAAGACTCAAAACATTTTATCCACTTTTTTCATGGTAGCACTGCTTCACCTGTTTCATTTAGGAATGAAGGCGGTTGAGACATACTAGATGCAGCCACTGTAATTTAACGCTGAAGTACAGAATTAATGGCATTTACTGGAATTAATATGTGGAGGTCATCAAATCAGAGATACATACTATTACCAAAGAACTGTCTAAGGAAAATACTTTAACAATTGGAAATATAAATTCTAGAAAAAGTCAACACCACAAATCAGTACGCACAGTCTAAGTAATTACACCAGAAAGGAAGATTAGTATGCATACAAGTATTGAGATCAGGGTTCTGAAAGGATTAAGTTGAAATTGGAAGAGCACACATAACCCCCACACCCCTTAAGCAGACAAACTTGCTAGGAAAGAATAGTCTACGCTTCACACGATGCGTGAAAGCAATGACTCCACTTTATTTCTGAGTAAACGATGTACCAGAAAGTTGGCACACTGAAATGCAACACAGTCCAAACCAAGCACTGAAACTTCGATTCCGCCCTCCCACTGGCACTTGATGCCCAGCTCTGGCAGCGTTCTAAGGTGCAGTACGCTCCAATGCCATCTGATGTCAATAGTTGTGTATAAACGGCAGACAAAGACACCCATAACGAGAATGAAGTACCCAAATTGGTGTTGATGGCAATTACAGGAAAGCATTGTCTAAATCAACAGTGCTTATGCAGCTTTTCCATCCAGGCACTGGGCATTGCTCTGCCGTTCTGATAAAGATGGTGCTCGGGGAGACACTAGTAGAAGTACCTGGAGCTGGTGTGGCATGAAGTGGGGTTTTACAAAGAGACGTGAAGGCTACCAGCAGCTAGAAGATGCCGTACAGCTGTACCGGGGCGGCCCCTCTGTTATGGCAGATGGGGGAGGGGGCCCATCCTCGTCATCAGGAGGAGGAGTAGTGTGCACTCTATGGGGCATATTTATACTCTGTTTGCGCCGAATGTGCGTCAAAATTTTTGACGCACAATCGGCGCAAACCCTGCCCCATATTTATACTTTGACGTCCGACCCCGCGGGCATCAAAATTCCACCATGTGCGTCATTTTTTGGAAGGGGGAACCAGCCTTGCGATAATTATATGCAAGGTAGGCGTTCCCTTCCAAAAAATGACTTTAAGGCCTGTGCCCCATATTTATACTCTGACGTCATTTTGACGCACAGGAGGGGGGCAGGCCTTAAAAAACGTGCACAGCCTGATGGGCACAGTTTTTTAACGCCTGGGTCAGGGCAGGCGTTAAGGGACCTGTGGGCTCAGAAGGAGCCCAGAGGTGCCCTCCCATGCCCCCAGGGACACCCCCTGCCACCCTTGCCCACCCTAGGAGGACACCCAAGGATGCAGGGACCCATCCCAGGGAAGTTGGGGTAAGTATTTTTTTTCGTTTTTTTTTGTGGCATAGGGGGGGCCTGATTTGGGCCCCCCTACATGCCACTATGCCCAATGACCATGTCCAGGGGACATAAGTCCCCTGGGCCTGGCCATTGGGCAAGGGGGCATGACTCCTGTCTTTGCTAAGACAGGAGTCATGTCAATGGAGGTTGGGCGTAAAAAAAAATGGCGCAAATCCGGTTTGAGGCCTGAATTTTGCCTCAGACCTGACTTGCCCCATTTTTTGACGCACAACCCCCATTTTCCCATACGCCGGCGCTGCCTAGTGTGAGTCATTTTTTTTTACGCACACCAGTCCGCAGCGCCGGCTAACGTCATTCCATAAATAAGGCACCCGCATGGTGCGTTGGAATGACGTTAGCCGGCGGTAACATTTTTGACGCACAACTGCGTTGGCGCAGTTGTGCGTCAAAAAGTATAAATATGGGCCTAAGTGGGCATGTCAGTTTGGCCACCCGTCCTAGGCCAGACAAACTAACATGCACCCTCAGAACTCTCCACCCGTGCTCTGTTGCACAGCCCGGGTGAAGAACCAATGCAGGCTCCCAGTCCCCAACTGAGAAGCATTACAGCCTCCTCAGACCAATTCAGGTACTTCTCTCATGCTGGGTAACAACATGAGTGAGGGGTCTGGATTGGGTGGGGGAGAGAAGTAGCAGAGAAGCACAGAGGCAGCGAGGAACAGAGAGGCAGCATGTGGCAGGTAAGTGTATTTGTTTTACTATTAATCACCCCCCTGCACAAATCTCTCCTGCCCCACTGAGCATTATTGCCAGCAGCCGCTGCTGAGTCGTACACAGCTTGATGAAGCAGGAAGAAATATGTATTATGCCAGCAGACTCCGTTCCCAAACAGGTGGTGATAAACTGATGTTGGCAGATGACGTGTCACAATGTCTTGTGGCATAGGAGGAGACTTCACCAACAAAAATGATCACGGTGATGATTGTGAGAAAGTAGCCTCTTTCTAGCGTGGTTACCCCCATTTTTAGCTTGTTTGTCAGTGTTAATCAGTGTGTTTTTACTGTCTCACTGGGATCCTGCTCGTCAGGACCCCAGTGCTCATAGTCTGTGGCCTACATGTCAGTATGTTTTACTGTTTTGTCAGTATGGTTGACTGTGTCACTGGGGTCCTACTAACCAGAACTCTAGCGCTTATGCTCTCTCAGATTCCAAATTTGTACTTACATACTGGTAACCCAATATTCCACTCCAAATTAGCATACTGGACTCCCCTTATAAATCCTGGTATATGGTACCTAGGTCCCCACGGCATTGAGGTTCCAGGAGATCCTCATGAGCTGCAGCATTTCTTTTGCCACACATAAGGAGCTCATACAAACACTTGTTCAGGACTGCCACTGCAGCCTGAATGAAATAGTGCAAGCACTATTTCACAGCCATTTTCACTGCACAAGGTAACTGAAGCCTAGGTGCAAAGTTACTGTGTGTGAGGGCACCCCTACACTAGCAGAGGTGCCCACGTGTTGTCCGTGACCAATTTCCCAGACTTCGTGAGTGCGGGGACTCCATTTTAAGTGTGCACAACATATAGGTCAATACATATATGTAGCTTCACAATGGTAACTCGGAATATGGCCATATGAGGTGTCTAGGATTGAGAAATTGTACCCCCAATCTGATTCTGGTATGGGGGGGGGGATTCCAGGCACCTTGGGGGCTTCACCATGGACCCCCAGTAATGCCATACCCCATTCTGAGGTTTTCACTGGAGTCCCAGCTGCTGCCACCTCACAGACAGGCTTCTGCCCTCCTGGGGCTTGGGCAGCCCGATCCCAGGAAGGCAGAATAATGTATTTCCTTTAGGAGAAGGGTGTTACACCCTCTCCCGTTGGAAATATGTGTTACAGGCATGGGAGGGGTATCCTCCCAGAGCCTCTGGAAATGCTTTGAAGGGCACAAACGGTGCCCTCCTTGCATAATCCAGTCTACACCGGTTCAGGGGCCCTCAGTCCCCGTTCTTGTGCGAAACTGGACAAAGGAAAGGGGAGTGACCACTCCCCTGTCCATCACCACCCCATGGGTGGTGCTCAGAGCTCCTCCAGAGTGTCCCTGGGTTCTGCCATCTTGTTGTTTTCAGGATGGTCAGGGAACTCTGGGATCATCTGAGTGGCCGGTGAGAGCAGGTGACGTCAGAGACCACTCCTGATAGGTGCTTACCTAGTTAGGTGACCAATCCCCCTCTCAGGGCTATTTAGGGTCTATCCTCTGGGTGTTTCGTCAGATTCAGATTGCAAGACTCCAGCAGGGATCCTCTGCATCCTTTACTTCATCTTCTACCATCAGATCAACAGTAGAACTGCTCCAGGAACTCTACAACTGCAACAAAGTATCCAAGAAGGCTACTGCAACTCTAACTTCAGCTCCTGCCAGCAACTGCAACAGTTTCCAGGTTTTGCACGTTCCAAGGACTGCCTGTCTTCATCCTGCATCAGAAGGACCGAATGAATCTCCAGTGGAGTGACGGAGTCACTTCCCTGCTTCAGCAGGCACCTCTCTGCAGTGCGACCGGTACTCTGGGTTCCCTCGCTCGACGACGCGCATGGATCCTGGAACACAGGTGGTGGACTAGAGTGACCCTGACTGTCCAAAGGTCCAGCTGTCCAAATTTGGTGGAGGTAAGATCTTGCCTCCCCGTGCCAGACAGTACCACTGTGCACCAAGTGTTTTGCAGCTCCTAGGACTTCTGTGCGCTTCTCCAAGAAATCCTTTCTGCATAGAGTAGCCCAGGTCCCCAGCACTCTATCCTGTGATGCTCAGCTCCGTGAGTTGTTCCCCAGCAGCGTGGGATCCATTTGTGTAATGCTGCAACGACCTTCATTTGCAACTCCTTTGTCCCTGTGCTGTGGGACTCCTGTGCACCCTGCCTGGACCTCTGAGGGCTCTCTGGGTTGCTGAGAGCCCGTCTGTCTTTACGTCCTGCGTAGAGTCGACCTGGTCCTTCCTGGGCCCAGGCAGCACCATTTTTCACGAAACGCGAGTTTTGCGTTTACCAAGGCTTGTTGGCAGAATCCCGCGTCGCAAACCAGACTGCATTCATCCATCCGGCATGGGACATTTTCTGCAACAACCAGGAACCTGCATCTATCTTCTTTGGTGCAGTTCTGACTGTGTCTTCTCACTGGTGGTTCTCCTTTTGTACCTTCATCCGGTTTAGCAGGGGCTTCTGTTCTCCCTGGACTCTTCAGTGCTTCTTGGACTTGGTCCCCTTCTTCCAAAGGTCTTCAGGTCCAGGAATCCATTGTTGGTGTCTTGCAGTCTCTTCTGGTTCTTGCACTGCCTTCTACCAGCACTTCTAGTGTGTTTTAGGAAACTTGCTGTGTTTTACTCCTGCTTTCCTGGGCTTTGGGGTGGGTATTTTAGTTACCTTTGGTGTTTTCTTAAACTCCGAGCACCCATCTACACACTACACGTGCCTAGGTGGGAAACCGACTTTCACATTCCACTATTTTAGTATATAGTTTGTGTTCCCCCCTAGGTCCATTGCAACCAATTGTGATTTTCACTATTTGCACTATTTTCTGACTGTTTATTTACCTGTTTTTGGTTCCTAGTGTATATATTGTGTGATTTACTTACCTCCTAAGGGAGTATAGTCTCCAAAGTATTTTTGGCCTTGAGTCACTTAAATAAAGTACCTTTATTTTTGGTCTAACACTGAGTATTGTCTTTCATGTGTGTAAGTACTGTGCGACTACAGTGATATTACAAGAGCTTTGCATGTCTCCTAGTTCAGCCTTGGCTGCTCTGCCTAGAGCTCCCTCTAGACAGCCTGGCTTCTAGACACTGACTACATTTCAGTAATACGGGATAACTGGACCTGGTATACAGTGTAAGTACCTGTGGTACTCACTACAAACCAGGCCAGCCTCCTACAATGATCTGGCAAATAGCACTATATGAAGTGGAGGCACACAGCTGTCCACTGCACAGCATCCCATCATTGTCACCAAATTTGAAGTAGAAAAGGAACACCAGTAAGGTCAAATTAGTCAATTTCTTTTGCCTAGAAGATGTGCCTCGTACTTTTGCTCTTCAGTCTCTCTATCTGCCAACTCTAACACCTCACACCAACATTCTATTCATGATCCACCTCAACATTCTAAACAGGCTCACCAGGCACAGGGGCACTATAAGTAGTAAAGGATAGGGAAAATAAAGGAGGTGGAACATACCAATTACATACAGAATTGCAACTTTACTTAGTGCACAAGAAGCAAAAGGGACCTGATTGGTCCAGTAAATAGAACATTACTGTCCTTCCTTTGCAAGGGCCCTGGCAGATGTAGAGAACCAGCCCATTGTTAGACCTGACGTTATTAGGGGGCCTCAGAAATTAAACTTTTTGGCCATGATCATGGATTTCTTGGATTGGTGGAATTGGTATTTGGCAGTCCACAGAACACAAAAGAATATTATGTGCAATTGATATCTGCCAGGTACAGTTACAAAAGTTTATGATAAGACTATTAATTGCACATATATGATGCATCACTTCCTGTTATGGCTACCTCCACAGCACACCTGAGCATAGTCTATCACCGCAAACATTAAAGCTAAGTCAGAGTTGAACTCAAGACTGCCATTACACTGGACAATCATACTAGATGAGTGTCAAGTGCCTCCATTTACTACGAGTATCCCCTTTAAATGTTTGATCCATTGCTTCCCATCAGAAGGCAGAAAAGCAGAAGCACTGTAAACTTCAAAGCAAACAATTATACAGGAAAAATGCCCCAAAACACAAAAAGTAAACTTCTTCTACGTGAAGCTCCCCTGCGCTCTCCAGTCTGCTCAGGTAGCTGATCTAAAAACTGTTGTCTTGCAAGAGATGGATGGTGGAACTATTGATGCTCAATACAAACCACCATTTTGTCTATCCTTTCCCTTTTCGTTTACAGTAATTGACATATATGCAAAGGAAATTACACACTTCAACTGTTTCCAAACCCACAGCACGATTTATGCCATTACAGGGACCTCTGGACTAGGTCTATTATTTGGCTGAAAGCAAATTATTATCTATATTAGACCACATAAGAATTGGGAGATAGCACTGCATTGTCCGAAAGAGTCCAGACAACTGTGAGTTAAACGAACGTGCACTGACAACTCAGTTAAATGTTATCATATCAGTTACTGCATTATGATCTAAAACATTGTTTTGACTTGAATTTTGCTCTTGTATGTAGCAATATGTGAGTTCTGCGTATTTGCATGTCTCATACAATTTGTAACTATGAGTTAAGCACATTACATCACCTACCTTCAAAGAAACAATATGCTATTGTAAATATAACTGTTGGACCTGGTCCTTTTTTGTAGGGTTATCCCAAAACATTTTGCCTTCTTACTTCTATTTTGTCTGATCTGTTTAAGTTGGCTTTCGGACTCTGGGCACTTTACCACTGCTAACCAGTGCAAAAGTGCATATGGATTCTGTCAAAAATGGATTGGTTTATCCATGATTGGCATATTTGATTTACTAGTAAGTCCCTAATAAGGTGCACCGTGTGTGCCCAGGCTTGTATGCCAAATGCTACTAGTGGGCCTGCAGCACTGATTGTGCTACCATTATGAATAGCCCTGTAAACGTACCGCAGACCTGCCACTTCAATGTCTATGTGTGCAGTTTTAAACTGCCATTTCGACCTGGCAAGTGTACCCAACTACCAGACTCAAACCGTCCCTTTTAGTACCTGTGAGTCACCCCAAAGGCAGACCCAAGGCAGCCCAATGACACGGTGCAGTATATTTAAAAGGTAGGACCTGTACTGGTGTGTTTTACATGTCTTGATTGTGAAATACTACTAAATTTGGTTTTTACTATTGCAAGGCTTATCTCTCTCATAGGGTAACATGGGGATTGCCTTGAAATATCTTTTGAGTGTAATTTCCCATTGGGAGCAGATAGATTATGCAGTTTGGGGTCTCTGAACTCTTCATCTTTTGGTGAAGTTGGTTTTTGAACTGCGAGTCTGAAAATGCCACTTTTAGAAAGTGGGCATTTTCTTGCTTAACCATTTGGTGCCTCTGCTTGTCTGCCAAATACACGTCTGTATCAGGATGACAGTTGGGCTGTTTGTGCTTTCACTCTAGACAGTCACACAAAGGGAGCTGACATGTGCCCTACATATCTTGATGGCCCATCACCAGGCTGATGTGTCTTCCTGAGCTAGAGTGGTGGGAGAAGCTGACATGTGCATCTAAATAGGGCTGTGCCTTCCCTCACACAAAGCAGTGTCCAACCCCCTAGAGTGTGTCTGGGGCCAGGGTAGGGAAGGCAGGGTCTTGTGCACTACGAAGAATTCTCTTTGAAGTTTGCCTACTTCAAAGGCAGAAATGGGTATAAGTACTGGATCTCTGACACTACATAGCTAGAATCCTTATGGACTGAGGAAATTCTGCCAGGAGGAAGAGGTGGATACTATAGGAGGGACTTCCACTCTGCCTGTTGCTTTGTTGTGCAGGCCTCTTGCTTGCTGCTTCAGTCCTGGAAGTGAAAGAACTGTACTTGGCTTTCTACATCCTGCTTCCAAAGGTTCTCTAAGGGCTTGGACTGAGCTTGCCTCCTGTTAAGAAGCCTCAGGGAGATCAAAGACTTCACCTGCAGCACCTGGGCTCTCCTGCTGAGTGTCCTGACTTGCCAGCTGGTGGCAAACCCAGTTCCAGGGCCCTCAGGTGTGAGATCTAGTGCAACAAGGAAGAAACTAGTGCATAGACTTCCAGAACAACTTTGGAACTGGTGCCACTCTCTGAACCCGCTGCAGCCTGCACCAGAGCCGTGGTCCCGATCACAACCTCCAACGCAGGCCCACGCCACCGCAGCAGCTCCAAAGTCCCACCGACCCCACTGTAGCACCTTTGGCCTCGTGGTATGATCACGACATCACAAAGTCGACGCCTTGCTTCTTGGCCTGCTATATTCATAGACCATGCTTTGTTGTAAGAAACTGATGCCCCGCTGCTACCGCTGCATCACCTCCTCTGCAACCAAAAGGAACTGATGCCTCACCCCCCACCTGGCAGTAAGGAACCAATGCCTCACCTCCCCAGTGGCAGCAAGGAACCGACATTGCACCGGCTCCAGCGATGCCTCACCTCCCCGATTCAGTGCAACTTCTTTGTTTCCTCATCGTTTTCCAAGGTACTGTAACTGGGGTCTAGGTGACTCCACTGCAGACTATGCTCCATTGCGGGTGGCACCGGACTGTTTGAAGCGAGTTTTAATAGCCCCAGTTGGAACTATTGTGTTTTGAAACGCTATACTGCATTTAATCTTTTGAACATTCATATCTTTACTTATGTATGTTGGATTTTTGTTGTTTTGGTCTTCTTTTATTCAGATAAATATCGGCTATTTATCTAAAATGGTGTGGAGTATTTTTGTGGTGTTTTCACTGTGTGACTGTGTGTGTATACAAATACTTTACACATTGCCTCTGAGATAAGCCTAGCTGCTAGAGCCAAGCTACCAAGGGGTGAGCATGGGGTTATTGTAGCTGTGTGACTGTTATCCCGACTAGAGTGAGGCTCCCTACTTGGACAGGGAGTGAACCAGTGCCAACAGTAACTTTCTGGCTGCTTTATAAAAGTTCAGCAATAAATGGTTACTATGTGACTAAGGGGGTCATTACAAAAGTCCGCCGCCAATGAGGTCGCACTCCCGCGGTGCCCATAATGGTAACCCCAGCTGGGCCGGCGCGCGGAAACTCGGGGCGCAACATGGGAGCCTTTGCGGTCCTGCGACGGGAGTAGTTGCACCCGTCGCGCTTTTCACTGTCTGCTGTGCAGACAGTGAAAAGCTGCTTGGGGCTGTGCCAGGGGGCCCCTGCACTGCCCATGCCAAAGGCGGTGCGACCGCGGCGCTTCCGCTGCGGTCGAAATAGGCAGAATTGCACCGCCTGCCTGTTGGCGGTGCAATCGCCAAAACAGCCCTGGCGGTCTTTGACTGCCAGGGTTGTAATGAGGGCCTAAGTGTCTTTTCAACCCTCCAACTATTATTCTCAAGCTCAGCATACCGAACATGGGAAAAAATGTATTCATTCTATTATGTACCTCTTTTTGGTAACTGGCAACATCAACATTCTTTAGTGTACCATTGCTGAATAATATATTAAGTCTATCCATAACACCATTGCATATTCAGGGGTTACAATTGTTGAACTCAGGATGACCTCTTCATGACCTTGGAGAAACAGTTGTCAAAAAGTGTCCTTGCACTGTTACACTAGCACCAACAATTAATTGAAAGGTGAGTTCTTTGACCTCTTTAGTAAATCCAAAGGATGAATCCGTCCCTATGTCAAAGACAGTGTCTTTTGAACTTGTATACATTCCCCAGGCCTGGAAATTTCGAGAGCTAGCTGTCTGTAATGGACCAGGCTCTAAACAGCTCCATAAATGAAAGCATGGAAAATTAATGATAAAAGATGTTTATGAAACATTTCACTATTCTGTGGTCACTTGGTACTTGAAGCCTTGTTTGCTAATAACATAATTTGCATTTTATTACACACATGGCTCTAACGTACCACTGAAAGGCTGGGATGGATGGGGACAGTCAATCACATATCTGCTTAACTGTACGAATGGCAAGTGCAATATCCTTAGCTAGCTCAGGCTACTTACCCAACAGCGCTTCACATGCTGACATTTTGAAACACACACTTATAATCAAGAGAAAAGCAAACCTACAAGCCTCAAAAGATAAAGCGCTACTGCTGGCTAAAATGATGGGACTGGCTGAAGGTGTTCACACATGACATGGGATATCTTGGATGCACAAGAGTCATCTATCAAGATCAATGCATGTCAGGATCAGTACTGTCAGACCTAAAGAATAATCCGTTAGATGCCATGACCCCATGCAACCGACTAAGTGACTTGCTAAGGAATACTCACATGATAGTTTTGCCTTTAAGGCTAGTAGAACTTGGTCAGGATCAGTCACTTTAGGCCAGTCACGTCAGACCAGAGTCTGAAGGATTAGTAGCGCTGGACATACTCATTCCCAGGTCAGGTCACCTCTGTTGGCTGAGGAAATATCTGTTGTATGTTAGTTTAAAATTTTAAAGGGCAATATAGTTGGTGCAAAAAGTCATGCTCTCAGTACTCCCCATATTAGAGTGATTCCTCCTAACACTACTGCATTCCATGATTAAAATGGTGTGTATAGTGGCTGAGCATGGCGTAAGACACAAGGAGCTGAAACCTTGCTTAATCCCAGCAATTTTACAGGTATTTTGCACCCACCGACCCAGTCATTTGCATTAATTGTACCCAGGATCTCAGGGAAAAGCTACATCCCTGCCAGGAACAGACCCAGCAGCAAAAGCAGGTGATCCTGGGGCCTTAGTGTAAGAAATTGGCTCTGTATATACGATTTCAAAGAAGGAAATAGTGTGCACAGAGTCCAAGGGTTCCCCTTAGAGGTAAGATAGTGGCAAAAACAGATAATTCTAATGCTCTATTTTGTGGTAGTGTGGTCGAGCAGTAGGCTTATCAGAGGGTAGTGTTAAGCATTTGTTGTACACACACAGGCAATAAATGAGGAACACACGCTCAAAGATGTACTCCAGGCCAATAGGTTTTTATATTGAAAAATATATTTTCTTAGTTTATTTTAAGAACCACAGGTTCAAGGTTTACAAGCAATACTTTAAATGTAAGGTACTTCACTTAGATAATTTAGGAACTTTGAATAAAAGCAATATCATATACAGTCTTTGTAAAAATAGCAATAAGCTATTTTCAAAGTGGACACAGTGCAAAAATCAACAGTTCCTGGGGGAGGTAAGTAAAGGTTAGGTTTGCAAGTAAGTAAAACACTTACAAGTCTCAAAGTTTGGGCCAAGGGCCGGTCAGGTGAAGAGGTCAAAGAGGTGCCCAAAACATATAGGCTTCAATGGAGAACAGGGGTGCCCCGGTTCCAGTCTGCCAGCAGGTAAGTACCCGCGTCCTCGGGGGTCAGACCAGGGGGGGTTTGTAGGGCACCGGGGGGGGGACACAAGAAGGCACAGAAAGTACACCCTCAGCGCTACAGGGGCAGCCGGGTGCAGTGTGCAAACAGGTGTCGGGTTTTAGATAGAAAGTAATGGAGGGACCCAGGGGTCACTTCAACGATGCAGGCAGGCACAGGGGAGGGGCTCCTCGGGGTAGCCACCACCTGGGCTAGGCAGAGGGTCGGCTGGGGGTCGCTCCTGCACTGGAGTTCGGTTCCTTCAGGTCCTGGAGGCTGCGGGTGCAGTGTTGGTTCCAGGCATCGGGTCCCTTGTTACAGGCAGTCGCGGTCAGGGGAAGCCTCTGGATTCTCTCGGCAGGCGTCGCTGTGGGGGCTCAGGGGGGTCGTCTCTGGTTACTCACGTGCTCGCAGTCGCCGGGGAGTCCTCCCTGAGGTGTTTGTTTTCTGCAGGTCGAGCCGGGGGCGTCGGGTGCAGAGTGGAAAGTCTCACGCTTCCGGCGGGAAACGTGAAGTCTTTAAAGTTGCTTCTTTGTTGCAAAGAAGTTGCAGGATTTTGAACCGAGCCGCTGTTCACAGGAGTTCCTTGGTCCTTGGGTGAAGGGCAGTCCTCTGAAGCTTCAGAGGTCGCTGGTCCCTGTTGGATGCGTCGCTGTTGCAGTTTTCTTCGAAGTTGGGAGACAGGCTGGTAGGGCTGGGGCCAAAGCAGTTGTCGTCTCGGTCTTCTCTGCAGGGCTTCAGGTCAGCCGTCCTTCTTCTTGTTAAGGTTGCAGGAATCTATTTTCCTAGGTTCTGGGGAGCCCCTAAATACTGAATTTAGGGGTGTGTTAGGTCTGGGAGGGCAGTAGCCAATGGCTACTGTCCTTGAGGGTGGCTACACCCTCTTTGTGCCTCCTCCCTGTGGGGAGGGGGGCACATCCCTAATCCTATTGGGGGAATCCTCCAAACTCAAGATGGAGGATTTCTCAAGGCAGGGGTGTAAGGAAATGCCTCCTTGGGATGGTTACCCCCTAACGTTTTGCCTTTGCTGATGCTATGTTTTGATTTGAAAGTGTGCCGAGGCCTGCTAACCAGGCCCCAGCACCAGTGTTCTTTCCCTAACCTGTACTTTTGTTTTCACAATTGGCACACCCTGGCATCCAGGTAAGTCCCTTGTAACTGGTACCCCTGGTACCAAGGGTCCTGATGCCAGGGAAGGTCTCTAAGGGCTGCAGCATATCTTATGCCACCCTGGGGACCCCTCACTCAGCACAGACACACTGCTTGCCAGCTTGTGTGTGCTGGTGAGGACAAAACGAGTAAGTCGACATGACACTCTCCTCAGGGTTCCATGCCAACCTCACACTGCCTATACAGTATAGATAAGTCACCCCTCTAGCAGGCCTTACCGCCCTAAGGCAGGGTGCACTAAACCTTAGACATTGTAAGTGCAGGGTAGCCATAAGAGTATATGGTCTGGGAGTCTGTCATACACGAACTCCACAGCACCATAATAGCTACTCTGAAAACTGGGAAGTTTGGTATCAAACTTCTCAGCACAATAAATGCACACTGATGCCAGTGTACATTTTATTGTAACATACACCCCAGAGGGCACCTTAGAGGTGCCCCCTGAAACCTTAACCAACTACCTGTGTAGGCTGACTGGTTTTAGCAGCCTGCCACACTCGAGACATGTTGCTGGCCACATAGGGAGAGTGCCTTTGTCACTCTGTGGCTAGTAACAAAGCCTGCACTGGGTGGAGATGCTTATCCCCACCCCCTTGCAGGAGCTGTAACACCTGGCGGTGAGCCTCAAAGGCTCACCCCCTTTGTTACAGCACCCCAGGGCATTCCAGCTAGTGGAGTTGCCCGCCCCCTCCGGCCACGGCCCCACTTTTGGCAGCAAGGCCGGAGGAGATAATGAGAAAAACAAGGAGGAGTCACTGGCCAGTCAGGACAGCCCCTAAGGCAACCTGAGCTGAGGTGACTGACTTTTAGAAATGCAGATGGAGGATTCCCCCAATAGGGATAGGAATGTGACCCCCTCCCCTTGGGAGGAGGCACAAAGAGGGTGTAGCCACCCTCAGGGCTAGTAGCCATTGGCTACTGCCCTCCCAGACATAAACACATCCCTAAATTCTGTATTTAGGGGCTCCCCTGAACCTAGGAACTCAGATTCCTGCAACCTAAGAAGAAGAGGACTGCTAAGCTGAAAAACCCTGCAGAGAAGACGGAGACACCAACTGCTTTGGCCCCAGCTCTACCGGTCTGTCTCCCTCCCTTCTAAAGACACTGCTCCAGCGACGCTTTCCCCAGTACCAGCGACCTATGAATCCTCAGAGGACTGCCCTGCTCTAGAAGGACCAAGAAACTCCCGAGAACAGCGGCCCTGTTCACCCAAGACTGCAACTTTGTTTCCAAAGGAGCAACTTTAAAACAACTGCGTTTCCCGCCGGAAGCGTGAGACTTGCTACTCTGCACCCGACGCCCCCGGCTCGACTTGTGGAGAAACAACACTTCAGGGAGGACTCCCCGGCGACTGCGAGACCGTGAGTAGCCAGAGTTGCCCCCCCTGAGCCCCCACAGTGACGCCTGCAGAGGGAATCCAGAGGCTCCCCCTGACCGCGACTGCCTGACTCCCAGATCCCGACGCCTGGTAAAGACTCTGCACCCGCAGCCCCCAGGACCTGAAAGATCGGAACTCCAGTGCAGGAGTGACCCCCAGGAGGCCCTCTCCCTTGCCCAGGTGGTGGCTACCCAGAGGAGCCCCCCTCCTTGCCTGCATCGCTGAAGAGACCCCTTGGTCTCCCATTGATTTACATTGGAAACCCGATGTGTGTTTGCACACTGCACCCGGCCGCCCCGTGCTGCTGAGGGTGTACTTTCTGTTCTAACTTGTGTCCCCCCCGGTGCCCTACAAAACCCCCCTGGTCTGCCCTCCGAAGGCGCGGGTACTTACCTGCTGGCAGACTGGAACCGGGGCACCCCCTTCTCCATTTAAGCCTATGTGTTTTGGGCACCACTTTGACCTCTGCACCTGACCGGCCCTGAGCTGCTGGTGTGGTAACTTTGGGGCTGCTCTGAACCCCCAACGGTGGGCTATTTTGGACCCAAACTTGAACCCCGTAGGTGGTTTACTTACCTGCAAGAACTAACAAATACTTACCTCCCCCAGGAACTGTTGAAAATTGCACAGCGTCTAGTTTTAAAATAGCCATATGTGATTTTTTTTAAAAGTATATATGCTATTGTGATTATTCAAAGTTCCTAAAGTACTTACCTGCAATACCTTTCATTTGAAGTATTACATGTAAAATTTGAACCTGTGGTTCTTAAAATAAACTAAGAAAATATATTTTTCTATACAAAAACCTATTGGCCTGGAATTGTCTCTGAGTGTGTGTTCCTCATTTATTGCTTGTGTGTGTACAACAAATGCTTAACACTACTCCTTTGATAAGCCTACTGCTCGACCACAATACCACAAAATAGAGCATTAGTATTATCTCTTTTTGCCACTACCTTACCTCTAAGGGGAACCCTTGGACTCTGTGCATACTATTCCTTACTTTGAAATAGTGCATAGAGAGCCAACTTCCTACAAGGGGTCACCTCAGCTCAGGACACCTTAGGGGCTGTCCTGACGGGTGGGTGACTTCTTGTTTTTCTCATTATCTCCTCCAGCCCTTGCTGCCAAAAGTGGGGGCAGTGGCCGGAGGGGCGGGCATCTCCACTAGCTGGGATGCCCTGGGGCGCTGTAACCAAAGGGGTTAGCCTTTGAGGCTCACCGCCAGGTGTTACAGTTCCTGCAGGGGGAGGTGAGAAGCACCCCCACCCAGTACAGGCTTTGTTTCTGGCCACAGAGTGACAAAGGCGCTCTCCCCATGTGGCCAGCAACATGTCTGGCAGGAACTGATCAGCCTACACTGGAAGTCGGGTATGTTTTCAGCGGACATCTCTAAGATGCCCTCTGGGTGTATTTTACAATAAATTGTACACTGGCATCAGTGTGCATTTATTGTGCTGAGAAGTTTGATACCAAACTTCCCAGTTTTCAGTGTAGCCATTATGGTACTGTGGAGTTTGTGTTTGACAAACTCGCAGACCATATACTCTTATGGCTACCCTGCACTTACAATGTCTAAGATTTTGCTTAGACACTGTAGGGGCATAGCGCTCAAGCACCTATGCCCTCACCTGTGGTATAGTGCACCCTGCCTTAGGGCTGTAAGGCCTGCTAAGAGGGGTGACTTACCTATGCCACAGGCAGTGTGAGGTTCGCATGGCACCCTGAGGGGAGTGCCATGTCGACTTAGTCATTTTCTCCCCACCAACACACACAAGCTGAGGGGCAGTGTGCATGTGCTGAGTGAGGGGTCCCTAGGATGGCACAAGACATGCTGCAGCCCTTAGAGACCCTCCCTTGCATCAGGGCCCTTGGTACCAGGGGCACCAGTTACAAGGGACTTACCTGAGTGCCAGGGTTGTGCCAATTGTGGAGACAAAGGTACAGTTTAGGGAAAGAACACTGGTGCTGGGGGCTGGTTAGCAGGGTCCCAGCACCCTTTCAAATCATAACTTAGCATCAGCAAAGGCAAAAAGTCAGGGGGTAACCATGCCAAGGAGGCATTTCCTTACACTTAGGCCTTACCTTCTTTGAGCGCAGGGGTCACCCTGACCATCTTGAGGCCTGGAAAGAGCTGACTCTCTCTGATGACAGGACCTATTGGCCAGGAGGGCCTTGTTGAAGGCGATAACTGAGGGCTCCTTAGGAGTGGTGTGGGGGCTCTGTGAATTCACAGATGATGATGCTGTGGACCACACTGAGAGGCTCCCTGTAGGGGTAGTGGAGTCACTGAGTAGGAAGACATTGCCCTCTGTGACGACGTGGCCTCATTGAACATCTCAGTGGCTCACAGGGAACAGATTGAAAGCCTTGCCTGACCCCACGACCCATGGTAAGCAGAGGCCCATGAGGAGTGAAAGAAAAGATGCAAAATGATTTCTGTGAGGGCCCCCATGACGGTGAAATAGTTGGAATCTAGGCGGAGAGCTACCTGGGCCCAGAAAGGTTACTGGACCTTGAAAAATCAGGTAGGTTACTGGGGATGGGGTTGTCTCAGGTGGCTGCCATGCAACGCAAGTAGAATGCTTGATGAAACAAACAAAAGGGTCCAATTAGAATACTTCCCGTACAAAATGCCTGTTCATTGAACAACCGTGGGAACATAAACCGGAGGAAATGGACCCTAATCCCCCATACATGAAGTAAAGTCACTGATATATGGTAGGTTCCCACTTTAGTAGCAGTCATTTAGGCATCCAATTGCCAAGATTTACCATATATCAGTGACTTTACTTCATGCAACGCAAGTAGGACTTTGTTTGGAGGGTTGAGATATTGGTGTCTACCCTCCTCAGGGGGGGCATGACTCCAGGAATACACAAAGTCCATGTAAAAGTCTTCTAGGCCACAAAGCCTCTGCAAGAAAAATTCCATGCCCTCTTTCATTCTCTGACTCGGAGGGGCCGTACGCACATGGCAAGTTGATGGACCAATGAAAGCTCAACAACAAAAAGGAAAAAAGGTGCAAAAGACTGAACAGGTTCCCTTTGCCCCAGTAGGTCTATGGTGCCACACAGTCTTTGAAATGAAGAGAAATGAAGGACAACTCTCTTTGTGAAACAGTCAAGCTAGTCTGGAGACAAGCTTGCTGGGGACAAAACCCCAGCCTAAAAGACTACCTAGAGCAGTTGAGCACACAGCAGGGGGACTTTGTTGGGCCTATCCCCTAAGTGCCATTGGCAATCTTCTCCTGCTAGGATCTGAAGAACCGCATAATGATGTGGGGTCAGGCCTAAAAAAAGCACTCGATTTCTGACATATGTTTCCAAGTAATCTCTTAGGGCTTCATGTAAGGCTACAGTACACCCTGAGTAAAGCTACTGACCAGACACCATCAAAGCAAGTGTTGGAGCAGATAAAATATTATGAGAATATGCTAATGATTTGCGTATACATACTAATGAAAAGAACGATATTAATAAATGAAATAACGTGTAATGTGCAAAAAAATTCCCACGGAGAGTGTTCACCATCTGTGCTAAAAGTACTAAATACTGTGAAATGTTTTAAAGTTTGTATTAATATATCATAATTAACAATATAATCTCTGTTTCGTACCGCCATATGTTCTTAGTTTAGCCAGAGGCCTGGTCAGCTCTAGGCCTTGCTTGCTTAAACATGGAAACGCGCTGAGCTGCCGCAGACTGGAACTGGAGAGAAAAACCTTGAACTGCACGGAGTTCAACTATGAGCTCTGCTAAGCGAAAACTGCAAACTCACCAGCGGACAGGAGACGATCAGAACAAATAGATACAATTATGTGTAGAGTAGGCTAAATGTACTTTCCCAGGACTTGAACAATGGAGCTACAGACTAAGAGCTGGGAGCAACAATTTTGTTACCTTAAGAACCGGATGATGTTCTCATCGACAGAAGAACCAATCATGTTAATGGAACTTGACTCTCAAAATAACATAGACAAGTGGTAAACAAAAATTATAGATTAGAGTCATAACCCCTGATTAGGTTGACCAATGAGCAATTTGTGGGACGGTCTGAGAGACCCTAATAAAAAGTCATGATATGAAGGGAAAAATCCGAAGGGAGAGGCAAAAGTTGATGACGTCAGGAGACGCTGTCCGAAGAGCTGAAAACTTGGGCTTGCTTCTGTGAGCCTGAGCCTTGCTGATGACTAACGACCCGGAGACGAAGTCTGACTCGTTGCTGATCTATCTTGGATAGGTAGCTATAACCTGACTGACTAATGAATGCTTTTCTTTCTAGGTACCAACTGCGCTGTTTAAAACGTTTTCTCTTTTAGATAAATTATTTCCAAATTAATTATTTTTGACTAAATTGTTTTGGCATGAAGACCCACATGCTGATGCTAATTCGGAGATAGGCAGGCTGACAAGGGTGACTTAGGGTGACTTAGACTTGTAGTGAATCCTAGTTTGTTTTAACGGGTTAACAGGAGTTAGCTTAGCCGTAGGCTTGTAAACTCGTGCCCCCGTCACCCAGTGACTTTTAACCTACTTAGCTTGCTCTGGCTTAGTCCATTTAATTATTTATTTCCTTTAAAATGGTGGCCTTGTTTATAGTTAGGCCACTTGTTATGGGTTCTATTATCAGTGTCACTGCGCCAAGGCGTCAAGATCAAGCACGAAAGACCAACATACAGTAGGCATTCACACTTAGGGATTTTCCCTCTCTATACTTTCGAGGGATTGTTGATATTAATTGCCGTCCCAAGCATGCCTGTTATCTATTGTTATGAATAACACTTATGACAGGGGACCTTGTAGATCTGTATAAATACAACACACTTTTAGACAGATAATCAGAGGGATTCCGACCAGAGGGCATCGCCACCATCGCTGATACCGATGCTGCAGTCATCTTGACACTGATCCAGTCTTCGTTTCCCTGCGGAGTCTGAGATAGAGACCTCATTCCAAGGTAACGAGGGTTGGGGGCTCCTCTCATGGACACGGTTTTGGCAGATTAGGTTTAACGAACCCAGCTCTTCCTTTTTAGGTAGAAGGTTAGACCTACTCTCCTTAGGGTATTAGGGCTTATTCCATCTTTTACATATACATATATTTTTATCTTATATTGCATAATGGTGGGGGTCTTTATAACAATGACTCTCCTCTTTACTATACTGTTGCTTGGTATATTCATTATCCTAATCATTGCAGTTCATGCAACTTATCACAAATTGCAGTTATGTTGAATAAAAACTATTATAACTTTACTGCATCTGTGTTATTGCCTTTGTTTGTATGAGACATTATAAATCTGTGAGAAAAGGGTAATTTCCGTTTAACCACGACAACCCTGAGATATTGTATTTTGAGTCCATGCGTAAGCGACTGCTACAAATCACCTTTTACTATTGTGTTTTCGGTGAGGTACTGCTAGTAAGCCGGTAAGGTTTGGACAACAGTTACAAATAGTTGTAGGAAGAGACCTAGTCACCTACGAACGAAAGTACTGTCATCCTGAGACCAGCAGTCTTGCTCAGAGCAAGAGTCCAAACTACGACATGGCGCCACCAACGATGGTGTTTAGGCACTAATTTACAGATACCCTGACTATCACTGTCTCACAGACAACAGGTACCCTCAGTACCATTATACGGAGACGTCCGTGGTCTTTGGGAGAATCCTCCTCAGCCAAACAGGTAACACCTGCTTAGGCTGTAGGTTGTTCGAGCTCGAACTCACAAAAGGAAAAACTTCCCCTATTTTGGTGTTCCGTTTCTCTAAACAACTATGGCTAATACCATAGACATTCCTGCAAATGCTAGACATGCACTTACACAACATTTATTAGTGTATGGCCTTACAGAAGAGGGCGGGGAGGTTACTTTGATTATAGAAGCATCTGAAGCATACCAAACGGAAACGTTTTATTGTTGGGTTGCCTTTCCTGAGGCTGACCAACGAACGCACACATTTCACACTTATGACATTGCGGACGTACCCATAAGGTACGAAGCATACCAGTATCATGAAATATCGCTCACATATCAGGAGCATCAAAACTGGTTTGAAGGCGCCCTACCACATATACTGCGGCGGGTGAGGCTAGGTCCTTTAAGCAATGAAGGGCCTACGTGGCCCATGTTTGCCACATATACACCTCACCCAGGCATACAAACTATGCCGCTTGTAGATTTAAGGATATTATATAATGAATTAGTGGCATTATATAGACGATTGGTCCAGTTCGTAATGCGAACATTGAACACTACACCAGCGCGTCCAGCACCGCCGGTGGCTGGTGGATATCAATTAGCTACTGGGATTAATCCACAAACGGTGCATACCATTATGGGTAAAGTGCCCTCGGATCGAGAAAAAATACCGTTCTGGATTGCTCAGAAAACAAATCAGCTGGAAGCTGTGTTCCCCCATACGGGGCCACAGGAGAAACATAGATTGCTCACTATGTGCTTGCCGTTCGGGATGGTTCCCTCAGTTGATGAATGTGCCACTTGGGGTACAGTCTTCGCTGCCGTTTATACTACCACGCATGGTACCCCTACACTGGCCAATTTGCCGGAAGTATTGAAACAAATACAAAATGAGCATGGGGCTGCACCAGCCCTAGATCTGGGGATGAAATTGATGCGTAATTTTGACGCAGTCTCCTCAATAATATTGAGTAATATTAAAGGGGAAGCAGTAGCACTGGCGATACGCCAGCGTCTCCGGGAAACTCCACACCAGGATCAAGAGAGACAGCTACCCAAAATAATCTCTGATACCTATCCTAGTATAGGACGGGATGGGCTGGGAGCCAAACCTAAAAAATTGGACATACCAAGTACCACTCATAAGGAAGGTACTAAGCAAGCACAAGAGGGCTCTAAGAAGCGCTGGGAAAAACAAAAAGATTTCAAGGATAGGAGAACTAAAAGAGCTGATTCTCCTCATCCGGAGTACTCCGAAAGGAGATATAATCTCAGAAATAGGGATAACATTAAAACTCCAGACAGATATACTGATTCACGTCCTTCTCGTTCCTTTCAGGACGCACCGGATAGACGTAGCGAGAGAGGGGGCCATCAAGATCGACGTCCGGAATACGTGAAAGAAAAGAAAGACTCGCCACAGTCTACTGTTAAAAAAGAAGAAAAGACTCCTCAACAAAAGCCACAATTTAAAAAGAAAAAGTGGCTGCACTGACCATTAAAAATGCCAGTAGTATTGAGAACACTGTTGAGGAACAAGAAGTGGGCAGTGACTCTGTTGGACAGCGCGGCAGAGGTCACGTTATGTCGCCAGAATCTGAAAGATCATCTGGATGCAACAGCAACTAGCGATTACATCGCAGTTGAAACGGCGGATGGCCGCATACTTCCACCCGATCGGGTTTTTGATTTAACAATTCAGATAGAGGGAGACGTGGAACGCATTATTAGTGTAATATTCTGGGATGAACTTACTAGTGATATCCTGTTGGCCGAGAGAGACTGGCCACCTGAACATGTCCGCATGCTCCCACATGGGGAAGATGTCATTTTGCCTTCTTTCTCCGATCTTGTTCCGGAGACAGACAAACGAGCATTAGCGGCTTAATGGGCTTTAGCGCAGGCACCGGCATTATACCGTAATCACGTAGGATGGGACAAGGACTCTCCTTGCCATGTTATTCCCGTTCGGTCTACACCACACCCGCAGCCACAATACCCTGTTAAACATGAAGCAAAAGCTCCAGTGACGGAGATACTGTCACAACTTGAATACCAGGGAGTAATTGAGCCCTGTACATCGGCAATGAATAATCCGCTATTTCCCGTTGTGAAAACTGATCATTCATATAGAATAGTGGTTGATTATAGGCACTTGAATAGTCATGCACGCACTTATGCTATACAAAATTCACACAGCACAGCGCTAATTAATAATATAGTGCGTAAAAAATACAAAACTACATTGGATATATCTAATGGTTTTTTCTGCCAGAATTTAGCACATGAAAGTAGAGACCTAAGTGCATTTTCCTATGGTTCTCAGAAACGCTTTTGTCGTTTACCTCAAGGTTATAAAAAAACAGCCCAGGACTGTTTTCAGCCCGTGTCACATCAATCTTACAGGAGCTTGATTCCGAGGCATTATCATATGTGGATGATATCTATCTCACTGATGACACCCTTGACATTCATCTTGCCAGGGTCGATCGGAAAATTTTGGGATTTGCCACCTTCGGATATAAATTTAATTTTAAGAAAAGCAAGATAGCATTTCTTAGTGTATTATTCCTAGGATATGAACTATCAAACGAGGGGAAGAGCCTGGCCCCGCACTTCCTAGAGAAGTGTGCTCAGCTACAGCCTCCGAACACGGTTAAGAAATTGCAGTCATTACTGGGTTTCTTTAATTTTGGCAGAACATATATTCCAGATTATGCTGAACGCGTAAAGCCACTATATAACTTAATTCAGCCCAATTATTCTGGCAGGCACTGGACAATTGAACACACACACACACATCCTAAGGGACATACAACGAGACATGCTAGAAGGTAGACACTTGTACACACGGGACAATAAAACAAATTTGGTCATCAGAATAATAGCTGGTGCCCTAGGATTTACCTATGTCACCTTTAATGAGGGTGACACGGTGCCAATAGCATACAAATCACATTTATACTCCAATGCAGAAAAACGTTTTGCTCCGACTGAAAAAAATCTGACGGCAGTTCAGATTGCCGTCATAAAGGAGAGACCGCTTGCACAGGGGAAACGCATTGTTATTGTCTCCCCGGTTCCGGCCTTAGAGGCTGTCACTAAAGTGAGCGTTCCTAACGCAAAGGCATTGCATCCACGCTGGATTCAATGGGCAACATCTCTGACCGCCACTGATGTTGATTATGTGTTTGACCCCAGACTTCAGACACAAGAATTTCTCCAGTATGAACAGGAGTACCCCGCTCCCTTACACATATTGCCAATAGACAGTTATGATACCATCATTTACACTGACGGATCGGCACAACCGGCTGTGGGTACTAAACATCAATACTCGGCAGCTTGCGCAGCCGTGCGCGGGGTAATGGAAGACGGAGTTTTTCATCCTCATAACACGTACACTCAGACCTTAGGGGACTGCACAGCCCAGTTGGCCGAGCTTAAGGCTCTTCTTCTAGCGCTCGAACATTCAGAGCCAGGAACGCAGACTTTGATCGTCTGTGATTCGTATTACTGCGTCCAGTCATACAATGAATACCTCAATCATTGGATACTGAACGGGTTTAGAGATTCTAAAGGGAACACCATTAAACACAAAATATTGTGGGGAAGGGTGGCTGATCTTAAGGATAAGCTGCCATGTGTCCATGTAGTTCATACATTGGGGCACCAACGTGTAGGAATACATGTTGCCGGTAATACGTTGGCTGACGAAGCAGCCAAAGCATCAGTAGCTACGGCTTCTGTGGCTGCGGTGACTCGTTCTCGGACGAGATTGGATAATGAAATACTGCTTGCCGTTAAAGCCTCGGCTGCAGGCAAGCCCCTTCCGAAAGGATACCCTACGAACTATACATATCATATCAGTGCACAGAATGTTGCTTTTGCAACAATTCCAGATGTTGGTGATCGAGTGATCCCAAATGAAGATCAGAGATTGGAATTAATTACAGCTGCACATGAGGGTGTCGCTTCTGCACATGCTGGTATACAGGCCACTATCACCATTCTACAACAACGGTACTGGTGGCCTGGTCTATGCAGACGGACTAAACAGTATGTCCTTTGCTGTGACATTTGTCAGCAGATTAAGGGCTCGACTATCAGACGCCCTCCGCAGACATCTCTCTTAGTGTCAGACAAACCACTCCATTGTGTGTACCTGGACCATTGTGGTCCTTTGCAACCTGATGGTGCATACAAATACATTTTAGTGGTTGTAGATTCCTGTTCTAGATTCCTGTGGGTATGGCCACAGCGGTCGGCTGACGCCCGGACTGTTATAAAAGATTTGCTGATCTTTATTGGTACATATGCGGTTGCAGCATTCCATTCGGACCAGGGCCCTGCATTTGCCTCTAAGGCTTTCAGGGACACCATGAGGACGATGGGTGTTGAACTCCATTACTCCTCACCATACCATCCCGAGGGAAATTCGGTCGTGGAGAGGCGGAATCGTGATCTAAAGCAGTCCTTAACAGCTCGAGTATTAGGTTCAGGCCGTAGTTGGTTACATCACCTATATGGGGTCCAGAGAGCACTGAATAATCTGCCAAGACGGTCCTTGAGGGGCAAGTCTCCATATGAGGTTCTCTTTGGGACAACTATGTATGTTCCCTATCTTGATGCCCCTGGTATGGTGGCAGCAGAAACACCATTTGACATAAAAGAACGTCTCGCTGTTTTACAGGAGCTTCAACAATTCCGTGATGATAAATCATCTGCAAGCGCTGCCACCTTGGGAATAAGGGATTTGGCGAAAACTTCGACTGGCTGGATTCCTAACGTTGGGGATCTGGTTCGTGAGAAGATCGCTGTGAGAAAAGAGTTTGGTCCCGCATACGGAGCACCTGTACCGGTCTTGGGAATAAAAGGCAACAGGACTGTCATCCTTCCGCCATTGTCTGGTTCCAAATCAAACAGATTCATCTCCATTGATGACGTCAAATTACACCATGTGGCCGATTCTTCACAGTAAACCAGGAGGTCCCTTGGGTAGTTCCCGATCCCCTCTCACTACCCAACAGAACATCCCTCTACATAGTAGGATGACCATCGCTACTACTGACTATACAACTATGTCAGCTGCTGTTCCAGACACTTCCTCGACCATGGGGAGGGCAGAAAATGAACTTTTGTTGGTTCCTGTAACAACTTCGGAGAACAAACCGCTACAGGATTTGGCTATATTTTACACGAACACTTCCACAACTGGTAACGTCATCTATCATGAACCTCCAAGACCAGTGGATGGGAATTCGATGAGTCCTATGTTTGCGGAGACTTCATCTGGCTATTTTGTGGACATTGATGATTTTTCTTCAGATTCATCCTCAACTGAGACTGACAAACTTTCCAGAGGTAGCAAGTTCTATCAATGGCTTAAAAAGAACTATTTGATATATCCATGGAACTATCTCTGGTTCTGTTTGACATTTATTGCATTGTTTTTATGGATTGGTTTTGTGACTGTTTTCTTTTTACTAATTAATGGTCACTATATTGCTGATCGCTCCTCAGTGGAGCCTGTTGATGTAATTTTAACACCGCATCATTCATCACATAAGGTCCGACGTGATTTGTCCCCTGTCAATATTACAGCTATTCCAATTTCTGATGGGATTGTTTGGGACAAAGTTCCGTTCGATATATATGGGCCTACTGAGATAATTCAAATACCATACGTGTTCAAAATTTCTCTGTCTGATGTTATTACACCTAATGTTGTCTCTGATGATTGGGATGTCCAAACAGTGGATTCCATGCTAAATGAAATGAAGGACTACTCCGCTTTTGGAAGTGATGATGTATATGATTTTACAATGAATTATGGTGAAATGTTCTGCTATAATAATTGGGGACATCACTACCTGCACCGTGCAACTAGATATAGGCCTCTTTTTAACTACACACAATGGGAACATTGTTCAACACCACGGGTGGGGAGTCCACAGTATTACAGTGACAAATTCACATACTTTTCTGGGCATGATACAACGAAAGCTGAATCATATTATTTTAAATTACCTGAGACACACATTAGAAAACTGTTGCTAACAGATACCAAACTGATTTATTCAGATCCCTTTGTTTCCCGACTTTAAATTGAGGGTTATGAATATTGGAAGAACACTATCGATTTGAAGAGTGTATGGGGGACGCAAGATTGGCAGATACAGGGTAGGGAGGCTTTGTTTCGAGCTTGCTTAATTCCTGTGCAAATGATTTTTTTAAATGACACTGTTGAGCAGACAACATGTCTAGGATTAGCTAAAATAAAGGATCTAAACACACCCAGTATCCCTACACCGACAAAATTTAAAGATTGGCAACACTTTCTAAATGTTTCTGAGGATAGGCTAGATGCATTGGTTAAGGGTGGTGACTATAATTCTTCACTTTCCAGTCCCGGGGGATGGTTGGTATGGCCCACCGATACTGATGAGTGTCAAAGGCGTTTTTTGAACTCTTCAGGGGTTTTTTCCATTCATAGACCAGACCCTCGCTTTTTGTCAGGTCAGCATGCTGGTATAATTACAACTTACAGTGTGGGCAAGCTGTGCCAACAATGGGTACAAACGAACACCTTAACAGCGGTGAAACAACACCTGAATACTCTTTCTGACAGTATAGACCTACAAGATTTCCTATTAGGTCCTAGAAAGCAACGCTCGAAGCGGTTTTTATATGCCGTGTATAATGAAATTTGGAAACTTTCTCAAATTGAGGCTGCTGCACGTTTACGGCAACTTGATAAAGAGAATTTGGAAAATACATTAGCTGTTGTCGACAATGGCATGAACACACTTTCCAACAGGATTTATTCCCTGTCGAATATAGTGTCCTCTGCTATTGATATCACTCAGACTGATTTGTCTCGGTTATATCATGGGCAAACACAGCTGCGTTCCATCATGCAGCTGAGTTGGGCATTGCAGACGCTGAAAAGTGGCCACATTCCATGGAAATACCTTAATGGGAGTGAACTATTCGCTGCTTTTAATTTTTCCGGGGAACAAGTGACAATGGCTAAAAGATAGGCTCGTTTTACCTTGCTTCAAGTAGAAAAATTAGATAAGTTGCCCTTCACGGTAGCAGAGAGTCCTTCAACTATCTGGCTCTTACACAGCATTATTAATTTACAGTTTTCAACGTTTCGTTTCTCGAACTGCCTGAAACATCTTGCAGTGGGACGATATGAACGGCTAGGAGATAGCTTTATTAAGGAAGAGTGGGAGTTGCCCTTTGAGTATCGATGTCTGAACGGCAAACAAGAGGTCTTTCTTAGCGGAAGTGAATGTGGGACTAATGTTCGTCATTCCATGATATGCAAACAGGTGTCTCTTCACGGTCTTTGCAATGCGGGGGTCGCAAATTTGGCCTGTTTTCTGAAGGGTACTCCCGTCCCCTTGATTCGTTCAGAGTTTCATGTTCTTTCTAATGGGAGTTATGTTCTTCTGAGCGATGACAGCTGTTGCGGCTTGCGACCTGGAATTGCCTACGCAATCTCAGTCACGAAGGTCGTTACGTGTTGTGGCCATGTTTTGTTTCCCCCCACACGAGAGATACAAGTATCTGAAATGTGGCCCCACATTGATACTATTAATGTGAACTATGACAAGTTGAGTAGACTGAAGGCGCTATTGTTTCAAAAACAGGTCGCCTTGACATCCGCAAAAGAGACGTATGCTCTCCAGGTTGCGAGATCATCAGCCGAGATACAATCCCTTTTAAATACCGATTTCCCCTTACACTTTGGAGAGTTGGTATCGAGAATATTCAATGCTTCAAGCACCACTGGGATTGTTCATTTCTTTAAGGCTGTCGGGTCTGGTTTCGTGTCCATCTTCCAGACTGTCTTCGGAGTCATACCATCAGCCATCCATTCACTCTTTTCCAGTGTGTTTGGTGGCTTTCCAATTATTTTGGCTTTAATTGGCGGACTACTACTGCTATATTTTCTGATTCGCGGTGGTTGTTTCTTTCCAGCGACACAGAGCAATGGAGCTGCTCCCGTCAACCCCGCTGTGCCGTGAACGCATGGTTCGGATCTTCGGTACACCTTTGCTGGTGGAACTAGAGTTTGACTGGTCATTGTCATTCCGGCCTCTACTATGGTGTGTACAACCGGTGTTCCGCTGCATATGGTGTCTCTTTGAACATCTGCCTATGGTCTGTCTTGCTGTTGCACCGACATCTCCTGTCGACCACGAACTGCTGATGTCCCCGATGAGGGTTCATACATGGTCATGCCCCTTGAGACTGAGGTTGCTCCGCGAGGCCACCTATGAGCCTTCTGTTATACAAACTAACATGGATGAGGACGCTGCAGCGAGTGTCGATGCACCGATGAATATGGCTCACTTCTGCTCTGTGGATCCGTTTGTCCGCCCAGCTCTCAATTTCACTTCAGACGATGTTGACTCATTTTTTAGATCCTTGAATGGTGACTTCGATGACATTCTTCAAGATCCTGCATATAGCACATAATTTGGTGAATTACCTTGCCAGTTCCCGCTTCTAATAAAATAAGCAATTATACTAAAAGTTTGCTATACTTGTTATGGTTGATATTAAAATCTCTGAAATGTTTTTTAAGAAACGAATTTTATAACACGGCATTTATTTATTTTTCTCGTTCAGTTTTTTGGCTTTTTAGTTCAGTAGCAGCTTTTTAGCGATTGGGTTTTCTTTACCTTCATCATACCTGTTACGGCAATGGGGAGGGTGTAGTGAATCCTAGTTTGTTTTAACGGGTTAACAGGAGTTAGCTTAGCCGTAGGCTTGTAAACTCGTGCCCCCGTCACCCAGTGACTTTTAACCTACTTAGCTTGCTCTGGCTTAGTCCATTTAATTATTTATTTCCTTTAAAATGGCGGCCATGTTTATAGTTAGGCCACTTGTTATGGGTTCTATTATCAGTGTCACTGCGCCAAGGCGTCAAGATCAAGCACGAAAGACAAACATACAGTAGGCATTCACACTTAGGGATTTTCCCTCTCTATACTTTCGAGGGATTGTTGATATTAATTGCCGTCCCAAGCATGCCTGTTATCTATTGTTATGAATAACACTTATGACAGGGGACCTTGTAGATCTGTATAAATACAACACACTTTTAGACAGATAATCAGAGGGATTCCGACCAGAGGGCATCGCCACCATCGCTGATACCGATGCTGCAGTCATCTTGACACTGATCCAGTCTTCGTTTCCTTGCGGAGTCTGAGATAGAGACCTCATTCCAAGGTAACAAGGGTTGGGGGCTCCTCTCATGGACACGGTTTTGGCAGATTAGGTTTAACGAACCCAGCTCTTCCTTTTTAGGTAGAAGGTTAGACCTACTCTCCTTAGGGTATTAGGGCTTATTCCATCTTTTACATATACATATATTTTTATCTTATATTGCATAATGGTGGGGGTCTTTATAACAATGATTCTCCTCTTTACTATACTGTTGCTTGGTATATTCATTATCCTAATCATTGCAGTTCATGCAACTTATCACAAATTGCAGTTATGTTGAATAAAAACTATTATAACTTTACTGCATCTGTGTTATTGCCTTTGTTTGTATGAGACATTATAAATCTGTGAGAAAAGGGCAATTTCCGTTTAACCACGACAACCCTGAGATATTGTATTTTGAGTCCATGCGTAAGCGACTGCTACAAATCACCTTTTACTATTGTGTTTTCGGTGAGGTACTGCTAGTAAGCCGGTAAGGTTTGGACAACAGTTACAAATAGTTGTAGGAAGAGACCTAGTCACCTACGAACTAAAGTACTGTCATCCTGAGACCAGCAGTCTTGCTCAGAGCAAGAGTCCAAACTACGACAGACTGACTGACTTGTATTGCTGAATCATTCGATATATTATGAATTGCTATTTGCTTGTTTAACGTTGATTGCATATTAACAAGTGATGAGAATTTACGGCTTATGTTGGTAATAAAGTAAATTGGTAATCATGATATGATTGAATAAACGTTTTATGAATAGAGTTGTAACTAATAGGGAATAAACAGAACTAACTTTCATATGAGTCATGGTGGTTTTTCTGGCTAGATTAGTTCATGGATATTTAAGCTGATCACTTATTGAATTGTTGAAGCTTTCTTTTACTCTCTATACTTGACTAGGATACTCTATGCGATCCAAAAGATTAATTTACCTATACGTGTCCCCTTGTAAGTTTACTTACTAAGGACAAGGCGCGTCAGCAGAAGCAAAAAGTCTCTACCCAAGATAACCAAGGACTACCTAGCCCACTTATTCTCCGAATTATTCTCAGACATAGGCTCAACTAACTCAGGCGTAAAAACCTCTATCCAGAAGCTAAAAGGAGAGGTGTGTACAGGGTGACAGAGTGAATGACTTGGAGCCCCTATCTAATAAGATGCGAAGATCACAACTACCCTTGATTTCAGAATACACATCCTGGAGGATCAAACTATCAAACAAGCAGGCAAAGCAAGACAACTTGAAAAACTGCAGTCATCAAACTCTGCATTAGAGGAATCCCCAGAAGGACAGAGGGAGACCATATCCAGAACTATGTGCAGGACTTTCAACATGACGTTCAAGGTCTCCTGAGGCACCCTAAATTTCCATGGAGCACTCTCACTGGGTCTTCTCACAGCAAGACCACAATCCTAGCCCCCGATCCCAGAAAATCCTCACCAGGGTTCACAATTTCGAGGAAAAAGAGGTAATCATTAGAAAAATGAGAGTGAAAGGACCCTCGAATTCAGAGAAACTCCACTTATACCACAACCTCTCTACACCCATTCTAGGAAAACGAAGAAACTTTTGTCCAGTCATATCTTTCATTACAGAGCAGGGTAAGCCATACCAGTTCTGGAAGGGTGGTGAAAGGTGGAGTGATCCCTGGCTAAAGACAAAGACTTCCTGGGTGTGTACTGGGTAGAGGCTGATACTTGTCGCAAAGAGACTAGATGAGAACGGAGACCAGAATGGCAGCCTGTCCATAATAACCATGGAATTAAGTAGTGCCCGGTAATTGAGCGACGAGAAAGCTCGGCAAAAGTAATCCAGGATCTGAGAACCCTTGGAGGAGACTACGCCCAACATAGTACCACCATACAACAAAACAACAGCAACGAAGAGCTGAAGGACAAAAATGATTACTGAATGTAGTGGTAATGGGACTGGGCTCGGGGTCACTTAAGGGTGGGGGCAAAGGTAAATGACCACTAAACATTTTTGCACATTCTTGTATCTTTGAATAAACAGACCAATGGGAGGAGATCTGAGCCAAAACCAGACACCCCTCCCCCATATGCCTTTTACGGTAGGTACAGGGCTTTCTCCCCTCCTAGCAAACATACAACCGGGTCAACATACTCAGGTTGAGGCTCCCTGTTAGGCCTCAATGGCCTGGCTATGTTTTTTTTTTATCATTGAGATTGGAAGGAAGTGGATGGGTGAGAGAGTAGGAGGGCAGTACAACACTATAACCAAAGGTGAATGTTGGACTTTGTGTGACCTATCTAAGAAAAACAGGGTGATAAAATCCTTTCACAAATAAAAAAAGATTTCCACGTTCCTGAATTCAGCTCCCTGCAAAGTTTGTCATCTCAGACACTAGGCTGTGCACCCCCAAATCAAAATATCTGCCACTAGGCTGCTGATCGGTTTAGAATGCTTGTACTAAGTTTCACTGGCATGAAAGGCCTTACCACAATTTACTCCACCCCAATCAACCCCACTCCACCCCACCCCATGCTACGCCAATCTACCCCACTCCACTATACCTCAATCTACCCAATGACACTGTACCCTGATACACTCTACTCCATCTACCGTACTCCACCACACTCTCATCTACCCCACTCCACCCAATCTACCCCACTCCATCTCTACCACAATCTACTCCACTGTACCCCAATCTAACCCACTCCAACTACCCCAAGCTATACTAGCCAAATCTACCCCACTACACCCCACACCACCCCACTCTATCCTTCCCCACTCTCTCACTCCACTCCAATCTGCCCCACTGCACTCAACCACAATCTACCCCTGTCAGCTGTACCACAAACTACCTCACTCCACTCTACCCCACACCACTCTACCAAAATCTACCCCACCCAATCAATCCCAATGTACACCACTTTACCTAAGTCCAATCAACCCCACTCCAATCTACCCCACTTGACTCTACACAATCTACCCCATGCCACTGTACGCAGCTCCACTCTATCCCATCTATCCACTCCACTCCACCCCACTGCACTTTACCCTAATCTATCCCACGCCATCTCTACCTCAGTCTACCCCACTCCATCTCTACTACGATCTACCCCACTCTACCCCAATCCAAACCACTCCACTCTACCCCAATCTACACTACCCCAACCTAGCCCCATCTACTCCACTACACCCCACTCCACCCCAATCTATCTCCTTTATTCTTCCCCACTCTATCTCACTCCACTCCGCCCCACTGCACTCAACTACAGACTACCCCATTAAACTCTACCACAGTTTACCTCACTCTACTCCAATCTACTAATCTGCAATCTACCCCACTCCAATCTACCCGACTCCACTAAAATCTACCCCACTCCTCTCTACCCCAAACCAACCCACCCAATCAACCCCTCTACACCACTTCACTCTACTCCAATCAACCCCATTCCAATCTACCCCACTCCACTCTACCCCAATCTACTCCACTCCATCTCTACCCCAATCTACACCATCCCAATGTAGCCCAATCTATCCCACTCCACCCCATACCACTCTAACCCAATCTACCCTATTGCATTCTGCCCCAAACTACCCGACTCCACTCTTCCCCAATCTACCCCACTCCAAGACAGCACTCTACCCTAGTCCACTCTACCACAATTTACCCCATTCCATTCTACCCTAATCCACCCCACTCCGTTCTAGCCCAACCTTTCCCACTCCAATCAACCCCACTCTATCCAACCCCACTCTATCCCATTCTACCACACTCCAATCTACCCCACTCTATTCAACCCCACTCTATACCAATCTACCCAACTCTACCCTCACTCCACTCTACCAAATGTACCCCACTTTACCCCAACACACTCCACTCTACCCCTCTCCAATCCACTACAATCTAAACTAATCTACCCCACTCCAATATATCCCATTCTATCCCACTCCAGACTATCCCAATCTACCCTATACAACCCTATCCCAATCTACCCCACTCCACTCTACCCCCACTACAATAGACCACAACCTACCCCACTCTATTCACTCCACCCCACTCTACCCCCACACCATGCTACCTCAATCTACCCCACTCCACACTACCTCAATCTACCTCACTCCAATGGACCCCCTCCAATCTACCCAACTCCAATCTAACCCACTAGACGCCACTCTACCTTACTTGATTCTATCCCAATCTACCCCATTCCACTCTACCCCAAACTACCAACTCCAATCTACCCCACCACAAGCTACCCTACCACATTGTACCCCTTTACTCCACTCTACTCCACTCAACTACAATCTACCCTAATCTATACCACCCTACCCAACTCCACTCCAAACTACCCCACTAACCTTTAGCCATGCTGAACAGCAGCCACACTGGTGGGCAACATGGCTAAAACACATTGCCAAAGCCAGTAGCTATCACATTGGTGAGACCTCCTGGGTTTGCCCATCCTTGTTTTAGTAGGCACAGGGAGATTAAGTGATTTTCCAGAATCACAGGATGTTGAGCCAACACCGAGACTCGAACCTGGTTCCCCAGCTCCAAAGTCAGCAGCTCTGAACGTTGCAACACATCCTCTCCCATGTTACTTTTTCAGGACCAGTGTTTTTCGTTTTTGGCCCCATAGCTTGGACAGCTGATGGGAGTATCTCATTTTCCTTGGTCACACAAATCCTAGCAGTTGTGTACACCATGTTACTCTGCACCATCCACCCAACTCTCCAAGTGAGAGGAAGAGGGTTTTTTGAGTTATGATTGCCTTTAGATCTGATACACAGCAGGTGTTTCTAATCCATTATTTCCCAGCAACAGCTCATTGGCACCGCTTTGATAGGTGGCGTCCTGACAAAAATAAATTAAGTGGCTTGTATTTCCAGCTGTGCCACCTGACTAACCAGAGTGACCATTAATCAAAAGCTGCCTGAGGCACTATATAAATTAAGAATGTGCTCACATTCCAATCTTGTTTGGTGTACCTTTGATGGTGACTACATGAACATTTCTACTCTGTGATCAAAGATGATGGGCCAAGCCCAAAATGTAAAAAATACCACTTCCATCTTGAAGAAGAAAACACAGTTTTATTTCTAAAAATAAAAGGGAACATTGTTACCTAAAGGAAGCAGATTGAGGTCACAAAAAATAAATGAACTAAAAGCTGCATTACTGCGGTAACTGGAGCATCTTAAAAAGCTGCTCATCCTTTGATCAAGAACAAAGCAACATTTTCGGATAGTGCTATTGTAAATGAAGCAATTATTCTGATTGCTTCCTTTCTTGAACAACTATTGCATTATCCGTTGACAGGCAGTTTGTGAAAAGGCACAGGGTTTGATTGTTTAATGTCTCCCAATATTAGAATTAATAATTCCATTCATGCAAAGGCCAGACAGCATAGAAGATTACATATATTTCTGGATGAATTGCTAGTTAAATATGTCAAACTTTTGCTGCGCCATCAAATGGGGTAGCCTTGAAGGGGACAGGTAATGCGTTGACTTCTTTCTCCATTACCAGAAATCAAAACTTTCACAGAGCCAAGAAATAAAGATATCATCAAAGCAATGTGTAGTTTCTCAATCTGGCATTTCTCACTGACGTGACAGAGAAACTTAATGTGAACTGTGAATTACAAGAAAAACAAAAGGCAATCACAAATATGATTAGTGTCTTAAAGGCAAACCAAAAAGTAAGCAATAAGTCAAAACTTACCTTTTGATACCGAACGTGCAGAATAGAAACATGCAGCTGTGCTCTAAACATTTGCAGAAGAAAAGCAAAGCTCCCTGAATTTGAGAAACAATAACCTCTTGACTAAAGCCCTCATTATGAACTTGATGGTAAACCCCACCTTCCGCCGTGCTGGCGGCTAACAAAGGACTACCAGTGGCAGTGGATGGCATACCGCCATATAAAGAAGCCAAAATTCGAAAATCGTAAAAAAATGTTAAACCTCCACCCACCGCCAGGGACAACTACGGCAGAAACACGGAACACCCCACCCTGCCACGCATACAAACCCTCCCTCCCACCAAATAATGATGCGCCAATTAGCTCGGTGGACAGTAAAAGCGAAACGACCATTGTCGGTACCGACCGCCGCGGTCAGCAATAAGAACTGCCAACAACAAATGCACACATTGGCCGATTTGAAAAGCACCTACCTGACACACATCCACACCACTATAAAACACACACTTATACACCCCACAATCCTTTTCTACGCCAAAAGCAAGACACATATTGAAACCCCAACACACATACACTGAACAAACCATCACAAAAGTCACACACACAAAATCACCACTAAAACACAAAAACTGCACACTCACCATCACACAACAGCACCGTCACCAACTCACCTACAACACACTACCCACAATACATACCATGGCACTCCCTAAGCACCCCTGCTTCACCAACAGGGAGCTAAGGACCATGGTGGACGAGATGCTCAGGGTCGAGCCACAGTTTTTCGGGGCACAGGTGGAGCAGACGCCCTTGGCCAGGAAGATGGAGCTACGGCAACGGATCATCAACAAGGTCAACACAGTGGGAACCCATCCACGGACAAGGTATGACATCAAGAGGAGATGGAATGACCTGCGGGGGAAGGTGTGCTCCATGGCCTGGAGGTGGTCCCCCATCTCATCCCCCTAAATACACAGACTGGGAGGAGAAGGTCTTGGCTATCCAGCACCCGGAGGGCCTCACTGGACTCCCTAGAGGACTGGACTCGGGTAAGTCAATGACAATACCCTGACAGTCACCACACCTGTAATGCATGTATTACCCCATCCCTCTCACTCCCACCATTCCCCTATCCCCTACCCAGCCCACAACACCCACATACTCCTATCCATGTTTCCAGCATACGCACAATCCCCCATACAAATCACTATCCAGTCCCCTGTGCACAGTCACCAACCTATGCATGTAATGTCAGGAGCACTACAACACTCAGAATGCACCACCACCCCCTCACTAAATGCATAAAAAAAGAACACAAAGTGATCCTGCATGCTACTACATGGGAATGTAACCACCAATTACTGCTGACCAGTGCTGCAAGGGAGAAGAAAGTGCAGGACACCCACATCACTATTCTCTCACACGCAGGTACCACCACCCATGCCCCCCGGACGGAGACGTCAAGCAGTGCCAGTCCCCCACCTGAAGACGAAGGCCCCATTCAGGAGAGTGCAGAGGGATGTATGGACACAGTGGAAATCCGTTGCCCATCCCACAGTCCTGGACAGTCACCTTCCAGAAGCCCCACCCACGACACCACTGATACCACTACCACTCAGCCACCACCAACAGCTCTGGCCCAACGCCCCCCACCAGTGTCTCCTGGCCACGGACTGGTGGTCCACATGTTCAGAGGCCCGAGTCTCCACCCACCACCAGGCAGGATGATGAAGGGCCCAGTGCAAGTCGGACTGCCAGACCTGTGCAGGGGACACAGGCACAGGGAGCTAGGGCCAGTGGGAGGGTATCAGTGGCCCAGGGAGGTGGCTCAAGGATGGATGCTGCTGCCCAGGAGGTCATTACTGAGGTCCTGGGTGCATACCACCATTCCCAGGACAGGATGGGCCAGATCCTGGCCACGTTGGAGCAGAATCAGAGGCTGCAGGTAGCACACCACCAGGAGGCCACTGAGCAATGGAAACCGCTCAATGCCACCATGGCCTCCATTGCAGGAGTGCTGCAGCACCAGGCCAGCATCCAGCCTGAGTCCTCCACCCACCTGCATGCCCCTTCTACTAGCCAGGACACTGCCCTGCCTTCAACATCTGCAGCAGCTACTGGAGTGCTAGCACTACCAGAGGACTCGCAGGACAACAGCACCCCTTCCCCTGCAGTTCAGGTACCCCGTAGCAAACGTGGCCTCAGACATCCCAGTGAAACACCAGCCAAGACCAAGCCCATGCCAGGAAGTGACTCTGCCCTGAACTGTCTCCCTTGTGTGCCACTGAGCTGCCCTGTTGACATGCCACTGCCATTTCACTATCTTCCAAAGGCACCATGGACTTTGCCCCTGCGCAACCAACATCTGTGGAAATGTACCTGAGGATATTGTTCACCATGTGCCCACTCCCGTCCACTGTCCCATCACTCATGTATGTTTTATCTTCAAATATATACACTTGTACACACAAAAATTCTGGCCTCATTTAATGTCAGCAAGCAAATGTTAATGTGTATGTATTAGCCAGTTTCCATCATAATGCCGCTTTAATTGCAGGCGGGGATCTGACAGACTGTCGCGTTTGAAGTATGTCACGCTGTGCATTCCATTGCTGTAACACACATCTGTTTCATCATTCATAAAGTTGCAACATCACTGGTAAGGGACACCACAGCACTTAGTACATAAATGTCCCAGAAACAATGCAGGAAAACCATTTGCAGAATAGGAAATGTACCTCAGAGTCACTGGAAATATAGCCGGATTACCTGGGTTCTGAAGGTGATGTCTTCCCCCTCTTCTTCTTCATCACTCACATCCAGCCTCTGAGGTGGCAGGGGTGGTTGGACAGCATCCGCCTCTTCCAGAAGTGGGATAGCTTTCTTCACAGCCAAGTTGTGTAGCATGCAGCATGCCACCACTATCTGACACACTTTGCCAGGGCCATTGCACAGGGATCCTCCAAAGAGAGGCAGGCAACAAAATCTTGCCTTCAGGAGTTGTATGGTCCGCTCTATCACCCTCCTAGTACAACCATGTGTTCAGCATCTGTCCAGGGATTTCTCACAGGTGTCAGGAGCCATTGCACGTTTGGGTAGCCAGAATCCCCTGGAAAAGTGGGTGAAAGACACCCACTTACTACTTGCATGCAGCCTGCCTGTCAGGTAGTACAGTGTCATACACACTCACATATAAGCCAAGCTCTGTCCCCCTGTAGTTGTACTATCATGTGTGGCACACTGCTGTTTCTCAGGACCTAGAAATCATGGACTGATCCTGGGAACCTTGCATTGACATGAGAAATATACTGATCGGCAGAACACACCAATTGGACATTCATGGAGTTAAGATTTTACGATTTCTGAACACCTGTTCATTTACTCTTGGGGGTATGAGGGCTATGTAGGTACTATCAATGGCACCTATCACATGGGGAATATTTGCAAAAGCATAGAATCCTGATTTGATGGTGGTGAGATCAGCCCTTTGGGGGAACTAGACATAACTTTGCAGGTGTTGCACGAATGCATTCACAAATTTGGACAGGATGTAGCTAAACATTGGCTGAGAAACACTGGCTGCCACGCCCACTGTCACTTGGAATCAACCTGTGGCTAAAAAATGTAGCACAGATAGTACCTGCACAGTTGTAGGTATGGTATGGGGATTCCTATTCGCTGGCATCAGAACAGGCTCCATTTGTGCACAGAGTTCTAGGATTGTGGCTCGATTCAGTCGGTAAGTGATGATGATGTGACGTTTCTCCATGGTGGCCAGATCTACCAGAGGTCTATAAACAGATGGAGCCCTCCCTCGCCACATGGGTCTGTACCTATGGGGGAGGAATAGAGCCACATTGAGTTGGGACATACACTTCCATAACAAAGTCCCATTATTCATGTTGTACGTGCAACACAATTGTCCCTCACACAGATACAAGGAACGTTTTAATGTGTGGTGAGGTGTGTAGTCATCAAAATAGTACTTGACGTAGGGGAGATGGAATGGAGCCAAGAACAATGACCCTAGGCAGACTATAAAGGTGTGGTGGATGCAAAATGGCAGCCCCCTGCCCAACAGGAAGTGTAGTGTAGGAAGTGACCTCATTCCGCTGGCGTTGGTCGTCATGGTGGTGGGCAGGGTCCACATCCGTGCACCTGATCATTGGATAACATTGTTGTCAATGGGGAAGCAGGGCCAATCATGATCACCGCTGGCGGTGATGGTGCAGACCGCCGCGGTATATACCACCATTTTGCCATGCCCTTGCCACCTGACTCCTGCACCTTGAGTAGGGAAGAACTCCACTGCGTGTGCTGCTGTGTTCTGACTCTGGTCCGTAAGATGGCATGTGCTACAGGGGAACGGGCCCCAGCCTTCATCACGGAGGAGCTGGAGAAGCTGGTGGATGGGGTCCTACCCCTGTATGCAAAGCTGTATGGGCGACCAGAGGAACAGGTGACTTGCTATATGTCCTCCTTGAATATGTGTGAATGTGGCGGATGCTTGTAGGCATTTTGTTGGCTGTGTGAATGCTTACCCATTGTGCGTCTGGCTGTTTTGGGCTTGGCTATTGTCTATATGTATGTCTCCATGGGCTATGTCAGGTTGGACTGGTATGGCATTTGTGTATGGGGCACCCACACTGACATCTGTTTCTTTACTCTGTGTGTCCCATGCAGGTCAGTGCCCATCAGAAGAAAGGATTGTGGCAAGCCATCGCCAAGGAAATGTGGACCCTGGGGGTCTACAACTGGCAGAGCACCCACTGCAGGAAGCAGTGGGAGGACCTGTGGGGCTTGGCCCGGAAGACCGGAGAGGCCCAGCTGGGGACGGCCTCCCAACTTGGGAGAGGTGCCCGTCGGACCCTGACCCCCCTATTGGCCCACATACTGGCAGTGGCCTAACCGGATTTGGATAGGCAATTGAAGGCAGCACAGCAGCCACAAGGGGGTGAGTACCAACACTGTTGTGATGCTACTATGATGAGTGTAGTTAGGGGCTAAAGGGTGCAGGCATTGTAGTGCCATGCAGTCCTGTCCCCCTCTACGTCCATGGGATAGTGTCCTTAGGTAGATATGGCTGGGAATGTAGGCCTGTGAGGGGTCCCCTGTTTGGGCTATTGGTTTTATGTGGCCTCATGGATTTGCAGATTTGTTGCCTTGGCATTTTCTCTCATTGTCTCCCATTGCAAAGTGTAGCAGAATAGAGAGTCAGGATGGCAATGTAGTGTACTGTGGGATCATGCCTACCAGGCAGAGGCACATTTCTATCATATATTGTGTCTGCTGAGGGTTGGTGCCTGAGATGGGTGAGTGTACGTGCTCCAACATGAATATTTTTCCTGGAATTGACATACTTCTTCCTTCTTTTGTCACCCCCATGCTCTTATGACCTTGTGTGCTTTAGCATCATCTGGCGAGGGAGCTGAGGCACCGGCGAGTGGGGATGCTGCAGCCCACAGGACCCAGGGGGAATAATCCACCAACGCCTAGGGGACCAGTGGGTTGGAGGGTGTGGGGGTACCACGGGGGAGGTGACTACTACTGAAGGTAGTGACTCCAACACCTCCTCCGATGGCAGCTCCCCAGTGGTGGTGGACCCTACTAGGCACACCCATTCTTTGCCATCTTCTGCCACCCCCGATACCATCACCGCCCTCCCAGTAGCTCCCCACCAAGTTGCCCGTGCCCGCTCACCCATGAGGGTGGGCATCTCCTTTGACCCAGGCACCTCTTTTCCTGCCCCAGTCACCCCTGCTTATCTAGTGTGAATGTCAAATGTTCTTGGGTTGTCTCTGTTTAGTGTTTTTTCAGTGTGAGTTTTGGTACTGAACCCCTCTAACTAACCTGTATCAGTGATAGCAGTGCATTTTGCTAGGGGCAATGGATCTTGTGCCCTTTGAAACAACCTAGGTGATTGTGTGTCAGAGTCTTTCAACTACTGTGTTTGTTTACTATTTGGGATGCAGAGTTCCTCATCTAGGTTCTAATGAAAACTGCCCACCCTAAGTTTGTTTCATTGTATCCTTGTATCTGCAACAGGTCTTTCCCTACCTTACATAGTTATTTTGTTCCTGTTGTTCTATTGTCCATGCAGTGTTCTGTGTGTTTGTTCTCAACAAACAAGCAGCCACAATGTCTCTGAAACTGCAACTATGCAGCAACATAAAACTAGCCTTGAAAGCACTGGTATGGCTTCCAGTAGATTCAAGTACACAATTCAAAGTTATTTCTACCATGCATACAGCTTACTGGTGCCGTGGCCGTTGATACATATGGGGCATGGTCCCCTTCTATTTATTTATTTAACATTCTTACCTAGAGCATTCAACCCTGATATATCGGCGAGCTGTACGCGAAATAAATAGGACATGCTTCAATTTACATTCTACTGGAAGAAAAAAACGACAAATTGAACAAGCAGATACCAATAACAGAGTGAAGATCAGTCAGGATTGTGCCTGGGTGTGCTATGATGAGGCTAGAAGATGAGTAAGGTGGAGAGCGGTTCGTGCATGGAAAAGGACAGGAAGTAAGGATGACTCATGGTAAGAGTAGGACCCAAGACTGAAAAGACAGTTTGGTGAAAGCAAGCAAATGTTTACAGTATAAGGAAAGAAGTGTGCTACTTGATGTACTGGAGGTAAACGATAAAACGGAAAGAGCGGAAGAAAGGTGAAAGCAGAGGTGACTCAGATTCTGTCCTGTTTTAGCAAATGAGGTTGAGTGATTTAGGAGTCCAAAAGAAATTTAAACCAACTGAACCGCCTTACCTCGTCTCTCAATCAGCCTTGATACGGAATATACATAGAGGGAGCTCTCTAGGGGCCCAGGGAATCAGAATGTGGAATAACTCAGTTTTTCCCCGTGAACTAATGGGGATTACAAAATAATGCTCTCAGAATGGGGAGTAGACTGATGAACTCGTGATCACTGGGTCCTTTTGTGCAGGTGTTCCCCAATTATGGGAAGTTTGATAAAAAATATATTCTGTGTGGACGTCAGAAGGAGTGGGACGGGTGCAAGGCTTGTGTCTGGGTTGTAGGGAAGCTGCAGCCCCTGGAGTTGGAGGACAAAATGTCTAATTTCTTAATGGTGGGCGTGGATGATTTCATATGTGGATTCTAAGTTTAGCTTTTTTTAAGTACACACATTTTCAAACAGATTTTTATTTCATTATGGTTGTAGAGACGTAGCCAACTTCACAATTCCTCTTTTTCCCAATTAGAATAACTCCAATAGAATAATTACATTAAGGCACTGGGAAAAGGCTCATTAGGCGCCAATAGTCTACCAGCCGCAGATAAAATTGTACAAGAGAATAAAAGGCCGGAAGGATGCATGTTAATGACTCTTGTGGTGAAGTCTTTTCAGTCAGGGAAGACAAGACAGACATGATGAGCACCTGGAACCACAGGAGGCCTCGGTCAATAGACACACTGGAAATGTGTCTAAAAATACACAACTGTAGTTTGCAGGTTAAGACGTTTTGTGCTTAAATATATCGTGTCTATATGTTCAGCTCTCAGAGGGCCTGTAATGGGACATACGACATTTCTGTAAAGGAAGCAAAAAACAATTTGGTGGCATGACTATTTTAACAGAGGGTGGCCACAGGCCCTGAATAGCCTATGAGACCACATGACACCGAATCCACACACAATTAGTAGGATGTTTACGTTATGGAATGCATTTTTCAAATATATCGTGATCGTACAACTGAAAAGAAACTAAAGTACACTTACCATTTGAGGCACACCAAAAATTACAATATTTGAGTACTCTGAGAAGCAGACCTAAAAAGGGAAACAATGAAAAAGTGATCAATTCGCTTTTTCGTTATAAATGATGTTTTAAAATGCAAGTATTATTATACTGGGCGGAGAAGCGTCAGGGTAATGTATTGTATTTCTTAATGATTACATTTTATTATCCAACTAAAGTTTGAAAGGAATGGCGAACCTCTTGGTATTGGATTAGCATTACTCATGTATTTTTTTTCCAAAAGCTTTGCAAGCATGCATGACCACCTCACTGCATCTGCAATATTAAAAATAGATTCAGGCTTTGGGAAGACCTGGCATTTACAATTCAAATATGATCTTTCACTTTTACAAATGTTATTTGTATTGACACGTGTCCATGGTAGATAGTATTATCTATAAATCCAAATATCTGTCAAAAGATAAACTTGTATGCCTAATATCAATATGCATGCTAATATTTTTAGTGGCTGTTAGAAAATAGGGTACTGGTTGACTAGGGTGTGAGCCCTGGTGAAGCAGCAACCACAAACCTAGTCAGAGTAAGGCAAAAGCAAACCCAAATTAACCTGTGCTCAACCCCCTAGTAGTTTGTCAAAAATGCTGTCAGGCTTAACATAGACAGAATGTGTAAAGTATTTCTGCAACACTTCATACAGTAAAACAGTGAGAACACTACACAAAAAGATTCCCCAACCGATTAGAAAAATAGGGCAAAATGTAATAAATAAAACAAGATCAAAACATCAAACTCCAATCAGTAGAACCAAGGTTATGACTTTCTAAAGGCTAAACTGCAACATAGCACCTAAAAGCATGGCCAGTGGAGGAGGCAGTGGTTGTGAAGAGCCCAACTTTAGGAGCTTGAGAGCTACACCAAGGGTCCAGGACTTGAGAGGCACCTTATGGTGTCAGGAACTCATTGAATACTGATACAGGTGCTGTAGGGAGCCTGATATGTTCCTGAGGCTCAGATCGGGAGGCAAGCAGATTAGCCCTCTTAATCACTCTAGGGCAATGGTTCCCAACCTGTGGTATGGGGACCCCTAGGGGCCCATGAAGCTTCCTCAGGGGGTCCGTGACTGCTTAGAAAATTAATTGTTAACACATTAATAAATTGTTTAAAAATAAAAGTGGCTAAAAGTGCAATTATAATTTTTAAAATGTTCTGTAAATGTCAAGTTATTTGAAATTGGAGGCTAAAAATTAAATTAGTATCCTCAATTTGATTTGTGGGACTAGTGCAGGTTCATTAAACAGAATATATTGTGGACAATGTGTGGCTTCAACTGAATTTAGAAAAGCTCCAACCTTCCTATTAATGTTAATTATTTTTGTTCAATTGTATTTGTTTGCAAATTAAATAAAATGCATTGTCGTTTGTGTATGATGGAATGCTTTTTTCTGTACTTTTTGTGTATTGTTTTGTGGTTCAAATCATCATCAATGTTTAGGCCCGGGTCCCCGACTTCCAGTAATGACTCCGTAGAGGGGTCCCCTGTATCCAGTGGTTCAGCGGGGGTCCCCACGTTCCAGTAATGATAAAGTGGGGGTCCACACAAGTCAAAATGTTGGGAACCACTGCTCTACGGTCCAGGGTTCAAGATGGAGTTGCAGGTCCAGTTCTTGTTCCCAAGGCAAGAAGACATCAAGCAGCAGGTCAGCACAGCAAGGCAGCACCTCCTTAAGAGTAGGAGTCCAACAGAGTGATAGTCCTTTCAGCAACTCAGCAGCCCTCCTTCCTGGCAGAGTATCCACTGGTTCGGAAGTGTACTGAAGTGTTTGCACAATTTTGTCATGTTTGGTTAGCAGAAGGATTGGACATGGTGTAAATACCTGGACATGCTCCACTGGCAGGACAGTTGATTATGGAAGAACTTGCAGCCAAGACTGTCTCGTACACTTAAATAAAACTATTAAAATTTAATATTCTTGCTACCACAAAAACACTCAGAAAGAGGTGGGTGGCAGGGGGCGTGGCCAAGATGGCGGCCGGAGCGGATGCTTGAACAAGAGCTCCGCTCACGGCCCACCATACACTACGAATATTCTGACCCTGCGCGGCCTTCAATACGTGACCGAGGAGCGCGGAGTCCCCACGGAACCCCGGGGCACCGAACACCCGTTAAAGAAGCAAGTGCAGGATCTTCAATTAACCGACGGGAAAGAACCTCAATTCGGCGTGGCTCATCTTTGAGAGGTTCATCCAATCTCGCCAGGCCCAGAGACGATGATCGAGCGACCCGAAAGTGCCGGAAACCAGGTGAGGGGTGAAGCCGCTGCTGCCGGGGCCCTGGTGCGGCGATATAAATAGGTGCAGCAGGGCCTCCAACAAATTGAATTGGTCCCCCGAGGCGGAGTCGCTGAAGCGCAGTGGCAGACTTGGGACCAAGCAGCCTTGGCGGGGCTGGCGCTGCTTGCAATACGCCACTACAACATAACAATAAACCCACCGAGCCAAGTACCCTAGACGAAGAAGCACCACCATACCTGGGACAGAGTGTGAGAGGGAGCCGCCCTTATAGCGGGCCCGATGCGGCGGTCTGCGGGGCTGCGACCAGGCTTCCGATCCCTGCGGCGAGCTGGTCGACGCGAGGTGGCGGCGGCAGAGACTGGCGGCCTGTGCAGACGCAACACGCTGCTGAGTTTCCCAGGGCGAACAGTGCTAAAAACATCGAACCGCGGGTAGTGAAAAAGAAGAAAGGTTGACCCGCGGTGGGCGGCCGCACTCGACCAGGCAACACCACCAGGAAAAGAAAGGAGGGAAGAGAAAGGCTGAGAAGAGTGGAGGACAGAACTGTAAAATACTAAGGGGAAGACTGGCTAGAAAAGGTGAAAGGCGTGCAGGGGAAAATTTAAGGAAAGCAGAAGGGGGAAGAAAAAGGTGATATAAAGAAGGGTAAAAAAGAGAAAAGAAGAAGGACAAGGAAAAAAAGGAAGAGAGGAAAGGGAGAAAAAAAAAGGAAAGAGGAGAAAAACATAAGAGGAACCAAAAAATAAATGAGGAAGTGAAGAAGACCACAGCTAAAGGGAATTTAGACTACAAGTGGCAAGCTTGATCTCCGTGCACACCCCATATGTACACCATATGTCTCCCTTACACACAGGCTGAACAATGAAATAAAACAAAGACACCAAGGAGCAGCAAAAAAGATCATTTGGCACACCTCATGCGCTCGAGCGCCGGTCTGACGAGCAGGCGGAGAAACCACACAAGAAAATAACAACTGGACTGTCCTAGAGAGAATGCCCACATAGGGATCACAGGAAGTAGCACTGAATTATATCACTCTGAACTGTCCGGAACCCACAATCTGAAATAGCAGAAAACTGGCCCCCGGAAGCACCTCAGAGCCTCCACTACCACATCAGTGACTCAAGTTCACACCAAAGCGATAAAACACTCATACAACAGGAGACTATGTAATCCCAAAATTAAACCAAACCCCAGGCTCACACAAGACAGCAACAAATCCAAAGATCTCGGGCCCATAATAAAGATATAAAAGCAAAGAAGCGCACAAGGGGTCCAGAGTTGCCCATACTCGGTGAGTCAAACAAACGCAAGAAAAACACGCCCACCAGTAAGGGGTTTTGGCTCATAACAAACAGCGGAAGAAAGATAGGACTAACGGGTAATACAACAGTGTTCGCCACAGAAGACCGCAATGGTTAAACCGAAACAGCCCAGGGCGGGTCCCCTCATGGAAGGAGGAGCTCCATCCACCACTAATACTTCGGACTCCCAGAACACGACACTTCACCAAGTGTGCGAAACACTACGCACTGATTCCCAACAATTTGACAAGCTCCTGCAAGCAATCATGGACACTAAAACATCGCTCGAGAGCAAGATAGACGCTGCCGTTCTGGAGGTCACATTGCTTCGTGCAGATCACCGCAAACTAACGGAAAGGGTATCCAATACAGAGCTAGCACTAGAAACGGTCCACCCAGAGGTTGCAAACATGAAATCTAAAATTCAGAAGATGGAAAACGAAATAACACAATTGCAGCGCAGGGCCGAAGACGCAGAGGGCAGATCCAGACGCAACAACGTCAGATTTCTTGGCATCCCAAAGCGAATCGAAACAAATAAATCTGAAGAGTTCCTAGAAAGTTGGCTAAAAGACAAAATGCAGATACAAGATAAGACTAAAGCTCCAGTGATAAAAAGAGCACACAGAATCCCTGGCAGACCGCCAAGACAAGGTGCACCACCTCGACCATTAATAGCACGATTTTTAAACTACAGAGACAGAGATCAAGTTCTGCAATACTTCAGATCCTCAAGCCCTGTCAGTATGGAAAACTGCAACATCACAGCCTACCCAGACTTCACTATGGAAGTGCAACGCAAAAGAGTATCATTTGCGAAAATTAAGCAATTGCTCCGCGACCACAAAATCACATACTCACTAGTGTTCCCAGCACGCCTCCGAGTAATTAACGGTGACAAGGTCCTCATATTCCCAACCCCGGAAGACTCATGAACATGGATCCATGCTAAGGGACTAGCCGATCCAACCAAAGATGACACTGCACAGGAAGATTGGATCACCCCTAGCTCCAGAAAAAAGAAGAAGAAAACCTCACCGGCACGTTCAGCAAAATCACAGATGGCGGTCGACTAAGCGCAAGCATTAAAGGAAGCAAGCACATTTGCACGCTCGCACTCGGACACCAGAAGTGAAGCAGAAACCATCGACAATAGCCCAATGCGCAGCGGATCCAGCTCCCCTCTCTCCTCACTGATAGGCTGCCCGGACCTAACCCCACGCACGGCGGACGATATATGAGACATTCCTGTTGGCCCTTACGAACCGAAAAATATGACATGACGTCAAAAAAATTCTATACGAGATCAAGGCGTGGACATGAGACAAGATTATCAGTACCAGGACTGCCAAAAACAGTCCCTACGACCTCAGAACTAGTTGAACATGTCCACCAGCAAGCAAGATCAGATTCTGCGGAAACATCAGACACTACAGATAAATGAACAAGGGAAGACACAAAGCCCCACTTGTGGATTATTATTATTATTATTATTTTTTGTTTGTCGTTTCATTTTTGTGGCTGCGCAGGGCTACAACATGGCGAAGGTGGGTCGCACAAGACTCTTAGAATGGAACAGACATGTATGGACACTCATTTAGGCACCGGTTGTGCCAAATTGTTCAAAATTGGGCTTTCCCCAACATGTTTTCTCTTTTATTATAGATGTTCTTTCCTCTTTTCCTTTCCTTCCTTTTCCTGCCTTTAAAGGAAGAGCATCCCTCGCTCTTCTCTCGGTCCTATCTATCACACAAACATAGCCAAGGAGATGACGGGGCACAATGGGGGGAGAGCAGGCGGGGAAATGTGGGGGGGAGGGGAGGTGGGACTCTCAGTCCCCACAAAATATTGGCGCGAGAGAAGATGCATCAAATTATCTCACACAGAGAATCCACATATAATATAATAAACTGGAACGTGAAGGGTATGGCGGGTGGGATCAAGCAAGGCAAGATACACATCTACTTAAAACGGCACAATATACACATAGCTATATTACAAGAAACGCATCTCACCCCAGCTGATCTCCAAATAATAGAAAAGAAATGGGGTGGGTAAGCACGCGGAGCCGGGTCGTCAACGTTCGCAAGGGGAGTCCTGATTTGGATAGCCCCGGGGGTCCCATACACGACAACACACTGTACAACAGACAAGACGGGCAGGTTCATCCAGTTGGAGGGCTCGCTCGCCGGGGCTCCGTTGGCGATACTAGGACTGTATGCCCCAAATATCAGACAGGGAGAATTCCTACTAAATATCATCCCGCGTTTGTCAAAAGACCGAACCATGCCGGGTATATGGGGTGGAGACTTGAACTGCACGCCACAAATGGATATGGACCGATCACACCCCCCAGTTGTAGTTACCCCAGTCAGGAAAAACTCCCAAATCCTACAGTCATGGTTGACTGAACACCGACTAATAAACTTATGGACTCACTTACACCCGCTAACCAGGCAATATTCTTACTATTCTCTCCTGTACACCGCTTACATACACGAATAGACTTAATACTCAGCTCATGATACACAGGTTCACAGGCTCCGAATACATGGCAAGGGTAATCTCCGATCACAGCCCACTTATAGCGCACGTCCGATGGGGCAGACCTCGAGGGTGCATCCCTACCTGGCGTCTCCAAACAAGTTTACTTCTAGACCCACCGTTTAGAAAATAACTTGCCACTCATATCATGTCTTATTTCAAACTAAACAAGGGAACAGCGAATTCCCTGGCAACCGAGTGGGATGCTCACAAGGTGGTGATAAGGGGCACATGCATATCAGTGGCAGGAGGGGTCCGTCAGACACTATCACAGGACCTTCAAAAATACGAAGGAGAAGTACGCAAGGCGGAATGTAAATCGCAGAAGAAACAATAACAGAGGCAGAGCTAGGACAACTGCGTACGAAATGGAGAGAGGCAGACAATCGTCTCAGACAATATGACTACTGTCACTACTTGGCTCGGTCACATGCGGAGGGAGATAGACCAGGGAGATTACTGGCATGGCTACTAAGGAATGAACGGCGGAATACTCCCATAGGAGCTATCTGCCTAGACATAGGGATGATAATAAAAACTCAGGCTTAAATAAATGAAGCCTTTAAAGATTATTATAGCATACTATACAAGACTCAGCCCACCCCCCACCAGAACAGTTAAGCGAGTTCTACAGAGAAATATAGTTAAATCATCTCACTTCAACACAGGCAGAAGCCCTACAGATACCAATTGGCCTCGAAGAGATACAGCAAGCCCTGCAACAATTAGCACATAGTAAAGCTCCAAGTAGTGACGGCCTCCCCATAGAGGACTACAACACTCTCTTGGCACAAATATTAACACCTTACCTAGATATGCTGGATGAGGCCCTTAAAAACGGTCAACTTCCAGAATCATAACATGAGGCGATAATAGCGGTGCTACCCAAACCGGGCCGTGATCCACTTGACGTTTGCTCATACCGACCACTATCAATATTGAACTCAGATTGTAAACTGCTTGGCAAAGTATTATCAAACCGCCTGCTCCCTTTGATGTCGGATTTGATACATCCGGACCAATCTGGATTCATACCGGGTCGTAACACCTTCATTAATATACGAAACCTCCTACGCATGATGGCAAATACCCCAGATGGGGAATACAAGCATGTGGCAGTATCATTAGATATTGAGAAAGCGTTCGATACCTTGGGATGGCCTTTCCTGATGGAGACATTAAATTGAATGAGTTTCGGTAGGAGGTACATAGAATGGATCAAGATCCTTTACTCGGCACTAGTAGCAAGGGTCAAGACAGGCAACACTATTTCTGAGAAGTTCAGCATAGGCAGAGGAACCAGACAAGGTTGCTCACTATCCCCATTATTATTTGCTCTTGCGATTGAACCACTAGCAGCCCGCCTACGCTCATTAGCCCAGGAATGGGGCATTCTGGATGGGAGTACATACCGCATTGTATCACTTTACGCAGACGACGCACTCATATTCTTGCGTGACCACACAGAATCTCTCTCGGGCATACTAAAGTTAATGGACCAGTTTAGAGCAATCTCCGGATTAAAAGTGAATTGGTCAAAATCTTGTTTGTACCTGATGCGCGCAGTGCCAGACATACATCGCTTCAATTCTACTACCGATGGCTTGAAATGGTGTCATAACACTTTTAAATACTTAGGGATAAACGTTTACCACGACCCCCAAGACCTCAAGGAGGGCAACTTAGATCCATACGGGGCTCCCTACCCTACTGGCGCTCACTCCCACTGTCACCAATGGGCAGAGTGGCCATAGCCAAGATGATAGTATTGCCGCAATTACTATATTTTTTTATGGCACTCCCACTGACACTCCCCCAATCTTTTTTCAAGATTCTGACCAGTATCCTGATAGACCTGGTGTGGGGCAACGGTCGCCGCAGAGTTGCTATAGCAAAGATACACCAACCACTCACGCTTGGAGGGCTAGGGGCACCACAACTTGAGCTCTACTACGCTTCTGCACAGTTATACTGGGTGACAAAATGGATTAGAAATCCCACATGCACAGAAGCACAAACGGTGTACAATGACCTTGGCCACACTAACATATTACGCTGGCTGCTTGAGCAGGATGCTCCTCACCATACACGCAACACTTTATTAAGCACTGCCCGTTGGGTTTGGCGCAGGTTCGTTATGATGAGGAACAAGAAGCCGCAGTACTCCCCAAGGACACCACTGATGGCCATCCCGAAAGTAGAAAAGGTGGCAGCGAAACTAGGTCTGACAACATGGCCTGAAAAAGGTGTACAAACAGTAGGTGATATATACGAGGACGGACACCTCTTAACTTATGCAGCACCAACCAATGCCCATAACCTGGGACATGGATGCTTCATAGCATATGGTGCATTACGACAAGTAGTACGGACAGCATGGAACAGTGGAAACGACGAACCCAAAACCGCGCCAATCTTACACGACCTAATAGAAAACTCAGATACCCCAATCACCATATCGAGATTATATAAAATCCTGACCACACACACCGAACACAAACAGGAACAAGCCAAAAATAGATGGGATCTCACTACACCACTTTCACAGGCATGGTGCCAAGCTATGATAATGACATACACAGTATCATGCAACCCCCGCCTTAGATACACACAGTTCAACTACCTACACCAAACATATCTTTCACCGCATTGGCTTACTCGCATGTTCCCACTATCCCCACAGACGTGTCCTAGATGCGGAGTTGCTGGGGCTTCTTTCTTCCACATGACATGGGAATGCCCCCCAATTACAAATGCATGGAGAGACATAACAGCACTGATTACAAAGTGGCTCGATACTCCTTTGCCCCCCACACCAGAACTATGCTTACTAAGAGACAGACAAAAAGGACAGAAACAGGCAAACAGATGTATTGATTTAGCGCTAGTGCTATACAGACGTCTAATAGCTATGCAATGGAAGGCACCCAGTGCGCCATGCACCCGCCAATGGCAGAGAGATCTGTTACGCTGGGCGAAAGCAGAAGCACATACACTGCAATCACACTTAGATCGGGGGACGCAAGTTAAAGGCATAGAAACATGGAACTCTTTTATCAATAAGTTGGAAATCAAAGATGACACACGTCCCCCCTGAGCAATACGCTCAATTACATAATAGGACAAAAAGGATAGAGCAAACACACTCAAACAATAAAGTATCGGCATGCATATCAAGAAGGACAGCCTACTCACGAACTATAATGAGAAGCATACAAAAAAAAAGCTCCCCCCCCCCCCCCTCCCCGAATAGGAACACTGGAAATTGAAATCCTAAATTCCCCCCATACGTCACTCCCCCGGATCACGTTCTTCTCTCTCCTTTCACCTCTCTTCCCTCTTCTATAAACCTATTTGTTATATTGCTTTTAAATAAATTCATCCAAATGTATAATAGCATACACATTGAAACGTGCGCAAAAGACATGTAAATGCGCCTATAGTCAGTACACAAAATAAGTATGGAAATGTCCACAGGTGGTGACACACCAGTATGTTATAACAGGCTGAACACAATAAAATAGTTTTTAAAAAAAAGAAAGATGTGGGTGACAGATATCGGGAGGATCGATGATAATGACTGGGTGGCAGCCTTGATACACTCCCAGGTGACAGCCATGATGTGCACAGTTTTAAACTCCTGTTCAGTAATGTGGGGTAGGTGGAGGTGAAAAGCGATGTAGCCAGAAATCGGGGTGCCCGGGAGATCCCCAAGGTAAGCCAATGGAAATGGCTATATATATGGCAGTGGAAAGTGTCACATATAAGAGCAGGGGCTGGACCCGCAAATTAAAAAAAAGTCTGGGGTCCATGATCAAGACACTATGACTTGGCACCTGAGGATCAAGTACATCCGAGTACTACAATTGCCGTGCAGTGACTGCATGGCAAACGAGGCCCCGCAAATAATGTTTCTTGACTGGTAACATGCAACGTGTGGTGTTCAAGTCGCTGTCTGGGCTGATGACTGCCATCAGACATATCTCACCTGCCCTTCTGTTCCTAGCTGTGTACCTCCATTGCTGTTATGCACCAGTAATATTTGATATTGCCCAAACTGCACCTGTTGAAAATGATAATGTGAATGCTCCATGTTGCTTTTTTGTTATTTAATGTTTTTTGGGAAACTTCAAGAAAGATATTTTAAAAATTAAGGGGTGCAGTACAGTGGTGGTTTATGAGGTCCTTTTTTTATACACAGTTGTGCCTTTGAAGTGGGGAGAGACTTCTAGAGGCATGCCTTTGAAGTGCACAGATGTCCTGCCTTCCCTGTCCTGACTCCAGACTAACTATAGGGGGTCTGTAGCCCCTTGTCTGGAGACAGAACACAGCCTACTCAGGTTTAAGTGAGGCTAGGCCCAGCTCCTCCTTCCCATCCTGCCAACGATGGCCCATTAAGTCACACCTAAGCTCCCATTGTATGTGGCTGTACAGGAGAAATACAGAAAGCCTAACTGCCACCTACAGCCAGGCATGTGATCCAGGCAGGCTGCAGGCACAAATGGCTTGGGCAATAAAATGCCTGTTTCTAAAAGTGTAATTTTCAGAATTGTAATTTAAAATCCGACTTCAACATAAGTTAGGATTTTAAATTAGGATTCCAGAGACAACAAACATGAATCAGTTATCTCTTCATCTTTGGAAATTACACTTATGTAATGTAATGTAATAAGCCAACTCCAGCGTTATCCTACAGACGAGAAAGGTCTTGAAGTAGTGAAAATGAGTTTAAGAGTATTTCACTATCAGGACATGTAAAACTTAAACGTACATGTCCTATTTTTTAAATACATTGCACACTGCCCTCTGGGTTGTCCAGGGCCTACTCAAGGGGGACCCTTATGTCCTTACGGAAGGTTTGAGCCTGGCAAAAGTTTATTTTGCCAGGTTGAAATGGCAGTTAAAACTAAACTGTACACACACGCCCTACAGTGGCAGGCCTGAGACAAGTTTAAAGGGCTACTTCAGAGGGTGGCGCAATCAATGCTGCAGGCCTATTAGTAGCATTTGATTTACAGGCCATTGACATATGTATTAGACTTTACTAGGAACTTGTAAGCAAACCATATAGGCCAATTGATGATAAGCTATATTACTGCACATTAAGGAGAGAACACTTTAGCAGTGGTATAGTGCATAGGATCCTAAGGCCAGTACAAACGACGTCAACAAAAACAGAAGGTCTGAAGGTAAAATGTTAGCGGGAAATTGGGCCAAGGATGCCAGGTTTACCAGTGGAGTTGAAATAAAATTAATTTACTCACTTACAACACACCACCTAGCCTTGGTGTATTTCATACCCCTATGACAAACTAAAGTGTTAATGTCATACCCAGCCATTTGAGTTATGATTTCTTAACACAGAACTAATAATGTACAAAGTACATTTTAGCTGAAGACATAGCCTGAATGTGGGAAGCACGGACGATGAAGCTACCCGACCCTAGCCTGAATGTTGAAAAGCAGGGATCCATTAAGCTACCTGACCTCAGTGCAGAACGGCCCAATCTTCTTTGACATTGCCTGTGTGGCATTGGCAAAGGATGCGATCCCAGGTACTAAAGCAGTTCCCACAGTTGAGAAGTACCTCTACCTCCAGGTGATGGTTTGTGGTATTCCCAGCCTCTTTGTGATCTCCCAGGCCAAAAGGAGGCGGGATTTCTCCATCCTTCCCTGCCACAGGTCTGTGATGACGTGCATTAAGGGATTTTTTCCCCCTGCTGGAAGCCGCTCAGTCAGAGCACACTAATGGTATATTTCAAGTGGGGTGGTGGAGGGAAGCACCACAGAGTTGCAGAGGAGTCAAGAGTATAAACCAAGGGTGGAAGAAGGAGAATGTACGACGTCTGTGTTTTTTTGTATTTACATATGTTTTTGGGCTTGGGAAGAGTGCTGCCATGGTGACTGGGAAAGTTTAAGGGCACCTGGCCTTCTTTTAGGGATGCATTGTCAGTGGGTGGCTTAAGGGCAAAGGGGCACTAGATAAAAACATGATTTTTAAAATAAACTTTATTTGATGCAGGATCTACATCTAAAGTACAACAGAAAGAAACTGAAAGAAACATCTCAGCGGCTTATTGACCATCAGATTTACAAAAACCCTGTGTAATCCTATGCTCATTCTAACACCATCAGATTCAGAGTGATGTTGCAAGCTCCAGAGAGTATGGCATCATGTCAATCAAACAGCCTGATTCACACTGGTAAGTTACACTTTTGAGTAAGTTTACACTTTGTTGTACATTTACAACATTAAGCATTCTAAAACTGAATGTAAACTTACTACAAATGAATAATATATGTCTCAAACCCCGGAGTAATTAATTTGAATTACTCTTATGTGGGTGGGCGAGGTTTCTTCCTAATCCCATCTTCTTTAGTAGTATGTTTTCCTCTTTTCCCACCCACTACCTCCCAAATGTTGTACTAAACAGTATACTTACATGTGTGGATTATTCACATTTGGGGCAGAATAATCTGCATATATAAGTATAGGCAGTGTGCAGTCGTAAAGCTCCACCTACAGTTTTTGAATTTGCAATTTGTGGTATGTTTGATGTACGTCTACAATACTTCATGTTTACACACTAATAGTCGATGTTTCCACAGGATAATGCTTCTGTCATGTTCAAATAAGGAGAGCCAGCATGCCCTGGAGAACTTGATCACTATGAAATTATGTGGCATCCGGTAATGAGGTAGGAGGGCAGCAGACCAGCAAGAGTTCTTGAACAACGCAGTTTATTCCTTCACATCAACACCAACGTACTCCTCAGCAGCCATCCAAGGGAGACTCAAAGTCTCAACTGACTCCCATGGAATGCCGCTGACGTGTACCAGATTACACAAAAGGCAACCTTCCATAAAAGTACACTGCCACTTAACTAATACAAATAATAAAACATAACACATCTTCCACCTTAACAATACAACAAAACCAGATGACATTGAGATCAACAACAATCCGCCCAAATTGAAACAAAATATGCATCTACATTAAATTGACCAATCATGAACCCAAAGATATTTCCCTCGAACCACATGAACACCCTTTAATACAATCCATACTGACCTAGATATTTAGGTCTAACAATATTCCTTTTGGTCCTATTAACCTCTGCCTCCCGATTTCCGCCTCCTTCCAATCGACCAACATTATTTGGTTCACTTCCACATCCCATGCACAAATTCCCACTGTTGCGTCCACGTTGCGTTCTGCTTCCCTGCGCATTTTCACCTGAGCCCACCTCCTGATCACTTGCACTTCCCCTACTCAAATTTCTATATTCATGTTGCGTCCTGCTCCACTGCATATTTTCACCTGATCCCATATCCTGAGCATTACCAACACTCCCACCAAAACTAAATTCACCTCCGACGCGCACACCTGAATGCTGAACGTCGGGAACCACTCCTTGCTCCTCACAAACCTTCACCACACTCCTCTTGTGCCACCACTTACCATTTTCCACCATGATAGAATGCTTTGATACTCTGACGACCTTAGTAGTAGGATAAAAATTTGACTCCCCACTTCTTTTGCCGTGAGGTCTCTTCACTCTAACTTTATCTCCCACACAAAATTGGATATCCCACACACTTTTGAGATTGTCATATCTCAATTTACTTCTAACTTGCAATGTCTCCACTCTATCCTTCACCTCTTTGATATCAGGAGCAGCCTCCCACCCCCCCTTTGGTTTCTTGTACCACCCACTCAGGAGACAGTTCATTACAAGAGTGTCTACCCTTTAATAATACAAAAGGAGATACACCTGTAGACAAATGTGGTGTATTGTGATAACACCAAATTCTTTCTGCCACCAAATCCTGCACACTCTTCCCCGCACGAATGGCCAATTGTATAGTTTCCTTGACTATTCTATTCACCCTCTCAACGAGACCATTACCCTGCGGACTATATTAAGCAGTATTAAGATGCTTAATATTAAGACCCTTCAGAAATTCAATCATTTAGTGCGATACAAATTGCACACCGTTGTCCGTGACCAAATACTTAGGAATTCCCTCCCAATGAAAAATCTCTTTAAAAAATCCAATTACACTGGTAGTATTAGGTTCTCTCAAAAATGTGTAAGAAATCCATTTGGAATGATAATCCACAGCAACCAACACATACCACTTGCCTTCGTTTATACCCCCTATTGGACTAATAAAATCTAAACCCAGCTTTTGCCAAGGTTTATCTGGAAAAGGTACTGGACATAACGGCACCTCCCTCGTATGTAAACTCGTATCTGCCCCCCTCCTGTCACAAGAATTCTTGACCACCATCTCCACTTCTGAGTCCATACCCGGCCACCAATAATACAATCACAATCGTTTACTAGTGCCAGTAATTCCCACATGTCCTTCGTGAGCCAATTTAATCAATTTGTACCTTAACAAATTGGGAGGTACCAAACGCTCCCCACTTGTGACAAGATCGTCTTCCACATTCAACTCATCTCTGATCTTGCCAAATGATCTCATCACTTCAGGAACATGATTTCCTCCAGGCCAACCGTCACAAATATACTTCTTAAGTAACAATAGAGAACTGTCCTTGTCCACAGCCTCCTTCCAAACCAGTCTGGAAATGACCTCTCCCGAAACAAACATACATTCAATCATCCCCACTACAACATCTTCATCTTCAGTTTACTTCATCTCAATAGCAATACGAACTGGACACCCAGAAAGAAAATCTGCCCTGCTGTTATTTCCCCCAGAAATATGTTTCATTTTCATATTGAATTCATATAACTTAGATAACAACCTAGTCAACATAGGACTGGTCTTATTAAAGATTTTATCATACCACAAATAAACTAATGGTTTATGATCTGTGAATACTGCAAATTCTCTTCCCCACACATACGTTGAAGTGGTTAGCACCCCAAACGCAAGCCAATGCCTCCCGCTCTATTGTGCTGTAATTCACCTCAGCCTCAGAAAGTCACCTAGATGCAAATGCAACGGTGTGTTCTCTACCATTCACCATTTGGCTCAAAACAGCTCCCAGGCCTACTCCACTCGCATCCACAGTAATGATGGAAGGTACATCCTCACTGAAAGGTTGAAGGGCAGGAGCCTACATTACAAGCTATTTGGGCGTAGAAATTGGTTGCACCTGCTCTTCTTGCCACTGAAATTTCTCCCCTTTCCTCAAAATTTTCCTCAAAGGTTCAGTCTGATAAGCAAAATTCTGTACGAACCGTGAGTAATATTCGCAAAGACCCCAAAATGATTTCAATTAGTCTTTGTCATTGGGAGAAAGAGAATTTTCAATTGCACCTAACTAATCCTTCTTGGGTAAAATTCCTTGGGCCAAAATTCTGTGTCCTAAATAATCTACTGAATCAACCATGAATTTGCACTTCTCTTTTCTCACTGTAATCCCATGAACCTCCAAGATTCCAATAACCTTGTCAAGTTTGTGAACATGTTCTTGGACTACCAGAATATCGTCCTGATAAGCCAACACACTGTGCTCCTCACCAAGCAGTTGATACATAAGCTTCTGAAATACAGATGCCGCGGAAGCTATCCCGAACGGCATTCGCAGAAACTGGTAAGCACCAAACGGTGTGACAAATGTTGTAAGACCACAAGACTCTTTACTCAATTCCACTTGATGATCGGCGGACCGGAGATCGATTGAGGAAAACACTTTCATTTCACACCAATTGTGCCAAAATGTCCTGAATTTTAGGCAGCGGGAAACAGTCTACCAAAATGTTCCTGTTCAAAGACCTCACGTCCACGCATAATCTCAAATCTCTTGTTTTCGTAACTGCTACTACAATCGGAGAAACAAATTGAGATGAGTCAGCTGGCCCAATAACCCCTTCAGCGCATAGTTCCCACAGGTGCTCTTTCAACTTCCCTCAAATACTCAGTGGTACATTTCATACTTTATGCACCACAGGTATGGCATCAGGTTTAAGTACAATTTTATGCTCATACCCTTTTACCAAACCAAGTTTGTCTCTGAAAATAGCCGTATGCTTATCATCAAGTACATCTTGAAGATAATCTAACTTCGAGTTAATCTTCCCAACCAAAGTGATTGGTTGATCCGTATCTGGCCTGAGAATCATACCAAACTGTCCTAGATCTCTCCACCCCAAAATGTTGCATCCTCTCTTTGCCACATAAACTTTAGTATTGATGGTTTTATGTTGGTAACAAATCTTCTCAAAAAACTACCCCATCATATCTATTTCTTGACCATCAAATGCAACAGTCTTTATATCAGGCGGCAGTAAGGTAAGCTCATTCAAATTCAACTGATAATTTGCATCAGATACAATGGTTATAGGTGAACCCGAATCTACTGTAACATCTAACATTGTTTCACCTATTTTGATTTCACATACTGGATCTTTCGAAGGCTTACAACTTGTGTTACAGTCAGATATGTCATCAACAATCAAAACACACCTTTTTACAAGGTCAACTTCATTTTCCTCAGTCTGCAATGGGGAATACTGCTGCTCAACTTTTGCGATTGTTTGCATACCCGTGCAAAATAGCCTGTTTTCTTGCATCTCATGCACACTTTCCCTAGTGCGGGACAATTAGACGCATTAGCCACATGTGACTTAGAGCCACACCTAAAACAAAGTGCACTGTTGGCATTATTTTTCTTTAGATCAGATGTAACAGACATAGATGTTTTAGATTTTGGTAAAACCATGTTCACATATTCTACTAGGTTCGTTTTTGTTTTACTTAGTTCATTAGAAGCTATTAAAGAACGCTCAATGCCTCTGGCTATTTCTAATGTTTCATTCAAAGTCGGGTTCCTACAACATAAACATTTTTCTTGAATTCTAGTATCAAACAGTTCACTACTAATTGATCCCTAAGATATTGATCTGAGGGACCTATAAATTCGCAAGTAGAAGCCAATACCCTGAGCTCAGCTAAAAAACATTCAATCAACTCATGTTGAGATTGTTTCAGAGTGAAGAACTTGTGTCTCTCAACAATGATGCTAAGATCGCCTTTAAAATTATTTTCTAGTCTATTGACTGTTCCGTGAAAACATCCCAATGATCAGTGGACAAAGGCTGTACTTGAGGTTGGTAGTCAAAAATTATTTGTCCTTCTGTTCCCAGGCAATTGGACAAAATCACTTTCTTCCGAATATCAGAAAAATGTACCCCATGAATAGCCACCAAATAACTCTCAAAAGAATTAAACCAGTGGTCCCATTTTAGTGTAGGAATGCCAGGTTCAGGTAAAAATGCCACCGGTAAATTTGCTGTTTGCATGGTAAAATTATACCCACAAATTTGCCATGTACAACTAAATAACTGCTTAAATTAAGGTGTGTGAATAGCTGAAAACAAGAAGAAACAGGTAGATTTAGTGCTTTTAGGATGTGAGCGTCACCTTGAAATCAACTTGCACAACAACAGTTTGAATAAAAGTGCAGAAACACTTCAATTCACTTTCTTTAAGATGTGTGAGTCACCGTAACATTGACTCGCATAACAACAGTTTAACTAGAAGTGTGCGAATCACTGAAAATTTGCAGGGAAACTCAAACTGCAAACGCTCCTATTCACTTTCCTTGAGGTGCTTGAATTAAAGTGTGCGAATCACTGAAGACTCGCAAGGATTATCCAGCAGTTGGCAAAGTTCAATGACTCACAAGGCCCTTTGAAGTGTGTGAGTCACCGCAGTTCGATCGTGAAAAGTAAACAGAGTACGAGTTGCAAGACTTCAAACTGTGAAACTTGCTCAGCAAAACTCTCTCGACTCTCTGTCTCTCTCTCGAAGTCCACTAACCACAGAAACAGAGCAAGCTGGTCAGTAACTATGGCAACTGTGCCGCGATGAAGCAGGCGCACTGGCCCAGGTTGAGAATTCACAGAGCGAGCAAGTATGGCAATGGTAACTATGACAGCTGTGCCGCACATGAAACGCGCACAGGCCAAGGTTGAAAAATGGCAGTAGAATAACTTTTAACTGTGTCCCCGGTGAGACACTAGCGCTGCCATAAATCAAGACACGAGCACTCTCCAAATACACAGCACTGGGAAATGTCGAATGAATTGAAACAATAATCCTTAAACAAATGTTTCCTTAAAAAGAAAAACGGGTAATCTTCACCGGACTCGCAATGCACCGATGCAATGTAAGTCTCCTAAATAAACTTGCCCATCACTTCATAACGTAAAAATTGTCCATACTGGAACAAGTAAAAAGAAAAGGCTGCAAAGACAGCTGAAAAATACTTTGGGTGAAACATGCGTAGGTTCCGTTGTTGTTGATTTACCTTCCAACTCGTCGCCAAATTACGTGGCATTCGGTAATGAGGAAGGAGGGCAGCAGACCAGCAAGAGTTCTTGAACAACACAGTTTATTCCTTCAAATCAACACCAACGTCCTCCTCAGCAGCCATCAAAGGGAGAATCAAAGTCTCAGCTGATTCCCATGGAATGCCGCTGAGGTCACCAGATTACACAAAAGGCAACCTTCCATAAAAGTACATTGCCACTTAACTAAAACAAATAATAAAACATAACAAATTCTTAAACATGTAATTCAGCATAGGCACCCAAAATGAAAGGAAATCATCCCTACTCTCTGATGACCTGTAGAACGGACATTCCATAGTCATTACTTCCCAGATTCTCTGTCACCCATTACAGGAGCCTCTCTCTGCTTATAGTACAAGTTACTTACCTTCGGTAACTAAAAGCTCGTAGAGACATATTCTAGTTGCAGATTCCTTACCTTAGAATTTTCCCACAGGCGTCAGACTGGATCTAGAGATTTTTCTTCGAGCAATACCCCTGCGCGTCGGTAAGTGGTGTTGGACGCCTCCGATGACATCGCAGTCGCCGTGATGACGTCGGGAGTAGTAAATAGATGCTGCCCTCGCGCAGTGACGTCAGTTTCTTTTAACGACTTTCCACGCCAGAGCGCAGAGCCGCTAAGAACACTGAGATTGGTGCGTCAGAGCTAAGGACCTGAAAGAGGGAATCCCTGTCCCTAGAAATCAATTTGCAAGCGGGGAGGATGGGTGGGCGGTAAGGAATCTGCAACTAGAATAGACTCTACCAGATACTTTGTTACCGAAGGTAAATAACTTGTACAAATGATAGAGACTTCTAGTTGCAGATTCCTTACCTTAGAATAGATACCCAAGCAATGCCATCCTCGGTGGTGGGCTGCGAACCAAGATCATACTAGAAAGTCCTGCAGGACTGAACGACCAAAGGAGCCGTCTCGACGGACCTGACTATCCAGGCAGTAATGCTTAGCAAACATGTGCAGGGATGCCCACGTAGCTGCCTGAAAAATATCCAGGACAGGAACTCCGCGTGCTAACGCAGTGGATGCAGCAGTTGCTCTGGTAGAATGAGCCAGCAAGCCTTCAGGAGGTTGCTTTTAGCCAAAGCGTAGCACATTTTGATGCAAAGAAGCACACATCGAGCGATGGTACGCTTTTGCACCGCCTTCCCTTTCTTCGCACCCACAAAGCCAACAAAGAGTTAATCGTCCACCCGGAAATCTTTAGTACGATTGAGGTAGAATGCCAATGCTCTTTTTGGGTCCAGACAGTGGAGTCTCTCCTCCTCATGGGAAGGATGTGGGAGTGCGTAGAAGGTAGGCAAAATGATGGACTGGCCTACATGAAATGTGTAACCACCTTAGGAAGGAAGGAAGCTCTAGTGCGTAACACCACTTTGTCAGGGTGTACAGACAAGTATGGAGGCTTTGAAGGTGGGGCCTGAAGCTCACTCACCCTGCGAGCAGAGGTGATAGCGATGAGAAAGACAGTTTTGAATGTGAGGAGCTGCAAGGGATAATTATGCATTGGCTCAAAGGGGGTACACATCAAGTAAGTAAGTAGAAGATTAAGATCCCACTGAGGCATGATAAAGGGAGTGGGAGGAAATAAGTGGGTGAGCCCTTTTAAGAACCTACTCACAATAGGAGATTTAAAGAGTGAGGGCTGATCAGGAAGCTTAAGAAAGGTGGAAATGGCAGACAAATACCCTTTAAGGGTGCCCAAGGCAGAGCCCTGCTGGGCTAAAGAAAGAATGAACAGAAGAACCTCTGAAAGAGGAGCAGAAAGGGGGGTCAACAGATTTGTTGGTACACCATGCCACAAATTTATTCCAACGACAGGCGTATACAGTTTTATTTGATGGACGCCTGGCTGCCAAGATAACATTACAGACTTAGGGTGGAAGGGCAAATGCCGTCAACTGTTGCCGCTCAATCTCCACGCATGAAGGGTGGAGAACCGTCCCCTGCTGCTGCGACAGAAGATCCGCCCGAAGAGGCAGTCTGAGTGGAGGATCGATGGACATGCTCAATAGCTCTGGATACCACACTCTTCGAGCCCAGTCCAGAGTCACCAAGATAACTTGGGCCCGGTTGACCTTGATTTTATTGAGAACTCTGGGCAGAAGAGAGATAGACGGAAAGGTGTAAAGGAGGCCGGAGCACCACTCGAGACGAAAAGCGTCTCTGAGCGAGTGCCGCCTTAGAAACTCCAACGCGCAAAATAGCTGACATTGCATGTTCTCTGCGGAGGCGAACAGATCTAACCAAGGCTCTCCCCACTTGAGAAAGAGACCTTGAACCACCTCTGCATGGAGACGCCATTCGTGATCGACAGTGCGTCGGCAGCTGTGTTAGTCTGCTCTGGCGTTGAGAGCCCGCCAGATGTTGAACCATCAGGGTAATGCCCTGATGTTCCAGCCATGTCCAGAGGTGTAGTGCCTCCTGACAAAGGGTCCAGGACCCTACCCCGCCTTGTTTGTTGGAGTGCCACATGGCGGCAGTGTTGTCCATGAACACCTGCACCACTTTCCCTTTGAGAGAGGGAAGGAATGCTTTCAACGCAAGCCTGATCATCCGGAGCTCCAGCATATTTATGTGGAGTCCCGACTCCACCGGAGACCAGAGGCCTCTGATCCCTGCCTCTCCCATGTGGCCGCCCCACCCCAGAAGTGACGCATCTGTCACTATAGAGACATCTGGTTGGGGAAGGGAGAGGGATCTGCCTTTGACCCAATCGGGATTCGAAAGCCACCACTGCAGGTCTTTCGCAGTCCCCTCTGAGATGTGGACCATGTCGGAGAGATTTCCCTGATGGCGCGCCCACTGGAACTTCAGGTCCCACTGCAGAGCCTGCATATGCCACCTGACATGTGTTACTAGCAGGATGCAGGAGGCCATGAGGCCCAGCAGCCTCAGAGTCAGTCTCACCGAAACACAAGACCAAGGCCGAAAGATCGTAATTATAGCCTGAATGTCTTGGATTCGCTTTTCGGGAGGACAAGCCCGAAACTGCACTGTGTCCAGAACAGCTCTGATGAAAGGGAGCATCTGAGAAGGAATCAGGTGTGACTTTGGCACGTCTATAGTGAACCCCCAGCTGGTGCAGGAGGTTCACCGTAGTCTGAATGTGGGAGACAACTGTCAGGGGCGAAGGCGCCTTCAACTGCCAGTCATCTAGGTAGGGGAAAACTGAGACCCCTAACCTGCGTAGATGAGCTGCATCAACCGCCTTCACTTTCATGAACACCCGAGGGGCGCTGGTAAGGCAGAAAGAGAGCACGGTAAACTGAAAGTGCTCGTGACCTACCACCAATCGTAGGCAACGTCTGTTGGCAGGCAGGATGGGGATGTGGAAATAAGCGTCCTGCAAGACCAACGCTACCATCCAGTCTCCTGGGTCCAAGGCAGACAGAACCTGAGCCAAGGTGAGCATTTTGAATTTCTCCTTCTTGAGGAAGTAGTTCAGGTCCTGAAGATCCAGGATAGGACGTAAGCCCTTGTCCTTCTTTGGTATCAGAAAGTATCGGGATAAACCACCACGACCTACTTCTGGCACAGGGACCCTTTCTATAGCTCCCTTGGCCAAGAGAGCCGCGACTTCCTGGCGGAGAAGCACCAAATGATCCTCCGGAAGATGATAGAAGGATGGTAGCATGTGTGGTGGTGCAGATTCGAAAGGGAGGGAGTAGCCTTTCCAAATGATCTGCAAAACTCACCCGCCAGTGGTGATATGTTCCCAATGGGGAAGGTGATGGCAGATCCTGCCACCAACTGGGGGGAGTGAGGGGACGGACTAGGAGGGTTTGGAGGCTGCAGCGGGGGCAGAGGCAGACTGGACAGACCTCTGGTTCCCTGTCCCACAGCCACGTGGGATTCCGCGCCCACGGCCACGCATAGCCTGTCCAGCGTGCATGGCACGGTGGCTGGTTTGAGGACGCGACAGGGCGCCCCTTCTGTGTCCACGAACGGGACAAAAAGCAGACTGTGGTGGGTGTGTGACGGAAGAAAGACCAAGGGACCGAGCTGTAGCCCGGGAATCCTTGAATCTCTCCAAAGCCGAGTACGCTTTGTCTCCGAAGAGACGAGTGCCATCAAAGGGCATGTCCATGAGTGACTGTTGACACATAATCACAAGAAATAGCAGGCAGGGACAAATCTATTCATTAACTATATTAACCAAACCACTCACTTTTGGTTAAAAGGGTAAATTACTTTCCCATGTTTATTTAATTTATTTACAGATAGCAGTGTGTACCTCATCATGATAACATATAATAAGACATCAACAATTACACATCAATTTACTCACTATTACATATATTACACAACACAATTCCTTAAAACTAAACACAAACAGAATGGGTAATGCCCAACGGAATAACTCATAAAGGTCACTATAACTCAATTCACATTGTGATCCTGCCTTAGACAGATGACCAAGGGGTTAGCACCCAGCTGAAAACACCTAACAATTTTTTAAGGTATTATGTAGTGCTTCTCATTATTAAATCTCTCAATTTATTAATTATAAGCCCTTGATCCCGTTAGACTAGTGTCGACGCGTTTCGGCCTCAAAACTCGTGGCCTCCTCAGGACAGTCGAAGGGCACTGGCACCTCTACAAAAAGTAACATATATATTAAATATTAAAAACAAGCAATTACACTGTATTGCTTCTCTATCTCTCTTCAGATGTATACAGTAACAAAGTCTGAATTTTATATTATGAAGCGAGTTATCAGGCCTCAAAACTATAATTGTACCAAAAATGGTAACTAATAATCAAAATTAAGTCACTCCCATTGTACTGTTTACGTGAGATCGAAATAATTACACACCATCATGCATCTCCAAGTGATATTTGTGCATCCCATAAGGGATTAGGCCCTATTCAATGGTAACCATAATACAACATACCTTTTTCTACAAAACGGAGTCAAATCTTGTCAACCTTCAAGACACATTGCCTATTTGCCTATTAGTATTACTCTGAAACTAGGACAAGAAGAAAACAATTCAGCCAGCTTCATCATATCAAAGAAGACTCTTTCCTTAAATTAAGATTTATAGTAACGTAATCCTTCCCTATTTAATTTACCTTCTGATTTCACTGGACGGTAATGGCACCAAGCAATCAAATGCTTATCACAACTGCCAAAAAAAGAAGAAGAAAGAAGTCGGATATTTCTCAGTCCCAGTGACTAATCGCTCGATTGCATAGCCCACTAATCATTGCTCCTACTCCGAACACTTTTACTCCGATGGCACTTACTTTTCAACGATTCGCTCTTCTTTCCTCGTACTGCGACACCAATTTTCAAAAATGGCCGACACACTGCCGACCGCGTCTTTTCAGCGGACGCGTAGTCAGCAGCAGGAGACTGACATGGACCGAGTCGCAGTACGAGGAAAGAAGAGCGAATCGTTGAAAAGTAAGTGCCATCGGAGTAAAAGTGTTCGGAGTAGGAGCAATGATTAGTGGGCTATGCAATCGAGCGATTAGTCACTGGGACTGAGAAATATCCGACTTCTTTCTTCTTCTTTTTTTAGCAGTTGTGATAAGCATTTGATTGCTTGGTGCCATTACCGTCCAGTGAAATCAGAAGGTAAATTAAATAGGGAAGGATTACGTTACTATAAATCTTAATTTAAGGAAAGAGTCTTCTTTGATATGATGAAGCTGGCTGAATTGTTTTCTTCTTGTCCTAGTTTCAGAGTAATACTAATAGGCAAATAGGCAATGTGTCTTGAAGGTTGACAAGATTTGACTCCGTTTTGTAGAAAAAGGTAGGTTGTATTATGGTTACCATTGAATAGGGCCTAATCCCTTGTGGGATGCACAAATATCACTTGGAGATGCATGATGGTGTGTAATTATTTCGATCTCACGTAAACAATACACTGGGAGTGACTTAATTTAGATTATTAGTTACCATTTTTGGTACAATTATAGTTTTGAGGCCTGATAACTCGCTTCATAATATAAAATTCAGACTTTGTTACTGTATACATCTGAAGAGAGATAGAGAAGCAATACAGTGTAATTGCTTGTTTTTAATATTTAATATATATGTTACTTTTTGTAGAGGTGCCAGTGCCCTTCGACTGTCCTGAGGAGGCCACGCTTTTTGAGGCCGAAACGCATCGACACTAGTCTAACGGGATCAAGGGCTGATAATTAATAAATTGAGAGATTTAATAATGAGAAGCACTACATAATACCTTAAAAAATTGTTAGGTGTTTTCAGCTGGGTGCTAACCCCTTGGTCATCTGTCTAAGGCAGGATCACAATGTGAATTGAGTTATAGTGACCTTTATGAGTTATTCCGTTGGGCATTACCCATTCTGTTTGTGTTTAGTTTTAAGGAATTGTGTTGTGTAATATATGTAATAGTGAGTAAATTGATGTGTAATTGTTGATGTCTTATTATATGTTATCATGATGAGGTACACACTGCTATCTGTAAATAAATTAAATAAACATGGGAAAGTAATTTACCCTTTTAACCAAAAGTGAGTGGTTTGGTTAATATAATTAATGAATAGATTTGTCCCTGCCTGCTATTTCTTGTGATTATGTGTAGATAGTACCCTAAGCAGGTTGGGGTGATAGGGTACTCCCCTCTTTCTTTGTGAACATGAGTGACTGTTGGACATCCCTCGAGAAGCCAGAAGTAAGTAACCAGGCGTCGTGCCCTAAAGGCCACTGCCCCGAGAGTCGGTCGTATCCAGCCCACAACGGATAGTGAACTTTGCTGCATCTCTCCCATCTTTCGCTGCTTGAGAGGCAATAGCACGGGCCTCCTCCGGTATCTGCGGCAGCACTTGCGCAACCATATCCCACAGTGAGTGGGAATAACAGCCCAAAAGACGTGGTGTTCAGAGACGCAGTGCTAGGCTGGAGGAAGAAAACAACTTCTTACAAAATTGTTCCAGCCTTTTGGATTCACTATCTGGGGGTGCAGAAGGGAACGCGCCAGAAGAACAGGAAGCCTGGATTACAAGACTCTCAGGCGTAGGATGTTGGGACAGGAACTTTGGGTCACTCGGTGCGGGCCGATGGCGGCAAGCGATAGTCCTGTTCACAGGAGCCCGTGTTGGGTTTGGACCATGTACCCAAAAGGACATCAGTGAGGGCCTCACTAAATGGGAGAAGGAGTTCTGAAGTAGAAGCCCCAGGCTGAAGCACCTCCATCAGGAGATTATACCTGACTTCCACAGTAGGTAACTCAAGGCCAAGGACTTCAGCCGCCCTACTAGCCACCATATTATAAGTAGCTTCCTCCGCCCTAGCCACGGTACGAGGAGACAGCATGCCAGCGTCAGAAGTATCCAGACCACTGGCTTCGCCCAAGTCCTGTGCCCAGTCCATAGTAGGGTCATCCTGGTATTCATAAGGGTACAGGGACCCCTCTAATTCCTCCCCGTATTCGTACTCATAGGAAAATGGGTCTGAATCCGACCTCGGGCAAATAGGGCCCACCAAAGCCGATGGTGGCGGCGGCCGATGCCGCTCCAACTCAGAGTCGTCGGGGATAAGAATTGGGTCGACGTCGATAGTGGGCACTACCGACGTTGGGAGCATTGATAATGGACCCAGCGCCGGGGAAGGTCTTGATAGTGCGACCAGCGTCGTGCGGATCTGCGCACGGATCCAGAGGCGACCTCGTGGCCAGGGACGAAGCCGTCGGCGCAGAACCCGAAGGCCCCTTAGCCGCACCCCTTGGGCCCGAAGGCGCCGTATCGGGGTCAGCCCGGCCAAAGATGAGGCGCATGGCCTCGTAAAACTCTAAGTTGGGAGGGGGTCGCTCTGGCAAACTCGGGGAAGCGCAGAGTCAACCCAGACGTAGGCTCCGAGGACGGAGGCCTAGTGTGTGGACGCTCGTCCCGCGTCGCATCGGCAGAGCGACGGGGTGAAGTCGGAGAGCGATGGGACTTCTTCGTCTTCTTCTTCTTACCTTGCCCTGAGGACTTCGAAGACAAGTGGTGATGACTCTGCGACCGATCTCGAGTCCTTTCTCTCGAGCAAGATCGAGACCGACACGGAGTCGAGTGCTGGGCCGCCATTAGCTTTAGGGACCTCTCCCTCAAAGCTTTTGGGTGCATGGCCCGACACTCGGAGCACGACTTCAGGTCGGGGTCGCGCTCGAGGCACCACAAAGAAACGCGATGAGGATCCGTCACTGAGATCGTCCGATGGCAGTCTTCACAAGGCTTGAACCCGGTCTTCGGGGACATCTCGACGCACCAATGTCGTACCAAAAACCTTGACAAAACTGTCGAATTCGGCCAAAAAGTTGCCTAGGGTAGCTCTCTCCGGATCAGAGCGTGGCACGGAAAGAAAAGAACTGACATCACTGCGCAAGGGCGGCGTTTATGTACTACTCCCGATGTCATCACGGCGACCACGACGCCTGCGGAGTTGACTGACGCCACCTACCGATGCGCAAGGGTATTGCTCGAAGAAAAATCTCCAGATCCAGTCTGACACCTGAGGGAAAATTCTAAGGTAAGGAATCTGCAACTAGAAGTCTCTATCAGATAAGCCTTACAATGAGAGCACAGTTGTCATCAGCAGCTGTTGCATTATCAGGTTCCGGCTTATTTTTTTTATTTGCCCCTGTAACTAGGTGGGAGCCCCAGTATAACCATTGTGGTGTCAACTGGAACATAATATCTCACCAGTTCTCGAATGTCTCTGAAGACCTCATTCCTCAAGATTTTGATATCTGAGCACTTCAGTCACATCTCTATGGCAGCCCACTCCTCCTCACACTGCCTTCAGCACAGCCCATTTGAAGATGGCACATTTTTTCAAAGGACAAACTTGTCAAGACTTTATATGTGTTTGCTCAAGACTAGATCAGTAACTTATTGTTTTAATTGCCAATAGCCAATACACTATCTCTCCCATTCCTCCATCTGAAGTTCCTTGCCTAGTGCATCTGAACATGTCTTTCCAAATACGTTTCCCATCTGTGTTAATGAACAATTACTACATCATGGATACCAGTGCCTTTCATACCTTTAAATGCCACTATAATTTACTTGTAGTCAGTTTTCTCCCTGGTCACCACCCTGTCTATTAGGCTTCTGGTGAACCCAATGCCTTATGATGTAGCCTTAAAAAATCGGCATCATTTGCATGTCTTAGAATGTTAGTTGAATGTTCTAGCTGCCTTTCACTTGGGTGTGGTGACATTCTACCTCGAGAGGGTTGCTGCTTGGCTGGAGAGGAGAACCCCACATCAGTCATCATCAACATATTTACCTATGTTTGGGAGTCCTGTGCGTCATCACAAAATTGTAAACCCCATGCCTTACCTTTAAAAAATTCAATATTTCATCAGCTCCTAGCCGAAGTCGCCTCCTGCATTCTTGTTAAGACCATATTTAACCACCTTCACATATGTTTGCTAGCATTCTGCAATTTTCCACCCTACATGCTGGTTGACTGCTGATGAAAACATTGGACTACCATGTAGGGGTGTCTGCGGGGACAGGAAAGTTGTCAATTACCACATAACCACAAGTAAAATGCTCATCATTTGGCCAAAATGTCAGCAGGCCTGAACCGTTATTGATTCAGAGAGCATCACTTGAGGTTCTACCTTCAAAAGACCCTCTTTTTTCATTTATGTAAACGTTATTTCAGAGTACAACTTAATACTTTTCTCGACATACAGGTGTACATGCCTGTATTGTGATCGTTTAGACATCAAATATGCTTACAGTCTGTTTGGAGGCTGGTTGTCTAGAGAAAGGTATAATATATATATAATTGAGCATAAGGTCTTTGTTACAGACAATCTGGCACATAGGGGGTCATTCTGACCTCGGCGGTAAATGGCGCTTACCGCCGGCCAGAAGGCCTCCATAACACCGCCGTGGCCGCGGTAAACCGCCACAGACATTCTGACCCGCAACTGCCAAACCGCCGAAAACCCGACATCCTCAATAATCCGCCACACCAAAGGTCAGCGAAAAAATGGCGCTGACCAAACCTCCACCGTCACGCCAACAGAAATACGCCCATACCATTCCGACCCACAAATCCACGCGGCGGTCTTTCCAACGCGGTATTCCATTGGCGGTACACACCGCCGCGGTCAAAATACACACACCCATATAAAACTCAGCCACATTGGTCAGTTCGAAATACACACACCTGATACACATACTAACACTACTCCCACACACCCAACACAATATAAAACACACACCCACATCACCCACAAGCCCCTACGACCCAAAATCATTGACGAAGGCTAGAGACAGAGCACAGAATCGATAATCCCACAACACAGAGGCACACAACACCATCACCCACACAGAATCCACGCACCAAACACCACACACCACCACACGCACCACACTCATCACCACAAACGCCACCCCACACCTCAACCACACCACCCCATGGCACCCCAAAGACACTCCAGGTTCAGTGACGCCGAACTCAGGGTCATGGTGGAGGAAATAGTCCGTGTAGAGCCCCAGTTCTTCGGGGCACAGGTGCAGCACACCACAATTGCCAGGAAGATGGAGCTATGGCAAAGGATAGTGGATAGGGTTAACGCGGTGGGACAGCATCCACGCAATCGGGACGACATCAGGAAGAGATGGAACGACCTACGGGGGAAGGTGCGTTCCATGGTATCAAGGCACAACATTGCGGTGCAGAAGACTGGCGGCGGACCCCCACCTACTCCCCCAGAATTTACCGCGTGGGAGGAGGAAGTCTTGCACATCCTGAGGGCCTCGCTGGAGTAGGCGGAGGAATGGACTCTGGTAAGGCAAATCTTCACTACTGCTTCCCACCCCCACCCCCACCCCACCCCACCTGCATGCCAAATCATACCCCCACCCTCACCCCCTCCCCCATCACACCAACCCCTAGCAAAAGCCTCACCATCACAACCCACCCATCCCAACACCAAGCCCTGCATGCGATCCCAAAGCATGGACACCCATCACCAAAGCATGCCCACTGCACACACACATCACCCCCACAAGCCACCCTCACAAAAGCACCCACAAGGAAATGCCTGCACATGGGTACACGGACACCCACCCATCACACGAAATCCCACACACAGAAGCAATAACCATACCTTTATACCCCTGCAGGACCCGAACGCCACCACACCGCCACGGAGGGTCCAGAGATGTCCATCCCACCCCCAGAAGAGGCCCCCAGCGATGACAGCAGCTCTGTCTCCCTGGACCCAGACGACCAGCCCGGCCCATCGGGGACCTCTGGACAGTCGGTTCCCCACAGACAGCCACAGGCTACACCAGACCCAACCCCCTCTGGGAACACCAGCACAGCTCCCACCCAGCGGGCCCATGCCTCTGTCTCCAGGGCACGTAAATCAGCGGTGTGTCCACCACTACAGGGCACCCAGGTTGACCCACCACCCCAACAACAACAGGGACCTGGGGGCAGTGGTAGTGGGCACACCGGCCAGGGGACAGAGGCCCAGGAACACAGGGGAACTGGGAGGGCTGCTGTGCGACAGGGGGGGGACAGGCCCGGGGAACCGACTCGCCAAGAGGCCCTCTCCTCCATCATGGGAGCCTACCACCGTTCCCAGGAGATGATGGCGACGGTACTGGCCCGGTTCCAGGAGATCCAGGAACTGCAGGAGGAACGGTACATGGGGTTCAGGGAGGAACTGAGGAACATCGGTTCCGCAATGGGGACCATCGTCCTGGCCCTTACCCAGATCGTCACCACATTGCGGGACCATGTGGCACCCCAAAGGGCCCCTGTCACTAGCCCAGGCCAGGAACAGCCTACCATCTCCGCCGGCGCTATTGGACAGGAGGCCCCCACACAACGACAGGCCACCAGAACCCCACCTTCTGCAGAAGAAGAACCACCCCGCAAGCGGAACCTGAGATCTCACAAGAAGACAGAGTAGGATTGCAAGACCCCCGCCAGCCTAAGATACCCCCTGATGTCATCCCACTGTCCCACATTGTCACCCTGTCCAACCTTGAACTGCCCCTGCTCCATCCTTCCACAGGCATATGGACAATGCACCTGTGCGACTGAGAACTGGACTCTGCCATGGACATTACTCCACCCCCACCCATCCCCGCTTCCCAATCATTTACCTATATCTAGCACTTAAAATAAATCACTTATTCCACTTAAATAAACAGGAGTCTGCTTGTATTCTTAACAAATGTATTACACATAACGGTTCAATAATGTCCAGTTACTTTGTGATGACAACATACCAATTTCAATAAGCTTTAGTCCATGGGCAAACAAAGCTGAAGTCAGGCAGTGGGTCATACAGCTCTGAAAAGGGAAGGGAAAGTCACAAATCAGTTAACAGGAACTGGGGGGAAACACAGACAGTGGAGACGCATGAGGCCTTAAGTAAATGTAAATTGGGGTGGCTGTTTCTTACCTGTGTGCTACTGAAAGTATTGTTGTATGACTGTATCCCTGTTGTCCGTGTCGTCCCCGTCGTCTTCCTCCTCTTCACTCTCCACAGCTGCAACAACACCACCATCTGGACCATCCTCCTGCAGAAAAGGCACCTGGCGTCGCAATTCAAGATTGTGAAGCATACAGCAGGCCACTATGATCTGGCACACCTTCTTTGGTGAGTACATGAGGGATCCCCCTCTCATATGCAGGCACCTAAACCTGGCCTTCAGGACCCCGAAGGTCCTTTCTATGATCCTCCTATATCGCCCATGGGCCTCATTGTACCGTTCCTCTGCCCTGGTCCGGGGATTCCTCACTGGGGTCAGTAGCCACGACAGGTTGGGGTAACCAGAGTCACCAATTAGCCACACACGGTGTCTCTGTAGCTGTTCCATCACATAAGGGATGCTGCTATTTCGCATGACATACGCGTCATGCACTGACCCAGGGAACTTGGCATTTACATGGGAGATGTACTGGTCAGCCAAACAGACCACCTGGACATTCATCGAATGATAGCTTTTTCTGTTTCGGTACACCTGCTCACTGTCTTTGGGGGGAACCAAAGCCACATGGGTCCCATCAATGGCCCCAATGATGTTGGGGATATGTCCAAGGGCATAGAAATCACCCTTCACTGTAGCCAATTCGCCCACCTCAGGGAAAATAATGTAGCTCCGCATGTATTTCATCAGGGCAGACAACACTCTGGATAAAACCTTAGAAAACATAGTCTGAGACATCCCAGATGATATGGCCACTGTTGTCTGAAACGACCCACTTGCCAAAAAATGGAGTACTGACAGAAACTGCACCAGAGGGGGAATCCCTGTGGGTTGGCGGATGGGGGACATCAGGTCTGGCTCCAGCTGGGCACATAGTTCATGTATAGTTGCTCTGTCAAGCCGGTATGTAAGTATGATATGTCGTTCTTCCATTGTCGACAGGTCCACCAGCGGTCGGTACACGGGAGGATTCATCCTTCTCCTCGCAAGTCCCAGCGGACGGTGCCTAGGAAGGACAACATGGAGCACAGAGTCAAGCAACCCACAGGTTCGTTAACACAGCTTGCACAGTACACGAATCGCTATGCATGGAACGGCTTGTATGAGTGGCAATGCAAGGCCTAGGCCTGTGTGACGCAGTAGAAATCATGCCATGTGGGCCCTTGAAATGGCGGCTGCCTGACCTGTGAAGTGTGACAGTGGGATGTGAGGTCACTGCGCTGGCGTGGCACACCGTGGCGGTAGGCGGTTGAAGACCGCGGCGCAAAGCAGCATTGGTTAACATTGAACCCTATGGGTCTCAGGAGCCAATGACGATGTGCGCCGGCGGTCGCGGTACGCACCGCCGCGGGCGTGACTGCCATTTTCTATCTGATTAATCACTCGAGACCTGATCATCCACAGGAGAGGACCTATACTGCAAGTGCTGCTGTGACCACGGTCTGGGAGATACAATGGCTGCTGCGACTGGGGAAAGGGCCCCTGCCTTCACTTCCGAAGAATTGGAGAAACTTGTTGATGGGGTCCTCCCCCAGTATGCGCTACTCTACGGTCCTCCAGACCAACAGGTTAGTACACAGGGTGCACGCTGAATGGGCTATGCCTGTGTTGAGTGGGGTGTATGTAAGATGGTGGGGAGGGGAGCGAATGAAGAGTGCAACGCACGACAGATGGGAACATGTGCCACATGGCAAGGTTGGGGAGGGGGGGCCACTCACATCTACCATGCAGAAAAGTGATGATATTTCCTTTCCCACCCTGTACATGTCAAATAGGTCAGCGCCCATCAGAAGATCGACATTTGGCGTGCCATCGCCAAGGACGTCCGGGCCCTGGGGGTCCACTACAGACGGGGCACCCACTGCCGAAAGAGGTGGGAGGACATCCGCCGCGGGACCAGAAAGACCGCCGAGTCTCTGCTGGGGATGGCCTCCCAACGTAGGAGGGGTGCCAGCCGCCAATTGACCCCCCTGATGTCCCGGATCCTGGCGGTGGCCTACCCCGATTTGGATGGGCGCGTGAGGACATCACAGCAGACACAAGGGGGTGAGTATCAGCACATTCTGCTATCTTTGCGCGCAGTGGAGGTGTCTGGGTTGGGGAGGAGGGCTGTGGGTAACTCAAGGCCAGGGCGCTTTCTGTAGGCTAGTCCCCTCTGTTAGGCATGGCCCTGTGCCCTCGCCCCCCACCTCTGTAGGGTGCCAAGTACAGCTATCCATGGTCCTGCATCACCCATGTGTGCACTTGTCGTCCATAGACCTGTAGGCCTAGTCACAAGAACTGAGTAGTGTACCCCGATTGCGCAGCATAGTGCAGGGGGCTTCTGTGTCTGTCCTCTCCGCCAACGGTGTTGCCAATGCATGCACTCAACCTGTCTTCATTTCTCCCCCCCACCCATTTTCTTTTTCTTCCTGTGCATGTGTGCATTAGCATCATCAGGCGGAGGAGAAGTGGCATCGGCGCACGAGGGAGCTGCATCTCACATGGCCCCGGAGGGCCATGCAACCGACTCCGAGTTCACCAGTGAGACGGAGGGCGAGGGGAGCTCCACAACGGGGACCCGTGGAGACGTCAGCGACACCGACACGTCCTCGGAAGGGAGCTCCCTTGTGGTGGCGGCAACATCCGTGCCCACCGCCACAACAGGTACAGCCGCCACCCAGCGCACCAGACCCGCCCTCCCAGCAGCCCCTCAGCCTTCGCTCCGTGCCCGCTCACCCAGGAAGGTGGGCATCTCCTTCGCCCCAGGCACCTCAGGCCCTGCCCCAGTTACCCCTGCTGCCCTCAGTGAGGAGGTCATTGACCTCCTCCAGACCATCATTGTTGGGCAGTCTACCCTTTTGAATGCCATCCAGGGTGTAGAAAGGGAGGTGCATCGGAGCAATGCATACCTGGAGGGCATTCATTCGGGTCAGGCTGCCCATCAGCGATCGTTCAACGCTCTGGCCTCAGCACTGACGGCAGCCATTGTCCCTGTCTCCAGCCTCCCTCTTCTAACTCCCTCCACCCAGTCCCAGTCTCCTGTTCCTCAGCCTATCCCATCCACACCATCAGACCAGCCTGCACACACCTCAACACCCAAGGGCAGCTCATCCAGACATAAGCACCACAGATCCCACAAGCATTCACACAAACAACATCCAGATGCAGACATGCCAACAGTCACTACCACCTCTGTGTCCCCCTCTTCCTCGTCTCCCTCCTCCCTCCCTGGGTCAGAATTGCATTTTTTGGACCGCCTGCCTGTTGGCGGGTTGGCCGCCGCTTTATCACCGACCACCAGGGTTAGAATGACCCCCATAATGTGTACCTAAGAATGGCAGAACATCAGATTTCACTTTACTCAGTTACTAAATGTCTAACTTAACACAACATTGGCACCATTTGAGGGCAGCATACTCTGTGCTATAATTAGTGATGAGAAGATGTATGCGATGTAGTAGCATGGTGACTGGGGTCAGATGGCTAGTCCGTTTTGCTGCATAATGCGGTGATGGGGAGATAGGCTGATCAAGGAGCAGACAATGCAACGGCAGCAGAGTGTTAATATCTGAGAGCTATATTTACACACACCGGTATTTAGGGGAGTTTAGATCATCTTTGCCAGCCTCATGGAGTTGAAATAGTATGGTATCCCATTCAATGGAGATAAGATGTTTATGGATGCTTTTCGCCTCCTCTCATCGCAGTGACTTGCCCTCAGCTTCAGCCCAGTGGATTAATGATTATTGCCACAATACCCAAAGGGTGATGGGGAGCTGTTTCTCTCCATTTTAGGGTAAGAGGCTACTAGCAATGCCACGTCAATAAATGGGGACCCAACCTTGTCCTTGGAGCGCTTAAATAGTCCTAGGGTTTCCTAAGTGTCAAGGCCACAACATTCAGTGGTCATGTGTAACATGTTGATTACAGGGCACCAATACTGTAGCATAGAGGACCAACTCTAAAGCATGTGGCAGAGGTCCGCTTGTGGAGTTCTGCATCGGGGACATACAAAGTGGGTGTCCGGAAATATGGCTGAGCTTATCAGGGGTGAGGTAAAGTCTATTGAGAATTGGATGTTTCCAAATCGAGCACTGCAAGATAAAACATGGGGGTACACACTAACCTTGTTTCATCGTGCGTGGCACAAGGCTCTTCTTCCTATATCTGCCTTTCGGGGGTTATTCAGTCATACCTGTGTATGTTCTCTCAACGCCCGGTAAAGCCAGGTAATGATGCCGACCAGTGTACGTAGTAAAAGTGTTACGAGTGAGGATGTCTGACCGATACCGCAGACCTTTGCATGTCGCAAACCAGGATGATGTGTTTTTAAGTTAGGAACTCTCCCTTCTGTAAGCTGTATTGGTCTACTAACTCTTCAACAGTGAGAAGGTGACCCTCCTGGAAGAGATCTCCAAGACTATCTAAGTCCACTTCACTACAGTGATGCAGCTATAGTCCAGTAAGGGAACCCTTGCCCTTCGGAAAAAATACTAGCAAAATGGCTAGGGCATAAGTGATAACGTGTTAGGTAGTTGAAAACTTTGGTGGAGACACCCGTGAACTACCTTCTCTAGTCATCGTGCATCAAGGACATACTCAGTCCACTGTGAAAAGAAATGCAGTAGATCGGTGGGTGACAGTGGGCCTTGAGTAGTTCAAGTATGGTTCAGCGACTTGCCTGACAGCCAATATAAAAAGCAAGTGAAGCTGGGCCACCAAGCAGTATTAATCAAAGACAGGAATTAACTGGCCTCCCTTATCAAACAACAATTGTAGACTGCGTATAGCAATGTGGTGTAAGCCATTACACCTTATTAGGTCACCCGCAGTACTATCAAAGTCCCTAAAGAGCTTCCTGGTGGCTTGATGGGAAGGTTGGCAAAATAATATAAAGGCTGAGGAAACATTACCATTTTAGACAAGGCCATCTGACCTGTAACAGCCAGCGGGAGTCCCCTCTACAAGGTAACCTGTGCTTGCAAAGCTGTCACTGCTCAGACGAGGTTCCCCTATTACAGGTCCTGTTCTGTATGGTAAATGTTGACCCCAAAGTCTCAGAAGGATGTTCCCTCGCAATTCAACTTCCCCCTCCAAGAATATCCATTACGTATCTGACTCTCTCTAACAATACCTATTACGTATCTGACTCCCTCATAATCCATTCCTACAAAAATCTCAGATACACCACCTTATAGAATATATTCAAGTTGAGAGGACCAACACCAACTTAATCTCTTGGTGAGTTCTACAGGGAAGAAGAAAGACTTCTTGGTGGCCTCCCCTGCCATACAATTTTCAATAGATTCCAACACTGACTATTCAATATGCATGGTCAGCACCTAAAAGACAAAGGAGGTTGTTAGAAATGGGGTCTTTGGTTGGCAGTCAGGTCAACCCCTGTCCAAACAAGGACCCTCACTCTAGTCAGGGTAAGTCACACACAATCCAAACTATCCTGTGCCCACCCTCTGGTAGCTTGGCACTGAGCAGTCATGCTTAACTTAGAAGGCAATGTGTAAAGTATTGGTGCAATAAATCATACAATAACACAATATAGCACCACAAAAATACACCACACAGTGTTTAGAAAAATATATAATATTTATCTAGATATTTACAGGTCAAAACGATCAAAGATGCAATAAGTAAATGTAGAGATATCACTGAAAAGTGATTTAAAGTGTCTTAAGTCTTTTAGAAGCAAACCAAGTCTCTTTTTAGGACAAAGTACCTGGTTCATGTGAAAAATATCCGCAATGGCCCGCAGAGGAGGAGAAGTGTGAAAACAAAGGGGGGGTGCGTCGATTTCTCGGGCCGCACACAGTGATGCGTCATTTAGTTTCCACGCAGGGACAGCTGTGCATCGCTTTCCGGCGCTCGGTCGTGGATCCTCTTTGGGTATCAGGGTTTTCAGACGCCCAGGGGTCTGTGCGTGGAATCCTGGCCTTGTGGAGCGGAGTCAAAAGCGCTGCATCATTTCCATGGGCGTTGAGTGGAAATTTCTTCCGCACTGCAGGCGCTGTGTTGATTTCCCCTCTAGAAGTCAAGCCACGTCGTCCCAGGTCGGCTGTGCGTCGATACGGTGGGCCATGTGTCGAAGTTCCAGTCGCACTGCAGGCGCCGTTTCGCTCTTCTCCTTGCGAAGTCGGGCTGCGTCGTTCCGGTTCAGTGAGTAGTAAATTTCTCACCACAGGGCAGGCTGTGCATCATTTTTAGCAAGCTGTGCATCGAAATTTCCCCGCACAAGGAGTCCAGTTGCAATAGAGAATTCTTTTTGGTCCTGAGACTTCAGGGAACAGGAGGCAAGCTCTATCCAAGCCCTTGGAGAGCACTTCTTCACCACAGCCAGGGAGCAGCAAGGCAGCAGAGCAACAGCAAGGCAGCAGTTCTTCACAGAAAGCAGTCAGGTGAGTCCTTTGGGCAGCAAGCAGTTCTTCTTGGCAGGATGCAGGTTCTGGTTACAAGTTTCTTCTCCAGGAAGTGTCTGAGTTGGAAGGGGCAGAGGCCTTGTTTATATACCCAAATGTGCCTTTGAAGTGGGAGAGACTTCAAAGAGTGGCTTAGAAGTGTACCAGGTCCCCTTTCAGTTCAATCCTGTCTGCCAGGGTCCCAGTAGGGGGTGTGGCAGTCCTTTGTGTGAGAGCAGGCCCTCCACCCTCCCAGCCCAGGAAGACCCATTCAAAATGCAGATGTATGCAAGTGAGGCGGAGTATCCTGTGTTTGGGGTGTGTCTGAGTGAATGCATAAGGAGCTATCAACTAAACCCAGCGAGACGTGGATTGTAAGGCACAGAAAGATTTAAGTGCAGAAAAATGCTCACTTTCTAAAAGTGACATTTCTAAAATAGTAATATTAAATCCAACTTCACCCGTCAGCAGGATTTTATATCACCATTCTGGCCATACTAAATATGACCTTCTTACTCCTTTCAGATCAGCAGCTACCACTCAAACAATATATGAGGACAGCCCCAATGTTAGCCTACAAAGAGAGCAGGCCTCACAGCAGTGTAAAAACGAATTTGGGAGTTTTACGCTACCAGGACATGTAAACTACATAGGTACATGTCCTGCCTTTTGCCTACACAGCACCCTGCCCTATGGATTACCTAGGGCATATCTTAGGGGTGTCTTATATGTAGAAAAAGGGGAGTTGTAGGCTTGGCAAGTACTTTTAAATGCCAAGTCAAATTGGCAGTGAAACTGCACACACAGGCATTGCAATGGCAGGCCTGAGACAAGGTTAAGGGACTACTTCAGTGGGTGGCACAACCAATGCTGCAGGTGCACTAGAAGCATTTAATCTACAGGCCCTGGGCACATATATTGCACAGTACTAGGGACTTATAAGTAAATTAAATAGTCCAATTGGGTGTGATCCAATGTTACCATGTTTAAAGGGAGAGAGCATATGCACTTTAACACTGGTTAGCAGTGGTAAAGTGCGCAGAGTCTAAAAACCAGCAAAAACAGTGTCCAAAACGTGGAGGGAAGCAGGCAAAAGGTTTGGGGTGACCACCCTAAGGCTGTCAGGTCTAACAGAGGTGCTGCAATATGTTCATCTTAACAGCCACTAAACAATCTCACATCCAACTTGGTACCATGAATCAACTCCAGCATATTTTCTCCATAGAGTTTCCCCAGTCAGAACATCAAGTTAATTTTCAAATATCAAATACTTGAGTGTGCTTAATCCTAAAGGGAACGATTTGCCTAATACTATCAAAATCATTCACATCTCAATTAAGGGGCAACAATTCTATCTTGTTTGCATTAACTTGAAATCCCAAAACCTCCCCACAACTATGATGGATTAGGAGCAGAGGTAAAAATGTAAAATGTTCCTCCTAAGGCACATTGTTTGCAAAAGCTTTTTCGGTGTTGTTTGAGGACTGTACCCCGCATAAAATTATGGATTAGTAGCTGTCAATAGGATGGAGTTTTCCAAAGGTGAGTTCCTCGGAGTTCCCTCTCGTTTTCTATGAGTTCACTTGAAGCCCCCTAGTGGAATAAAGCCATGTTCTCGATTGCTACCATCTATATATCTATCTGTGTGGACAATACGGAGCAGTGAAGTAATCAGTTAAATCAGAAAATCGCGGATATTACAGAAAACAAGAATAGTCATGTGGCACAAGGAAAAGGACTATACAGCCGTACCTAAAGTCTTATGAGACTAGAGAGAATGAAGGCCATGACCAGGTACTTTTCAATAAGAAGACATCAAAAAGCAGTTGTCCTGGTACCTCCAGAGTAATAGTTCCCGGAAGATATAGGAGCTCAGCAATACCAGTTCACATTCTGATCAGTCTTGCAACTAATAGGAAGATTAAGATCATCTGCAGCTACTTCAATCAAGACCACTCTGAAAAAGGACTGCTGTCACATAGTAGGCTGACAAAACCAACATGAGATACTTTTAATTTTTGAGACAGGCTCGGACTCTTAACTAGGTCTGGGTGATGTTTTTCAAGTGGTTGCAAAAAAAGGCAGTTTATAACGCATTTTGACCATGCTTGCGGAACAGTTTTAGAGGTAGATGTTTTCTTGGTCCGGAATCACTGTATCGTAACCATTATTCAGTTTATATCTTTTGGGCCTCGTCTCCTGCTTTACATGCCTAATTCTCATTCTTTTTCAAATTTTTGCACGTTGGTCATTTTGTTCCTTTTCACATGTTTTTTCTTGTTACTTGTGTTTCTCAGCTTCTATACCTCTTTTGCCTTATTCCTCACTATACATACCCTCCCAGGTCCCTTGTCATTCCTCTTTGCGCATGGAGTCCTTGTTTCTCATATTCCTGGGAATACACATCTCCTGTTCTTAACATTCTTACTCGTGTCCCTTGACTTACATACCTCCTGCTTTCCTTGTCGTTCGTTATCATGTGTGATCTTCTTGTTCCTTGCATTCCTCAACATTTTTGTGCCTTACAGTCACTGTGCAGCAAATAGCGTTCTTTAGCAAAAGAATCAACCATATTGAATCCAGAGGAACTGGCCTCTGAATGATCATCCTAGTCCTCCGTCTTTTGTGCTTTAAAAAGTCAATTTGTGTCGCTTAAAGAACCAGACTAAGGACCCAAGACCCAGGACTCCCAGGATAAGGAATCTAGCAGCCCAGGAGGATCAACAGGCAGCCAGCAGGTCATTCACCACCACAACAAAAACCTAGAGGCAGCCAGTAGCAGATCCACCTCTCCTAAATCCCAGCCTTTCCCCATTACTCTCCCCCTTAACTCCCCTCGTCCCTTCCCACTCTCAAAGGGATGTATTTCCTCTATAACCCCTCCACCACTCTCCTTTCACTTCCCTCTTTCCTCCATTTCCAGTCCTCACTCCGTCAGTTGTCACAGTTCTGCTTTTTCCCTTTTTACAAATTATATTTATTTTATTCTTCACCCCTGCAGCACCATGGATGTCACAACTACCACCACCACTGTGGCCTTGGCAGAGTGGACAGCAACCACCACTATGTTCGCCTCAGTGGAGAGTACACCATCACCAGCAGCACGGTCACTACTGTTGTAGCACTGTTATCAAGATAACGGATGCCATCTTTCTGTTTATACCCAGTCCCAGTACATTTCTTCGGTGCTCCCCATTCACTGTGGATGTATTAGGCTAGTAGCTGCCTGCGTTTTATTGCAGCATTCTGTCCCTCCTATCACCTCCCATCTCGCTGTCGTGTTTGGCTTTATTCCAGTGCTGTCCTCCTTTACCTATGACTCCTAAAATAAGCTTATTTTACAAAAGAAACATGTGGTCGTTCAGCTCACTGCTCACAAAGTCCACAATATGCCCTTTCTGGTTGCTTCTATGTTTAGCTACATTCTATGGTGTGAAACTTGCTTAGCCGCACATCACATCTCAAGTCGCTCTCTCTCCAGGGCCCCTCCCTGCCAGCACTCACAACATTGCACACAAGGCATTGCTTATCTCCTTTATTGGGGCCATACAACTTCTCAGGCTGCTCTGCTCCTTGAAATGCGAGGCAGGAATTCTTGCAAAACTTTCATTCTGTTAAAATAAAACAAAAAACAAAAAAACTTTCCCAGCCTTATTTTCCCATTTCTGTTCAGATGTTTATACAATGCGAGGTAGAGCAGTCATCTCCTCGACTCTCAAGGGCTTGTGATTTCTGATGTCAGTAGCCACCAGTGACCACCAAAACATGGCAGGAAAAGATTAAATTATGAGATAGGGATGACCAATTTACACGGCAAGAAAAGTCTAGTTCTGAATTTACAGTGCCAATAGGTCTAACTCAAGACCTATTGCTTTGCAAATGCTTGTTTTAGTATGTAAGCAGGATAGGACAGCAGTTCTTAGGGATCTGAAGAGACCACCCACTTATGACGCAAAACAGCATTACATTTTCCAAGCAGTCCCGGGAGTGTAGGGCACCAGCACTCTATTTCTTGGGGCTGCTTGTCAATCACTACAGAGCAGCAAGACCCTTTTACAAGTTGCCATAGTGTGAAGAGTTGGGAAATGGTTGGGTTACATACTGCCTGTTAATGCTTTCACATGCATGCTATAAACAGATATTCTCTGCTCATGCTTTAGCGCGTAGAGTATCTTTTTACGGCATAGCTATATAGCTCCTTCTCTTTCTGTTTGGTCCATCATCTGCCTATGATTATGTCCCTGGAAATGCTTGGAGGGCATGGCCCATGCACTGATAAAGATGTGCTAAGTCGCAGAGGCCAAGACACCAGTGCAGTCCTGTGCCAGTCGATGTGCCTCCATGGACGGTCTCTGCAGTGGTAGCAAATGCCCATGAAACCTATCCATTAAATATTTAGTATGCCCTCAAGGGATCACAGAGTCTGACTTGTGCAGTTTGGAACCTGCCGATGGGGCACAAAACAGGACACTTACATTCAAAGTCCTGAGCTGCCTGGGACACCCTGGCTTTACTCTGGCTGCAGCTGCAAACATGTGAGTTGACTATGTTTCTGGGATAATGTCCTGTCATGAGCGGATTAAAAAATAACTTACCTCATGTAGCTATGGAATTCTGAGGGCAATATTCATTGTTCTTTGTATAATGTTTGGTGCCGTTTTGTTTCTGGCAGTATCTCGGAGTTGTTGAATTTTCAACACGATAATTCTTAGGTGCATTTATCTTTGTTGGGCAGCCAGGCTGGCGGCTGCCCTCCTTTGTATGGCCTGCATTTAATATGGCTAATAAAACTTGTTATCTCGTATTCTGTGAAGCTCCCTGCTCTAATTGAATGTAATATCAACTCTTGTGCCAGCCAACACAATGCATCACATTCTGACTGCATTTCAAAGTACTACAATGCTCAAAGTGGGTAAGAATGTTGATTCTCAATTGATTAAAATAATGAGCATCCAGGTTGTGGAAACTTGCCTTGGTGGGATGTGTTCATACATGTAACAAAGGTGGGTGAGCCAACATATTAACTGGAAAAGCCAAAACAAAGGTCGTGCACAGCCGAGCCTTGAAAATAACCCCCTTAAATTATATTTCTGATTGAAATAATTATATTCCATACACCGAGAAACATTTCTGCCTGGCCCTAATGGTCATGCTAATAGCTAACAGCGAACTAAAAGGCTACTCCGTTGTCATGTGTACCTCATATGTGGCCTAGATTCTTATTATACATGAAGTAACAGTTTAGGCTAGTAAAGCAATTACATTTTTTTGTACACCACAAATCCTGAACTCACATATTCGATGGTGTCTAGGAACACCCAAATTGGTCAATCAGGGAGGCTGAGATTGTTCTCACATTTCCCAGTTTTATACTACGCAATTCAGCCAGTAAATGGGTGTTTATCACCTTCTGACACCAAAGGTTAATGCTCTGTCCTTAAATAGTTGGAGGATGAGATTACTGTGTGGGTGACAGGAAGAAAGTACATTTATATTTTTTGAGGTTCTATACAGCACAATCCTTGCCCAAGCACGTAAAAGTACTTGACACAAGACAACGACTATTCCACAGCTTCATTCCAGCAAGGAGAGATTTAAAGCCCTGAAGTCCTTCATCAGTTTTTGTGATCTGCAAAGTCTACTTTCTTTGTTTATATCATATGGCCTTTTGCAGGAGCAAGCACAGATAGAGAAAAATGTGTTAAGTGATTTGCCCAGAGCAGCATAACCAGCACTGGGCACAACCACAGGATGTCAATCTCTCCTGGCAAAATGATGACTTTGTGTAATGTAACTGGTGCTCCTATAAAGCACTACAATATCTTTGGGTTGAAATTCCACAGCCAATAAACCGACCTCCAGAAAGGGGGAAAGGAGTGATGCAGGGAAGAAGAGGAGGTGTACATGGACAACTGGTGGCGTAAAGAAAGAGAGTACAAGGATAGAGGAATTCAGAAGCTGTGGAGAGGGAGACGGACCTTATAGAGATGAAGAAGTAAAGTAGTTGTGGAATGCGCAGAAGCTCTAGGGGTAAAGGAGCTGTCCAGAGGCAAGGGATGTGAAAACATAATTATGCTGTTAAAAACACAGGAAGAACGGAGTATACTGACGCTGTAGACCAGTAGAAGGAATGTGGTGGGCACAGGATATGTGGAGCATGTGCAGGATCTGTAGAGGACCTGAGGGGAGGCACAGGAAGTGTTGGAAGGTATGGGCCCTGTAAAGAGGTACAGATGCCTTAAAAGAGTGCTGGAGCTGAAAGGATATACAGGAGGAATGGGTCAGGAACTGCAGAGGAATACAGGATCTTAGGGGAGCTGTGGGGGTCGGGGCACTCTCACTGTACAGGAGCTGTACTGCACACATGCTGCAAAGGAGTGTAGAAGCTTTAGGGATCTGCTGAACATGCAGAGGGGCTGTTAGGGGAATACTGGACCCATGCAGGGGCTTCAGAGGGGTAAAAGAGCTGTGGCAGGAACTGTAAGGGTACAGGGGCCACAAAGAGGCACTGGACCCGCACAGGTGCTGCAGAAGTGTATAGCAGCTGTAGGGGGTACTGGATAGGTCCTAAGGCTGCGGAGGGGGACTATAACCCCACAGGACTTGTGGTGATCAGCAGGCTCAGGACAACAGCGTTTGAGTGCCGACACTCACAGCTGCTCTACAGGAAGTAAATTCTCTGCTCCCCTATCCCCTTCTGCTTTTGTCTTCATTCCCAGAGCTCAGGAAGCTTCACACCCTGTACCTGCATACACCATGGTTTGTTTTCCCCCGGAGGGAGCCCCTTCCCCCAAACCCACTTACTAAACATTGGGCTTGCTTGCACACATAAATTTGTAATTAGTTTTACACCGCATCACTTTCAAAATCCACCAGCCGCCAATGGAAGCATACACAAAAACACCACCCTCAGCAGGTCCTGTCACTCCACAAACAACAGCACAGGAAACACTAATGGAGGCAGTTTGCATGGTAAGCAGAAGAGGCAGGTGCAAGTGCCAAGAAAACCAGACAAAACTGCACACAGTATGACTAGGCTGTCCTGTTTACAGTGTTATTTATTTGGTGCATTTCAGTGGTGCTTTCTCAGTGTTCTCCAAACCTTTTGAAGTGAGTGCTTATTAATGTGTATTCAGTGTTTACAAAACATTCAGGGCCTGATTACAACTTTGGAGGACGGTGTTAACCCGTCCCAAATGTGACGGATATACCACCTACCGTATTACGAGTCCATTATATCCTATGGAACTCGTAATACGGTAGGTGGTATATCCGTCACATTTGGGACGGATTAACACCGCCCTCCAAAGTTGTAATCAGGCCCTCAGTTTTTTGCAGGGATGGTATAAATCACATATTTATTTAAATGAGACGTAATACATGGTATGCAGTAATCCTGCTGGCAGTGTGTCCAAAGGACTTATGTTTAACTGTGCTAAGTATAGAAAGACTATGTATTGCACTCTCACTTAAATCTCATTAGCCTTTCCCGAATCTCATTACCTTTCACACACACACACTGTCAGTATTCTGTCAGGACTATTAATGGATTTAAAAAGTAAGAGTGCCATCATTTTCGATGAAGAAATTTGTTACTGCCTACATGGGGCTTAGACAATTTTTTGATTTTGCATTTTTTTGTATTGCCCTATATCACCTTACGTTTGAATTTTGTAAAATAGCATTTTCACTATTCTGCTGATCTAGAACCTATTTATTGAGTAGGCTCTTTTACTTAGATAAATATATTCCTTGATTTTTGATGAGTTGGGATGTGTCTTAGCTCAGACAAATTACCTCATCAAAATGAGTTTAAACATGGCCTCCTGATTCATTTAATTGTGGATGTTCTGTTTGAGGTAAATATTGGGGTGCCAAAATTGTGGGTTCCTTTATGCCCACAAAACTGTGTAACCAGGAAGACCTGCTGCTACTGAATGTAGAGCAGCTGAAAAATGTTTTATTAATCACAGTTGGGGGTCATTCACCTACTCCTTAGTGAACAGTATAACATTGTAGGGATGGTAAACACTACCAACTGCATAGTACCTAGTGAAAGCTTTAAATTCTGACTTGCACCAAATTAATTTATAGCACTGGATTCTAAGCTACCGGAAGTGTAATGCTTTGAACATGCTCACCACTCTGCCTGAATACATGAAGGTGGTGCTGCGGTTGTGTGGCATTCATATCATCCAAATGTCCCCATTGCTAGTGTCTAATTTTAAGTCAGTCATGAGCTTTTAACAGACATCACATTGCATTCTGGAAGTTGAAATGTTGCTTTTTACATTGTAAGTATAGGCTCAAACAACCCAGCAGTAAATTGCAGTTGGGTACGGAGCAAGGATTAGTTTAAGATTCCTAACATGACAATAGGACACCTTGCAGCTATGAATTATGTTGGAATGTGCAAAGTCCTTTGTCATGCTTTCACCACTATCCCATACAAGTGGTGACATCACTGTTCACAGGTACCAGTCACTAAACCTTGCACATAATGTTTTATCTTGGGTGTTTGGCAGTTGACCAGCTATCAAAACAGGCATGTTAGAAAAAGGGGCTGGTATATCAAATGTATTTACCCATTTTGTGTCTGTGTGTAAATATGATAGTACATGTTGGCCAAAATTCCTATGAGCCAGCCATTTCACCAATGAGTGAAAGAATTATAAACTGCCAAAAGATAAAATATGATTTTAATACTCCAAGATTCTGTACAGTGTACAAAATAATGAGATATGGTCTAAAACATCCTTCTAAACCATACATCTTTACTCCAAGCACACATAACGTGAAGAAACAAAAGGAAAAACACAATATTTTAGTGTCATTCCTAAACAACAAAAGTCAAGCAGAATAATCTTAGAATAATCGTTCTTGTTCCTTATATAACAAAGCTACATTGTGTTGGCATCTTCAAAAAGAAATGAAAATGACTAATCCTCTCTTACTTTCCTTTCTTTGAATGGCATTTTAACTTCTGGTTTTGTGAGTGTTTATATATTTAAACTGATGAGGGCTGTTTCCTTTGCATTGGGGTTTTACCAGTTATTAGAGATTTAAACCTAAAACAGGATAGCCTAGGTATGACACCTGGTTTAGTTGTGTTTTGTTTTATATATGTTTTTTGTAACGAGATGCTAGCCCTCTGTTATAGCATACAGATGATGTTTTATTTTTGTTTTTCAGTACGATAATCCCAGAGGCCTTTTGTCCAGCTGCTTCCTCCATGTCTGCTTCATTTCTCCCTCCACCCCTTTTTTGGTGTTGCCCTTGCCCTATTGTCTTCTAAAGATACTACTTCTCCCCACCCCTTGCACAGGAGTCCTCTTGTGAGCCAAGAGCTGGAAAAGAGGCCTAGGATAGGAGAGGAAAACTACCTATGAATGGGCAGAGTGGCAGAGGAGGTATACAAAGAGGAACAGAGAGATGTGTTACGGCTCCACCTGAGAAGACAATATGCCTACCTAAATCTCTTTCTGCTTTGTTCACTGGCAGATGACAGGGAGATGTGTCTGAGGTAGTATGTGTAGTATTCAAGTGACTCGTAAGCAATGTGCCAGGGCAAGAGCTGGCAATTTATAAACACTTTGAGCATTGTGTTTTCTATCTTTTGATGTGCTGTGACTTCAATTACCATTTTATTTTGTTGTAATAAAGAGTTTGGGGGAGCACCAGAGTGCATCACCCGAGAAGGCCACAACCTGAAAATGGTGTGACAACCAAAGCAACAATTGGTTATTCCATGTATTACATGCAGCCATCCATCTATTTTAGGTACTTGGCCCGACATTATGAAGAGAAGGTGTGTGCAGTGGCAGCTTCAGAGGCTCCCTGAGCTTGTGGGGAAGGTGCTAGCGTTGGAGGAAGGCTTACTGGCTGCAAGGTCTGCCCAACCCCTGCATTTCACGTGGTTGGTCTGCTGGCAACTTCTTCAGAAGGCAAGTCGTGCTGGAGACTGGAGGGGATGGTGTGGGTAGCCAACTCCCGAGTAGAGATAGAGGTGAGCTGCTGGGCCACATGGGGATACTATGTGCTGCACACCAAACTATAGACGTGAGCTCTGTGCGTGAGGTTCCAGGCCTTTCGAGATCCACCTAGTAATTTTGTCAAACTGTAGTGTGGATAGCTCAGATATTCCTGGAGCTGGAGCGGGACCTCGGGGGAAAGTGGGGGCATCCTGTATCAGCGGTCGTGGCATGGAGATCTTCCCTTCCTGCCACATTTAACTGCAAAGCCTTAAGGCGTGGGCAGCAGTACATTAGGCTGGTGACTTCAGAATAAATTGGCCTGCTATACTGTGCTGCTGCCATGCTTATGGGAGTTCATGCCAACGTCTAGCTGTCCTCCCCCTCTGTCTGCTCCTTAATGCGTGCCAGAGCCCAGCTGAAGGAGGGGAACCATCTAAGTTGGGGATACAAAGCCACGGTGCTGCACTAGGATTTCTGCAGAGGATATTCCAAACAACACAATAGAAGTGGATGGCCTTACCGAAAGCCAGTTATGGTAGATACACCACAAGCGGTCAGAGTACCTTCAATGGCAAATATGAGGAGGACATCACAAATGCTTCCTATGCTGCTGAACGTTCTAGGCTTAACGGGCACAACAGATGCTGGCAGGCCTGCCTCAACTTTGAAACTAGGAAAGGTGTGCACTCAAAGGAGTGCACTGGAGATCAGAATGAGGAAAACTCTGATGCTCTAGAGGATGGTCCATGGTCTGAGGTAAAGTTAAAATGGCCCCTCTTTAAAATGAAAAGTAGCCTGATAACTGTAGACTGCAAGCTAGACTCCTTGACCTACCACCTGGATAATATGAAGGCTAAACTGGACAAGCAACAGTCTTGCATTGACATGGCGCAGTAGCAAATCTAAAAACACTGAGGATAATGCAACAGTGCAGTTAAAGGCGCTAAATGCCTTATCTAGTGAACTTGTGAGAATCAAGTTAAAAAATGAAGATTCAGAACCACACTCCTTCAAAAGTAATCTCCCTGCAGTCTGACTCTCTGAATGCACACCTATGGGCAGCACCAAAGACTATATTGAGCAAATGCTTGTAGAAATGTGTGGAAGGGAAAATATTTCACAGATATTTGATGGGAAAAGGTCCCACCACACCCTAGTTCCTAGACCTGTGCCAAGTGGCATCCCATGGCACATCATCACTAAATTGCTAAATTAAAGGAGCCTGGGCATGGCGAGGGAGAAGAAAAAGATTCAACAGAAACTACTGTCTATTGCTTTCTAGCCAGACTTCACCCAGAGACTGCAAGATATTAGGAGGAAATTCATCCCAGTCAAGAAAAAGCTTCAAGAAAGAGATATTCAATATGTCGTGCTCTATTTAGCAAAACTCAGATTCATAATGAATGACTAAACATGAGTTCTCTGACCCAAGAGAGGCTTCCACCTTCTTGAAAATAAATCTCCCCCCCCCCCATCTTGGCAGAATGAAGGAGCAACTGTAAGTCTTGCATCAGAACAGCTTAGCAAAGTAAATCAAGGCCTTGACTTTAGGTTAAAAGCTCTGACCGACACCACACCTCTCCCCTCTTCAGAAGCTAGATATAATAGTTGATTTCATTGGCTAACTGTACTGCTGCTTGGATCCCTGTGAGACATATGGCTAAGTCTGTTAATGCCAGCCCTATAATAAGATTAAAGCAGCCCTATTTTGTTTGAACAAGTTAGGAATGCAGACATTATTCTCAAAATAGGTTGATCCTAATGTGGTAGATGGCACTTGCAGAAGACATAAATATGTTATCACAAGGCAGGTAACACAATCAAATACCTGTTCTGGCCACCCCCAGCAGAAAGCTAGGTAAATGGTTAAAATGAATGATGCAAGGTATATGAAAGATGTTCACCAAACTAGTCATGGGACTGTTATGATGTGTGCCACTGGGAACTTTAGGCCCAGCATGGGTGGGTGTGGTGGAGGGCAGAGGTGTTGGGGGAAGGGGAAGCAATAATAGTTCATAGATCTTAATTAAAGTTATACATAGCAGGCATTGGGAAAGTTAAATCAGAAATTATGCTAAAGTCAGATCTAACGGTGTACCGGGTCGGTAGCCAGTGAGCTGGAATAAAGAATTACAGTCACTACTAAGTTGACAGGGCCAATCAGCCCCTGAAAGACTTCGCCAGATTGTGGCCTATACTAATAGACATAACACTGTTGTAGCAAGAACCTGACTATGCTAAGGATTATCCACATAATATGGCCCAAAACTGGGGAGTGCGTGTACTTTCCACCATACTCCACATTTTTCAGTGGTATCCTTTCTGATCAAAAAAGACTAGATTTCAGTCATTAAAAAGCAGTGGCTGGGGGCGTGTCCAAGATGGCGGCGTGAACAGATGAGTCGATGAGTGCTCAGCCGACTAGGCCCAAAAACACGGCATAGCGGTCCAGAGACTCCCCTCCACAGCCGCCCCCAGGCAAACAGAGCACTATCACGGAGGGGACACCAGGAGGGAGCAACACAGCTCTGGAGCAGGGATGGCGGAGGAGCCGATTCCGGCCGTGCTGGTGAGGAGGCCTGGGAAACGCGGGCAGCGCTGGGTGTCGAGGGTGTGGGCCTGGGTGAGCTCCGGGTGGAGCATCGACGAGAGGAGGGGGCACTGGGGTGCCCGGATGGAGGAGTGAGGGGACACAGGCTCTGCAGGGCCAGTGTGAGGTGGGCGGGCCCTGAACCTGGACACTCTATCAGTGGCACAGACCGGACCGCAAGAGGAGTGGGACGTGGGGCCTGGCGGCTCCAGCGCAGAGCACTGGCCCCCGGCCCCTGAGCCATACCAGCTGGGAAGGGGACCCTGAACATCGGCCACCGGGGAACCCCGCAGCAGACAGGCGCCACAGACAGAGGGGTGTGGTGCGGACCGGGCCACAGCGCCCCCCTCCTGAGCATACTTTTCGACCGCAAGCGAGATGACCCACAGTACGGTGCTGCAGAGAACAGTCGATCAGCGACAGCAAACGGGCCGCGGTGGTGACCAGCCCATGGGGTGCGGCGGAGGGGGCTGCCTCCCCCAGAGGGTTTGCGCAGAGACCCCCTGCAAGCAGAAGCAGACAGTGGCCTCCTCCAAATCTAAAAAAGATCAGTCGGTCCGGGAGATGCTGACCAGATTCACACCAGCATAGAGCAAACACGCCGATGCTCCCACACAATCACAGGTGATCACAGACAAAGGAAATGTGGAGGACAATGAAACAGCACCAGTTACGAGAGGATTCCTTACCACCCTGTTCAATTCCCTGAAGACGAATCTCCGGGACCTGCGGAAGGATCTCTCTCAGGATATGCACGAGCTGCGTGCCGATCTTACCTCGTTGGGGGAGTGAGTGTCAGGCATAGAAGACAACGAGGTAATCAGAGGAGAAGAAGTTTAACAAATACAAAAAGAGATCCTTTGCTTGCGGGAACAGCAGGAGCAACTGCCGATCATGACAGAGGACCTGGAAAATCGCTCCCGCTGCCACAACATACCAATTAGAGGAGATCCTAATTTAGCTGAAGGGGACGATATCAGAGAGTAAACTACAGCCCTGTTCTGCTCGCTTGGGCCCAGAGAGTAAACAAGAGATGTTACTGGACTGGGTCCACAGAGTAGGCTGACCAGGGGGGACTGGGTCGCGTCCTCCAGACACTGTAGCCTGTATCCACAACTTCCTGACCAAAATGAGGAATCAACCTCAGATCCAATTTAGGGGTCGCACCTTGCTGTTATAGCAGGACCTCTCTCTGCGTACACTACAGAGGTGTAGGGAGTTTATGCCCATCACAGACTACCTCCGGTCTCACTCCACGTCCTACAGCCGGGGACACCCTTTCAGACTCATATTCCGCTGCGGCGACCAGACATGACAAGTGAAATCACTTCATGAGGCCCGACAAATTCTAAACATGGAGGAGGACGCTACCGGTGCGGGGGCCCGGGTGGGGAGCCCCTTGAGAGTGGCACCGGATGGAGACGAAAGGAACGGAGACCGCCGCAGCCATCGTCAGCAGAGAGAGCACAAGAAAGAAAATCTGTCCTGAACAGCATCGCTGTCGGCGCCAACACATAGCTGTCGACTGCTGCCGACCGCTGGTGGGAGGGATCCATGGGCCTCAGCGAGGGCCCCAGCCCGATAGCCACTGACATGGGGCCTGGGCAGCGGAGCCTCTGGAAGGCTTACCCAGACCTCACGAGACACCCCTGAGCTTTGCTCGAAGCCCCGCCTATAGTGGACCTCATATAGAGGACTTGGTTATTGTTAGATGAGCACCTGTTGTGCCACCCTGTTAACAATAGTCTTCTCCCGCAAGAGATGCCATAAGACACAACTGCCTGCAGACTCCTACATAGGCACACAATACAATATTATCCCCCGGATACTGGCTACCCACAACACACAGGTGTCATAGCTTTCCCTCTCACACCCACACACTTGACACTTAAGTGCCTGAGCCTCAACGTCCGAGGCCTCAATAATCCCTCAAAGCGGCTAGCCATCCTCTCCTTCCTCGAGCGGTCAGAGAGCCACATATGTCTACTACAAGAGACAGACTTGCTATCCAAAGACACCTATCGAATGCGCTCCAAATGGTTCCCTCAACAATACTGGTCCTCAGTTTCCACGAAACAAGGGGGTAGCGATCTTGGTTTCTAAAACATTCCCTGGGGAATTCCTCACCAAAGTTCATGAGATAAAAGGTTGATATTTAGCCTACAGGGTGCTGACAGAATCATTCCATTTCACAATAGTTAATATTTATGCACCTAACACACATCAAGAGGCATTGATGACACAGCCTCTCTTTCCAACGTTGCCCACCCCTGACACAGCAATACTCGTGGGGGGTGACTTCAACCTTGTTATGGACAACGACCTAGACCAGTCAGGGCACAGACATGGGCAGGCGGGCACTCTCTCCCCAACAGGACTTCACTGGCTCGCAGACTGTGACTTGGTGGATACATGGAGCAATGCACATCCAAACCTCTGAGACTATGGGGCCAGAAGTAGGAAGCCTTTTGCATTTCGCAAACTGCGAAAAACGCAGGTTTGCGGCATGCAAAAGGCCGAACGCGATGCTCATCCTCAAATTGGGAGTCGGTACCGACTCGCAATTTGAGGATGCGACTCACAAATAGGAAGGGGTGTTCCCTTCCTATTTGCGACCGCATCGCCATACTGAGTTGCTTTGTGAGCGCGAATGCGGTCGCAAACCAACTAGGAGTTACCCCCAGTGTCACACTGGAGGTAACTCATTCGCAAAAGGGAAGGGGTCCCCTTGGGACTCCTTCCCCTTTGTGAATGCCTAAAAAAAAAAATTTCAGAGCAGGCTGTGGTCCTATGGACCACTGCCTACTCTGAAAAAAACGAAACCAAATGGTTTCGGAAGTTTTTTCTTTTTGCAACACGTTTTCCTTTAAGGAAAACGGGCTGCAAAAAGAAGAAAAAAAAACTGCTTTATTGAAAAAGCAGTCACAGACATGGAGGTCTGCTGATTACAGCAGGCCACCATCCCTGTGAGTGCAGGGACACGCTATGGGGTCGCAAACTGCGACCCACCTCATTAATATTAATGAGGTGGGTCTTTGCGACCCCATAGCGAGTCGCAGAAGGTGTCTGAGACACCTTTCTGCATCCCATTTTGCGAGTTGCAATTTGCGAGTCGGTCTGACTCGCAATTTGCAAGTCGCTAAATATTCCTTTCCTACATCTGGCCCTATATATTTTACTCAGCAGCCACAAAATGATATACACGCATAGACTACTTCCTAGCCTCTTCAGCGTTCCGAGCTCGCATCCAGTCGACTACAATAGAGCCACGTGCTTTGTCAGATCATGCACCTATAATTTTAACAGCCCAAGTTGATATGAATCTCACCCAAGGACCCGGATGGAGGTCCCAGGATACGATCCTACAGACGCAGGGTTCGGTGGACACTTTGAGATGCACAATCAGACTACTTTACCCGAAACGATGATAGACACACCTATTTAACAACACTACGGGAAGCTCTCAAAGCAGTGGTGCACGGAAGGTGATTTCTCTCTGCAATGGAAAACAAAGCCCGGAAAGAACAGAGGGCATTGCTAGAGCAGAAGGTAGCAGAACTGGAATCTTCCCACAAATGCACTTGAGCGAAAGCCCATCTCCAACTGAGACGATTAGATTGGGATCAAGCCGAATATGATCCAGATGATTGCACAAAATACATAGAAGATCTTGACTGCCAGAGATGTTACCTCATCGCCCTTTTACTGAAAGCTGATATTGAGCAGAGTCTGGGAGGAGAGGCGGTGATGTGAAACATGTTTGCCTTTAGCAGGAAACACAGCCTCCTCGACTGCTGATAACTACAGCTTATAACTGTAAACAGGTATACAGTGCGCTGATTCTATTGAAAAAACTTTAGACTCAAGTTGTATTACTCCATGCTCTCCTAGAGTCTCGGAGGAGAGGCGGTGATGCGAAACAAGTTTGCGTTTAGCAGGAAACACAGCCTCCTCGACTGCTGATAACTACAGCTTATAGCTGTAAACAGGTATACAGTGCACTGATTCTATTGAAAAAACTTCAGACGCAAGTTGTATTACTCCATGCTCTCCTAGAGTAGCACATAGAAGTAGGTTTTAGAGTGTTAGATTTTTACATTTTAACCATGGTAGAATTGCTAAGTATATTCTTGTTGTTCTCAACATGCCCTTGTGTTGTTTTAAATATATTCTGTGTGGCTGTTCTAGATTTCCTAAGCAACAAGATAAGCCTATTTAACAAAAAAGCATTTATTTCAAGTTTTTTTTTTTCTTAGTGCAGTTTGTGTGTGTGTTATTGAGAAGAACTAAATAGGTTTGTTTCAAATCACCACAGCGTCCCTGGATCCCTGTTTACACTCTATTAGTAACCCAGAAGTACTGACACCACTTCAACCATGTTTTGGGGGTGTGGGTTCTGAAGGGCTACAAATGTATATTCTAGCATTGGTGCACTGAACTCAATTCACTCGTGTCACCTCTAGGTGTGAAAAGAAACCTTGTAGAGCTGAGCCAAAGACTCAGTATACATACCACAAATTGGAAAAGGGATCAGGCTGTCTTTGTCCTTTGCTGTTAAACTTAATCTAATGAAGATTTAGAGGCTGCTTAACGTACACTATTGTTCCAGAACGTCCCCATCTCACTAAACAAGGATATTCTTTGTACAACTGAGGGCACTTTTGAACAAGCTGGAAAAGGCTGATAAACAACCTAGAATAGGTCAGAGTAAAGTTATTTACTGTAGATGGAGGGACTAGGGGCGCTGCCCCTAAATTCGAAATTTATTAGCTAAGGTCTCAAGTGCAGTTTATGCACTTCTGGTTTTACAACAGTAGGTGCACTCCTCCCTATGACCTTCAAAAAGGGCTGGCGAACCCAGTGTCTTAGGTACTGCTTTAACCCCTTGGGTGCCTGGGATGGAACCCACTAGACACCAGGGAGTTGTTTTTTGTTTTAAAAAATGAAGAAGGGAACAACCCCTTGAGCAAGGGTTGCTCCCCTGGGGGACAATTATTTATTTATTAAGCCATTTCTGCCCCCCCAGGGGGCAGATCGGCCTATTTTAATGAGGCCGATCTGCCCCCAGGGGGGTTGAAGCCATTAGACACCAGGGCTTTTTTTTTGTTTACTTTTTTTCTTTTAATGGTGAAGATGAGCGCCCCTTGATCAAGGGTCGCCCCCCCCCCCCAGGGGCAATTATTTATTAAGCCATTTCTGCCCCCCCGGGACAGATCGGCCTACTTGACACCGGGGATCATATCTTCTTTTTTTTTCTTTTATTGTTTACACATGGGGAGTGACCCCTTAGGCAAGGGTTGCTCCCCTGGGGGGGTGTATATTGACCATTTCGGCCCCCCTTGGGGGCAGATCGGCCTATTTATATTAGGCCAATCTGCCCCCAAGGGGGAGCAGAAACCACTAGACACCAGAGTTTTTTTTCTATCATTTCAATTTCATGCAAGGGAAGCGATCCCTTAGGCAAGGGTCGTTCCCCTGTGGGGCAAATATATTTTAGGCCATTTCTGCACCCCTTGGGGGCAGATCGGCCTACTTTATTTAGGCTGAAACCACTAGGCAACAGGGATTTTTTTTGTGATTTGGTTATTTTTTTACTAATGTGGAGTGACCCCATGGGCAAGGGTCGCTCCTCTGGGAGGCAATTTTATTTTAGGCCATTTCTGCCCCCCCTAGAGGGCAGATCAGCCTATTCTTCTGTAGCCAATCTGCCCCCAAGGGGGTCAGAAACCACTAGACACCAAGGATTCTTTTTTTTGCGACAATTTCATGCAAGGGGGGCGACCCCTTAGGCAAGAGTTGCTCCCCTGCAAACAAATTTATTTTAGGCCATTTCTGCTCCCCTTGGGGGCAGATTGGCCTATTTCGATTAGGCATCTGCCCGTGGGCAGAAATCACTTAGGCACCAGGAATTGGTGTGTGTGTGTGTGTGTGTGTTTTGTTTGGGGAGGCAGTCCCTTGGGGAAGGGTCGCTCCCCTTTGGGGCACATTAGTGTTGGCCATTTCTGCCCCCCTTGGGGGCAGAAAGCCCAGAGAAGACTAGGGAAGATTTGTTTTAAAAAAAGAAGGGGGGGGGAGAGATCGCCATACCCCCAGCCCAAATTAATGGGGATAAAGTTGTTCTGCCCAAAGAGGGCAGATGGGGCAATTACCCTAGATCCACACCCGGGGGAGGGGGCAGAAAGCCTACTCGATGCCAGGGAATTTTTAAAAAATAAAAAAATTGTGGGGCAGTGGCTACCAACCAGTATGGGCATGGTGATGCCCCCAACCCAACTGAAGGGGGTAACAGTCTTTAAACTCTTGCCCCACACACTAAAACATCCTATCCCATGGCAAGCAAGAGGACATTTGATTATTTTGAGTTTTGGTTATACATTTGGGCCAGAAGAGCTTGTCTAACTCTCAAAATCGTCACACTTGGAATGGTGAAGGCTGCACTTTTTGGGACACTGCCATGTAGAAAAATCTACGAAACCTAGACACATCTGAAAACTAAACATCTGGGCGAATCCAGGGTGGTGTGCTTCTCATGCACCTGCACCATTTTCCGACCTACAATGGCCTGCAAACATCCAAGTTTGCTTGAAATCACACATTTTCCACACATTTTTGTGATGGAACCTTCCGGAATCTGTCGAAATCCACAAAATTCCAACCACCCATCACTGTCGCAACTATACCAATAAAAATTCGGCCCCACTTGTCAGCCTAAAAATACTTTTTTCCAAACTGCCCTTTTGTACCCCCTGAATTTTGACATGTTTTTGGCTCTTCCCTGTCACAAGCACTTGGCCCACCTACACAACTGAGGTATCATTTTTATACGGAGACTGAGGGGAACATTGGGTGGTAGGAAATTTGTGCCGGTGTGGTGATTCCACAGAGAAATGTGGGAAAAATGTGCTTGTTTAGCTAAATTTGAGGTTTTCTGAGGATTCTGGGTACAAAAACACTGGGGGATCCACGCAGGTCACACCTCCCTGGACTCCCTCGGGTGTCTGGTTTTCAGAAACGTCTGGGTTTGGTAGGTTTCCCTAGATGGCTTCTGAGCCCAGGACCAAAAACGCAGGTGCCCCCCTCCGCAATAACATGTAGTTTTGTATTTGATCATTTTGATGTGTCCACGTAGTGTTTTGGGGGCATTTCCTGTCGCGGGCACTAGGCCTACCCACAAAAGTGAGGTACCATTTTTATCTGGAGATTTGGGGGAACGCTGGGTGGAAGGAAGTTTGTGGCTCCCCTCAGATTCCAGAACTTTGCAGCACCGAAATATGAGTAAAAAGTGTTTTTTTTTGCCAAATGTTGAGGTTTGATAAGGATTCTGGGTAACAGAACCAGGCGAGAGCACCACAAGTTACCCCATCTTGGGTTCCCCTAGGTGTCTAGTTTTCAGAAATGCCCAGGTTTGCTAGGTTTTCCTTGGTGCCGGACGAGCTAGCGGCCAAAATCCACAGCTAGGCACTTTGCAAAAAACAAACAGCTCTGTTTTCTTTCAGGAAATGTGATGTGTCTATGTTGTGTTTTAGGGCATTTCCTGCTGCAGGCACTAGGCCAACCCACACAAGTGAGGTACCATTTTTATCGGGAGACTTGAGGGAATGATGGGTGGAAGAAAATGTGTGGCTCCTCTCAGATCCCAGAACCTTCTGTCACCGAAATGTGAGGAAAAGGTGTTTTGTTTGCCATATTTTGAGATTTTTAAAGGATTCTGGATAACAGAAACTGGTGAGAGCCCCACAAGTTACCCCATTCTGAATTCCCCAAGGTGTCTAGTTTTCAAAAATGCACAGGTTTGGTAGGTTTCCCTTGATGCTAGAGGACAAAATCCACAGATAGGCACTTTACAAAAAACATGTCAGATTTCAAAGTAAAAATGTGATGTATCCATGTTGCGTTTCCTATCGTGGGCACTGGGTTACCCACACAAGTGATGTACCATTTTTATCGGGAGACTTGGGGGAACACAGAATAGAAGAACAAGTGTTATTGCCCCTTGTCTTTCTCTGCATTTTTTCCTTCCAGATGTAAGATGGTGTGTATTAAAAAAACATCTATTTGAGAAATGCCCTGTTTTTCTACATGCTGGTATGGGGACCCCAGAATTCAGAGATGTGCAAATGACCACTGCTTCTCAACACCTCACCCTGTGCCCATTTTGGAAATACAAAGGTTTCCTTGATACCTATTTTTCGCTCTTTATATTTCACCCGGTATACAATGAAAACCTATTGCAAGGTGCAGCTTGTTCACTGGCTCTAGGTACCTAGGGTTCTTGATGAACCTACAAGCCCTATGTATCCCCGCAACTAGAAGAGTCCAGCAGATGTAACGGTATATTGCTTTTGAAAATCTGACATGACAGGAAAAAGTTGCAGAGTAAAACGTGGAGAAAAATTGCAGTTTTTTTTCACCTCAATTTCAATATTTTTTTTATTTCAGCTGTTATTTTCTGTAGGAAAACCTTGTAGGATCTAGACAATGACCCCTTGCTCAATTCCGAATTTTGTCTACTTTTTAGAAATGTTTAGCTGTCTAGGATCCAGCATTGGTTTCACACCCATTTCTGTCACTAACTGGAAGGAGGCTGAAAGCACAAAAATAGTAAAAATGGGGTATGTCCTAGTAAAATGCCAAAAGTGTGGGTTTCTGATTCAAGTCTGCCTGTGCCTGGCTAATTTCTTGGGGTCCTCCAGGGGAACCCACACACTTTGGGTACCTCTAGATTCCCTAGGACGTTGGAACAAAAAGGACGCAAATTTGGCATGGGTAGCTTATGTGGACAAAAAGTTATGAGGGCCTAAGCGCAAACTGCCCCAAATAGCCAAAAAAAAGCCCTGGCACCTGAGGGGCAAAAGGCACAGTATTGAACGGGTTAATGTAAAAGCCACAAAGACCCAACAGAGATGCACACAGTTAAACGCATGGTATGGGCACAATATGAAAAGTAGATGGACCAGGTCTCTTTCCCGAGGATGCCATTGATTAATAATCCCAGAAAAGAGGCCACATATGAACCTGGGGTGTTCAAACGATTCCATAGCGGAGAATTACGAACGACTAGGGACGTATATACCAACAAACAATTAAGACACTGAGAGTATCTAAATGCGGGGGCTAGCACATCACTGGACGTGCGGATATCATAGGATGTGCCACCCTGCTGGTGTGCTATTCCCCTCAGTACCAGACGAGCCTATGGAGTGGAATCCCCTTACCTTGAATATGGTGAGCCCTTACTCATTCAGACTGATTATAACAATCTTTAACACTGCAGTGAATGGGATTGTAACAAAACACATGAAGAGTAGGAATACATCATCACGAGATTTACTAGTCCCAATGGGGTTACTGATGCCAACAGGCAAAAGAGGTTTCCCACAACAGGAGATATAGGTTAACTGACTTCAAATTAATAAACAGAGTGCTACTCCCTGGCCAGTATGATTCAGTCTGGCATGGTGGAGACCTCAATGTGCTGAAGATATGCTACTCCTGATTCAGGTCTCATGCAACTGGTACGGCACTGCTATCCAATTGGTTCCTTTTGGTCACAAGTAAATAGGGACAGTAAATACTACAACCGAGAACAGCTTGGAGTTACTGCATTGTTGGAGTATGCAAAAAGCATCCTGAAATTGTACAGGAAACAGGTGGCAATGGCTATATTTTTGGGGAAGAGTTGTGATGAAATTGGTACAGGAGAGCCACCTCGGTTTGAGGATTTCCTTATAGTTATATCAAGGTGTAAAGAGCTGCCAGAGGTGTAAGCCTCTATGATAATGATACCCAGTGCATCCCACTCTAGAGACATTTGAGGCCCACTTCCCATGTACTTGAGTAACCAAAATAGCTGACAGTGATGATATGTTAACAACTGTGATAATAACTGGCAAGATGTCCTTGAAGCAGATATTTAATAGCTGACGTAGAACTGACTTACGTACTACAGAACAGTATTACTAGGCCGCCTGGAACACCATATTAAGGCAACTTGTCGTGATAGCGCAGGTGTTTTAATAAAAATTATTAATGAGTATTCATGTATTCTGAATGATGAATTTCTGTAGAATTTCTGTAGAAAATATAACAACGTAGAAAAATAATGTACACATTTGAAAATGTGATTACGGTGAGTGGCCGTCAATGTTCACAAAGTGTATTAATTAATAGTATAATACTAAGAAATGTGGAGTATACGTTTGAGTAATGTAGTAATATGTCATATTAAGGGTTATATATTTTGTATTAGCTTTATTAATTGTAGGCCTTAACGCAGCAAAGGTCTTGGCCTAGTTGCCAGGCCTCTTGTCAAGCTGTATTTCTTAACGTTTAATAAATGGCTGTCCTAGAGAGTTAAATTGTGATTTTCCATTGTATTGTGTAAATGTGCACACAGTTGAGAATCTTTTTCTCATGAGAACCGACTGCTAGAGGATGCTGTTCTTGCTAATGTAACACTTTGTGTGTAATGTGTGTAAGACTGACTTTCTCAGATGGAGAACAATGGAGACACTGACTGGAGTAGGAGCTGCAACAATGTTGTTACTTGACAAGCCGGATGATGAGGACATTGCAGGACAACCAATCAACGACATGTGAACGGAGTAATAGTAGAATTCATAGATTTGGAGTTTTAGTTTTATTGGATAAAGTGTAAACATGTGATCCCTTGACCAATAGGGATTCGGGAAATAGTTTTGGTCAATTCAACTTAACAAGACTGTACCCAGAGAAGATAGTCTTTGCCCTTTTTCTTGCTGGGCGAAAGGTCAATATTTTCTTGTGCGTCTTGACAAGAGACATGCTTACCTTTAATGCTTAAAGACTTTGCGTTTTCTGAACTTTGATGCTGAATCTTGATGCCTTGCTGATCGACTGATGTCCTGATGACGAAGAATATCTTATCTTGCTGATCCAATTGAAGAGAGGTATAAATCGCACCTATGTGTCTGTTATGCTAATTTGCTTTTTCTTTCCAAGTACCAACCGCATGGTTTTGATAGAGCCATAGTTAGATGTGTTTCCAAATTCGTGTTACTAAATATTTTGCATGAAGCCCAACATGCTGATGCTAATCTGATGTTAGTTAAGGATTCTCACTAATGGAAAGTCTGCTAATCGGGAATAATGCTTGATGAATTTCTCTGCTGAACTTAAAAGTATGTGATAACGTTGACGCAATTGTCCTCATTATTAATTTGTACTGTAACCTTAGAATGTGTCATAGTTCAACCTTTTATTAGATGACGTTTTTTCCACCACTTTGGACAGCCAGTATTGTTTCTGTATGTGTTTAATTTGATTTTGAGGTTAATTTACATGACTTTAGCTTTGTTAATATAGGGAAATAAATATTCTAACTTTTACTAAAAGGTGTGGTTATTCATGACAGGAAGGTCATGATGCATGACAATTACTTACTCAATTTATTATTACTGTTATTGATTATTGTTGATTTTGTGCACTGGTTTTTTATCTGTATGTACTGGAATTATGGTGGGAACATATTAATTGTGAGTCAAAAGGTTCATCGACCTATTGGCGTCCCCTTACTTATTAAGGTCAGACGCGCTAACAGTCGTCATATGTAAACTGCTGTGAAAATGCCTATTTAATTTTGTCTTTTGTCAATGTTTAAATTTTTGTTGCAAAAATTTGTTCAAAAGAAAAGAAAATTAAAAGCAATAAATAAAGAGTTCTGAAAAAGTACTATCTGTCTAAATATTGGATTCCCTGTGTGAGGGAAGAAATGGTGTTGGTACCGCAGGGGTGTTGCAGCATTGTTTGAGGGAGGCCTGGCTGCTAAATACTACATTACAAAACAGATCGTGCCTTAGTTGTATGGGGATTAGACTTTAGCATAGCACTAGGAGGATGAACACATCACCACACCACTATTGTAGCTCTGTTCCTTTCTAGGTCTCTGCCACAACTTCTTCAGTAATGTTTTTCAACTGCTGCCCTAATTATTGGAGGTTAATAGAATGTTCAGCTGACAGGCGAGTAGATATTAGATTATTTAGAGGGAGTACAGAAGGTTACTTTTGATATCACTAGAACCACTACTGAAACACAATCATCCTGCTAACAAGATAACATCTTAATCTGACTGTTGAGTGAATTGCGTTTGTGCACATAAAATGATCCGTTCCTACGTGATACACCACCTGCCTGAACCTTTTGTTAAGGTGAAGCATTAGGTCTCGAATGTAATTTAGCAACTAATTATGAGGACTTTGCATTATGCAAGAGTTTTCACGGTTCAGCCCTGCAGTGGCAGAGACCACTTTCCAACTGCTGTTGAGCGTTGGTTGCCAAGTAGCTCTAAATTAAATAACATCAAATTGTTGGTCCCGGTAAATATCAGAACTTAAGGAAGATAAATCATAGATGATAAATCAATTAGTGTATTTTCTGTTGAAAACTTGATTAGGTTTTATTCTTAAACACAGGGGACCCCAAAGGAAAGTTCCAGGACGTGATAAAATCTCTTTTAGCTGACATTTCCGTAGGGCGTCATATCACACACGTCATCTAAACTAAATTGGTTTCACACTGACTACATGAGGGTAAAACGCATATTGTAGGAATGCGTGTGGATATGAGTATCTCAAAAGGCCTGCATCGCGTCTTTAAAGAGGCCGAGGTGCTTCAGAAATACGCTCAAAATGGCAAAAGGGAAAGAAAAAAATTGGTCCCTGATGGAAGAAATACTTTACACGCGGGATGTATGTAAGTTTTGGCTCTTAGTAGCCAATGGTGCAACAAGCCTCACCCACTCCCTTCTTCGGTGTATCTAAGTAATTTCTCTATTTTAATTTATGCACAATGGTGATTTTTCAGGGTGAACAGGGGTGGCTGTGCACCCCGGTGGTCTGTGTTGACAAAATAAGCACAATTAGTATAGGTATAATTTCATATATTGTATATATAGGCACTGTTCCTGATGTCCTTAGGAGGCCAGATTTATAAATGCCGAAACGCGTCGACTATAACAGTGGAGGAATGCGTGTTGGAATTTTCGAATAATTGGATGTTAAAAACATTGGATCGTATCGGATATTTTTACCAGCGATAGACTCTTGGCTGATGGACGATACGTCTTTTCCATTATTTGCATTACCTCAACATAATACTGCTTTCCACTGAATGGCTAAGCAGCTTATTGGTTAAAATATAACGGTGCTTAAAGGAACTATTGCTTCATTTGTTTTTAATATCGTTTTGGTTTTGCACAGCATTTTTATATTGTTTTTTGTTATTTAAAACATTTTTGTTTGTATCAGTCATTTGGCGATTATAGGGTTTGTTAGTTTGTCACACAGCTGCGAGAGTGTGACCTGTAGACACTAAGCATAATTTAATGTAATTGATTTAATTTAAATAAAGAAATATATTTTCTCAGTGGATAATTCATGTTTCCACTGAGTTACTTGGTTTTGTATCTATCCCTACTGGATTCCTGTATTTTGGTTTTGTTTCTGTCCCTGGTCCAGTGGAGTTAAAGGGCTTCCCCTCTCTGTCTATTCTTTCTCACCCACTCCCTTAGTCATCTTCTACTGGATTGTTGTGTGTGTCTACCTGCTGTGTGTGGGAGACCCCGTTAGACTGTATATCTGATATATATTCTAATAATAACACCAAGCTCGAACATCTGTCATTATTGAACGGTCTTAAAATTATAGACTCTGTCGCCCAGCAGGACTCCTGATCCAGATGCTTTACCAAGCTCAGTTAGTCTGTTCAATGGGCATCACTAGTCTTTTGCTTATTTAACTTTACCATTCGATCAGGGGGAACTCCCCGTTTGTGTAAGGGAGAATTGATTCAACTGCTGTACAAGAAAGTAAACTGTAATGAAACCAATCTTCTTAGATTGTGCAGGAAAGATATTTGCATGCTTGCTGTCAGAAGCATTGAATACTTGAGTGTTAGAAATCAATCTTGTCCCAATTGAGCAGGCAGTATTTCAGTGTGGGATGAGCACCCTTCACCACATCTTTGCTTTATGTTTAGTGGTGGAAAATAGGTCGCAGGGAACTTTGTATTCCTGCTCCATGGACTTCCAAGCTGCATCTGATTTAATAGATCACTTAACTCACTGGCAGAAGTCTTCAAACTGGGGCATCCCAACAAGCTTGGTATATTTTGTGAAAGCTCCCCACATTGAAGATCAGATGCAGGAGTATTTAAATGAGAAGGGTGCACTCATAAAACAGTCTCCATTTTTAATAGCCTAAAACAACGATGTATATTAGCATCCTTGTTAATTTAATTATTACTAGCAGATTTACTCTCAGTTTTCCATAAATCACAGAGCCCCCCCCTCCCCCACTCATAGTTCAGTAGCAGTTCATCAAGGTGGTACTATACACTGACGACCTGGTTATACTGGATCAAACACCAATTGGTCTTCATTATAAAATAGGTTGTTGGATTTGTATTGTCTTAATCAGAAGCAAAGTAAAAATTCCTCAAAGAGCAAGATTGCGGACTTTGGCAATAGGCCAATAAATTCCATAAGCTTTCAGAATTTAGACTTTAGAGAAGGATCCCCTGTATTGGTCTGCTCATTTTTATATGGTACATGTCAATGCTCTCAAAGCTGTGAGAGCTTTAAATAAACTCAACCTAAAGTATGGTGGACTTTCCCTGGGGCTAGTTAAAAGAGTTGTGTGGGTAAAGTTAAGCCTAGCACACGGCATCATGCTCCGATAATATCTTTACTGGAAAATCAGAGACACCCCTAAGTTAGAAAGTGATTGTTGGCAACTCATCCTAGGACTTAAATAAGTATTATGATTGAAGGTATTTGATCAGAGCTAGGTTTACGTGCCGTTTATATTACACTTGAAACAATAACAGTTGCATGTTATTGTAAAGTAGAGCTGAAAAGGAGATGGCTGGAAATGTGGGGTAAGGCGGCACTGGGCAGGCCGGCTGGGACTAGTGGAGTAGTGAGCTGAGCCTCTGGGGCTGACGGCTCTGATTGGCGGAATCGTGAGTCTGAACGGACGGCGGATTCTATGGATCAAGGAGTGGTGGATGTCCCTGCCCCTCAGATTGAAATACAACAAGATGGGACAATGGCAGTGGTGCCTACTGGATCGGTGGCTGGCACTGGTGCGGGGCCACACTTGGACTCCTTGTTGACTTCCGTGCAGAGCTGATTTCCTGTCTGTCGAGCGCTCTTCCTGGGGGCCTGACATCTTCTGGGAGTGGTTTGCTTCTAGAGTGTGATACTGTGTGATGCTACGCTGGGCCCAGAGGGGGCAGTCTTTTCGTATGGACTTGCTGGACATCACTGTTGGGGGGGAGGGGGCAGGGGGATACTGTTCTTTTTTTTGGTCTTTTTGCATTGAAGGTCCTTGGGTGGACAATGTGTTTTGGTTGCCGGGGTTAAGGGTTTTCACTCCACAATTGTGGTAGGCCCTTGAATGGGGGATTAGGCTGTAGTCCTGGCTGCATTCGTATACTGGACCTGCAGTATTATGGTTTCTTTCAGTTGTTATGCTGTATGTCCTGGGTGGGGGTGGGATGTTTGTGTGGCTTAGTTGGCACAGTTTGTCAATGTTCATTGTTGGGTTTACAGTGCAAGTGCTATGGCGTGATGGGCAGGGGATGCCTCTCTCAGGTTAGGGGGGGTGCTACAGTGGGTGACTTGGTAATTCAGTACCAATATGGGTCACATAATTAACATAATGACTTGGAATGTCAGGGGCTTGAAGAGTTTTACCTAAAGATATAGGGTTCACTCCTTTTTAAAAAGGCAGAAGGTGCAGATCGCCTGCCTCCAAGAGACGCATATGACGGAGGAGGAGGTGCAAAAGTTATCTAAGAAATGGCGGGGTCAAATGTTTTCTTCCTCCTTCTCCTCCTACGCGAGGGGTGTGACAGTGTGGGTGGCTCCTGGGGTTCCTTGTATCCACATGTATAGTGAAGCTGATGTTGAGGGGAGGTATGTTCTTATTGAGGGCATGCTGGATGGTTTACCCGTCATCATTCTTAATACGTATGCACCCGATGTTTATGATCCCTTCTTCTATACCAGAATTCCGGAGATTCTGGGGGAAGGTGTTGACAAGCCTATTATTTGGGCAGGAGATTATAACTGCGTGCTGAATGGTGAGTTGGATCGCAATCCCTTGAAGCGTGGTACTAAGCCCCAGATGGTGAGATCACTTACGGATGTGATGAAACAGTTGGGGCTGTGGGATGGTTGGAGGGAGTTGCATCCGTATGGTAGGGAGTTTACCTGTCATTCTAGAACCCATCATATTCATGCTCGGTTGGATAGGTTTCTTCTGGCTGGTCTTCATGGATCCCAGGTTCTGGAGGTCACACATCTGGGTCGGTTTCGGTCTGATCATGCTCCTGTATTGATGCAATTGCAATGGAGGGTGGCGGGTGTTCGTACTGCACATAGTTGGCGACTACCAGCAGAGTTTCTTGCGGATGTGGGGTGTAGGGAGGGCGTGGGTTTGGCCATTATTGGTTATATGTAGTTGAACTGGAACACAGTTGTTTCTAGGGGTCTGGAAACTGAGGCCTTGAAGGCGGTGGTGTGGGGTGTGTGTGTATTGGAACGATGTGTGGAGTGCGCAGGCACATGGAGAGTGAGCTATCCGGGCTGGAGGAGACATTTGGTGCCCTGCAGCGGAAGCTTCCAACTATGAGAGCAGCGGAAAGGGAGGAGCTTAGATTATGCAAGGCGGTCAATGATTGCTGGGTTTCCTTGAGCAGGGTTACCCTCAAAGCCTATAGGCAGCGACTACACCACGAAGGGGATAAGGCTGGCAAGCTTTTGGCATGAATTGTGAAGAGGGTGGTGGAGTCCCCCCTATATTGCATATTCGAACTGTGAAGGGTGAGACAGTTACGAAGCAGGCAGACATTTTGGGGGTTCTAGTAGAACACCTGCGGGTGGTTTCCAGGGATGGTCCGGCGCATCCGGGAGAGGAAGTTGGGTTTTTTTTGCAGCAGATTTGCCTTCCTAGATTGGATGAGGAAAGTAGAGAGATTCTGGATGCGGTTGAGGAGCAGTGTGACGCAATTGCTGCGATGTCTAAATCTAAGTCTCCTGGTGGCGACAGGTTTCCTATTGAGTTGTATCAGATGTTTTCTTTGACTCTGAGAGAGAAGCTTCTGGAAGTGTTTTAGGAATCCCGTGAGTGCAGCAGGTTGCCAGAATCAATGTGACAGGGCATAATCTGTTTGTTGCTTAAACCGGGAGGGGACCCTACTGACTCATTGTTGTATCGCCTGCTCACAATGTTAAATAGTAATGTAAAGATCCTTTGCAAAGTCATAGCCTCCCGGCTTCGTGGGGTGATTTCGGGACTGGTGCACGAAGATCAGTGTTGGTTTATCCCTGGTCGCAGCACGTCTTACAATTTGCGTCGTCTGGCACATGTGCTACACGAGACGGAGAGTGAGAATACGGAGATGGCATTGGTGTATCTGGATCTTGAGAAGGCTTTCGATACAGTTGAGTGGGGGTATCTGCTGGAAGTATTGCAGAGTATGGGGTCTGGTTCTGGTTTCTGTGCCTGGGTGAGGCTATTATACACTGTTCCTACTGCACGTGTACGAGTGTGGGGGAACTATCTGATGCCTGGAAGATTGGTAGGGGCACGAGGCAGGGTTATCCGCTGTCACCTCTCCTCTTTGCTCTTGCTGTGGAACCACTTGCAATATTGCTCCAGGAGAGTATGGCTTCTTGAGGGATTGGGGTGGGACAGACTACTCATGCGGTTTCTCTATATGCCGATGATGCTCTAGTGTATCTCCGGGACCCTACTGACTCGGTTCCGTTGTTGTCACAAAGGATGGAGATGTTTGGGGTTGTGTCTGGCCTAAAGGTCAATCAGAAAAAAATCGCTCCTGTTCCCCTGGGATCCCTCCGTGGAGTCCCTCGGGCTGACTTACCTGAGGCCGGCCACCGATGGGAAACTGAGAGTTTCCGTTATTGCGGGTCACGCATACGGTGGCTGCACAAAATACACATGATGTCGAGCGAGTGGTTGTTGGTCTGGAGCGTTCGGTCTCATTTTGGAACAAATTGCCTTTATCTGTCATACGTAGGGCAGCGATAGCGAAGATGGTCTTTCTGCTGCGGTGCCTTTACTTGGTTAAAAATTCTATGTATCCATTGTCCCCTCAGTTCTTTCGTAGGTTGGACAGCCTTTTAATTTTATTGGTGTGGGCTGGGCGACGTAGTAGAGTGGCTTTGCCGGTTTTGCTAGGTGCGCTGGAATGTGGAGGGCTGGCGATTCCCATGTCGCATTACTATTATGCATCCCATTTGCAGTTTGCTGCTAAGGGGTTGATAGATACTGACAACTGGGAGAAGAGATTGTTCGCTGGAGTGCTGGATAGACAGGCACTGGTGTATCTTTTGATGGGAGGTGGAAGGTCTGCCACTATTGTTCCACGTTTGACAAGGGTCACTGCTGGGATCTGGGAACAGGCCGTCAAACATGTATTTAAACAGGCTCCTTTTGACCGGGAATTGAGAATATGGGACCTTCAGCCTTTCCGGGAAATGGAACAGTTGATGTCTGTGGAAGCCTGGAGATCGGGAGGTTGTGAAGTAGTGAGTGATCTTTAGCCTGCCGGTGAGATCTGGAGTGGGTTCCCGGTGGCACCGGTGGCTTCCTCGGTGCTACATGGCCTGCTTAATTTGGGTGAGGGGTTGCACCTGATCACTTGCTTTTATAAAGCACTCCGAGAGGACCAGTCGTTGGTAGTGGGAGTGAGTCGCAGGGCACCTCTGTCTGATTGGGACTTAGCGCTGTCTGTCCATGGTGCGTAGGGTATCGTGTAACAACAGATTTCAGTTACTTCACTTTAACTTTGTACATAGGACGTATCTCACGCAGGGTGTCCTCGGTGTGGCTTGTTAGGTGCTTCTTTCTTGCACCTGGCCTGGGCTTGTAGGTTGGTGAGTAGGTTCTGGCATGATGTGGTGGAAAGGGTTGTGGATGTGACTGGCCTGGGGATAGAGGTGACACCAATGGCTTGTCTGTTGGGAGTGATCCAGAAGCCACGAGGTCGGACTATTCCATATAAGTTAGCGCAACTAGTGCTGGCTAGGCGTAGCGTAGCGATTGGATGGATGAGCGCCCGGAGTCCATTGCTCTCTGAATGGGTACGAGACCTACTCGAGTGGGGTGTGGCTGAGGAGCAACACATGCGCTGCACGTGCAGGGATGACAAGGTGGTCACTGATTTGGAGGTGTGGGCATCTCTTCTGCAGCTATTTTTTGGTGTGGTGGAGGTGGTCTCTGCTGACAGTAAGGAGGATGAGGGTGGGGATAGTGTATAATGAATCCAGTGAATTGGAGACGATCAACTATGGTTTTGGCCTTTTTACCCTGACTTCCCATAGATAGCATATTGTGTTTGGTCTCATGTGGCTTTTCTGTCGGTAAGGAAGGTGGTCTGGAGGGGCGGGTTTTCTCACTTGCATATGGGATGCGATTGGTGCATGTTTGGTACATGCTTGATTTTGCTATAATGTTGTATCATAATATAAATTTGTTTTTCTTATTTGGGCATGCCTGCACTGTACTGTTTGTTTACAATTTATATAATATAATATATAATAATCAATAAAAACAGTTTAAAAAAAAAATGTAGAGCTGAAAAGAAGTCAATCGCCCAGTTATGGCTAACCAATTATTGGATGGTTGTATAGGGTGAACATATTCAATCCAGGAAAGAAGCTATTCTTTACTAAGAAAACATAAAATCGCAGTGAACAATAAAATGGCATAGTATGTCATAATGTTTTGTAATTTCAGAATGTAGACCCTATCTAATGAGCACTATTTTAGAAAAGATTTAACTTAAGTAAAACAATCACTGTTAAACTAGGGCAGTAAACTCTATTTTGGTGGTTCTGATAATTTAAATTCTGTAGGAGACCAAAGCATTTATTGGCTTTTGTTGAAAATGAGGTTGGGATTTGGGTTAAAAATAAATATCAGCCATAATAGGAATCAGCAAAACATGTACATTGTTGTTCCTGTACATTGTAAACAGTATTTACTCCTATTCTGAAGACATATGGATCTACTAAGGAGGCTAGTGATTTTATTTTGGGCTTGGAATCATTAACAATGGTCCTGGCGGTAGTTGAACATTTTAACTGCAGTGTTTAACGTTGAAAAGTTTGTGATACAGTCTTACTGCATAAGTGATCCGATTGCTTTGCAGTGATTGTAAATTAAATTGTTGAAAGTAATTATTTTAAAGGACCTTCAGTCTAAAAAACAATAAAGTAGTAATAATAACAATATTGGATATATGGCACTGGGCTGCACATACACATACCCAAAGGCTGTTCTGAGACTACTTCTGGCACTATGAGATCTGATCTCCTCCACACCCTTAACCCTGATTCCGGGTCAGGGAGGACTTAGGATAACATGACAAACATCTCTGTATAATGGAGACAGAAAATGCCTTAAGGGTCAAGAACCATCTAAAAATGTACTGTTTAGTTATTTTTACAGTGCTAGATCAAAAACACATCATCAGTCAAGAATGTGAAATATCTGCCTAAAAGATAATATTTCAAAATCTCTACTGCCTGCTTTTGGTCAAACTCTCCTTCTCTGCTGTGGAATATTTAACTCATGGCAGAGGTCACGGCTAATGTACAAGCCTGAGAGGATCCCATTAGGCTATCCCAGAGGCAACATCTCAAACAAGCACATTTCTGTGTCTTCAGTTTGTAGAAAAAAATAAGCACTAGTTCTGACAGATAGGACTCTAAACAACAAAAGGCTACATCTGCTTCATCTGTCAATTTTCCTCATGGTGGAGCAGTCTTGTCTAGCATGTCAGACAAAGGGGCAGGAATGTTAGGAAAATTGGTTCTAAAACGATTGCAGTACCCAGTGAAGCACAGAAAAGCTTCTTTCACTGAAGCAGGTAAACCCATTATCTTAAGGTGTCCCCAGTTTTTTTAGCTGGGTTATTTAAGTCAGTTTTCCAATATTGCATTTCTTTTGCAGCTTTGACAGACTCTTGGACCAACTGCCTTACAAACGGCTTTGACTTACATAGCATTTCGATCAGCGTTGTCTAGCCCAGTGGTACTCAACCTTTTGACTTCTGGGACCCCCACTTTATCATTACTGGAACCCAGGGACCCCTACTGGATCATTATTGGAATCTGGTGACACCCCCAATGTGTCATTATGGGAAGTTGGGGACCCCAGCCTAAACACCGTTGATGATTTGAACCACAAAACAATACACAAAAATACAGAAACAAACATTCCATGTAACACATACACAAATGAAAACACATTTTATTTATCTGCAAACAAATATAAATAAATAAATTAAAACTTTCATTTTAATAGGAAGGTTGGTGCTTTTCTGAATTCAATTGAAGCCATACATTGTCCATCTCATATTCTGTTTGATGCACCTACACTGCTCCCACAAATCAATCTGAGAATACTAATTTCATTTTTAGCCTCCTATTTCAAATTTCTTGAAATTTAAAGTACATTAAAAACAAAATGGACATTTATCAACTTTCTTTCTATACACTGTGTTAATATGTTAATATTATTTTATTTGTAAGCAGTCGCGGAGCCCCTGAGGAGGCATCATGGACCCTCAGGGGTCCCTGGATCACAGGCTGGTCTAGCCATTCTGAGGAGGCAAAACACACTTTTTCCAATATGGAGGCCTGGTCATGTTGGTGTACCTCAGAAAAAGTGCTGGCTATCTATCAAGATTAAGCCTTATTCAGATTTCAATAAAGTAATAATTTGTCTTTATCAACTGGTTGGTTAGCTATAAGGACCACTTACCTTGAAGGCCACAAATCAGTAAATATAAAGGAGAAATAATGGCACAAAGGACAATAATATGCCTTCTGAATAAATACAAACCTTCCACAGGTCAGAAATGTGAAAGGTGGCCTTGTGGTACACCCCTTCTCTCCAGGCACGGTATCTTGAGTACCACACTAGCCAGGGGTTCAGTTCATATCCAACAGCTTGAAATCCTACTTTGGCAGCTGCAATGACCTATACACAAACACAATGTAAATTTGGTGTTCATTTCACTCACAATACTTCCAAAAATATATAAATTAGAAATATATTTTCCTAATGTGAAGTTGCAATCAAAAGCACATTTTAGGCATCTGTTTTCTGTGACATCTGCAAGTATCTGAATTAGCTAAATAGCACTTTTCCTTTCAGGTTCCTGATTTATAGTTATCCCATGGTGGAGTGAGAAAGGATTTGAACGCCTCTTGTACAATTAGTTGCCAGTCTAATTTAATTTCCAATTAATCAGATGACACATATACTCTTTATTTTAGTTTGTAAATATAATGACTGTACATAGTTAGTTTAGCATTGTAATAAATGACTGTAACTAAAAATAAATGAGTGCATATAAATACAACATAAATATTATCAACATGAAATAATTTGTTGAGCATTGTAAAAATACATTTTCCAAACAAAAAACATTTTAAAAAACAAACACCAGAAAAAATAAAGTGCCACTAGTGAAATTATAAAGTGCAAACTTCCATACTTACAACCCCCCTTGCAGCTAACAAAAACATACTTAGCTCAGTTTTGCCAGAAGGATGATAAAGATTGATAAAGGTGTTTTAACGAAGCAACATTTTCTTTAATTTGCTGACATATGATATAAAGATCTATACTTCCGTTTTCAAGGAGAGGACATGAAAGTGAGTTCTTCGGATCCTACAACATAAATGGAGCAGTGGAAAATACTCAGGATTTTCCCTGATACCATTTATGACAAGAATAATGAAATTCTCCAAGAGCTTTTCCCCATTAGATGTTGTGGGTTTACGTGAAATCCTCCGACTAATTTCTGAATTTACCGATTTCCAATATTGAACAACTGAAACTTAGCAAACTGAAAGTAAATTGGTTAAATTATTCCTAGAATTTTATTTGACAACTCTTCTGGAAAGTGGGTACAGACAAGTTATTTTACTTACAATATAGATACATATTGTATTCACATATATACTCAATGCACAGACAAAATAACTACAGAGAGGTTGAACTGGGGATCTTCTTTATTGGTTCAACCATATTATACCAGATTACGATCAAAGACTACCTATGGCCATCCTCTGTAAAATGGACGTTCGCCTCTACACCACTGTCTGTGTGCTGAGACAATGGTCCTAGATTTCCAGTGCACTGAGATAGTTTGCCCAGTCTTTCCTTGGAGTGTGGTTCCTATTGTAATCTAAAATTTGATTGCATACACTGCAATCCCAAACAAACATGAAGGGGAAATAATCATCATTTGGAAGATAGATCAGATTATCTAATGTGAGATTGATTAACAAGTTTAAGTTGCTGGGATCTGGATGTCAGATATAATTGAGAAGCACTTAGGATTCTGAAATCGGACAGAGATGAGCTGATTATGTTTAGATTTTTATAGCAGCATGGACTGTGAGAAAGCACTTTATATCTTAGACTGTGTGAAAGTTAATACCTTGTACAAGCAAATATCACATTATGATATTTTATCTGTATTCTTAATCTTTTTAATATAGAATAATTCAATTTTTTTAAATGTATTTTGTGTTTCCATGTTTCATGGCTTATCTGCCTGAATCAACATTTTGTTTTGAACAAGTTATGTCTTTTATACCTTTCTACATAGGAACAAGTTTGTAGATCTCCAGCGCTTCAACACTCCATGTCTTTCAATTCAAGTTGGATTTCAAATTACTATTTTAGAAATGCCACTTTTAGAAAGTGGCATTTCTCTGCACTTACTGCCATCTTTGCCTTACAGCCTGTATCCAATCCATGTCTGTTCTGTGCTGGTTAACAGCTCCCCTTGTGCATTCCACCCAGACAGACATAAATACAGGACACTCAGCCACATCTGCATTCATCTGCATCCTGAATGGGTCTACCTGGGCAGGAAGGTTGGAGTCTCTCTCGTACACTTCAAAGGCCAGTAGCCTGCCCTCACACAAAGTACTGATAACCCCCCCACCCCCAGCAAGGATCCAGGCAGACAGGACTGGGCTGAAAACCACTCTTAAGTTTCCCCCACTTCAAAGGCTCTTTTGGGTATATATACTGGGTCTCCGACCCCACCAAATCAGACACTTCTGAACCTACACCTGGACTCTGTCAGAGAGACTGCCTGGCTGCCCAAAGGACCCATCTGGACTGCTTTGCTGAAGGACTGCTCTCCTGCTTTTTGCCCTGCTGCCTGGTGCTCCTGACTCTGCTGGAAGGACTCTGCCTTCCTTCTAAAGTGCTCTTGAAGGGCTTGGATTGAGCACACCTCCTGTTTCTGAAGTCTCAGGGCCGACAAAGACTTCACCCCTTCAGGAAAACCTTGTGCATCGGAAAAATCGATGCAACGCCTGCAGAAATTGATGCAACGCTAAAATTGACACACCATCGACCGGAACGATGCAATACCGAACCCGCAACCCAAAATCGATGCAGCACCTACCGGATTGACGCAGCACCTGCTCTTTCTACCAGAGCGTCAAGGATTTTCAACCCATCATACCTGGGCGACAAAATATCACCACATCGCAATAAAGGAACCAAGGCTGCACTCTTGAAATTCAACTTATCACCTTGCAGCTTGGAAAGAAACAACGCATCGTCTGTGGCGTACCAGAAAATTCAATGCAACACATTAATTTTCCATGTATCTCGTCCTCTGTGGCCCCCGTGCGCATCCCAAGTATTGTGTGATACAAGGATACAACCATTGATTCCTAAGGATTGAGACTCTTTTAAACCTTTTAAAAGTGACATATCAACTTGTGGTTATTGGATTGTTGTTTTTACCTTTTTTTATTCAGATAAATATTACTTATTTTTCTAAACCTGTGTGGTGTAGTTTTGAGGCGTTTTCACTGTATTACTGTATGAGTTACTGCACAAATACTTCACACATTGCCTTCAAAGTTAAGCCTGCTTGCTCTGTGCCAACCTACCAGAGGGTGAGCACAGGATAATTTGGGCTGTGTTGTGACTTACCCTGACTAGCATTGTGGTCCCTATTTGGACAAGGGTGTATACCTCTGCCAACTAGAGACCCTATTTCTGACATTGGTGATCAGTGGTGATGATGAGACTTGTGTTTGTGCAGTGCCACATAATAACTATGTGTACACTACTCACCCACAGTCAAAGGTAAATTTGATTTGTTTACCTTTTCTGCAATTTTACCTTCTTTGCACCTTTTAAGTCCTATACATTATGTCTCTGGTTGGGCCCACAAGTGGAGCTGGGGAGTTTGACATGGCTAAGCTAGAGGAGTAGACAGTTCCCCAACTGGAGGACTTTTGCAAGGATATGGGGGTACCTGCCCACGAAGTTTCTAAGAAGGGAGAGTTTCAAAAGGCGCTGAGGGCCTGGGCAGAGTCCCACAACCAAGAGCGATGAGCTGGGGGAGCCTGAGAAGGGCTCTTCCAAGGAGCTCACAACAGCAGTAGGAGATGACACCCCTGGATTTGTTTCTCCTGCGAGACCAGGAAGCAGTGTCTCCAGTCATGGCCTGACCTCAGAGGAAAGGAGGGAGGACAGAGAATTCAGGCTGCAGTTGGCAAGATTAAAAATGGAGGCAGAGGAAAGGGAAGCTGAGAGAGTCTTGGCAGAAAAGAAATGAGTTCAGGCTCATGAACTGAGTTTTAAAAAGCTGGACCTCAAGGCTAGGCAGTCTGAGTCCAGCAGTGATGGTAGCAGCATAAGTACAGTACCTGATGGAGACAAGAAGGTTTGTATACCCAACGATTTGGTGCCCAGTTATGTGGTGGGAGACTACATCGACAAGTGTTTTTCAGCTTATGAAGTTGCACTGGGGTCACATGGGGTTCCTGGGAGGTGGGGGCAGGTCTGGGGAAACACATGCCTACACTTAGGAGAGACTCACTTCTGACGTTAGAGACTTGGGGACCAGAACAAGTACATTCCCGTGGAAGTCATTTTGATTGCCAAACTTGGACTGACCCCTGAGAAGTATTGCCAAAGATTCAGGAACAGTCACAACCTCCCCAACCAATCCTGGGTAGACTTCATTGATTACTTAAGTAAGGCACTGAATGGTTGGGTGCGGGCAGCAAAGTTAATGATTATGTAGGGGTATACAATATAATCATGAGAGAGTACCTGCTCATTATCTTGTTTACAGAGTTGCACCAGCATGTAGTTGACAGTAAGCTGACTGATCCCAGGAAGCTTGCTGAGGAGGCAGACCTATAGGCTAGCACCAGGGTGTCCAAGAAGGTACCTGGGAGTGACCCCGAAGAAGGGTGGTTCAGGTTCCACCCAGCAGAGTGAGGGGGATTAAAAGATGACCCAGACAAGTCCCAGAGTAAAAGGGGAGAAAAGGGTTCTCATGCCCCAGGCCCCATCTGAGAAACAGGGTGGTGGTTCTGGTGGGCGGTGACCCAGGGCACCCCATTGCCAACCCCGCTGCTTTGAGTGCTCCCCCCTACGACACAAGCAGGGGGGCTCTGTCTGTCCAATATAACCACCCACTGGTGAGACCTCTACAGGGGTGGTCAATATGGCCTTAGGGGAAAGTAGTCCCTAGGCAGGTCATAGAACATGCCATAATCTCCCTCAGTTAGAGGCAGACTCAGGGGGTGAGCTGGTGGTCCCGGAGGGTGGGTGTTGTCACTTCCACCAGGTGGGAGTGAATGGGGTCCCAGTCACCGCTCTGCGGGACACCGGGGCTAGTCATACCATGCTGAAGGACAGACTATTTTCCCCCCAGTAATACACCGGCCAGGTGTGTAGGATGACTCTAGCCCATGGAGAGGCATTTTGTTTCTGCCCTATGGCCCTGGCATCCTTGGAGTGGGGTGGGGAGGTGACCCAGAGGAGGGTCATAGTTAGTCCCTAGCTGCCCATAGACTGCATTCAGGGGAATGAGTTACACCTGGTGGCAGGAGAACTGGGAAGGGTAGCCTCTAAGACCACCCTGACAGTTCAGTTGTCTGGAAGTACCATTCCCCAAAGGGAAGGTATGGGAGCCCAGATGCAGGGGCAAGGTGAGGGAGGACTCACCCCTGTCCAGCCTCAGAGTATAGACCCTGTGTTTATTGGCCAGCGTCAGGATACCATCCCTGAACTGGTGGGAGGTAGAGTGGAGAAGAAATGCAAAACCCCTGGGGCTACTGCCCCCCCAACTCTGAGATGCCTCAAAAATCAGAGGAACCTCAGGAACCCTTAGGGATCTCCTTGCCAGCCCCATGGCTGGAGGAGAATCTTACCCAATGGCCCACTTAGGGCTCCCACTTAGCAGCGGATGGCCTCGGGCCTGGCTCTTGACACTGACAGCTGTCAGTGGCCTCTGTTGGTTGCTTTCCTTGTGAAAAAAGTTTCCCTGGGTTGGGGACGGAAGTCAGAACCAAGGAGTAGAATGGGCCACATTATGATGTAGGCTATGGTGTTAATGTCTGCCTACTGGGGTGCATCTGTGAGCAAATTAAGGTTAGGTGCTTCACACATGGGGGCCTACAGATGAGGAGTAGGGTTCCCCATGTGTCACGTCAGTGGCCCCAGAGGGTATAGACAGAAGGACCCAACTGAGTTCAGAAAGGCATGAACTGGCAAGTGCCCCTGCAGTTGTGGGCCATTGTCCATCTTCTATCGCCCTAAGCAGGGAAGTCCATCAAAGTATTGATTAGTCTACCCTGGCTTTAGGCTGGAAAGGGGATGTGTTTGAAAATGGCACTCTCTGAAGTGTCACCTAAAACTTTTTGCCTCCCTCCTCCTCTTTTTCTGACCTCATTTTTGCTAGCTTTAGGACTCTGGAACTTTATCACTGCTAACCAGTGCTAATGTACATGTGCTCTCTTCCCTAAACATGGTAGCATTGGTTCCTACCCAAATAGCATATTTAATTTACTTGCAAGTCCCTAGTAAAGTTTACTAGAGATGCTCAGGGCCTGTAAATTAAATTATACTACTGGGCCTGCAGCACTGGCTGTGCCACCCACATAAGTAGCCCCCTAACCGTGTCTCAGGCCTGCCATTGCAAGGAGTGTGTGCTCTTTCACTGCCACCTCGACTTGGCATTTAAAACTATTTGCCAAGCCTTAACCCCTCTTTTTTTACATATAAGTCACCCCTAAGGTAGGCCCTAGGTAACTCATAGGGCAGGGTGCTATGTAAGTAAAAGGCAGGACATGTACTTATGTGTTTTACATGTCCTGGAAGTAAAAACTCACAAATTTGTTTTCCAGTACTGTGAGGCCTGCTCCTCTGATAGACTAGCATTAGAACTGCCCTCATATACTTTTAAGTGGTAGATTCTGATCTGAAAGGAGTAGGCTTGTTATGTTTAGTATCGAAGAATGGTAATTGAAAATTCTGTTTACTGGTGAAGTTGGAGTTAATATTACTCAACCGAAGACCGCACAGACTACAAAAATGCAGTCACCACCCACCACCAGAACATCAGAGTCACCCAAAAATCCATCTTTCAAGCACACCTCAACAACACACTCACAACAGCAAAGAGCTCTTCGCCATCGTCAAAGAGTTTACGAACCCCGGGACAGACACCTCATCCATCCCTCCCTCACAAGACCTCTGCGACAACCTCACCACCTGCTTTCACCGTAAAATCCATGACATCTACGAAGGTTTCAGGAACCAAAACCCGCAAGCACACTTTACCACCACGGACCTAGCACCTCACTAGATACTGAACTGTTGGACCTCCATCACCAAAGAGGGCAAACTAAGGCTGATGAACTCCATCCACTCGGGAGTACCCTTAGATCCATGCCCTCATCATATCCTCAACCTGGCCAGCACCAGCATAGCACCAGAACTCTGCTGAACCATCAACCGATCCTTCGAGACACCCACTTTCACCTCTCTCTGCTCCCTTTTCCATCCAAGGTAATGGAGAAGGCCATCAAACAACAACTCACCGAATTACTCAAGACACACCACATCCTAGACCCATCCCAGTACGGATTCAGAAGGAACCACAACACTGAAACTGCACTCTTAGAAGCCACTGATGACATGCGCATCATACTGGACTGCGGAGGCACAGCCGCACTCATCCTCCTCAACCTCTTTGCAGCATCTGACACTGTCTCCCACTCCACCCTCAGCGACAGATTACACAACGGCGGCATCGGAGATAAAGCCCTGGATTGGATCAGGTCCTTCCTCACCGGAAGAACACGTCAGAACCCAAAAGACACTTACGGAGTGCCCCAAGGATCTTCACTCAGCCCAATACTTTTCAACATCTACATGGCCCCACTTGCAAAGATCACCAAACAACACGGACTAAACAGTCTCCCACACCAACGACACCCAACTGATCCTCTCACTCTCCAAGGACTATACTCAGGCCAAGAGGAATTTCCACAACGGGATGAGCAGTCACCACCTGGATGGAGGCCCTCTGCCTCAAGCTCAACTCAGACAAGACAGAGATCCTCATAATCGGCTCCACTCCTTCTGCCTGGAACAACTCCTAGTGGCCCACCACTCTGGGAACCGACAGCCCCCACAGACCACGTGCACAACCTGGGTATTATTCTGGACTACTCTCTATCCATCACCCGGCAAGTCAACACTGTATCTTCGTCATGCATCCACACCCTCTGACTCCTGCAAACGATTTTCAAGTGTATTCCCTCCAACATGAAGACAGTCACCAACGCACTCATCATTAGCAAACTGAACTAAGGCAACACACTATATGCCAGCATCACCAAGAAACTTTGATCAAGACTTCAAAGAGTCCAGAATGCAGCAGCCAGACTCATCCTGGACATCCCCGACACAGACACATCTCCTCCCACCTTGGAGTTCTACAATGGCTCCCAGTCAACAAGTGCATCACATACAAACTCCTGATCCACACCTACAAGGCACTGCACAAGATAGGACCAGCACACCTCAACCACCGCCTCACCTTCTACGTACTCAACAAATGTCTCCGTTCCTCCCAGGTCGCCCTTGCAGATGTCCCCAAGTTCCAGAAAAGCACAACAGGAGGAATATTATTCTCCCAGCTAGCAGCCCAGACATGGAATACGCTACCTCTCAAGCTCAGGCAGACCACATCACTGATGCAGTTCAGGAAGACCTGGCTCTTCGACTGAGTAGCACGCCCACAATCAACACCTTGAGAGTCTATGGGTGTTTAGCAGCGCTTTACAAATCCATGATTGACTGATTGATTACTACTTTAGAAATGTCACTTTTAGAAAGTGGGCATTTCTCTGCACTTACTGCCATTTGTGCCTTAGAGCCAGTCTCCAATCCACATCTGTTTTGTGCTAGTTGACAGCTCCACTGATGCATTCCACCCAGACAGCCATAAACACAGGACACTGTCATATCTACATTCATTTGCATACTGAATGGGTCTCCCTGGGCAGGAAGTGTGGAGGGGCTCTCTCTTACACTTCAAAGACCAGTGGCCTGCCCTCACACAAAGGACTGATAACCCAAACCCTCCCCCACAGGGATCCAGGCAGACAGGACTGGGGTGAAAGGGGAACTTGTGCACTTCAAAACCACTCTTTGAAGTTTCCCCCACTTAAAAGACACTTTTGGATATATATGCTGGATCTCTGACCCCACCAAATCAGACACTTCTGGACCTACACCTGGACTCTGTCAGAGAGACTGCCTGGCTGCCCAAAGGACTTATATGGACTACTTTGCTGAAGGGCTGCTCTCCTGCTTGGAGTCCTGCTGCCTGGTGCTCCTGACTCTGTGGCAGGACTCTGCCTTCCGCCTAAAGGGCTCTCCAAGGGCTTGGATTGAACTTGCCTCCTGTTTCTGAAGTGTCAGGGCCAACAAAGACTTCACTCCTTCAGGAAATCCTTGTGTGTTGGACAATCGCCACATCTGCAGAAATCGACACACGGCCTACCTCGTGGCTGGAAAATCGCTGCACCGCCGACCGGAATGACACATCGCCAGACCTGCAAACAGAAATCGACGCAGTGCCTGCCTTGCGGCTGACATTTCACTGCATCGCCTACCGGATCGACGCAGCCCCTGCTCGTACCAGAGCTTCAAGGATTTTCAACACATCGTCCCTGCGTGTCAAAATATCCCTGCATCGCAGAAAGGAACCAAGGCTGTGTTCCTGAAATTTGGTGCACTACCTTGCAGCTTGGAAAGAAACAATACATTGTCTGTCCTGCGTCATAAAATCTGCTGCAACACACTGCGGACCCCGTGCGTCGCTATTTTTGAAGAATCCCAGGTACGGTGTGATACAAAGATACAACCATGCTTCCTAAGGATTGAGACTCTTAAACGTTTTAAAAGTGATATTTCAACTGGTGCTTATTGAATTTTTGTTGCTTTTACCTTATTTTATTTAGATAAACATGATCTATTTTTCTAAACCTATGTGGTGTAGCTTTGTGGTGTTTTCACTGTGTTATTGTATGAGTTATTGCACAAATACTTTACACATTGCCTTGTAAGTTAAGCCTGCTTGCTCTGTGCCAAGCTACCAGAGGGTGAGCACAGGATAAATTGCAACTTACTCTGACCAGGATTGTGGTCCCTACTTGGACAAGGGTGTATACCTCCACCGACTAGAGACCCAATTTCTAACACTTATCATGAACCATGATTGTGCCCAGATATTTTGCATTATTGACATAGACAATTATGTAGCCAAGGAATGCATGAGGCAAAGGTTTCTGTAATGTTAATGTCTAGATATGCTACAATTTCAACACCAGGATCCAAGTTCCAGCACTGTTAGGTCTAAGTTCACTACCGATAATCCTTTCTCACATGTTCTGCAACTGACCTTTAGGCTTTGCAACTAAGTCCTGATAGTGCAAATAGCTTATCAATAGGCATGTTTATGAGGTTGTGTGTAAAGTGTGTGTTCATTTCCCTTCCCGACCTAGTCACAGAAGAGGTCCATATTAATTAAATCAGTTTCTAAGGTCATGTGAGTACTAATTTGTTCAAGAGTTGGCCTGCATTTTGTTTGCCAGTTCCATTAATCAACGGAATCAAAACTCAGGGATAAATTAATAAAAGGAATAAGGCCCTCGTTACGAACTTGGCGGCAAACACCGCCGACCGTCGTGCTGACGGTGAACAAAAGACTGCCAGTGGCGGTGAACTGCACACCGCCATATAATGATGGCAAAAAGACAGACCTCTAACAATCTTGCAGCCTCCACCCACCGCCAGGGCCAACGATGTCGGGAACGCAGTACACCTCAGCCTGCCACCGCCATGCAGAGAAATCCTCCGCCCACCAGATAATGATCCACAAATCAGTTCTGCAGACAGTGAATGTCAAACGACTATTGGCAGTACGGACCGCCACAGCCATGAATGGGACCCTCCAACAACAAATGCAAATGCAAGTTCAAAAAGCACAGCCCTGACACACATCCACAACACTTAAAAATACACACACCCCACAATCCTTTGCAATGCCAATAGCACAACAGATAAAGACAACACAACAGGTGTACACTGAACTAACCATCACACAAGTCACACACAAAAAAAAAACACCATAACCTATACATTGCACGCCCACCATCACAAGCCACACACCCAACCACACAACAGCACCCTCCCCAACACACCTACAACACACTACCCACAACACACATAATGGCACCCCCTAAGCACCCCTGCTTCACCGACAGGGAGTTAAGGACCATGGTGGACTAAATACTCCGGGTCGTCCCACACATATTCAGGGCACAGGTGCAGCAGACACCCTTGGCCAGGAAGATGGAGCTATGGCAGAGGATTGTCAACAAGGTCAACGCAGTAGGAAACCATCCACACACAAGGGAGGACATGAAGAAGAGATGAAACAACCTGCAGGGAAAGGTATGTTCCATGGCATCCAGGCACAACATCGTCGTACAGAAGACTGGTGGTGGTCCCCCCCGACCTCCCTCCGAATATACTGACTGGGAGAAGGTGGTCTTGGCTATCCTGCACCCAGAGGGCCTCACTGGACTCACTGGAGGACTAGACTCAGATAAGTCAACTGCAATACCCTAACAGTCACCACACCTGTAATGCATGTATCACCCCATCCCTCTCACTACCACCAGGACCCCATCCCCTACCCAGTCCACAACACCCACACACTCAACTCCATGTCACCTGCATACCCACAATACCCCATACAAATCACCATCCAGGCCCCTGTGCACAGTCACCAACCCATGCATGTAATCTCAGGAGCACCACAACACCCACAATGCACCACCTCCCCTCAATAAATGCACCAAAAAGAACACAAATGGACCCTGCATGCAAATACATGGGAATCCAACCACCAATTACTGCTGACCAGTGCTGCAATTGACAAAAATGTGCAGGACACCCACATCTCAATTCTCTCACACACAGGTTCCACCACACATGTCACCCGGTCGGAGAGGTTAAGGAGTGTCAGTCCTCCACCTGAAGACGAAGGGCCCACTCAGGAGAGTGCTGATGGATGTCTGGACACAGAGGAAATCCCTGGCCCATCCCACACCCCTGGACAGTCACCCTTCAGAAGCCCCACCCAGGACACCACTTACACCTCTACAACTCAGCCACCACCATCAGCTCTGGCCCAACACCCCAAAACCAGTGTTCCCAGGCCACGGACTGGCTGCCAACATGTACAGATGCCCGAGTCCCCACCCACCACCACGCAGGATGATGAAGGGCCCATTTCAAGTGGGACTACCAGACCTGTGCAGGTGACACAGGTACAGGGGGGCTAGGGACAGTGGGAAGGTATCAGTGGTCCAGGGGAGAGCCCCACAGAGGGATGCTTCTGCCCAGGAGGCCATTGCTGAGGTACTGGGAGCATACCACCATTCCCAGGATAGGATGGGCCAGATTCTGGCCACCTTGGAGGAGAATCAGAGGCTGCAGGTAGCACACCCCCAGGAGGCCATGGAGCAATGGAAACATCTCAATGCTACCATGGCCATCATTGCAGGGGTACCCCAGTGCCAGACAAACATCCAGCCTGAGTCCTCCACCCACCTGCAAGCCCCTTCCACACTGCCCTGCCATCTACATCTGCAGCAGCTACTGGACTGGTGGCGCTGCCAGAGGACTCACAGGACACCAGCACTCCTTCCCCTGCAGCTCAGCTTCACCCTCGCAAACGAGGCCTCAGACCCAGACAACCCACTGAAACATGAGCCAAGACCAAGCCCACCGCCAGGAAGTGACTCTGCCCTGAACTGTCTCTCTTGGTTGCCACTGAGCTACTTTGTTGACATGCCACTGCCACTTCACCATCTTCCAATGGCCCTATGGATGTGCCCCTGTGCTACCAACAGCTGTGCAAATGTACCTGAGAATGTTGTTCACCATGTGCCCACTCCCTTCCACTGTCCCATTAATCATGGATGTTTTGACTTGGAATAAATACACTTGTGCATCCTAAATCTCTGTCCTTATTCATTATGAGCAATCAAATGTGATTGGGTGTGCAATAGCCAGTTACCATCATGATGCCGCTTGCATTGCAGGAGGTGGGCTAACAGACTATAGTGTCTGAAGTATGTCACACTGTACATTCCACTGCGTGAACTCATATCTGCCACTTCAGTCATGAAGTTGCTACATCACTGGTAAGGGACACCACAGCACTTACTACATGAGTTACCCTGAAACAATGCAGTGAAACTATCAGCATCATAGGAAATGTACCTGAGAGTCACTGGAAGTATAGCCGATTAGCTGGGTCCTGGAGTTGATGCCTTCCCCCTTTTCTTCACCATCACTCTCATCCCTCCTCTGAGGTGGCAGGGCTGGTTGGACAGCATCCTCCTCTTCCAGAAGTGGGATAGCTTTCCTCACAGCCAACTTGTGCAGCATGCAGCAGGTCACCACTATCTGATACATCTTGTCAGGGGCATAGCACAGGGATCCTCCAGAGAGATGAAGGCAACAAAAACTTGCCTTCAGGAGTCCTATGGTCCGCTCAATCACCCTCCTAATTCGACCATGTGCCTCATTATATTGCATCTGTCCTGGGATTTTTCACAGGTGTCAGGAGCCATTGCATGTTTGGGTAGCCAGAATCCCCTGCAAAAGTGGGCAAAAGAAGGTTGAAACACACACTATCTACTTGCATACAGCCTGCCTTTCAGCTATGTAACTGATCCAGTGTCATACACACTCACCGATGAGCCAAGCTGTGCCCCCCTGTAGTTGTCCCATCATGTGTGGCACACTGCTGTATCTCAGGACAAATGAATCATGGACGGATCCTGGAAACCTTGCATTGACATGTGAAATGTACTGATAGGCAGTACACACCAATTGGACATTCATGGAGTGATAGTTTTTATGATTACAAAACACCTGTTCATTTACTTTCCGGAGGGGTATGAGGGCTATGTGGGTACCATCAATGGCACCTATCACATGGAGATTATTTCCAAAAGCATAGAATCCAGATTTGATGGCGGTGAGATCAGCCCTTTAGAGAAACTGGATATAACTTTGCAGGTGTTGCGCGAATGTATTCAGGAAATTCGACAGGATGTGGCTGAACGTTGGCGGAGATAACCCAGCATCCATGCCCACTGTCACTTGGAATGGGCCTGTGGCCAAAAAAATGTAGCACAGATAGTACCTGCACAGTTGTAGGTATGGCATGGGGAGTCCTATTAGCTGGCTTGAGAACAGGCTCCATTTCTGCATAGAGTTCCAGGATTGTATCTCGATTCAGGCAGTAATTTATGATGATGTGACGTTCCTCCATAGTGGCCAGATCTACCAGGGGTCTGTAAACAGATGGGGATCTCCCTCGCCACATGGGTCTGTACCATTGGGGGAGAAAGGAAGACACATTGATTTGGGACATACACTTGCATCACATGGTGACAGAACTCATGTTTTACATACAGCACAAATGTTCCTCACTAAGACACAAAGAAGGAAGTAATCCTGTCAGGATAATGTGTGGTGAGGTGTCTCAGTCATAATGGCATCACAGTGTGGACACATTTCCCACCATGATTCCATGTCGAGGACCAGTACTCATGTCAGTACTCGACGAAGGGGAGAGGGAATAGAGCCATGGATGAGGCTCCTGGCCAGGCTATGGAGGCATGGTAGATGTAGGTAGTGTAGCGTGGAAGTGACTTCATTCCGCTGGCAATACACGTCATGGTGGTAGGCGGTGTTCACAGCTGTACACCTAATCACTGGATGACATGGTTGTCAATGGGGAAGCTGGGCCAATCATGATCCCTGCCGGCGGTGACGGTGCACACCGCCAGGGTATCTACTGCCATTTGGACATGCCCTTGACACTGCACTACGAGAAGGGAAGAACTCCACTGCGTGTGCTGCTGTGTCCTGACTCTGGTCCCTGAGATGGCACGTGTTACAGGGGAACGGGTCTTACCTTCACCGCGGAGGAGCTAGAGAAGCTGGTGGACAGGGTCCTACCCCTGTATACCAAGCTGTATGAGCGACCAGAGGAGCAGGTGAGCTGCTATTTCTCCTCCTTAGATGTGTGTGAATGTGGCAGATGTCTGTATGCGTTTTTTGTTGGCTGTGTGAATGCTCCCCCATAGTGTGTATGGCAGTTTTTGGATTGGAAATTGTTCATATGTATGTCTCCATGGGCCATGTCAGGTTGAACAGGCATGGCATTTGTGTATGGGGCATCCACTCTGACGTCTGTTTCTTTACTCTATGTGTCCCATGCAGGTCAGTGCCATAAGAAGAGGGGACTGTGGCAAGCCATCGCCAAGGAATTGCGGACCCTGGGGGTCTACAACCGGCAGAGCACCCACTGCAGGAAGTGGTGGGAGGACCTGAGGTGCTTGGCCAGGAAGACCGGAGAGGCCCAGCTGGGGAAGGCCTCCCAACGAGGGAGGGGTGCCCGTCGGACCCTGAGCACCCTAATGGCCCGCATTCTGGCGGTGGCCTATCTGGATTTGGATGGGTACTTGAAGGTAGCACAGCAGCCAGAAGGGAGTGAGTACCAACACTGTTGTGGTGCCACTATGAAGAGTGTAGTTGGGTACTAAGGGGTGCATGTATAGTACCGCCAGGCATATAGACAGGTGTGTCCCTGCAGTCCTGCCCCCTCAATGTCTGTGGGATAGTATCCTAGGTAGTTTTGGCTGTGTCTGTAGGCCTGTGAGGGGTCCCCTGTTTGGACCATAGTATTCAATGTAGCCTCATGGATTTGCAGATGTGTTGACTTGGCACCGTCTCTCATTGGTTCACTTTACAAAGTATATCAGAGTAGTGGGCAGGATGTGAATGTAGTGTACTGTTGGGTCATGCCTACCAGTCAGGGGCACATTCATAACATGTGTTATGTCTGCTGAGGGTTAGTGCCTGAGCTGGGTGGGTGTGTATGTGTCCCAACATGTACATATTTCCTGGAATTGACATACTTCTTTCTTGTTTTGTTCCCCGTGCTCTTGTGTCCTTGTGTACTTTAGCATTATCTGGCAAGGGAGCTGAGGCACCTGCGAGTGGGGATGCTGAAGCCTACGGGACTCATGTGGAAGAGTCCCCTGACGCCAAAGGGACCAGTGGGTTTGGAGGGTGAGAGAAGTACCACTGGGAAAGCAACTACCACTGGAGGTAGTGACTCTGATACCTCCTCCGATGGCAGCACCCTGGTGGTGGTGGACCCTACTGGGCCCACCCAGTCTTTGCCATCTTCTGCCACCCCCCATACCATCACCGCCCTCCGAGTACCTCCCCACCGAGTTGCCCGTGCCCGATCACCCAGTAGGGTGGGCATCTCCTTCGCCCCAGGCACCTCATCTCCTGCCCTAGTCACCTCTGCTGCCCTCACAGAGGAGGCTATTGACTTACTGAGAACCATCTCTGTAGGGCAGACAACCATTGTGAATGCCATCCAGGGGCTAGCATCCCAGATGCAGCAATGGAATGCATACCTGGAAACATTCACAGTGTCATGTCTGGCCTACAGAGATCTTTTCAGGCTCTGGCCTCCTCTTTGATAGCAGCCAGTGTCCTTGGTCTTTCCGTCCCCCCTCCCACCACCTCTACCCCTTCCAGCACCCACTCCCCTCACCCATCCCAAGCACACATACAGCCATGCACACAGATCAACACACAAGAAGCACACAGAGCATCACAAGCACCACACTTTCCACCATGTGCAGGCACACACCCACCATACCACAGCAGACACAACAACATCCACCTCCCCCACTGTGTCAACCTCCCTCGCCTCCTGTCTGTCACCTCACCATGCACACCCACATGCACTGCACACTCAGTCACTGCTGTTGCCCTCATTCTTGTAGTCACCACAACAGCTAACATCCAGTCATGCACCCCAGACACCACACCTGCACTCAACACGACTACATTCACAGACACTTGCAGCACAATCACCAGACCTGCAGACACCCACTCAACATCCATATACACTGGCAGCATGTCTTCTCCCACTCTGTCCACTCTCCCTCTACCCAAAACACTCAAACGCTCACACTCATCCACACCACACACATCCACCATACATAAGCAGACTAAACAGGCACCTGCATCCGCGCTCAGCACACCTAAACTTCGTACCACCACTCCCTCAACCTCCACTTCTAGACCTGGCTCCAAAACCCCTCCAACTGCACCTAAGAAGCTTTTCCTCTCCCATGTTGACCTGTTTGAACCCACTGGCCCACCCTGTCTTGTCCCTAAACGTTCCCATGCCCTCTCCCAGTCCACTCCTTCCTCTTCAAAGTCCTCAACAGTCCATCCTTTCCATTCCTGTGCACCTTCCCTGGGGAGCAAGAAGCCCTGTGTTGCCCATTATGCCTCTGCCACCCCCTGGTCCAGGACCACTCCCCCTCCTTCCAAGGACAAGCCCAAACCCTCTTCACCTCCACCTCCTAAACCTAAGCCCAAGAACCCCCCTTTCAAAACCTGACTCACCACCCCCGCCACCTCGCCCCCTAATCCCTGAGGTGCCTGGCTGCCCCATAGATTCCTCTTCTGAGTGGAGTTTCCTTTGCCATCGTAGGAGTCAAGTGCAGCCTATATTTACCCTTCTGGGACTTGTACATATGGACTGGCCTATGGGCTTGTTGGTGCATTTAATTGTAATCCAGTTGCAGACCTGTTGGCACAATATTGACCCATTGTGCATCGTTTCACTGTGGGGGTGTGGTGTGGGGGTGCATTGGTGCAGGTATTTTGTTTGCTTGCATCTGGTAAGTACATCTTGTTATGGTATGTATGGCTTGGCATGGTGGGAGTGGTTGGGAGTGCATTGCAGTGTACGGGGGTGGATTGAGTGGGTGTGTAACTGTGCCCTTTCCTCCCATGTGTATTATGCTGCGATACTTACCATCATCGTCGGTCACGGTCCTGAAGAAATATGGCAAGGAGAAGCACTGGGATTATTTCCAACTTTCGCTCCTTGTCAGCGTGGGCGTGTTCTAGGTGCCTCCGGTGAGTGATTCCCTTTATATGGGTCATTTCTGCCAAGCTTTGCGTGACGGTGGTTCATGCCCCGGGAACTGATGGTGGTGTGGTGTTTCACTATCTGGTGGGCAGGTGGGGCCTTTCCGCCGGGCTGAAGATGGCCTCACCGCCGTCGGTGGGAGTACCAAAATGGCAGTGGGTGGATGGCCGGCGGCTTGTTTCTCATGTGCTTCATTATTTGGCGGTCTGGACCGCCAGCCTGTTGGGGGTAGTTACCGCCACCGCCATCAGTGCGGTGTTCACCGCTATCTTCATAATGACCACCTAGGTCTTAATCACTAGAAGTGACAATTGATGGTGGTCACAACATGTCTTGACATTTCAGCATTGTGCCCTGTTTACTATAGGCAATCGGAGAACTTGCATCACATTTCATGTTAGATTTGCCTCCATTAGCTTTCTGCATGTGGTTTCTGCTTTCATTTGGACTTGTTGTCTTGTTTCCAGTCTAATAACAGTCTTAAAAAGTGCATGATGGCATCTGTGCAGTTCTTGTTCAGGCTCAGAACGGTTGTGGGGTCATGTGGCTTGTTTGGGGACTAGGTTAATATTGAAAAATTGACTAGTTCATCACTGCCTTCCATAGATTAGTTGTCCAATAACTCTATCTAAGATTCTATTGGAGAAAGGAGGTTGAGACCTTGGGCAATTTAGCAGCCATGAAGGCCTAAAATGCGCTAGGGACTGGGCTGGAAAGCTGGGCTGTGAAAAGGAGTACTGTACCCACAGGAGCGAATAGCCTGACCTGGGCCTGCACTGATGGGCAAGTGCTCCCACACAGAACACACTGCCTTTTTTTTAATCTACGCTCTGCCTCCTCTTTTGCCCACAACACTGCCGCTGCTGACCTTTGGGACTGGGCATGCATTCCATCATTATTCTTTGTATATGTTGAGGAGTTTTTTTAAGAATACTATATGCTCCCAGCGCAACTGCTGAACCATGGAACAAGCTGCAACCCGCACTAAATTTCACTGGTGACACTTGTCACAGGACTATATTTTACGTGCCCAGGCAAGTGACAGTCAGCCTGGTATTGGCAGCATAGGCTCCATACATATGGAGTCCATACCACTAAGCAGGCATGGGAAACCCTAAATAACCACATCAGATCTTCCGAAGACACAAACAGATAATCATGAAGACTGATGGAATGAGGCAGAACATAGTGTCGCGTTGGTGGAAGATGATGTAGTAGAATTAAAGAGAGAGGTTACCAAACTAAGAGCAGCGGTACTCAAGGCAACAGCTGAGAATGAAGATTTAGAATCATGTTCTAGGTGCAACACAGTTGGCATAGCAGAATCTATGAAAACAGGCACAGTGGAGGGTTTTGTTTGGCTGTTGCCGAGAGAGGTACTGGGCAGAAATAACTTTTTGAAATGCTTCATAGTTGAGAGGACCCATAGGTCCTTAGGCCTTAGACCCCTCTCAGGCGCCACTACATGCCCCATTATTGCATGACTATAGAGCTCGGAATATTGCTTTGCATCTCTTGAGAGGAAAGGGTGCTTAACGTATCAGGGCGCATCATTTTCCATCTACCTAGACTTCACAATAGCAGTACAGGAGGCTATAAGAGCCTTTACTACAGTCAAGAAACTCTTTAGGGCCAAAGAAATACCATGCGTGCTATTGTACCCAGCCAAATTAAACTTCCAGAGAGAGGGCTGTACCATGTTCTTCACATCTTTGCAGGATGCCATAGAACACATTAAAGCCGCTTTAAGACTAGGAATATAAAAGCAGTATAACATTTACTTGTTGGGGAGCACAATTTAGCCTCTTATAGTTTATATGTGGCTGTTGTTAACAGTTAACTATGCTCACTTGGATCTCAAAGGGCAATATATCTACATCCCAGGGCTAATGCACAACTGCCTCTTACACTTATTAACTCATACGCTCCCAACAGTGACTCCCCTAAAGGTTTTGAGAATACTGCACAACATTACAAACACAAAATCACTGCAACATTATCTGGGGCTGTGTCTTTGACATAGTTGTAAATCGGTAATCCTAATGCTGCGCATACACTTAACGACATTCTTGACTCAGACTGACTGGTGGATGGGTGGCATGAGGTTAAATACAAAAGCACTGCTTACTCCTATTCCTCTGCACACAACAAACATTCCCACATAGATTTCTGGATACAGCCCGGCAAAGCCATCCAGTCGGTGCACTCAATTGAATATTTATCAGGAACGTCCTTGACCACTCCCTCATGATTTTGATGCTCATGGTGCCAGACCCTTGTCCAGTTATAAACCCAGATACTTTCCTTCTGCCCATCTGGTTGACTCTCTATAGGGCAGACACTGCAACGGCGATAGAGGAATCTTTCAACACTAACGTATGTTCCCTTCCCTCCTTCCTACAAGTTTAGGAAACTCTAAAGTTTAGATATCCATTTAAAGAAAGCATGGGTCTATAAATCTATCCAAGTTCAATCCAGGGAGGCAGCTGACCGTGAGTTTTCATGTCTAGGTAAACAAGCGCAACTACATGCCTATGGTAGGTGGGGGTGAGAGACCATGCAAAACTCTGTAAAGGCTGCTGAGGGGTGCCCAAACTAAGATGGTAATACAATAACTCCACTCCCACACCGGGGAGTCCATAAACATGACTGAATCGATCCTACAAACCTTTTACGGTTATTATGTAGCATTGTATTCATCTAAATTACAACACTCTCCAAATCAAATTGCTACGTTTTGCAATAAATAACTTTGCTAACAGCAGAACCCATTGAGCAACGGGCCTGATAATTGAATTCTTTAAAGAATTCAAAGAGCTCCTTGCCCCCTGGCTATTGGAGTTGTATTAAGAAGCTTTTGACGCAGGTACCCTTCCTCTAACTTCAAGTGAGGTTTTGATATCCATAATTCTGAAACCCAGTAAGGGACTTAGAGATGCTAGCTCATATAGACTGCTGTTTCTATTAAGCGCTAAAAGCAAAATTCTGGCACATGTGTTGGCCAACACTTAAAATCCATTAATGGCCAGACTAGTGTCTGCAGATACGTTTGGTTTTATTCCAGACAGTTCTAACGCCAACAATGTGCACAAAGTCCTACCAGTGATCCATTGAGTTAGTCCAAAAGTCCAGGCAGTCTCGGTGTTCCGAAAAGTCGAGAAGGCCTTTGACTCTCTTGAATGGCCGTTTATATTTGCTGTTCTGTACTGCTGTTCACCCTTGCAAATGAAACTCTTGTGTTCCTATTGTGCACTCAGCATGGCCAGTGAGGTATAGCATTTCCATTGAAGATTTTTACTCCCCTTATGTGTTAACAATATTTTTTTATTGAATAACAGATCCAGGAAAGAACTACAGTCCCAACATTCAAGACATTGCTCTCTCTTGTGCCTATGTCAGATTGTAAATTAAATGGGAAACATCTGAAAAATTAGCTCTCATAGATGACACCAAGAAAGGTGCCCTTGAGTTTGCCTTGCCATGGAGAGGGGACTTGGTCTGATGTTAAGGTATCTGCGTGAATAGAATAAGGGAGTCAATCCTAACAGATAACTTTGAATCCATATTCTGTAAACTCTTGACCCAAGTGGCGCTATGGATCACCTATATCTTACAATCTCTGACAGAATAGCCCTGATAAAAAATTGTAACTGTAACTTTAATTCCATTTATATAGCGATTTCTAACCCTAACAAGACACTGAAGCGCTTACCTTGAGCAGCATGCTGGCAGGTGACACAAGCGCTTGCACAAGGTTGGTGGGATTGATAGATAAATTAAGGATTAGGTATTGTTAGCATAGGTATGACTTTGAGAGGAGGAAAGTTTGTGATGTTGTAAATGAGCTGTCAGCAAATGGCACAAATAGAATAGGCAAACATGTCAGAGTAGTTTGTGCTCAGAGAGAGGAGGCATGCAGAGGATGGAAGAAAAGGAAAGGGACGTTTGAAATGGGTAAAAAAGAGTTGACAATCAGACAATTAAATTAAAAGTCAATATTTAAAGCCAGAATTAAGGAATGTAGAGAATATTTACGAGACAGCAGGCAGTTTCAAGACATAAGAATGTAGAAAAGAATTTTTTTTAACTTGTGAAGATTGTGCTATACTAGGTACGTTTGCTAGGCACTAGATTCAGCCAATCCATCGGTTTGCTGCTAAGATACTGCCAGACCACAGCTCCAACCAGATCAGTTGATCAGGTCAAGGGTTAAAAGTGAACTAGAATTGGCAAAGCCAATAAGTCTCGACTATGCATGAGCCATTGGCTTTGCCAATATGTTTTAGCCAAGTTCTACACCAGCTTTGCAGATGTTCAGCTTGGCTAAAAGTTAGTGTCATAAAGGAGTGTGGCCTGGAATGGTGTGTTATAAAGTTGAGTGTCGCAGAGTACAGTGGGGTGTTATGGAGTGACATAGAGAGCCGTGGAGTGGTGTAGAGTTGAGTTGCATGGAGTGGAGTGAAGTGAAGTGGAGTGTCGTGGGGTGGGGTGGCATAGTGTTGTGGAGGGAATAGAGTATTGTAGAGTGGTAGAGAGTAGAGTGTGGTAGAGCTGAGTAGCGTAGGGTCTCAAAGTGGAAAAGAGTGTTTTAGAGTGGAGTGGCATAGAGTTTTGCAGAGTGAAGTTGTAGTGAATCCTATCTTGTTTTAAATGGGAAACAGGAGTTAGCTTGGCCTTCTGGCTTGCAGGCCTGTGCCCCTGTCACCCAGTGACTTTTACCCTACTTTGCTTGCTCTGTTTTAGCTCAATTATATCTTTCCATGATGGCTGCATTGTTTTTAGTTAGGACATTGTTTTAGTTTCCTGCTATCAGTGCTCCTCTACTAAGGCGTCACTTTCAGCGCCAGAGATAGATAAGATGCAGGTATTCACATTAGGTACTTTCCCACTTTTGGCTTTAGAGGAATTGTTTATGTAATTGCCGCCCCAAGCATGCCTTGTTATCTATTGTTTGGGAACAGACCTACGTCAGGGGTCCGAGCAGATATGTATAAATGCACCCTACATAGACAGATAGTCAGAGGGATTATGACCATATGTCATTGCTGCTATTGATGCTGCATGTCACCCTGGCGCTGACCTAGTCTTCGTGTCCACACGGATTCTGAGCTGAAGACCTCATTCCAAGGTAACAAGGGTTGGGGGGCTCTCCTCATGGATACTGCAATGGCAGATTAGGCTTATCACACCTAAATCTCTTTAGGTTAGGGGTTAAGTTCATCATGGTAGGGTATTAGGACATATTTCATGTAACTTCATGTCATTGCAAGATGGTGGGGCTCTGTGTATAAATGGCTTGTGTTAACAATTCTGTTTCTTGCATTATTTATTATCCTTATCATTGCAGCCCATGCAACCTATCGTAGATTGCAGTTTTGTTAATGTAAGGAAATGCCTCCTTGGCATGGTTACCCCCTGACTTTTTGCCTTTGCTGATGCTATGTTTTGAATTGAAAGTGTGTTGAGGCCTGCTAACCAGGCCCCAGCACCAGTGTTCTTTCCCTAACCTGTACTTTTGATTCCACAATTGGCACACCCTGGCATCCAGGTAAGTCCCTTGTAACTGGTACCCCTGGTACCAAGGGCCCTGATGCCAGGGAAGGTCTCTAAGGGCTGCAGCATATCTTATGCCACCCTGGGGACCCCTCACTCAGCACAGACACACTGCTTACCAGCTTGTGTGTGCTGGTGAGAACAAAACGAGTAAGTCGACATGGCACTCCCCTCAGGGTGCCATGCCAGCCTCTCGCTGCCTATTCAGGTATAGATAAGTCACCCCTCTAGCAGGCCTTACAGCCCTAAGGCAGGGTGCACTATACAATAGGTGAGGGCACCAGTGCATGAGCACTGTGCCCGTACAGTGTCTAAGCAATACCTTAGACACTGTAAGTGCAGGGTAGCCATAAGAGTATATGGTCTGGGAGTCTGTTTTACACGAACTCCACAGCACCATAATGGCTACACTGAAAACTGGGAAGTTTGGTATCAAACTTCTCAGCACAATAAATGCACACTGATGGCAGTGTACATTTTATTGTAAAATACACCCCAGAGGGCACCTTAGCCGACTATCTGTGTAGGCTGACTAGTTCCAGCAGCCTGCCACAACCGAGACATGTTGCTGGCCCCATGGGGAGAGTGCCTTTGTCACTCTGAGGCCAGTAACAAAGCCTGCACTGGGTGGAGATGCTAACACCTCCCCCAGGCAGGAGCTGTCACACCTGGCGGTGAGCCTCAAAGGCTCACCCCTTTGTGCCAGCACCGCAGGACACTCCAGCTAGTGGAGTTGCCCGCCCCCTCCGGCCCCGGCCCCCACTTTTGGCGGCAAGGCCGGAGAAAATAATGAGAATAACAAGGAGGAGTCACTGGCCAGTCAGGACAGCCCCTAAGGTGTCCTGAGCTGAAGTGACTCTAACTTTTAGAAATCCTCCATCTTGCAGATGGAGGATTCCCCAATAGGATTAGGGATGTGACCCCCTCCCCTTGGGAGGAGGCACAAAGAGGGTGTACCCACCCTCAGGGCTAGTAGCCATTGGCTACTAACCCCCCAGACCTAAACACGCCCTTAAATTTAGTATTTAAGGGCTCCCCTGAACCTAAGAATTTAGATTCCTGCAACTTACCGAAGAAGAAGACGGCTGAGCTGAAAACCCCTGCAGAAGAAGAAAGAAGACACCAACTGCTTTGGCCCCAGTCCTACCGGCCTGTCTCCTGCCTTCTAAAGAACCCTGCTCCAGCGACGCTTTCTCCAGGACCAGCGACCTCTGAATCCTCAGAGGACTGCCCTACTTCCAAGAGACCAAGAAACTCCAGAGGACAGCGGCACTGCTCCAAAAGAACTGCAACTTTGTTTCAAGTAGCAAATTTAAAGACCCCTGCAACTCCCCGCCAGAAGCGTGAGACTTGCAACACTGCACCCGGCGACCCCGACTCGACTGGTGGAGAAACAATGCTTCAGGGAGGACCCTCCGGCGACTCTACGACTGTGAGTAACCAAAGTTGTCCCCCCTGAGCCCCCACAGCGACGCCTGCAGAGGGAACCCCGAGGCTCCCCCTGACCGCGACTGCCTGAACTCCATTTCCCGACGGCTGGCAAAGACTCTGCACCCGCAGCCCCCAGCACCTAAAGAAACGGAACTCCTGTGCAGGAGTGACCCCCAGGAGGCCCTCTCCCTTGCCCAGGTGGTGGCTACCCCGAGGAGCCCCCCCCTTGCCTGCCTGCAACGCTGAAGAGATCCCTTGATCTCTCATTGAAAACCATTACAAACCGGACGCGTGTTTGCACACTGCACCCGGCCGCCCCCGCGCTGCTGAGGGTGTACTTTTTGTGCTGACCTGTGTGTCCCCCGGTGCCCTACAAAACCCCCCTGGTCTGCCCTCCGAAGACGCGGGTACTTACCTGCTGGCAGACCGGAACCGGGGCACCCCCTTCTCTCCATTGAAGCCTATGCGTTTTGGGCACCTCTTTGACCTCTGCACCTGACCGGCCCTGAGCTGCTGGTGTGGTAACTTTGGGGTTGCTCTGAACCCCCAACGGTGGGCTACCTTGGACCAAAAACTGAAACCTGTAAGTGACTTACTTACCTGTGAAAACTAACATTACTTTACCTCCCCCAGGAACTGTGAAAATTGCACTAAGTGTCCACTTTTAAAACAGCTTATTGTGTTTTATATGAAAAGTATACATGCTAATGAAAAGCTTCAAAGTTCCTAAAGTACTTACCTGCAATACCTTTCAAAGGAGATATTACATGTAAAATTTGAACCTGTGGTTCTTAAAATAAACTAAGAAAATATATTTTTCTATAACAAAACCTATTGGCTGGATTTGTCTCTGAGTGTGTGTTCCTCATCTATTGCCTGTGTGTATGTACAACAGATGCTTAACACTACTCCTTGGATAAGCCTACTGCTCGACCACACTACCACAAAATAGAGCATTAGTATTATCTCTTTTTGCCACTATCTTACCTCTAAGGGGAACCCTTGGACTCAGTGCATACTATTCCTTACTTTGAAATAGTGCATACAGAGCCAACTTCCTACATTGGTGGATCAGCGGTGGGGTACAAGACTTTGCATTTGCTGGACTACTCAGCCAATACCTGATCACACGACAAATTCCAAAAATTGTCATTAGAAATTGTTTTTGCAATTTGAAATTTTTCTAAATTCTTAAAAGACCTGCTAGGGCCTTGTGTTAGATCCTGTTTAGCATTTCTTTTAGAGTTTAAAAGTTTAGTAAAAGTTCGAATTAGATTCTAGAACTAGTTTTAGATTCTTAAAAAGTATTCCAACTTTTAGAAGCATAATGTCTAGTACAGAGATGAATATGGTGGAACTCGACACCACACCTTACCTCCATCTTAAGATGAGGGAGCTAAGGTCACTCTGTAAAATAAAGAAAATAGTAATGGGCCCCAGACCTTCCAAACTACAGCTCCAGGAGCTGTTGGCAGAGTTTGAAAAGGTCAACCCCTCTGAGGATGGCAACTCAGAGGATGATGATAGTGACTTGGAGGGTAATTCCCCCCCACCAGTCCTATCTAGGGAGAACAGGGCCTCTCAAGCCCTGACTCCACAAATAATAGTCAGAGATGCTGGTTCCCTCACAGGAGGGACCAACAACTCTGAAATCACGGAGGATAACTCCAGTGAAGAGGACATCCAGTTAGCCAGGATGGCCAAAAGATTGGCTTTGGAAAGACAGATCCTAGCCATAGAAAGGGAAAGACAAGAGATGGGCCTAGGACCCATCAATGGTGGCAGCAACATAAATAGGGTCAGAGATTCTCCTGACATGTTGAAAATCCCTAAAGGGATTGTAACTAAATATGAAGATGGTGATGACATCACCAAATGGTTCACAGCTTTTGAGAGGGCTTGTGTAACCAGAAAAGTGAACAAATCTCACTGGGGTGCTCTCGTTTGGGAAATGTTCACAGGAAAGTGTAGGGATAGACTCCTTACACTCTCTGGAAAAGATGCAGAATCTTATGACCTCATGAAGGGTACCCTGATTGAGGGCTTTAGATTCTCCACTGAGGAGTATAGGATTAGATTCAGGGGGGCTCAAAAATCCTCGAGCCAGACCTGGGTTGACTTTGTAGACTACTCAGTAAAAACACTAGATGGTTGGATTCAAGGCAGTGGTGTAAGTAATTATGATGGGCTGTACAATTTATTTGTGAAAGAACACCTGTTAAGTAATTGTTTCAATGACAAACTGCATCAGCATCTGGTAGACCTAGGACCAATTTCTCCCCAAGAATTGGGAAAGAAGGCGGACCATTGGGTCAAGACTAGGGTGTCCAAAACTTCCACAGGGGGTGACCAAAAGAAAGGGGTCACAAAACCTCCCCAGGGGAAGGGTGGTGAGACAGCCAAAAACAAAAATAGTAAAGAGTCTTCTACAGGCCCCCAAAAACCTGCACAGGAGGGTGGGCCCAGAGCCTCTTCACAAAACAATTCTGGGTACAAGGGTAAAAACTTTGATCCCAAAAAGGCCTGGTGTCGTAAGTGTAGTCAGTCTGGACACCAAACTGGAGACAAGGCCTGTCCCAAGAAAGATACCACTTCTAACTCCACTCCAGCTAAAACTGGAATGGCCAGTCTCCAAGTGGGATCAACAGGGTGCCCAGAGCAAATCAGGTGTCACACTGAAGCTACATTAGTCTCTGAGGGTGGGGTGGATTTAGCCACACTGGCTGCCTGGCCCCCTAACATGCAAAAATACAGGCAGCAGCTCTTAATTAATGGGACAAGTGTAGAGGGCCTGAGGGATACAGGTGCCAGTATCACTATGGTGACAGAGAAACTGGTTTCCCCTGGCCAATACCTGGCTGGACAAACTTATCCAGTCACCAACGCTGACAATCAGACTAAAGTACATCCCATGGCTATGGTAACTTTAGAGTGGGGAGGGGTCAATGGCCTGAAACAGGTGGTGGTCTCCTCAAATATCCCAGTAGACTGTTTGCTTGGAAATGACCTGGAGTCCTCAGCATGGGCTGAGGTAGAACTGAAAACCCATGCAGCCATGCTGGGTATCCCTGAACTGGTGTGTGTCAAGACAAGGGCACAGTGCAAGGCTCAGGGTGAAAAAGTAGAGCTGGAGTCTGGAAGAAAGGCCCAGCCTACCAAGAGGAAAGGAAAGTCAGCTGGGAAACCAGCTGCAACACAGCAAGAAAAAGAAAACCTCTCTTCTCAGGAAGAAGTTCTGCCCTCTGAGGGAACTGAGCCTATGGAGCTGGAACCTTATCAGGTTGAGCTCTTAGGCCCAGGGGGACCCTCAAGGGAAGAGCTGTGTAAGGGGAAAGAAACCTGCCCCTCTCTTGAAGGCCTTAGGCAGCAAGCTGCTGAAGAGTCCAAAGGCAAGAAAAATGGAACACATAGGGTCTATTGGGAAGATGGACTCCTGTACACTGAGGCAAGAGATCCCAAACCTGGTGCCACTAGGAGAGTGGTAGTGCCTCAGGGTTTCAGAGAGTTCATTCTGACCTTAGCCCATGATATTCCCCTTGCTGGCATTTGGGACAAACCAAGACGTGGGAGAGGTTAGTCAACCACTTCTACTGGCCCAATATGTCCCAGAAGGTTAAGGAGTTTTGCCTCTCCTGCCCCACCTGTCAAGCCAGTGGTAAGACAGGTGGGCATCCAAAGGCCCCCCTCATTCCACTTCCAGTGGTGGGGGTCCCCTTTGAAAGAGTGGGTGTGGACATAGTTGGTCCACTAGAACCTCCCACAGCCTCAGGAAATATGTACATCCTAGTAGTAGTGGATCATGCTACTAGGTATCCTGAAGCTATTCCCCTTAGGTCGACTACTGCCCCTGCAGTAGCCAAGGCCCTCATTGGTATCTTTACCAGAGTGGGCTTCCCTAAGGAGGTGGTGTCTGACAGAGGTACCAACTTCATGTCAGCATACCTAAAACACATGTGGAATGAGTGTGGAGTGACTTATAAATTCACTACACCATATCATCCACAAACTAATGGCCTTGTTGAGAGATTCAACAAGACATTAAAGGGCATGATCATGGGGCTCCCAGAAAAACTCAAAAGGAGATGGGATGTCCTCCTGCCATGTCTGCTTTTCGCTTACAGAGAGGTGCCTCAGAAGGGAGTAGGATTCTCACCCTTTGAACTTCTGTTTGGCCACCCTGTAAGGGGACCACTTGCTCTTGTTAAAGAAGGCTGGGAGAGACCTCTTCATGAGCCTAAACAAGACATAGTGGACTATGTACTTGGCCTTCGCTCAAGGATGGCAGAGTACATGGAAAAGGCAAGTAAAAACCTTGAGGCCAGCCAACAACTCCAGAAGTTGTAGTATGACCAAAAGGCTGCACTGGTTGAATTTCAACCAGGGCAGAAAGTCTGGGTCCTGGAGCCTGTGGCTCCCAGGGCACTCCAGGACAAATGGAGTGGCCCTTACCCAGTACTAGAAAGGAAGAGTCAGGTCACTTACCTGGTGGACCTGGGCACAAGCAGGAGCCCCAAGAGGGTGATCCATGTGAACCGCCTTAAGCTCTTCCATGACAGGGCTGATGTAAATCTGTTGATGGTAACAGATGAGGACCAGGAAGCTGAGAGTGAACCTCTCCCTGATCTCCTCTCATCAGACCCTAAAGATGGCTCAGTGGATGGAGTGATCTACTCAGACACCCTCTCTAGCCAACAGCAGTCTGACTGTAGGAAGGTCCTGCAGCAGTTTGCTGAACTCTTTTCCCTAACCCCTGGTCAGACACACCTGTGTACCCATGATGTGGACACAGGAGACAGCATGCCTGTCAAAAACAAAATATTTAGACAGTCTGACCAAGTTAAGGAAAGCATCAAGGTGGAAGTCCACAAGATGCTGGAATTGGGAGTAATTGAGTACTCTGACAGCCCCTGGGCTAGCCCAGTGGTCTTAGTCCCCAAACCTCACACCAAAGAAGGAAAGAGAGAGATGAGGTTTTGTGTGGACTACAGAGGTCTCAACTCTGTCACCAAGACAGATGCTCATCCCATTCCTAGAGCTGATGAGCTAATAGACAAATTAGGGGCTGCCAAATTCTTAAGTACCTATGACTTAACAGCAGGGTACTGGCAAATCAAAATGGCCCATGGAGCAAAAGAAAAGACAGCATTCTCCACACCTGATGGGCATTATCAGTTCACTGTTATGCCCTTTGGTTTAAAGAATGCCCCTGCCACCTTCCAAAGGTTGGTGAATCAAGTCCTTGCTGGGTTGGAATCCTTTAGTGCAGCTTATCTTGATGATATTGCTGTCTTCAGCTCCACCTGGCAGGATCACCTGGTCCACCTGAAGAAGGTTTTGAAGGCCCTGCAATCTGCAGGCCTCTCTATCAAGGCATCCAAATGCCAGATAGGGCAGGGAACTGTGGTTTACTTGGGACACCTTGTAGGTGGAGGCCAAGTTCAGCCACTCCAGCCTAAGATCCAGACTATTCTGGACTGGGCAGCTCCAAAAACCCAGACTCAAGTCAGGGCATTCCTTGGCTTGACTGGGTACTACAGGAGGTTTGTGAAGGGATATGGATCCATTGTGACAGCCCTCACAGAACTCACCTCCAAGAAAATGCCCAAGAAAGTAAACTGGACTGTAGAATGCCAACAGGCCTTTGACACCCTGAAACAAGCTATGTGCACAGCACCAGTTCTAAAAGCTCCAGATTACTCCAAGCAGTTCATTGTGCAAACAGATGCCTCTGAACATGGGATAGGGGCAGTTTTGTCCCAAACAAATGATGATGGCCTTGACCAGCCTGTTGCTTTCATTAGCAGGAGGTTACTCCCCAGGGAGCAGCGTTGGAGTGCCATTGAGAGGGAGGCCTTTGCTGTGGTTTGGTCCCTGAAGAAGCTGAGACCATACCTCTTTGGTACTCACTTCCAAGTTCAGACTGACCACAGACCTCTCAGATGGCTGATGCAAATGAAAGGTGAAAATCCAAAACTGTTGAGGTGGTCCATCTCCCTACAGGGAATGGACTTTATAGTGGAACACAGACCTGGGACTGCCCATGCCAATGCAGATGGCCTTTCCAGGTTCTTCCACTTAGAAAATGAAGACTCTCTTGGGAAAGGTTAGTCTCATCCTCTTTCGTTTGGGGGGGGGGGGTTGTGTAAGGAAATGCCTCCTTGGCATGGTTACCCCCTGACTTTTTGCCTTTGCTGATGCTATGTTTTGAATTTAAAGTGTGCTGAGGCCTGCTAACCAGGCCCCAGCACCAGTGTTCTTTCCCTAACCTGTACTTTTGATTCCACAATTGGCACACCCTGGCATCCAGGTAAGTCCCTTGTAACTGGTACCCCTGGTACCAAGGGTCCTGATGCCAGGGAAGGTCTCTAAGGGCTGCAGCATATCTTATGCCACCCTGGGGACCCCTCACTCAGCACAGACACACTGCTTACCAGCTTGTGTGTGCTGGTGAGAACAAAACGAGTAAGTCGACATGGCACTCCCTTCAGGGTGCCATGCCAGCCTCTCACTGCCTATTCAGGTATAGATAAGTCACCCCTCTAGCAGGCCTTACAGCCCTAAGGCAGGGTGCACTATACCATAGGTGAGGGCACCAGTGCATGAGCACTGTGCCCCTACAGTGTCTAAGCAATACCTTAGACACTGTAAGTGCAGGGTAGCCATAAGAGTATATGGTCTGGGAGTCTGTTTTACACGAACTCCACAGCACCATAATGGCTACACTGAAAACTGGGAAGTTTGGTATCAAACTTCTCAGCACAATAAATGCACACTGATGGCAGTGTACATTTTATTGTAAAATACACCCCAGAGGGCACCTTAGAGGTGTCCCCTGAAACCTTAACCGACTATCTGTGTAGGCTGACTAGTTCCAGCAGCCTGCCACAACCGAGACATGTTGCTGGCCCCATGGGGAGAGTGCCTTTGTCACTCTGAGGCCAGTAACAAAGCCTGCACTTGGTGGAGAAGCTAACACCTCCCCCAGGCAGGAGCTGTCACACCTGGTGGTGAGCCTCAAAGGCTCACCCCTTTGTGCCAGCACCGCAGGACACTCCAGCTAGTGGAGTTGCCCGCCCCCTCCGGGCCCGGCCCCCACTTTTGGCGGCAAGGCCGGAGAAAATAATGAGAATAACAAGGAGGAGTCACTGGCCAGTCAGGACAGCCCCTAAGGTGTCCTGAGCTGAAGTGACTCTAACTTTTAGAAATCCTCCATCTTGCAGATGGAGGATTCCCCAATAGGATTAGGGATGTGACCCCCTCCCCTTGGGAGGAGGCACAAAGAGGGTGTACCCACCCTCAGGGCAAGTAGCCATTGGCTACTAACCCCCAGACCTAAACACGCCCTTAAATTTAGTATTTAAGGGCTCCCCTGAACCTAAGAATTTAGATTCCTGCAACTTACCGAAGAAGAAGACGGCTGAGCTGAAAACCCCTGCAGAAGAAGAAAGAAGACACCAACTGCTTTGGCCCCAGTCCTACCGGCCTGTCTCCTGCCTTCTAAAGAACCCTGCTCCAGCGACGCTTTCTCCAGGACCAGCGACCTCTGAATCCTCAGAGGACTGCCCTACTTCCAAGAGACCAAGAAACTCCAGAGGACAGCGGCACTGCTCCAAAAGAACTGCAACTTTGTTTCAAGTAGCAGATTTAAAGACCCCTGCAACTCCCCGCCAGAAGCGTGAGACTTGCAACACTGCACCCGGCGACCCCGACTCGACTGGTGGAGAAACAACGCTTCAGGGAGGACCCTCAGGCGACTCTACGACTGTGAGTAACCAAAGTTGTCCCCCCTGACCCCCCACAGCGACGCCTGCAGAGGGAATCCCGAGGCTCCCCCTGACCGCGACTGCCTGAACTCCATTTCCCGACGGCTGGAAAAGACTCTGCACCCGCAGCCCCCAGCACCTAAAGAAACGGAACTCCTGTGCAGGAGTGACCCCCAGGAGGCCCTCTCCCTTGCCCAGGTGGTGGCTACCCCGAGGAGCCCCCCCCTTGCCTGCCTGCAACGCTGAAGAGATCCCTTGATCTCTCATTGAAAACCATTACAAACCCGACGCATGTTTGCACACTGCACCCAGCCGCCCCCGCGCTGCTGCGGGTGTACTTTTTGTGCTGACCTGTGTCCCCCCCTGTGCCCTACAAAACCCCCCTGGTCTGCCCTCCGAAGACGCTGGTACTTACCTGCTGGCAGACCGGAACCGGGGCACCCCCTTCTCTCCATTGAAGCCTATGCGTTTTGGGCACCTCTTTGACCTCTGCACCTGACCGGCCCTGAGCTGCTGGTGTGGTAACTTTGGGGTTGCTCTGAACCCCCAACGGTGGGCTACCTTGGACCAAAAACTGAAACCTGTAAGTGACTTACTTACCTGTGAAAACTAACATTACTTTACCTCCCCCAGGAACTGTGAAAATTGCACTGTGTCCACTTTTAAAACAGCTTATTGTGTTTTATATGAAAAGTATACATGCTAATGAAAAGCTTCAAAGTTCCTAAAGTACTTACCTGCAATACCTTTCAAAGGAGATATTACATGTAAAATTTGAACCTGTGGTTCTTAAAATAAACTAAGAAAAGATATTTTTCTATAACAAAACCTATTGGCTGGATTTGTCTCTGAGTGTGTGTTCCTCATCTATTGCCTGTGTGTATGTACAACAGATGCTTAACACTACTCCTTGGATAAGCCTACTGCTCGACCACACTACCACAAAATAGAGCATTAGTATTATCTCTTTTTGCCACTATCTTACCTCTAAGGGGAACCCTTGGACTCTGTGCATACTATTCCTTACTTTGAAATAGTGCATACAGAGCCAACTTCCTACAGTTAATAAAACCTATTGACAACTTTACTGCATCTCCTTCATTGCCTGTGTTTGATTCAGACATTTTGTCCATGTGAGAGAGGGTTAATCTCCATTTAACCACGACACTCCCTGAGATGTCACACTCTTGAGTACATGTGTAAAGGCTGCCACAAATCACCTTTTTACTGTTTGGGGTTTTTGGTGAGGTGCTGCTTGTGAGCCGGGAGGGTTGGCACGACAGTTGGGACTTGTAGGAATGGCATAATCGCCTACAAACATAAGTACTGTCATCCTTAAACCAGCAGTCTTGCCTAGAGCAAGAGTCAAACTACGAAAGAGTAAAGCAGAGTGGAGTAGAGGGAGCAGCCTTGAGTGGATTAGAGTGTTGTAGATTAGAGTGGTGCAGAACTAAGCAGATTGTCGTGGAGTGTCATACAGTAGAGGAATGTAATACACTGGAATGGCACAGAGTGGAGTAGTGTTGTAGAGTAGAGTGGCAAGGAATGTCAGTGTGGAGTGGCATAGAGTGGCATGGATTGGTGTGGAGTGGAGTACTGAAGTGGCATAGAGTGGAGTATTGGAGTAGAATAATATGTCATAGAACACAGTGGAGTAAAGTGGCATGGAATGGCATAGAGGGAGTAGCATAAAGGGTCGTACAGTGGAGTAGTGTTGTGAAGTGGCATAGAGCGGAGTAGATATCAGAGTGAAGTAGAGTTTAATGGAATAGAGCATCATAGAGTCGCCTGTAGTGAAGTAGTGTAAAGTACAGTGGCGCGGAGTAGACAGGCGTGGAGTGCGAAGGCATAGACTGGCGTGGAGCGGCATAGAGTTGAGTAGTGTGTCACAGAATAGAATGGAGAAAGTGGTATGAAGTGGCATAGAGGGAGTTGCATAGAGCTTCGTACAGTGGAGTAGTGTCATTGAGTGGAATTGAGTGAAATAGAGTGGAGTAGTGTTGTAAAGTGGCATAGAGTGGAGTATAGTGTAGTAGAGTATCATAGAATGGAGTAGAGTTTAATGGAGAAGAGCATCATAGAGTGGAGTGGAGTAGATTGGCCTAGAGTCAAGTAATGTAAAGTACAGTAATGCAGGTTATGTTGGCGTAGAGTGCAGTGGCATAGAGTAGAGTGGCGTAAAGTAGTGGTAAAGAGCAGAGCGGTGAAGAGTAGAGGGAAGTGGTGCAGCTTAAATTACAGTGACATAGAGTGCAATGGCATACAGTGGAGTGGCACACAGTGGAGTAGAGTGGCGTAGAGTGCAGTAGTGTAGAGCAGTTTGTTTAAGAGTAGTGTGCAGTGGTGCAGGATAAAGTGCAGAGGTGTAGATAAGCATAGCTTAGAGTGCTGTAGCGTAAAGTTAGAGTGCAGTGGTGTGAAGTGCAGTGGTGCAGAGTAGATTTGAGTGGCACAGAGTGCAGTGGCGTGGAGTGTATTGACAAAGAGATGAGTGGTGCAGAGTAGAGTGCAGTGGCATAGAATGCAGTGGTGCAATGTAGCATAGAGTTCAGAAACGGCGAGTGCAGTCTTGCAGAGTAGAGTGTCTTAGAGTGCAGCAATGTAGAATGCACTGTTGTAAAGTGCAGTGGTTTAAGGTAGTGTGCAGCAGAGTAGAGTGCTATAGAGAGCAGTGGCGTACAGTAGGGTGGTGCAGAGTAGTATAGAGTGGCGTAGAGTGCAATGACGTACAGTGCAATGCTGTAGAGGGGTGTAGTGTGCAGTGGCATAGCGATCAGTGGCAGACAGTGCCGTCTTGAGGTTTAGTGTGTCTTAGAGTGCAGTGGTGTAGAGTGCATTGACGTAGACTGCAGTGGTGTAGAGTGTTGCAGAGCAGATTGCTGTAAAGAGCAGGGGCATACAGTACAGTGGTGCAGAGCAGAACAGAGTGGTGTAGAGTGCAATACAACCCAAAGGTGTAGAATAGCACAGTGTGCAGTGGAATAGGGTGCAGTAGTGTAAAGTGTTTCAGAGTAGAGACTTGTGGCAGAGCGCAGAGGTTCAGAATAGCTGGCACAGAGTGCAGTGACATAGAGTGCACTGGTTTCGAGTAAAGTGGTGTAGAGGACATTGGTTTAGAGAGGAATGGGACAGAACACAGTGGCATAGAGTAAAGTGTTATAGAGTGGCTCAGAACAGCATATACACGCACAGAGTGCAGTGGTGTAGAGTAGATTGTTTCAGAGTAGAGTGAAGTGGTGAAGAGTGGAGTGGTGCAGGGTGGAGTGGCATATATTAGTGGCGTAGAGTGCACTTACCTACAGTTGAGTGGTGCAGAATAGAGTGAAGTGGCCTAGACTCGAGTGGTGTAGAGTGGAGTGGCGAAGACTGCAGTGGTGCATAGTAAAGTAGAGAGCACTGGCATAGAGTATAGTGGAGCAAAGGCATAGAGTGAAGTATAATGACATAGCACACTGGTGCAGAGTAGAGTGCCATAAAGCGCAGTGGCGTAGAGTGCTTGGTTTATGGTAAAGTGGTGTAGTGTATATTGGGATGGGGTGCAGTTGTTAGAGTAGAGGGCAGTGGCATAGAGTAGAGGTGTACAGAGTAAAGCAGAGAGGAGTGCTGGAGTGTATACTGCAGTGGTGTGGTGCAGCGCAGATTCAATTGTTTCAGAGTAGAGTGGAAAGGTGCACCATAGAGTGAAGCAGAGTAGATTATAGTAGCGCAGAGTGAATGACAGAGTGCACTTGTGTAAAGTGGAGTGGTACAGAGTAGAGTGCATTGGCATAGGGTGCAGCAGCATAGAGTGTAAGATTGCAGAGTGGAGTGGCATAGAGTGGAGTGGTGTAGAGTGGCATGGAGTGGTGCAGAGTAGAGTGGCGTAGGACACAGTGTAGAGTAATGCAGAGTAGAAAGGTGTAGACTGAAGTGGCGTAGGGCGGAATGGTGCAGAGTAGAGTGCAGTGACACAGTGTTGAGTGGCGTAGAGTGGAGTGGCATAGTGTGAGTGGTGCAGAGTAGACTGCAGTGGTATGGAGTGGTACAGAGTAGAGTGTAGTGAGGTAAAGTAGAGTATGCATGGTGTGGTAGTGCACTGCCATTACAGACAACACATCTTCAGTTGAAATGACCATTACATTTGCACAGACATACAGTTTTACTGCTAAAAGTATACAGCACACAAACTATAATGTGTGGAAATGTCATCACCTGGTGTACTGATTTGTTTTGATGGTATTAAAATATTTGTTTCCACCGCACTTCAGAAGTATCGCCAGTAGCCAGCTTGATTGCCACATAAATCTTCTCTTTGAAGTCAGAGAAAGAAAAGTAAAAACCAGGTTCCCTCAAAGGATGGAGCCTGACATTTGGACTCTGTCTTGAATGCACAGCAAGTGTGACAAAACAACATTTAAAGACGTGTTTAAATAAAGAAAGCACTCGTTAGAATACTGTAAATAAGGTTTTGGCAAGGGAAGGGACAAATTTAGGTAGACAGCCTAAAACAAACAAAGCCAACAAACAGAAAACAAGAAAATGTGAGTTACAAACCAAAAAGCCAATGGTAAGCAATGGGTGAAAAGCATTCCCAAGGAAGCTTTCCAAATATTCCCAAGAATTTGTTAGCAAACCAGACAGTTGTGCTACCTGATAGGCTTCAATCGACAAATAACGGAAGGAGGCATATGTCGAGAAATTTCAAGAGGTTGCACTCAGAGGAAGCAGTTACTTCAAGATTAGAGCAGTATGACAAAATAAATGGGAAATATTGTCTACTTTGAAAGGGAGATTCTGCACATGATGCAGTGGACCTATTCTGGTGTCCTTACCAGGTTTAGCTGACAGTATTAATAACAAAGTAGAGTGAAATACTGATACTCCCTAGACTTCTTAATCTTTTCACCAATATACCGATCGCCCCCAACCCTACTCCAGTAGATGGATGTTTGCTGAACGCCACACTCTACTTACTAGGCTTATATGCGGTCTCAAAAAATATGATTTATATATCTACACACACACCCCTAGACACCAACAGAGGTTGCATATTAAAGTGGTCAGCTTGATGATGGGGACAAGCAGAGCGGTGATACATTTAGGAGGTGATTTTACACTAGTCATGAAGTCATGAATGAGGCCAGGGACATATTGTCATCAAGTACAGTCCATAAGCAGGGCCACAGGTTGATGGAGTTTACTGAGGCCATGGGCCTAACGAATGCAGGGAGAACTAACACTAATATGTCACAGACTATTCACACTACGCGGGGGTTATATATCATATTCCAGACTGGTCTATTCCCTTGCCCCCAGGGCAAAAGACATATTTATGTACACTATTTAGCAAGAGGGGTCCATTCACCTTTAGTGATAATCGTGTGGATATGTGGCAATAGACGGGCCGAGGGTGACACTGAGACACATGGGATTTTCAGGACCAAAGACAATAAAGTGCCTTATTGAGGTTACTGACAAGTATTTCGTCCTGAACACTGGGAAAGTTCAATCTGCGGATAGACAATGGGGAGCCTACATAACAGTATTGAGGGGAAATGCCACTGCATTAATTTCGAGACACAGGAAAGGAAGGATAAAACTGTTACAGAATTAGAAAGTGACATTTTCTCCTTGACACAGAAACAAATGAGGGAACAGACCTGGAAGTTTAGGGATGAATGGTTTTGAAACAGGGGGGAATATAGACACCTAGTGGTTAATGAAAGAAGACTGAGCCTGGGAATAAAGTAGGTAAACTGCTTGTGTGGTTCGGCAGGTAAGATCAAGAAGATAGGGAAATCTCTGATACGATAAACAGGAATGGGCTCAAGGTTCAAACAGTTGGAGAGATGGCAAATATGTTTCCAAACCAATTCTGAGCCTTTTCTTTCAACAGGAAACGAAACTGGAACTAAGGAATATAGTGGAACTTGTGACTTCATCTTTGAAGCTTTGTGATAGGGACAGGCTTCATGCAAACACAAGCTTCAAATAACACTTCAGTATGGGAGATCCAAATGGTTTACCTGCCGAACTATTTAAGAGGCTTTAGGAAATCACACCTCCCCACTTGCTGAAATCATTTCAGGATCTGTTTAATTATGGACCACTGACTGTCTGCAGATAGCTACCATAGAACAGTAAATGCAAAGATAGGTGTGATTTGTATCACCTTTACTTATTAATGTTGAGACCACAATCCTCGGTCAGATTATTGCTAATCATGTAGGTAGGGGGAAAGATTAAGGAACAATCTGGTGTTATGCTAAACAGTGTCTTTAGGGGGAATTTTAGGCCTTTACATAACTGTCAACATGGAGCAAGATGGGTGTCCAAGCCAATGCCGATATTGGCTTTGGATGCCAAAAAGGTGTTTGACCTTTTATGCCTTAAATACTATAATCCCTAAAATTCTCACATTGATTAAACTATTGTGTAAATGACAAAAGGGCCAGGGCATTGGCAGGGGGCAAATAGTGACTGTGCCCAAGGTTCACTTCCCTGATCAACTTGACTTATAATAAATATAATCCCTTTTTTAGGTATTATATCACCAGGCAAGAAATAACTAGACCCAACCAGCCCATATTTTTGTGAGATCTCCCTAAATCTGGACCTCATCTGTAGAGTTCCCTGTGAAACACTATTATGTGCCCACCTGCAGGCTGCTTGTAGTCTCTGTTAACAATGATGTTGTATGTCTAACAGATTGGCAGAGCATGCAGTGATGAGGTCTTTCCTGCTTCCTGAAAATGAATCTGAAGTCAAGGAGAGAGGTAGAAAGTACATTTGGGGCAGGAATACGTCTCCGAGGATCACAGACACTTGTTTACAGCCAAGCCCCACACACCTCGACTGCAACATGCATCCTGTGTCTGTTTGTTGGACCTGGCCCTTTTTGCAGGGTTATCCCCAAATATTTTGCCTTCTTCCTCCTATTTTTTCTGACCTGTTTTTGCTGACTTTAGGACTCTGGGCACTTTACCATTGCTGACCAGTGCTAAAGTACGAGTGCTCTCTGTCTACATTGTATTGGCGGGCGGAACCAAGATGGTGACGTGAATGGACGTGCCGCTGGGGTTCTCCGCCACCTGGGCCCAAAAAGAAGGACATAGTGGAGCCCGGAGCCCCTGCAGCCACCCCTTAGAAGTTAAAATCAGCAGCAGATGAGGGAGTGCCGGTGAGGAGGCGACCCTTGCGGCGGGAGGGGCCTGTGGAGAGGCCAGCGTCCGGATGCACACCAGAAGGAGGGCCAGGAGCTTGCAAACTGCGAAGGCCCGCGCACGTCCCAGCGAGACACTGGTGGGCGGCAAGGTCCCGGGAGCCCCCAGGCGGAAGAGCAGCTATGCTGGGAGCCCGACACCGGAGGTGAGCTCTGCGTGTGTCCCGATCGGCGACACAGACCGGGCCACAGCGAGGGCCGACGTACGAAGACCCTAAATGCCGGGCTTGCACCAGTCACAAGAGGATTTCTCACCTCCCGTTCAACTCCCTAAATACTGATCTCCAGGACCTGCAAATAGACCTCTTCCAGGAACTACATGAGCTTCGCTTTCGGCCCTGGAAAACAATGAGATTGTGAGAGGAGAAGATGTCGAACAACTCCAACAAGAGATCTTTCGATTACGGGCGCAGCAGGAGCAACTACAGATCATGACTGAGAAACTGGAAAATCGCTGCAGTCGTCATAACATACGAATCAGAGGGGGCCCCCCAACGGGGCTGAAAGTGAAGATGTCAGAGGGTACACCACAGCCTTGTTCTGATAACTTCTGGGGCATGAGGACATTCAGGAGATTTTGCTGGATCGTGTTCTCAGAGCGGGCCACCAGTGGGGGACTGTATTACGTCTCCCGGACATTTAAGTCTGCATCCACAATTTTATGATTAAAGAGGACATCCTCCGACGAGGGCAAAATCAACCTCAGATCCACTTTAGGGGACACGCCTTGCTTCTATTCCAGGACCTCTCTTTGCTCACTGTGCAATGATGCAGGGAGTTTAAACCCATCATTGATCACCTCCGGTCTCATAACGCCTTATATGGCTGGGAACACTCCTTTAGACTTATAGTTCATTGGGACAACCAGTTACGACAAGTGAAAGCAATTAAAGAGGCCCGAACAAGTACTGGACATGACAGAGGACCCCTCAGACTCGGAGGCAAGAATTTCAGGGGGAGGCTCCCCTGGAGGCCGAACCAGATGGAAAAGGGAGGGACTACAGCAGAAACACCAAAGAGTACCATCTGAGAAACGAGCACACAAGCGGCAGGCTGTCCTGGATAGCATTGTTTCCGGCACCAAAGCATAGATACTGAGTGACAACACCAGCATGAAAGAATGATCCAGTGGTTTTCCTTCGGGTTCCGGTCCGATGAGCTGCAATACCTGGGCCTGGAATGGCAGGGCCTATGGACAGCTTACTCAAACCCCATTGAGCACCCTTGAGCCTCGATCAACCGATTTCTATGGATTACCTTGAATAGAGGACTTGGTTATTGTTTTGGTTAAGCATCTGTTGTGCTACACTGTTAATGGTGTCATTCTCCTCCCCCACTGGACACAGCAAGAACCATGTGTTTGCAGACCCTAATATAGGCACACTGCGTAGTATTACCCTCTGCTCCTTATCACTCATGGCTTGCATATGCCAATGGCCTTCCCTGTCCATCAACACACTTGACACTTAAATGCCTGAGCCTCAATGTCAGGGGCCTCAATAACCCTATGAAACAACTGGCAATTCTCCTCCCTCCTTGAGCGCTCAGAGAGTCATACATGTTTATTACAAGAAACACACCTCCTACCCAATGATATCTACCAAATGAGTTCTAAACTATTTCCCCAATAGTTCTGGTCTTCAGCCCCCACGAAACATGGGGGGGTGGCAATTCTGGTCTCTAAAATATTCCCAGGGGAATTCCTCACCAAGGTACACCTAATAAAAGGTAGATAATTAGCCTACACAGTGCGGATAGATTAATTCCACTTCATACTAGCCACTATCTATGCCCCAACAAGCACCAAGAAGTATTCATAACACAACCTCTTACCCCAAGATAGACTACCCCGACACAACAAACCTCATGGGAGGACATCTTAACTTAGTTATGGACAATGACTTAGACCATTTGAGACACAGGCGAAGTCAGGCAGGTGCTCTCTCCCCGGCAGGGCTTTAATGGCTCAAGGATTGTGGCTTGACAGATGTATGGAGGGACACAAACCCAAATTCCCAGGATTACACCTTCTATTCAGCAGCAACAAAAACATACAAGCGCATAGATGATTTCTTAGCCTCTTCAGCCTTCTCAGCTCACATTCAAGACGTTGCCATCGAGCCCCGTGCTCTCTCAGACCACGCACCCATCACAGTAACAGCTCAAATTGCCATAAACCATTTCCAAGCCCCTAGCTGGAGAATGAGGGACACTACACTCCTCACAAAGACATGGTGGAGACTCTGAGATGCACGATTAAAGACTACCTTAGACAAATTGATGATCAGAACACATCATTAGCGACTATATGGGACGCCCTTAAGACAGTGAGATGGGCGGAGGTGATCTCTCTATCTGCAATGGAGAATAAAGCTCAGAGAGAACAGCAAGCGCTGCTTTAGCGGAAGTTGTTGAATGGGAAAGCATTCACAAACGCATGGGAGCCCCAAGAGACTAGAGGGAGCTAGAAAAAACACAACTGAGACGGTTAGACTGGGATCATGTTGAATACGCAATTGTACGGCTCAAACATTATTATGTGGGGGCAACCGCAGCGGAAAGCTCCTAGCCCACAAACTGAGAGCACGTGTCAAGGCCAATACTATTAAAATGGTACGCTCCTCCTCCCTGGGAGAAGCGTGAACAGACCTCCAAATTGTGATGGATTTCCGCAAATTCTATCAAGCATTATACGTGGCCGACAACTCTATCAACACGGACCCCTCCACATATTTGGACAACTGTGCCCTTGCCTCGCTCCCACTAGCCAATTCAGGTAGAGGAAGTTATATCAACTATTTCCCGCTTGAAGACTGGGAAATCGCCGGGCCCAGATGGCTACACCCCACTTTTCTATTCCTTCACAGAAACCAACTCCCTCGCTGCCAGTATGCCTTGATGCGACCCTCACTGTAATCCCCAAACCGGGCAAAGACACGGTGGAATGTGGCTCCTACGGCCCATCTCACTTCTAAACATAGACGCCAAGTCGTTCACCGGCATCTTAGTTCATCACCTCAATCCCTGCATGCACGGGATTGTGGACCCTGATCAGGTGGGATTTATACCTCACCGGCAATGTGGTGATAACACAAAACATCAATAGAACACTACCTCAGCCTTTCCCGATTCGGTGAGGGACGAGACAGGGCTGACCACTATCGCCACTCTTATTTGCCCTCCACATGGAGCCTCTAGCTCAGAGAATACGAACAAGTCCCCTCATAACTGGCATTAAATTTGGGGGCGATCACCATGTTATTAGCCTCTATGCAAATGACGTGATTCTGTCACTGTTGGACCCAATGGTCTCACTGCCAGCTCTCACTGAAGCTTTACAGGAGTTTGGGACTGCTTCAGGCTCCAAAGTAAATATGCAAAAATCACAAATCCTGAATCTTTCAGTCCGCCCCCCTCTCCCCCCGCTCACGAAGAAGGGCATTGAACTACCCAATACAACTACAAAAACAGTCAATAGGAACTATGCCACCCTCTCTAAAGCTGTACTGACGGACCTGGAGACTTGGAGCAAACACAAGGTGCCTTGGTTGGGTAGAGTGGCAGCGATAAAGATGACAATTTTACTACGCATTCTCTACATTTTTCATACGATCCCTCTTCCTCCGCCGACCAAAACCCTAGCCACACTGCAATTGGCAATATTAAAATGTATATGGAACCGGAAACCCGCGTGCATACCGCAGCAAACCCTGTATCTCTCCAAGACAAAAGGGGGACTAGAAGTCCCTTGCCTTTGGAAATATTACCAGGCTACCCAACTACGGTTCATACTAGAATGGAGTCACCCGTACACCAAGAAAAACTGGTGTTTAATGTGGCTGCAACGCAGACGTAGGGTTGTGGGAATATATCCCTCCTATCACTGGCACAACACTCCGGGTTAGGTACTCGGTGGTGGTTATGAAGGGTCTGACATCCTTCCCCTCCCCGTTGACACCGATATGTGCTAACCCAGACTATGCCCCTGATCTGAGCGCAGAGCGCTTTCAAAGATGGCATACTGGAGATTGCAATAGAGTTGGGAGTCTATTTGACCTGGATGGTATCATGCCTTTTGACTGCCTGAAAGAACATTATAGGCTTCCAGAGAAAGATAGAATGACATACTTCCAGGTTAGACACTGGGTGCTCCAACCGACAGTTAGACCTCTAGTAGCGAGACCACTCACAGCATTTGAGAAATGGATGACACGTAAAAGAGATGATAAACGGCTGATCTCTGAACTTTACATGCACCTCATTGCCACTACACAAATACCCAAAACCAAGGGACAAAGAAGGTGGGAGGCCAAATTAGGGAGAGATCTAACCAAAGAGGAATGGGGAGATATGCAATAAAGAGCCCAACACACCGCCCTTAGTGTGTCGGGCACTGAAACAGTCTATAAAATACCAACGTACAGGTACTATACCCCTGCGAGAAATCACGCATGGAACCCTACTAAGCCTGAGCTATGCTGGAAAGGATGCAGTAATACCGGTACACTGATACACTTACTATGGCACTGTCCAAAGCTGAAACGGTATTGGACTAGCATCCTAGACGAAACTGATAGAGCATTCCACACAGAGATCTCTAGATTGCCAACATATATCACTCTTTGCCTATCTAACCCCCTAAACCTTTCCTCTACGATCACTTAGAGGTTGTCAAATGGCTCTCGCCCTCAATGCTGCCCACCAGACGATATTATCACAATGGGGCACAGATAGAATTCCAAACTGCACCTCATGGCTACATAAACTATGGTTTCTACTGGGGATGGAGAAAATTTCCCTTGCAGCGGAACAACGATCAGCAAAGGTTTCCACATTATGGGCACCCTTCAAACGAAACTTGTCTACAGAATTCAATCAAATCACATGCCCCAAATACTTAAAAGTCCTACACCTGTTGAGGTGACTATTGAACTCATCGATTACACTTAGAGCTACTCACTCAACCACTAAGCCGGGAGGGATGCCGGACAAAATTGCTAATATACCTATGGGGGAGGACACAAGGGGTACACCATCATGGGCATGGCGGGGAGGGGACTAGTTCTACACCATACTGTTCTATTGATTGTTCTTGTGAATGCAGTGCTCATGTTGATTGGTTACACTGCCGACCCCCCCTACCCCTGTGGTGTGGTGTGGTGTGTCTGTGTGTGTGTGCGCAAATACTTTACACATTGCCTCTGAGATTAGCCTGACTGCTCATGGCAAGCTACCAAGGGGGTGAGCACGGGTTTCTGAGCTAGGTATCCGATTTAGGTATCTCCCTTACCCCGACTAGAGTGAGGGTCCCTACTTAAACAGGGTGAAAACCACTGCCAACAAGAAGACGCACTCCTAACACTGTTCATAAGTGCTGTATGCAGCTGCATGACGGCATCCTAATGGTACACTCCTTAGTCTGGGCCTATGCTCACTGTCACTGCGTCATCATGCCTGCCGTAGAGTGGAACTACCTTGCCTGTGATAAGTGACACACTGCCCCAACATATATATATATGTCTATATATATATACAGGGGTGTGGAATTTATTAAAATATCTACTTGTCCAGGGGACAGGTTGCTTCTCAAATCTACTTGTCCTGTAAAAAGATCTACTTGTCCCTTTGGTGCCATGTAGTGTGGCGACAAATATGGCAGCAATCTCATTATGTAAGAGCTCTGATAATAGCCTCTCTGATTATGCCAGGGCTACTACCTTAGTAGGGCTTGAATACTTGCAGTTTCAATCCCTACTGTAGCAATTTCCTTATTTTTCCACCTTTCTGCAGATCTGCATACTGGGGCTGGAGGAAGCAGTAAGCAATAGTTCCAGGGCTGAAATGCCTTTGAGTCTGCAAACCTACTAACCTGCATGTTTTAAAGATTTTCACCAGCTTCTCTCTAATATTTTCCCATAATAAGAAAGGTTGGACATTTACTCCTGACAATGGCAGAATCAGAACTTCTTCCAGGGTTGGGAAGAAAGTGGCTGGAGGGAAAATGAACTTGCAAATGCTCAATAGATTTTCACATGAGCAAATCTACACATCGTATTTACCCATGCTAAAATACAGTTCACAAATATTTTATAGGGGTACGACATATACCATGGGTGCACTTTTGTGACTTTCTTTAAGAATTTGGGGCCACATGTCAGTAGGTTCAGATTTGCGACCCGCAAATTACGAGTCAGAGAGACTCGCAATTTACGAGTCGCAAATCCGAATGTAGGATGGCACCATCTGTGATTCGCAAGGGCTTCGCAAATGCCCACCTCATGAATAATCATGAGGTGGGTCGCAATTTGCGACCCCCTTGCGAATGGCGGCCCTCACAGGGATGGTGGCCTGCTGGAGACAGCAGACCACCATGTCTGTGACTGCTTTTTAATAAAGCTTTTTTTTTTTTTTTTTTGTAATGCAGTCCGTTTTCCTTAAAGGAAAATGAGATGCATTACAAAAACGAAAAATGAAACGTTTTCGTTTCATTTTTTCAGAGCAGGCAGTGTTCCGCAGGACCACTGACTGCTCTGAAAAAATGTTTACAGTGACATTCACAATGGGTGAAAACTGCGACTGGTTTGCGCCCGCGTTCGCGGTCACAAAACAATCCTACATTGCACTGCGAGTCGCAATTAGGAAGGGAACACCCCTTCCTAATTGCGAGTTGCAAACCCGTTTTGCGATTCGGTAACCAGGTTACCGAATGGCAAAACTGGGTTTGTGCATCGCAATGTGCAAAAAGCTACCTACATGTGGGTCTTGGTTCCTAATTAGGTCTGGTGTTAACAAAACATTTTGTTTTTATTAAACTTCTATTTCTCTCTCTTTCGGCTGGCTTTACTGTGAGCGATCGCATTCTGCTCTTCCACAAGGAGCATATTGGCACACAAAGTAGTTTTGTTCAGTGTCAGGAACTACAATGGCAATCATTGACGTAACGAAACTGGAGGGTGCCCCTTTGCAAAGAACATGGAGGAGCCCCCTCTCCAGACTCACTCAGGCCAGGTGCTGTGCTGAAGGGGCCCCCAGGAGGGCGGCTGCGGCCCTTTGTTTTGCCACTGGTGGCAACGTGTCCTTTTAGAGTTCAAAAACGTTTTGGTTTTTTTTTTTGCCAGTGTTTGTTACAGTGTTGAGGGCCTGATAGCTCCCACAACAATAAAGTGTTACAAAAGCCATGTCAAAACAAGACATGCATTGATGAAACTAAAAGACTTATAAAAATATGTCAGATCAGTTGGCTTTGTCAGTGTTTGTTTATTTTCATGCTTGCCATAATCGTGTTGAAAATGGTTACACTGATTTTCCATTAGAAATATTTTTGGGAAATACTAGCATGCACCAACACATTTTACTAAATGACACTTCATTTGCATCTAATCAGAGAGCATTCTGGGAGCATTATACTTAGCCTCATAGCCTACACTTTTCAAACCTGTATACACGTTTTTTTTTTTTGTACTGGAACCAACATCAGTAGTGAAGTGTGACCTTAAAACATTTATTTACAGCACTCACCCTAATAATGAAGGATTTCAAATAATGAACCATAAATACAAGTTCGAACAGCATTATCTTTTGGAAACACATTACCTCAACTGCAGAGAGTTCCACTCTCTGTAAACAGGCAGCCAAAGGGATTGTGCTGCAGAGGGTTGGGCCTACTTGTCCCAAGGACAAAGTAAACAGAAAAACTTGTTGCCCTTGACCCCAAACAAGATGTCCCGGGCGTCGGCGTTAGGAATTCCACATCCCTGTAAACTTAGAGGCAATGTGCAAAGAATTTAAACAGCAGACAGACAGCAATACAGTGAAAACACAACACAACAAAAATCCCAAACCAATTTATAGAAAATTTGACACCACAACTTATCAAAATCCAATTAGTCAAACCGGAGTTATGAATTTGTAAAGTTTAGTGTTCAATATAGCAAGTCCTCATTTTTAGAAAATGGCCAGTTGGGCACCTTTAGCACCACAACCACTTGTCCAGGTGTGGGTGGAGACCTCTTGGGGGTTCAAGAGTCACTCAGGCTGGGTCCAGGTGCAGGTTCTAGAGGCTGGAAACCTGTTATGTCCCTGTGGCTCTGAACAGGAGGCCAGTTAAACTACCCATTAGGGTTACTTCTGATGTCCTGGGTGCAGGTGAAAATACAGGACACCACAGAAGGGCTAGCTACTGAAGCAGACTCCAGGCAGAAAAGCAGTCCCTTCATGTACAGCAGCAGTCTGGTAGAGTGTACAGTTGGTCACAGCAGTAGGTAGTCCTCTGAGAGTCCTTCCGCAGGTCCAGTAGTGAACTTAAGAGTGGGTCTGAGAGCCCTTTTTTTATATCCTTCTCTTAGAAGTTGGGAAATGTTTCCGGAAGGGTTGTCTGAAGTTTCAGGAGTTTCCTGCCTCCCCTGGCCTGGCTCCTAGCTGGCTGCACTGACAATACAGTGTTGTTAAGCCTATTGAGTAGAGGCAGAGTCCAGCCTATCCCTATCCATGTGTAAGTAGGGCTGTGCTTAGCTCTGCATCCACCCCCCCAGTAAGTCAGTAAATGGCCAGTTCAGGGTCTGCTAATCCCATTAATGTGTGACAGTCTGGGATGAATTCACAAAGTCTCAACTGTCCGTTACACTCGCTCGTGTGGCCTAAGGTAGAATGTAGGTACAGAGGGCTAACGGCAGGAAAAGGCCAACTTTCTAAAAGTGGCAATTTCAAACTTCTAATGATAAATCAGACTTTACCATCATAGAGGGTTTATCGTTCAAGTTCACAGATACCAAACATGATATATCTGCCATCTCTGGTTTAGGAATTACATCTTATTAAATATAATCAGGGGTGTGGAATTTATTAAAATATCTACTTGTCCAGGGGACAGGTTGCTTCTCAAATCTACTTGTCCGGTAAAAAGATCTACTTGTCCCTTTGGTGCCATGTAGTGTGGCGACAAATTATGGCAGCAATTAATAGCCTCTCTGATTATGCCAGGGCTACTACCATAGTAGGGCTTGAATACTTGCAGTTTCAATCCCTACTGTAGCAATTTCCTTATTTTGCCACCTTTCTGCAGATCTGCATAATGGGGCTGGAGGAAGCAGTAAGCAATAGTTCCAGGGCTGGAATGCCTTTGAGTCTGCAAACCTACTAACCTGCATGTTTTAAAGATTTTTACCAGCTTCTCTCTAATATTTTCCCATAATAAGAAAGGTTGGACATTTACTCCTGACAATGGCAGAATTAGAACTTCTTCCAGGGTTGGGAAGAAAGTGGCTGGAGGGAAAATGAACTTGCAAATGCTCGATAGATTTTCACATGAGCAAATCTACACATCGTATTTACCCATGCTAAAATACAGTTCACAAATATTTATAGGGGTACGACATATACCATGGGTGCACTTTTGTGACTTTCTTTAAGAATTTGGGGCCACATGTAGGTAGGTTCAGATTTGTGACCTGCAAATTGCGAGTCGCAAATCCGAATGTAGGATGGTGTCCTCGACACCATCTGTGATTCGCAAGGGCTTCGCAAATGCCCACATCATGAATAATCATGAGGTGGGTCGCAATTTGCGACCCCCTCGCGAATGGTGGCCTGCTGGAGACAGCAGACCACCATGTCTGTGACTGCTTTTCAATAAAGCAGTTTTTTTTTGTAATGCAGCCCGTTTTCCTTAAAGGAAAACGAGATGCATAACAAAAACGAAAAATGAAACGTTTTAGTTTCATTTTTTCAGAGCAGGCAGTGGTCCGCAGGACCACTGCCTGCTCTGAATTTTTTTTTACAGTGACATTCACAATGGGGAAGGGGTCCCATGGGGATCCCTTCCCTTTTGCGAAAGTGTTAGCACCCATTTGAAATGGGTGCAAAATGCGATTGGTTTGCGGCCGCGTTCGCGGTCACAAAACAATCCTACATTGCACTGCGAGTTGCAATTAGGAAGGGAACACCCCTTACTAATTGCGAGTCGCAAACCCGTTTTGTGATTCGGTAACCAGGTTACTGAATCGCAAAACTGGGTTTGTGCATCGCAATGTGCTTTTTGCACGTCGCAAACAGCGAAAGTCGCTTTTTGCGACATGCAAAAAGCTACCTACATGTGGGTCTTGGTCCCTAATTAGGTCTGGTGTTAACAAAGACATTTTGTTTTTATTAAACTTCTATTTCTCTCTCTTTCGGCTGGCTTTACTGTGAGTGATCACATTCTGCTCTTCCACAAGGAGCATATTGCCACACAAAGTAGTTTTGTTCAGTGTCAGGAACTACAGTGGCAATCAGTGACGTAACGAAACTGGCGGGTGCCCCTTTGCAAAGAACATGGAGGAGCCCCCTCTCCAGTCTCACTCAGGGCAGGTGCTGTGCTGAAGGGGCCCTCTGGAGGGCGGCTGCGGGGCCTTTGTTATGCCGCTGGTGGCAACGTGTGCTTTAAGAGTTCAAAAACTTTTTGGGGGGGTTTTGCCAATGTTTGTTACAATGTTGAGGGCCTGGTAGCTCCCACAACAATAAAGTGTTACAAAAGCCATGTCAAAACAAGACACGCATTGATGAAAATATGTCAGATCAGTTGGCTTTGTCAGTGTTTGTTTATTTTCATGCTTCCCATAATCGTGTTGAAAATGGTTACACTGATTTTCCATTAGAAATATTTTTGGGAAATACTAGCATGCATCAACACATTTTACTAAATGACACTTCATTTGCATATAATCAGAGAGCATTCTGGGAGCATTATACTTAGCCTCTTAGCCTAAACTTTTCAAACATGGGTGTACACGTTTTTTTTTTTTTGTACTGGAACCAACGTCAGTAGTGAAGTGTGACCTTAAAACATTTATTTACAGCGCGCACCCTCATAATGAAGGCTTTCAAATAATGAACCATAAATACAAGTTCGAACAGCATTATCTTTTGGAAACACATTACCTCAACTGCAGAGAGTGCCACTCTCTGTAAACAGGCAGCCAAAGGGTTTGTGCTGCAGGGGGTTGGGCCTACTTGTCCCAAGGACAAAGTAAACATAAAAACTTGTTGCCCTTGACCCCAAACAAGATGTCCCGATAGGAATTCCACATCCCTGATATATATATAGGATGTTATGCTTTGTTTAAGTTCATTGCAGGTCAAGCCATTTGTTATCTTGCTTATGATATTTCAATGTTAATATTTGTTTATTTGGGTGCGAAATAACATACTATCCTGGAACTGCATAAAACAATGCCACAAGCATGTGATTTTTACTTTGTAATTGCAATGTATAGTTAGTAATGGGGCCTATACGTAGCTCTCATAGATTTATTTAAGATCAATTGTCACTAGTCCATCTTGTTCTGTCCATTTGACTTAATTGCTCCGGATAGATAAATGACTCGACCATTTTTCTCGCTTGGGAGAAGAAGAGAGTGGGAAGGAGGAAAATGAATAGCATAAACAATAAAGGAGAGGGAGAAAGTAAAACACGAGATGGAGCAAGAGGGTAGGAGCAAGAAAGATAAAACAGGGAGAGAAACAAGTACTGGCAAATCAGCCTTGTTGTTCATGGTTGAAAGTTTTTTTTTTTTTTTAAATAAGCATTACGACACAGCCTGCATTGACAGCATTATATGGTTTTCTGTTTTTTAGTTTTACTTTTTTACTTTTAGCCACGCTGCTATGCAACATGGCTAAAACAAAAGGCAGTGACAAAGCAGGTAGATCTGGAATAGGAGAGACCTACTGGCTTTGCAAATGCTTGTTTATCTTGGTGCTTGTGCCTATCTTCTCTTTGAATGCAAAAAGAACAAGTGATGGACAGAATGCTGAACAATGTCAAACATTCACCCCCTGGACAGAGATCTGGGCCTAAATCCATCATTTTATTTACTACCCATGTCACTGTTCAGCATTCTGTCCATCATCTGTTCTTTTTGCTTTCGTCACCCTAAGTGCACCGGGTATGCCCAGACATGGGTCCCGGGCCACTGGAATCAAGCTAGCCTGGCTGATGAAGGGTGATACCCTGAAACCGGCCCCAGGATGCTTTTTCTGGTCTAGGGTGGACCTGGCTTGGCAGTACGGGCTGGACTGTTCTCATGAGGAACAGAGTCAAGACTGATTGGCATATGGCTGGGTCCAAACTGGGGTGACATGGTGAGCAAAAAAACGTTGGATAAAACCCAGATCTCTGGGACTGGGGTGAATGTTTGCATTGTTCAGCATTCCACCCATCATCTGTTCTTTTTGCTTTTAGCGCCCTAAGTGCGCTGGGTATGCCCAGGCGTGGGTCCTGGGCTCACTATGCCACTGGAATCAAGCTAGCCCGACCGATGAATGGTGATACACTGAAACCGGTCCCAGGATGTTTGTTTCTGGTCCAAGGAACAAGGTCAAGACTGATTTGCATAGGGCTGGGTCCAAACTGGGGTGGCATGGTGAGCAAAATAACAATGGATTAAATTCAGATCTTTGCAACTGGAGGTGAATGTTTGCATTGTTCAGCATTCCGTCCATCATCTGTTCTTTTTGCTTTTGTTGCCCTAAGTGCGCCGGGTATGGCTAGACATGGGTCCGAGGCTCACTATGCCACTGGAATCAAGCTAGCCTGGCTGAAAAAATGGTGATACCCTGAAACCGGTCCCAGGATGCTTGTTTCAGGTCCAGGGTGGACCTGGCTTGGTGGTTCAGGCTGGACTATTCTCATGAGGAATGGGGTAAAGACTGATTTGCATATGGCTGGGTCCAAACTGGGTTGGCATGGTGAGCAAAAATACAATGGATTAAACCCAGATCTTTGTAACTGGGGTGAATGTTTGCATTGTTCAGCATTCCGTCCATCATCTGTTCTTTTTGCTATATAGTCAAACCCTGGCTGTACTTGTATCAACATCTCTGAACGTGATCTACCCGTGTGCATCACTCCATATAAATTGTAAAACAAGCAGTAATCGTTTTTTCTTTTTGTCTGGCCATTATTACTATAATTAATAAGGAGAAGATGGTTTTCTTTTAGTAAAAAAGCAATACGTTTGTTCACATCACAATTGTATGAGCAAAGTAACTGTAACTTTGCATAGACAGTTTAACCACTCCTCCAGACTTCCAGGCATTTGCTTCTTGTCAGCTTTGATTAGCTAATTACTATCAGCTGCAGCAGCAGTTGTAGGGAAGAGAGGGAACCCAGTGTTGTAGGCGTTACACAAGTCAATACAAGGAAACCAGTTTTGGTCTTTGAAATGTCCCATGAAGTGAGTCACATGTCATGCAATCTGAGGTTTTGGGCAATCCAAGAGATAGCCAAGCTTGGGAAGATTTACATCCAGGCCACGCCAGACTCCAAATATTTAGAAAAATTCACAGTAAGGAACGAGCCTACAGCAACAGAGGATACCATCCTGGGAAAAAAAAGAGTTTCAGGCAATTACCTGACCCCATGCTGCAGGACACAACCTTGTCCTTCTAGGGATCAATTACAAAGAGGAGGTGCTCTTTATGAGGCAGCCATCCTTTGCTACCACTTTGGGGGAGCAAAAACCATACACAAATGTTTTAGGACATCCCAAAATTCTGAAACCCCAAATTTTACCTCATAAGCCTGTCCCACTAGAAAGGATTGCATAAAAAGGCAACCCCACACACAAAAATCCAACAGACTTGTAAAACAAGTAACTGGAACAACTCAATAATTGCCTTCTAGATCAGGGGGGGTGGAGCTAAAGGGTTTTATTATGAAAGTCTCAAAATCAAACCATACAGAATAAATGTAATAAAGGCTCAAATTCAGAATTATGCAGAAGAGTCAAAAATCAGAAATCATTCTAAGCCCCAAATGAGCAGAAAAATCAGAAAAGGTTCAGACATCATCCCTAGCAGTATCAAGGAAGGCCCACCCCAAAATTAAGGGGTTCTTACACACAATTGTTGCATAACAAAGGAGTTGAAAAAATAGTAGATTCATCATGGCATGATTGTAAGTAACAATCTTTTTTTTTTTTTTAGCAAATTAGAAGATTAAATGTCATTACCTTAACACATAAGCACTATCCTATTTTAAGAAAGCACCCAGCGTCTTCTATGCTACTGCCATCCGGAGATGTTTGAACAAAACATGAAACATTTCAACACAAACATTTTACACAAATGAAAAGGGCCAGTTTTCGCAGCGGAACTACAGCAGTAGGACCTTGGAATTGCAACACATCAAGAACACTAGAAACTAATTGACAGTTTGTAATCATAACTGTAGGAATAATCCATTACATCAACTATCTTTGCTCTGCAGAGGTCTTAAGTAGAGAAGTTGCACACTGGGGCATTATGGGAAGGTGCGAATACAGGATTGAATGAAAGAAGCAGCACACGTTTTAGCGAAGGAGTTTTCGTAAGAATGTGACAGACCTAAATTATGTTAATAAACACACTTCCATACCTCAGATTAAAATAGTTTTGACTGCAATCATGTTAACTCATTATTTGCATATTGGATCCAACATGACAATTATCATTACTCATGTATTACACACAAATATAGATTGGAAAAAAATGCTTCCATGCTGGGCAGCATTCTCTTTCAGTTTCCATGTTTCTAACCGGGCACCATGAAGTCTTTTGGTATTAAATCAATGAATGTATGTGCCTTCTCGGTCATCTTCCCACAGCCCCCACTTTTATCAAATAACTTAACTCAGTCATGTATCATTCTTAACAAAACATACATTATTCACAAATATCTTGAACTTACAATGCGGCCGTCTCCACTTCCAATGTCAACCAAAGATCCAGATCTGTTCTGGAGCATTTTCAAAACATTCTGAAGTTGAGTTGTAGTTGCAGGCACAAAAGGCAGGCAAATCTTTCTAAGTGCAGGAGTTACAAATGGCGTGGCTACAGCATAAAGGGTCACCAGTGTGCCACCAATGACTCCAGTAACCAGAAGACCCCAGTTTCCTTTTCTTGTTGTACTAGTGTGGGAAATGGAATTTCTATCTTCAAGTACTTTAGGCATCACTGTTGCGTCTGTGGATGAAAAAAAAGAGAAACCTTTTCCAAATGAAATGTTGTATTTTATTGTTTCGTTCATAAATACCGCTGTATTCTCTCATTTAGGATGGTTAAGGTTGAAGACGCTTCTTGCAAAAGTGATTATTTCTGAACAGAGTGGTGTATCAAATATATTTTAATGTTCACCAAACACTAATTTAAATATTAGAGCAAAGACTAATAAGTGAACTAGATGGGTGTATTTTATAACTGAATTTCCAAACGAAATCAAACTGCACAGTCAGTTTTTCTTTGAGGCACATTTTTGCTGCTTGCCCCTAACCACTCCTGACCACTCTTCGTTGTCTGCACACTCCCCCGTGTTGCCTCAGGGGCACAAATGCAAAATATAAAAAAAAACAAAGAATGCAGCCAGCACTTATGCACGTCTTTATTAAGTTAACCCTGCTGCTTTACAGCATGGCTACAAAATATTGCCAAAGACAGTGGCAGTCAAAGAAGAGACCTATTGGCTTTGCTAATGCAAGTTCTATGTTGCGGCCTGGTATCGTCAGCAAACAAGTTAAGTAAGAAACTGCAGCTGGTGAGGCGACCTGTTCACCAAAGCAGGGGATTACAGAGTTACAAATGGCAATAACCACCATCATTAGCCACAGAATAGGACTGCTCCCAAAGCACTGTATAAAGACCTCAATCTGGTTAATAGTTGTGTATCTAGAATACAATACATTCTCTTCTTAAATAAAAAGCATTGGTTGGACATTGATTTATTGTACTCTCGTCACTGATCTGAATACTGAGACTCTCATACAACACAGGAAATACGCCTTGTATTACACTTCTTTGCTATCCTGAGGTCCAAAGGCTAGAAGGACGTACTTGTTGCCCAGTTTGGGGTACATTAATAGACCCTGAAACGTCAGAGGTAAAAGGCCCCAAGGGAACAAAATTGATCCCCAGGAGCCTCTGTATACCACGGAGCACACAAACCAGTTCCCACACAAGGCATCCCTGAATCAGCAAACTAGATATTTAAATGGATGATTACATCTTTTCACAGAAATTCACAGAATAATAATGCGTAGAAATAAAGGAAAATCAACAAAATGTATGCTTTTGAATTCTACTTCTTAAACGAGTTAATAAACAATGGGCTGCTTAGTAAAGTTCACTTGAGAACCAGGTATTAAATGAACAACAGTAATCCACTGAAAGAAGCAAAAAGTATCCTTTTGATATCCACTTCTCGAACAAAGCAATGCTCCATGGAAAGCTAGCTGCAATGCAACACAGAACACTTTAGAATCAAATATGAAATGAATGTAACCCCTATAATATTGTTGTAGGAACTTTGAACGGGAACATGGATCAAAAATGTTAAAAAATGGGAATGGGGTTACTGGAAACCCATAGAGGTGTATGCCAACATGATAGGTACCCACCTAGCAAAGTAGAGAATTATTTTCAGGAGACATTTTGTCCGATAATAGCCCAAAAAAAATCTGATCATTTTTAGAATCATTTAAAATAACATTTATTACCTAAATGTATTCTGCAAGATTTATCATCAATATAGCTTTCTTCAATGTTGCTATGAAAATTCAAACGTAACCCTTGATTCGGATAATTTTAAATTCTGGAAGCTGTATCTAACAGAACGGAAGCGATGTCAGTCTCAAGGTTGATTCCTGGTCTGTAAACAAATCGAAAAAACATTGGCCTTGAAGATGCGGTTGTACTTGAAATGTGTTTGCTGTACAAATATCACCTTCTTTTACACTTTTTTTCTTGTTTTGCTTTCCCTTGTATATATGTACAGTTTATTTTCACATTTTTTAAGTATATTAATAACCTGTATTTATGCTTAGTCTTGTTGTACATGCCTTGACATATAAATGCTTCTTAAGTGAAAATGTTTGCATACTATAGGCAGACATGTGTAGAAATTGAGCAAGTCAGTTGCGGGAGTTCTCATTTTTAAAGTATATTAATAACCTGTATTTATGCTTAGTCTTGTTAATCATGCCTTGACATATAAATGCTTCTTAAGTGAAAATGTTTGCATACTATAGGTAGACATGTGTAGAAATTGAGCAAGTCAGTTGCGGGAGAAATCTTAACTAACAGCACCAACAGTGGTGCTCTTTGAACCCCTACTCGAGCAACTGAAATACTACTTAAGTAACATAGTGTTATAATGTGTAGCTTGGGTATATTAGAATGTTTGTAGGTTGTTATAGGAACGCGGTGTCCTAGGAACTGGGACATTCCACCGGGGTCTGTTATTTTAACCTGGCCGCGGTGGAGTTCACACTTGTTTAGTGTTATCTAAATAAACACTTAATGAAGACATCCGTTGTATGGGAGTTCTCTGTTACAACATAATTTTGGTGATGAGTTGGAGCTGGCTACGGCTAAGGAGTAGTGTGACCTCTACGGACTAGCGTGCAGTGATTCTGGGACTTCGAAGAGGAAAGAACTTTGCCTATCCTATGCTTCGCTGAGATATTTTGTAGGTACGGTGTGTGAGTTCAAGCCGTGGATGGTGTCTAATGTTCCCATTTGTTGGTGGAAATCAACGGTGACAAAAGACCGTGTGCGCGCTGCGTGGAGCGCACTGATATCCGATATTTATTTGTGCAGAGCGTGAGACTGGTGGAAATCAATGGTAATTAAACACCGTGGATGGTGTCTAACGTTACCGTTTGTTGGAGGAAATCAACGGTGACAAAAGATCGTGCATGAGCTGCGTGGAGCGCGCTAATATCCGATATTTATTTGTACAGCGCATGTGACTGGAGATATCAACGGTAATTAAACACTGCACGCGTGTGGTGTGGAGCGCGGCGGTACCGAACATCTGCTTGCGCGTGAGACTGGCTGCGTGGAGCGCAATGGTACAGCACGTCGGACAGGAGTTTGCAACTCACCTCGCTGATCTGTTTCCCACAAGTGGAATACGTCGAGCACGGTGACTTTTCTGCTCCGTATTGATGGCAAGTGGGAGTGTCGGAGAGCGTTTCCGGCGCTACGACTTTAGAGGAAAGGACCTTTGGTTCCAGTTGTGGACATTAGAAGAAAGGTCCTTAAAAGCATATTGTTGCCCAACCGATTGTTTACAGGCAATTTCTTGCAGCACAGTGGGAAAGTTACCGCTGTCAATGTGACATTGACTCAAAGCCTTAAATCTTCAGTTTGATGTGTTGAGCGCATACCAAGTGCACACTGTTATTTACATATCGTATTTATGTTGGTTATTTATTTATTCATTTTTGTTAACATTTGCTGTAGTTAGTCTGTGTAACTGCATGGTACAACGTACAGTACGTGATCAACTACTTCTATTATAGACATTAATATATTTAAGTGTCTGTATCAGCATGGATTTGCATGCCATCATGCCACCACCGCCATTTTTATCCCAACCAGGTTAGCCATCGCTGGAGTGGGAAGAATGGATAGATGTTTTTGATAATTACTTAGAAGCAATTGATGGGCGCAAATTTTCTCTTGGGAGGAAAAAGGCTATTTTATTGAATGCTTTGGGCAAGCAAGGACAACACATCTTTAAGTACTTACTGGCGTTACCTATCCAAGAAGATCAACCTGATGTTGACGTTTATTCTGACGCGCGTAAACGTTTAGAGATTAGGTTTGCTAAGGGTAGGAATATTGTGATTAGACGACACAAATTTTATACTCAGCCACAATGTCCTGGTGAGTCGATCGATGACTTTGTCACCAGGTTAAGAGAGTTATCGTTAAAATGTCAGTTCGGCCCAATGACAGATGAGATGATACTCGATCAACTTATAGTACAGTGCTACAGTCGCAAGATACAAGAAAGGTTGTGAGCTGCTAAGAATCCGACTCTAAAAGATGCCATAGAGATAGCTAAAGTAATAGAAGAATCGGACTATTGCATGAGGGTAATGGATAAGAGGGAGGAAAAATTGGTGTGTCAGTCATTGGTCAACACACGGACTGTGAAGTTTTTAATAGCAAAAGTGGTGCAAGTACATACAAAATCAGTAAAGGTGGTCAAAATGTAAAAGTAACTGGGAAAACATGCAATAACTGTGGTAGCCACAATCACAGTAATGGAGCTAGAAATTGTTTCGCGAAGGGAAAGGATTGTAGGAAGTGTAATCAAAAAGGACATTTTGCCAGGATGTGTCGAAGTACTGCAAAGATGAGAGTAGCAGTGTTGTCAGAAGGATCTGACGATAGTTTGAATGGATGCCCGGACAGAGTATTAATAGTGGAGGACGAATGCAATAGGAAACAAAGACCCACAGCTGAATTCCTTATAAAGGGACAGGCTATTCATTTAATGGTTGACTCTGGGTCTCTTTATACCATTATACCAAAGGGTTTATTTAGATACAAGTGGCCAAACACTAAGCTATTGCCGAAAGATATCAACCCTGGTGGGTATCAGGGAGAAAAAAAATCGATATTGTAGGCTATATGTTAGCTGATATCACCTTTGGTGAAAGGATTATTCAAGGGAAGGTATATGTTGCGGAAGCTGGTCCGCCGATCCTCGGTGGGCTCATCAATACGATTTACACATCACTATAAATCCACGTGCTGAAAATCCTGTCATGGTTGTTCAAGAGGTGACACTGGAAGACATTATCAGGGGTGCAGACAATGTGTTTCGTGAGGAAATGGGTGAACTTAAGGGGTACGTGCATAGGATTAAATTGAAACATGGGGCGATTCCAGTCCAACATAAAGTTAGAAGAGTACCTGTTTTGGTAAGAGAGGAAGTCAACAAATTAATAAATGACATGTTAAAAAGGGGAATAATTGAGCCAGTGGAGACGTCAGAGTGGGTTTCTCCAGTGGTAATCACACGCAAAGCTGATGGTAAATTGAGATTTTGCGTTGATTTGAGGAGCCTGAATCAATGTGTTGTTGCAGACAATTTTCCACTCCCTAATATCAACGAACTCTTGGCTCTACTGAAGGGTAGAAAAATTCTTCACAAAATTAGATCTGAAGCATGCATATCATCAGATCAAGTTGCACAATGACTCTAAATCTTTAACTTCCTTTATAACCATCGAGGGCACGTTCCGTTTTAAACGCATGCCTTTTGGGTTATGTTCAGCAGTCAGTGTGTTTCAAAGAGTGATGACTGAAGTATTCCATGATTTAGAAAATGTACTATATTTCCAGGATGATATCTTGATTTTTGGAGATAATGTGGAGAGTCATAATTTCACTTTGAAACAGGTTCTGGACAGAATCTCTAATGCTGGACTGACTTTGAGGAAAGAGAAATGTGTGTTTTTGGTCAGGGAGAATGAATATCTTGGGCATACACTTTTGGGGGAAGGTATCAAACCTAAGAGCAACCTACTGGATTCTATTAAATTGGTCCCATCACCGCAGGACAAAGATCAATTGAGGTCTTTTTTAGGTATGATAGAATATTACACAAAATTCGTGAAGATCTTTGCCTCTAAGACTGAGATTTTGAGAGCGTTGGTGAGGAAAGGGACAAGAGTTGAGTGGTCCAGAGTGCAACAAGAGTGTTTTGAGGCCATCAAGGAGGAGGTGTGCTGCGCTGGCATTTTGACTCCACTTGACACTAGCAAAAGATCTATAATCACGGTGGATGCGAGTGCATGTGGTATAGGAGCTGTGTTAGCACAAATACACCCAACAGGTGAAAAGACTGTTGCGTTTGCTTCGCGCTTTCTAACGGATTCAGAGCGCAATTACTCCATTATTGAGAGAGAAGCTTTGGCCGAAGCTTGGGGCATGGAATACTTTAGAGTCTACATATGGGGAACGTGTGTGACTATGTTCCGACCACAAACCTTTGTTGAAGATTCTGTCTTCCGGTGGGGCTGGCAAGTGTTCTGCAAGACTGGCTAGGCTAGCAGCAAGGTTACAGGAATATATGTATGTCTTAGAGTACATACCAGGGTGGAAGAACGTGCAGGCAGACTGTTTATCACGTTTACCTTTAGATTGGGAGATAGTTGATGGAGAGGGTGTGTTGAAGCATGAGAGTGAAGGTGCAGTTGCGAGTGTCTGTGATGTTGTTCATTGGACCCTCTGGGCGGTGAGTGAGGAAGAGTGGGAGCGAGCTTTGACACAGGATGAGGTGCTGAAGGGAGTTGTCAAAATGATAGTGGAAGGAGGAAGGAGAGAAAGCACATTACCCCCAGCTCTTAGGCCATATGGTAAAGTCTTGGACGAGTTGTACATTCTGGGCAATGGAGTTTTGGTACGGTGAGAAAGGTTGATACCTCCGTTAGGTGTCAGGAAAAGGTTATTTGATATAGCCCATGAAGGTCACTTAGGACAGACAATGTCAAAGAAACGTCTCAGAGCTGAGTTTTGGTGGCCAGGTATGGACGATGAGGTGGTAAACTGGGTGGAAAGGTGTTCTTAATGCATAGAGAGTGAGAAAAGGTTGAAGGTGGGCAAACAAACTGTGTGTGGGACTATGCGGGATCCAGGCATAGCTTGGCATACAGTTTGTGGTGATTTTATTGGTCCTATGGCAGGAGTGGGTTACAGTCAGAGGTTTGCGTTTGTCTTAGTTGATTTGAATACCAAATGGTTAGTTGTTAAGTTTATGGCGGAGGTGACAACGGTCTCTACAATGAGGATTTTATCAGAAATTTTCAGTGAGGAAGGTTTTCCTGATTGTCTCATCATTGATAATGTTACTCAACTTACATCAGATCGTATGAAGCAGTTCTTAAATGAGTGTGGTGTAAAGCATGCACGCACGTCTCTCTATAATCCCCACGGAAATGGCACTGTAGAAAGGACTAATAGGCTGGTTAAGGGTGCCATTCAGCTAGCTTTGGCAAATGGACTGAGTGTAGGTAATGTTGTGAGTGATTTGGTGTGGGCCTATCGAACTACGGCAAACAACATATCGGTATCTTCGCCTTTCGAGTTGATGCGGGGCAGAAAGCCTAGTACCAAGCTAACTCCGTTTTGGATTAAAGCTCTTTTGGAAGGAAATGGAGTAGAGGGGGAAAGTCAGGAAAGTGAAAGGAAACTTAGTAAAAGAATAGTTCCTGGTGATTGGGTGAAAATAAAATCGGGACAGTGTGTCGGAGGATTAAACAAATTTTGAGGGCCATTTCAGGTTAAGCATATCAGCAGATGGCATGTTGTGTTGGAAAATGGTGAAAAGTGGAATTTTAGGAGAGTGGCTAGGTTTGGTGCGCAGGGCTCAAAGTTTAACACACAGAGGAGTGAATGTGAGGGGTCAGTTTTGGGTGAGAGTGAAGGAGTAATTTCGGAATGTTTGAGTTCTACTAAAGAAGTTGGTTCTACTAAAGAGGTTGAATGCCCGAGTTCTACTAAAGAAGTTGGGTCAAACCCTCTAACATTTAATGTTGAGGTGGGTGGATCCAGGGGAGAGACTTCACAGGATATAGAGAAGGGTACTACATTTTCCTCAAGGGTTTTTGTAGAGGACAGTGTATCTTCTTCCCAAACATCAGGGATTGAATCTCCTGACATTAATCCAGGTGGTGAACAATGTCCTGGATCTTCCGGAGGTGTCCCAAGGTGTGTACAAATTCCTAAGGAGGAATGTTTGTATACAAGAGGGCAGAGACAGAGACGCCCTCCTTCGTATTTGCAAGATTATGTAAGATAACCGTATTTAAAGTGGTACAAATTGTAAGTAATATTATTTCAATCTATTTTTGGTTATACGTTGTATGTGCATTTACTATTGTTATAAATCAGAAGGGGGTAGTGTATTATTATGTAAAGGAGGAGGATTTGTTATAATGTGTAGCTTGGGTATATTAGAAGGTTTGTAGGTTGTTATAGGAACGCGGTGTCCTAGGAACTGGGACATTCCACTGGGGTCGGTTATTTTAACCTGGCCGCGGTGGAGGTCACACTTGTTTAGTGTTATCTAAATAAACACTTAATGAAGACATCTGTTGTGTGGGAGTTCTCCGTTACAACACATAGCCAATTGTGAGGCTTCGACATTAAAAAGGCAAATGAGATCGATCTTATATACATTTGTGCATAAAACATGCTGTGCAAATGTAATAATGTACAGTACATTGAAGTTTGTCTGAAAATGTAAATAATATATCACTTAGGATGCACTGGTTGCAGATGGTTTGGTACAAATTGTTTTCATAATACATTAGATAAAGAACAATATTGGATAGAAAAGAATATAAAAAAACAGATGTAAATAAATGGGTGAAGCCTTCTTTTTAGCTGGTGCTACGGCCAAATAAGTATATTGTCCATAAGCGATTATCTCTTCAGGACAATAAACACCACATTTGTGAAATAAAGAAGCAATCAAATATACCCTTTGATGGATAATCTGGAACAAGGAGGTAATGGCTTTACAGAAGAACACCCCCCCTGCACAACAGACAAGTCAACTAATTTACTAGAGGAAGGAACTGAATCATGGTTCACCTCAAGCAAGCCAAGAACGATACACTATCATGAATGTTTGAGGCTTTGCAGTAGCTAGCAGCCAGTCTATGAGCAGGGATAAAACAGTAAACAAATTAACATAAATTACTCCAGATTGGATCAATAAAAGTGACTACCAAGATAATGAAACAAAGCAGATTATGTTATGTTGCCACAAGTTGCACACTTCTTTTTGCACCCAGTGTTTCGACTTCTTGGTGAGTCCAATCTGCATTGCTGTTGCATGCCTCCAAGAAGATTCCTTCTATCCCTGGAACTATGCCAGGCAATTGTTTATTGTGTTCAGCCGTTCTGTTTTCTAGCCTGGGTACTACGACTGGTTTAGGTTTCATTTTTGCTTGGTGTAGGAAAGGGCCCCTTTTTTACATGGTTAGTCCCCACCTTTTGCCTGGTACTTGGGTTCCCTCTAACCAGGTCTCAAGTGCTAGATGTCTTTCCCACAATTGTAGATATGTTTCCCCCAAATTGGCACAATCTTTAGCCTCCTCTGTAAGTCCCTTGTAGATGGTACCACGATACCTAGGGCCAAGGGTAATAAAGAAGGTCCCTAAAGGCTGCAGCACTAATTGTGCCACCTTCAATGACCCCTCAAGAAACGCACGCAGTGCTGCCATTGCAGGCTGTGTGTCTTGGTGCAGACAGAAGTTAAAAAATGATCTGTCACACATCCCCGTGTGCCAGGACCCCTACCACAGCATATGATAATTGTAAGTCACTCCTACAGAAGGCCTTCCAGCCTTAAGACAGGGTGCATTATATCACATGTGAGGTCACATCTGCATGAGCAGACATGCCCCTGCTATGCCGTTGTCGATTCTTTAGCAAGTGGACAGGGAGGCCAATTTAGATACGTGCTGGACCCTGGTCAATACAAGTTCCCCAGCTACATTATGGCTTCACTGAGAGTAGGGATCTTTGGTATCAAACACTTCATATTAATAAAACCTCTCTGATTCCAGTGATGAAGTGCCCCCTTAAATGAACTACTAATGTGTTGACTGACTAGTTTGAACCAGTATGGCCACCCTAGACAGATTTCTGACCTCCTGAGGTGAGTCAGGGATCTCGGAGGGCAGGAACAAATCCTGCTCTGTGTGGAGGTGCTATCACCTCTTCCAGGCAGGATGGACATTCCAGGACGGGAAGCTTCAAAGGACCAGCTACCTTTGTTATGCCACCCAGGTCCCTCCAGATAGTGGGGATGACCACCCCACTGTCCTGACCCCACTTCTTGGCGGCAAGACAGGCAGGAAAATTAGTAAGATTGGGAGGTGTGCCCACACCATGCCAGTCCCATTCTGAAGGTGGACTAGCTGATGTGGACACCACTTTTCAAATTCCTCCATCTTGTTTTGGAGTTAATTAACATTCTAGGGTCAGGGTTATGCCTACTTCCAACCGGAAGTGGTCATATAGAGGGTGTAGTCACCCTAAAGGCAGGTAACCCATTGGCTGCTTCCTAGTACTCCCCTTAGTGCCCCTAAATTGAGAATTTAGGTGGCACCCCTAAACTAAAGAACTCCTGATTTGGCAGATAAAGAGAAGAAGGATGAAGAAGAGTCACTGCCTGGTGACAACAGCAGAAGAGGAGTGGACTTTTGGTGTAAAACCCTGCCTGCTTGCATCTCTCTCAACAATCTCAACAGAGTGACTCGTCCTGCAAGCTGGAAAACTACCAAAGCCTTGGCTAGCCTGTCAGCACTTCAAAAATCACAGCCAGTCTCCCTTGGAGTTGAGGAGCTACTTCCATGCAGACCGCAGGCACCAACAAGCAGAGTCCAGTTCACTGCCTTGCAGCTCCCTGGCCCAACTGACACCGGAGATGACCAGAAGGTACCCGTGCTCTGGAGGACCAGATCTGTCTCCCCGCTAAGTGTGAAGACACAAGGACTACAACTCCAAACCATGAAGGTTAACCCCTGAAACCAACTGTATCTATCTTTATGCATCACTGACGTTTCCTTCCATACCATTGCATTGTGCGTAAAGGCACGCAGGTTTGAACATTTTACTTACTTGTGAAAATTCAGAACAAAAACAGTACTTACTTGTGAACATTCTTGGTTTCAAAACATATATAAAAAGAAGTATTATTTTCTAATTTGGTCTTGGAATTATTCTTAAAGTGTGTGTCTCATTTATTGCCTCTGTGAGTACAACAAATGCTTAGCACTGTCCTCTGATAAGCCTAACTGCTCGCCTGCACTACCACAAAAGAGAGCGTTACTATTATCTATTTTCACCGCTGTAAACCAGCTGGGGATCCACAGGACTCTCTGCACTGTGTACTTCCTTTTAGTACATCATAGAGAGCCAGCTTCTTACATTTGAGTAGGTATTTCCGATCTTTTTAGGTTTAAAACAAACAGCATCTATCATTTTTTTCCATGTTGCGTTACATTTCTTGTCAGCATGATTTTTTTAGTGCATGTAATTTGGTTTTCATTTGGATACATAATTAAACGAATGGAAGGACAAGCTATCCATTTTATAAAATGCCTCTATGCATTTTGAGTTGGTTGGCTCTTTTAGCATTTGTTGAAGACCTATGAGCTAGCCACTGTTTACCACTGGCTGGCTTTGTAACCCTCATTTGCTTGCTTCTTGTTCAATGTCTCTCCTTTCCCTTATTGTTTGTGCATCTCCCCTGAAGCATAGCCTCCTTACCATGCTTTTGTTTGGATGGCTTGTATTCTTTCAGCGCTCATATCAAAGTAATTACTTTTTCTTCGGGCAATCCACGCAAGTATGTGTTATCTTGCTCTCTATCCCATATGCTTGTTCCCCCGTTTCACTTTCTGCACCCACCCTTTTCTGCCTTCCATGATGAACCACCGGCTGAGTTTGGTATATGACTTGCAGGTCACAGGTTTACTTCCTGATAGGATGAAATGCAGAATTAACCTTGGGATGTTGTTAACATTCATATCACAGTGTAGTTAACACTAAGACTTACTATTACAATGCTAGCACTAGAGTTTCTGCTCTATATAGATTAATAGATCTATAAGTCCTTCCATCACAATGGCTGTCTATTTAAAGGCCTAGCGTTGCATGCCATAAGCATGGCCTTTCTGTGCACAGGAGATAAGCATGCATCTGGAATAGAGCAATATTATGCCTTCTTTGGGCCAACTGCAACAACACCACCAGAAACACGCATCAAGATTTCCAACTCTTTAAACGCTCTACAATGTGTCCACATCAAAGTGTTTTGTTTGTTATTCAACGTAGACAACAAAAGTAGGGAGGGCTGGGGCTACCAGGATGATAAAAGGAAAAAAAAGGAGAGTGGGTTAACTAGAAGGAAAAGAATGCTACAACAGCCAGTAGTGTCTGCTTCATAGCGTTTTTTTTATCTTATGACGTGGGAGACAACAGAGGGAGGGGGACAAGCAAACACGGACAATTATGAGTAAACGGGCAGGTTAGAAATACAGGGTGCTTTTTTTCTTCTTTCTTATGGCAGGTGGTGCAACAAGGACAACTGGAGATAGGGAGCAAGCAAATACAGACAAAGGGAGGAAGCAACAGAGGAGACGGTGGGAAGCAGCAGGCGGACAGGAGAGAAACACAGAGAGAGCCACCGGCAAAAGACATACTATGTAGAGTGTGTCAACAAAAATTAAAAAATAGCTCCCAAAAGCATGAAAAGTAGAAAGACTCAAGTTCTTGGGATATGACCCAGGGAGGGACCAAACACAAGAAGAGAGTGCTAACAAAGGGCAGCAAGCAAATGAGAGTGACGACAAAGCCAACTAATGGAAAGCAATGGGTGGGCCGTAAGCCCCCAGTATGTAAACAAACTTTCTTGCAAGTGACCGTGCTTGTGCTGCATTTGGCAACAACCTAATCAACTATGAAGTAGAAATGCTTTTGGAAAAATGTTCTATATATGTTCAGACAACATATAATTATTGTAAATGGAAATAATACTGTTATCCTAAAAATCTAGTATATACTGTGCCCTCTTTGAACCATTTTGGACATGGCAAATGAGAGAAAATAAACAGGAGTAGAGAACAGAACTGGTTAATCTATCCAAGAAATACAACAGAAGAGGAATAAAGCAGCCCTATGAATAAGTTCCTGGTAATAAGGTAGGTACATAGTAAAAGGAAAAAGTTCTGTACGCAGGGAACAGAGACTAGTATATGTTGTTCAAACCAAGGAGAATGTGTGATTGGGATAGATAATGATTACTTTTAGGTCGAATTGTGGAACCATATTTTATTTTATGTGGAATCCACCTTGTCTTTTTTATGTTTTTTTGATATTCATTGATGACAAGGCCTGCAGACGTGTCCAGGGGTATGATGACCTCAGGTAAACTAATGTACTCTGCTAAACAGCTTGTAATGCAAGGCTTGCACAAAGGGACATCCCATGTGGTATTCATTGCCTCACATGCTCAGCAACAGCAATAGTTTGACATACCAATGACCGTATACAGCCAAAGGCCCAAGGACCAGCATTTGATTGGGTAGGAGTTGTGCAAAATCAATATATTTGAACACTGGAAAGTCCTCACTATCGAGCATGCAAAGCTCACACCTGCAGCCATCTTGTATCACGCTTTTGCCATGAGCGGTCATTTCACAGTGAATGGCTGGATATTTAATGACTGTGTCATTTATGTACCTTCTGATCATCACGCCATATATCTAAGTATAACAACGAAGTAATCATAATTTCTATATAATGAATGGATGTGAATTTTCACACCTTTTGTGGTTTTCATGATTAAAAGATCAAATGGAAGTTCTGCCAACTGGACATGCAGCTGACTGCTCCTGTCCCCATGAATTCATATATAAACTTTTGCCTTTGAAATATGACAGTTGTCTGTGTTATTTGTATTGAGGTTCTACATGATAAAGCAACATTTTAGCCTTTGGAATAAGAAATAAGAAGAGGTTGGCATGTGAGGAAGGATAGGTTGTGTGAGCCGAGCCAAGCCAAACCCAAGTTGCAGCAGAACAAAAAAAACTGTTTCACACTTTAATTTCAAAACGAATGCAAGTCACTTTGAACAAACGTGGAATAATGTACGCATTATTTATTATGTTACATTCAAAAAGGTTTCTTAATGGCTTGACAGAAACTTCCTGCTCCCTTCAGATTTAATTGTTCTTACACAAGAAAAGACACAAGCAGAAAATAAAATTTGGCTAGGGCATGTATCCAGCCTTATCTCATACTTTGTCTCACCACAAGTGAAAAATACTTCTTGGGGCAAAATCTGCAAGTGGTGCAGAAGTAACCTTTTCTGTCGCAGAGAACATTGACAAAAATAGTATACCGCAGTTCCACATAGAACTAAAACATAGCTGTCAACTACCATGTCAAACCGGTGACTTCTGGACAGCCTTTTTGTTTTCTTTAGAAATTCTGCACCAAGCATACTGGGAACTGTAGTTTCACTGTCTCCACTGCAGGTCTTAGCTTACAAGCCTCAGCGTGCTTAGTGCTATTCACTAAAAACAAAACAAAAAAAAACAGGTATTGCTGAAAGTCACCCTCATGAACTAGGGCCCCTTCACAGCTATGGGTGAAGAGAAGAAAAAGGCACAGCACTACAAAAAATGATAAAATACTGAAAAGATGCACGCAAATATTATTGGTGCCGATTGCCCTTATGTCACAAGGTTAGCTTTACTCCAGTCTTGGTTTTATAGGTAACAGCCATGTGTTTATTGTTTTTAAGTAGAACCCAGCACAGCCCAAGCTTTCTTAAAGGACGTTTGTAGGTGGTTTTATACAGGAGTAAGCAAGAATGATCTAGCAGGTGGGTTAGGGTTGAACTTAGCGATGAGGACTTCAGAAGAACGGTCCAGGACACTGGTTAGTCTACACCAGAAGTTCTTTATTGGAATGAGAAGCCTGAAAATACAGCAGCTCCTGCGAAAAATCGTATATGGAGTTCATTCTTTGTCAACTGTAAATAAAGGTAAGCCACCACCAACCTCTCACACACAAATAGTTTGCCCATGATCACATTCGTCATACCTCGCTCAGAATTCTGCAGCATCCCTCAAGAGGCTTATGTAAACACTCACAAGCAAAAACACTTCAGAAAGGTAGTGATTGGGAAATTTGGTGAGACGATTGTCTGTCATTAAGTAAAAAAGCATGTTGTTTGGATTTTTCCCCCCAATTTCCTTAGGTTTTGCTTGTGAAGCTGACGTACACGGATATGGTCCCAGGTGGAAGATTAGAACTTGTTAAGTTATTCCCCCAAAAAAGGTGCTATGATTTCAGGACCATACTTATAGCAGGGACGTGAAACTAAAATGCCCTATCATGCTTACTGAAAGACAAGCAGGCATTAGCAAAGCCAATATGTCTCACCTTCGAGATTGGTTACCTTTGCCAATGGTTTTAGCAATGTTTTACTATATATAGAATGCACATTTTAGTTAAGACTTTGAATGTGTTAACATTTGTAAACTCTTTTGACCTTAGTGCAATTTTGTATAGTAAATGGACTTGACTTTTCTAAGCACTGGCAAAGGCAAGAGGTCTCGGCTCTAAAAGGCTGAACTATTAGATTTTCCAATGCTTGTATGGTACATGTGAGCTGAGTCACATTTAGGTGTCCACATGATTTCTAGTTGTGGGAGGGCGTTCACAATGGACAAGATTGAGAGCACAGGTACTGAGGCCGAAGTCCGTGTGAGTCAGTGGGCCATAACAGTGTTCAGATTACTTGCTCATCCAATCCTTAGCCTCTCTCCTAATTGCACAGGATGATTGTCACATATGTACAATTTGCAATTACTAATTCCATTTATAAAAAAAAAAAAAATTGTTTGTTACTTGTATATATCAAACTGCTAACAAGCACACACAAAGCCAATAAGTCTGGCTTCGTTCTAAAAACAGGTTTGTTACTGTGATATGTCTGGATGCAATACCAGAAAACTCTCAGAGGTGTCTACATGCTGGTCAGACAGCTTACTGTGTAGAGTACAGGACTGTAGATCATGTTAACCAAGGCCCTTAATTACTTATACCATGCCCCTTTTAGAGAAACGCTCCCACCCAACATTTTCATTTCACTTAAATCACTGTGACCTACAATAGACTTTTGCCGACTGACACTTAAAAGTTGTTTCATAGGCGAGACCTGAAAATTGTGATGTAGTAAAACTGGGAAGGCTTTGGAGTCAAAGCTAAAACTTGTGGAGCAGAAGGAAGGAGCTCTTGCTTTGCTCCTCTGCTCGCTCACTCACTCTGCAGTGTCTCTGGGATGGCAGAAGCAAAGCTTGTGCTATATGTCAAAGGGATGAGTTGAACAATTCAGTGAAAGAAAGCAGACTGCAAGAGTCCTCAGGAAATGATTTCAGGTCCTAGTCCTCTGGATACACCTGTGCCCTTTAGAAATTGAGCTGAAGTAATTGTTCCACGGCAAAGTTGATCCAAATGTTGAGCAAATCATTTGTTCACCTGCAAATCAGATCCAAATATTCTCAGCTTTTCTGGGAGTGAAGCACAAAAGGAGAAACGTAAGCGACAATAATTTGTGGGAATAGGGGGTGGAAGCAATACAGAGAGTGGGGGCAGGGGGAATCACAGATGATGGGGCAGTGGGAAGCAACACAGGGTTGTATGTATGTGGGTGAAGCAATACGAGCAAAGGTAAGGGAAAGTAACATAGATCGCACGGTAAGAAAGCAAACTAATGCGTGAGCTGGGGGGACAAAGCACAATAGACGTGGAGGGCTGAGGGAAGGCAGTAGATGACAGGAGTAAATCCAATGAGGTTCGAGGATACGGGGGAAAGAGCAGCATATGGGAAAGCAGTGGGCAGAGAAGCACAACAGGAAGACAGCTGGAAAAACCATGCACTCTTATGGAGTGCTTTACAACAAAGAAAATAAGCATTGGCAAACCCGATCAGTTTCACCTATGCAAGACCTATTGGCTTTGCCAATGTCGATTAGCCAAGTACAGCAGCGTGGAGTGGCATGATATGCAATGGTGTGAAGTGGTGTAGAGTAGAGTGGTTCTGAATGGTGCAGCATAGAGTGAAGTGGCATGGCACACAGTGGCATAGAGGAGAAAGGCGTAGAGTAGAATGGTGGAGAGTAAAATGGTGTAGACTAGAGTGCCATAGGGTGGGGTAAACAAGCATAGAGTGTAGTTACATGGCAGAGAGTTGCATAAAGTGGCACTGTGTGAAGTGACAAGCCGTAAAGTGACTAAAGTGGTGTAGCACAGAGTAGAGTGGCACAGAGTAGCATATAGTGCACTACGCAGAATGCAGTGGGGTAGTGTGGTGCAGAATATAGGTCACAGAATGCAGAGCATAGAGTAAAATGCTGTATAGTGCAGCAGTGTAGAATGAAGTGGCATAGAGCGCAATTGCATAGAACAGAGTGGCATACATAGAGTGCAGTGTGGAACACTAGAGAGGTGCAGAGTACAGAGGCGTAAAGTACAGTGGCCTAGAATAGAGCGGTGTGGCATAAACTGCAAAGGCAAAGATTAGAGTGGTGCACAGCAGAGTGTTGTAAAGTCCAGTGGTGTAAAGTCCAGTGGCATAAAAAGCAGAGTAGACTGGTGTAGAGCGTATTGCATAGAGTGCAGTGCCCTATAGTGGAGTAGTGAAGAACAGAGGGCAGTGGCGTTTAATGTTGTAGAGTGCAGTGGCATGAAATGCAGTGCTATAGGGCGCAGAATATAGTGCCATAATGTGCAGTGGCATAGAGGGCAGAGTAGAGAGCAGTGATGTAGGGCAGGGTGCTGTAGCTTAGACTAGAGGATAGGGGGTGTGAGGTAATAGAACCAACATGGACATAGAAAAACAGACTGAAAACACAAGCAGTCATCACAAGTACGACATGGAGGCAGGAATCATTAAGAACCAAGATGAGGTTTCGTAATCTCAAAATACTAATCTAAACTAAATATTTACAGATTGCAAATACTCGAGAAATGGGTTTACTACATTTGATTTCCACCAGGATCCACTTCCGATAAAGACGAGATCGGAACCGATATCACTGCTAATCCGTTCCCAAAGTGCTCTATGGACTGCACGTGGGTGCCAATTTAAGCACGCATCTCAAAGTAACCGAGCAAAGAACAATACAACAACTTCGAACAAAGCCAAAACGAACACTCACTAAAGATGCAGAATAAAACAAAGATCGTTTTTGGAGGCTGAAAACCACTCTACAGTCAGGTTGGTAAAACTGCTGCAGCCGGTAAGAATCCCAGGATAAATACAGAGAAGAAAGACCAACATATATCTAAAAGTCAGCAAGGAAAACCGGAACTGAATTAAATGAATACCGGAACCCCGCCTTCCAACACATCAATATGAACATAAGAGAGGGACTACAAGTTGAAACCCCAGATGGCGGCTTTGTGGGCAGATCAACCAGTTTGCTCGCGGTTAGGATAGATTCGAGGCAACGCAAGGCCTGAGGAAAACGCGTTCAGTAATACTCAACTGATCGTCTTTGAAAGAAATTCCTGCGACATTATGCTGCTATAGGGTTAGGTGATGTCAATGTGCCGAGTATTGCATCTTTAGAAACAAATAAAAATAGAATCTCTGTGTTACGAACGGTACCCCATTGTAGCCACTGGAGACGAAGCTAATCACTTGGTTAAGCTGTTATACTTTCGCGCTTTATTTCCCTATCAGTTCCGAAATGACCAGCCACGCCCATGTCCTTTTAAGGTCGAAAAACACAACTGCATTTGTTCGGTTGAGCGTCACAAAGAAGAAATAAAATCGGAAGGGCTAATAAACTCGCATTGCGCGTATATGTGTTAATTAGAACAATTTAAGAGGCTTGGGTTTTATCTGAAACGTCAAAGCGTTTGGTAAATAGCAGAACGGTGCATCTACTTATGAAGGGATGCAATGTGAACCATATATGTTCAACGTTGTGAAAATAAATCAATTGTTTCGTTCTAAGGCTACATTAGCAAACGCGTGGTCATTTAAATACCACAATGTATGTGAGTGTTTTTGGGAGAAGTGCTCTGGATCGACATCGGAATTATCGTGAAACGTGACGTTAAACGTGTTTTGGCGTTGAAAGTGACCAGGGCGTGACCCAAGCGAAATGCTTATAACGTACAGTTGTCCATGTATGGAGCTCTGGAGTCGCGCCAACCTGTTATTTAATGCTAACTCAAATAGAGTCCCCTACTTCCCGAGTACGGGGAGTTTTTAAAATGTGTTAAACGCCAAACGCTGTACATTGTTTCGCGTCTAGACGGTGCCATTAATATATGACTATGTTTTAACGTACTAAAATACAGAATTGTATAATGCCATGTGATACTCTGGTAATGTGTGTGTGTGTGTATATATATATAGAGAGAGAGAGAGAGAGAGAGAGAGAGAGAGAGAGAGAGAGTGTGTTATTAATTTAGATGGAGGGCTCTAAAACCTGACCATTCCAAGATGGCCACTATGTAATCACCCCAGATCCACCTATTCCGCTTCCTGTGTGTGATGCTGTGAGCGTGAGGGCTTCTGGGAGCGGCCGTTGAAAGCCGGCTGGTTGCGTCGTAGCTGTTGCGGTCTCTCTCGTGCTGTCTGTATAGAGGCTGTCATGTCGTCCATGGGCACTCTCGCCTTCGATGAATATGGCAGGCCTTTTATCATTATTAAGGATCAGGACCGTAAGTCCCGGCTCATGGGACTGGAGGCTCTAAAGGTAAGACGTTTTTTTCTCATCCTGAGACAGTGCGTGGCGGGGACGAAGTATTATTATCAGCACCGACGTAAAGTTTTCGCCACGCTTCTTGTACATAGTTTTTTTTTTTTTTTTTTTTTTTTTTTTTTTTTTATCGCCTTGTGTCCAAGTAGCTATGTATAAAGCAGTTTTTTTGCGACACTGCTTTTGATACCCCAATTGACACTCTAGTGTGCGAACGCATTGTTCTCCGTGATAAACCTGGTAGTGGGGCGTTTTGTTATTGTCTTCATATGGCTCTATAAAGGAAAGACCAGTTTAGCTAGGTAACGCCAGTATACAAACGTTAAGCTAACATCCTTGTTTCAAACAACGTAGTTAAAAAAAGAGATTCCGCTGACCAAGCTTTACGTACTTACATAGCCAAAAAATGCTTTGCCTGAACTGTTTATTGCGGCCATCGAGATGAACTGCACAGATATTAGACGCCTGAAATGCAAGCTTTGTCTCTGAGAGACATGCTGGAGTCCTTACTTTGATTCCTAAACAATTACAATTGTAGGAAGGAAAAGCACGGGGAAAGACGACTCTCTTCTGCTGTCTGCCAGACTCTGAACCCCTGTATACCAGGGGACTACTATCTCCTCGGGGCTGTTCTGTGTTTGACGGGGGCCACGTGCCCCGCATGAAGGAACCTATGATGGCACTGGGACTGCCACGCCCCCAGGGCTGCCTCCTGATATGTCCTGGGGTGCCACCCCTGGGACAGCTGCTGTCAAGCCACAGCAAACACTACTCCAATGAGTACTCTCCCTTAATTGGAGCAGAGGTTTTCTCTGTCTGCACACAGAGGAAACTGCTCTCACAGAGATGGAAGCTGCTATAGTTCCCTCTCTGTGACTATAGTGCTGGCTCTTGCAGGAGGCAAGGACGCAGCAGGGACCATGGAACTGCATGCTTCCCCTGGTCCCTGACATTGTGACTGGGTGCCCTCGGGGAGGGGGTGGGGGGTTAGCAGGAGCACCCAGGACACATGGCCTAAGAAGGGGAGCCAAGAGGCACTCTGTAGGAAGTTGGCTCTGTATATACGATTTCAAAGTAAGAAATAGTGTGCACTGAGTTCTTCCTAAATATGTTATAACACTCCTAAAGCTGGGCCAGTCAAGTTTTTGAAGATTTTACGTGCTACAGGAGGCTGCCAGAAAGCCGAAAATCTATTTGCATACGAGGGTCATGATATTCTTCAGTAGAGGAGCGGCTGTGGGCTTCTTTTCCATGGGGACAGTTTCCACAACAAGAGATGGCCTTTGCGGTTACTGTTGCGTGTGGCCCTAATTTGCTTATTATTTTGAAGAAGGTAAAGTTTGTGTGACTTGCTTAAGTGGGCTTGGATTACCAGAGAGGTAACTTTGTCTGTTTGCCTCCTCTACCTAAAGTCTATGGAAAGCGTTGGTGTTTTGTTGGTTTCTTGTATGGCACTTTACTCCACCTTCTGGTTTCTTCCACTGTGTATGTGGTGCACCAGGAAAAATTTAGTTTGGAACAGGGTAGGTGTAAGTAGGGACAGTAGATTGTGGGTAGCTTTTCTTCAGCATTGGTGTGGTAGGGCAGGGTAAACGAGTAAACAAGATACCAGAATGTGGGATGGATAGGAGTAAGAAGCTGGCAGAAATAACATTAGAGGTGAAAGTAATAGTGAGAAATCAGGTCCTGACTTAGTTTGGCGCACTATAGAAGCCCTGTGCGGCAGGAGTTCATTACTCCTTCCAACCTTGTCCACTCTCTCCAGTGAGCACCTTCAGACAGCCTCTCTGTAATTGAATAAGACTTACTTTCAAAGGGCGCTATAAACACATTGACTGCCCGAGTTGAAACAGATTGTTTACATCAGTTGACTAGCGGGGGGCACTCCACCCTTGTTCCTGAATAAATTGTTTACTTCTAATGCCACATGTTTTATTCTTGATAGTACACTGAGTTTTTGTGGATAATATTGTTGTGATGTAATAGACTTGCACTTTGTATTTGCTCCGCAGCAGCATGTCTTTCACAATCCGTCACTGTCAAATAAGAGCAGCATTGTTATCCAAGGACCATTCTGTAGCACTTATGGCAGACTCCTCGTGAATTACTGTCTAACATGCTGGGTGGGTAGGACTACGTATCTAATAAGGCACTACCATAGAGTGAATGAATTTTGAGCTTATATAGAACACTTGGTATCTAGAAGTATGCAGGCACTTGAAAATACGTTGAGTTAAGATCATTAATGATACATTTTTTTTAATCAATTCATAAACCTGAAGTCTAACAATCTGACTCATAAATGTTCCCTCTTTTTTTCAGTCTCACATAATGGCAGCAAAAGCAGTTGCAAATACCCTTCGAACTTCTCTTGGACCAAATGGTAGGTGTATTAGTATCCATTTGTGAGCACGCACCACACAACTTTCCTTTTTCATTAACTGACTTGGATTGCTTTTGACAGGGCTCGATAAAATGATGGTAAATCAAGATGGCGAGGTGACTGTAACAAACGATGGTGCCACCATTTTGAGTATGATGGATGTAGATCATCAGATTGCTAAACTGATGGTAGAGCTGTCAAAGTCCCAGGATGATGAGATTGGAGATGGAACTACTGGAGTAGTGGGTAAGAGTTAGGCGCTGTGGCTCTTTTAATTGGAAACCTCCCATTTTTGTTACCGGTCTTAAAAAAAAAAAAATATCAAAATTGATTGCATGGATACTCGGACACCTACCTGGGGGCCAAAATGTTTAGTCTGTGATGTGACCATGGGCCACATTGATAACTGCAGGGTTTGATTGGTTGGAAGGGGGGTGGGTTGTGCAAGATGTGCAGTTAGGTGGGTGTGGAGGAATGGAAGCATATGCATTTAGTGGCTACATTGCACAATGTGAAATCAAACTGTGATCCTAAGCAATTGTTTTATTTCACTTTCCCTTCTTTTGCTTCATTATCACATATAAGAGGACCTTGAGATGACTTCGGAGTGTGCACTGTACACAAGCTTCTCCTGTGTTTGATTTAATAAACTATAATGTTGTTGATGTATAATTGGAACCCAGGCCCCCCAAAGAATGTATGTAAAAACTGACTTGCCTCTTTAGTTCACTATTGGCATTTTGATTGTCAGGGTGAAAGAATTGTCGAAATTATCACATTTAAATTTATTCTTCTCAATGCACTGATATAATCTGACATACTTAGGCAAAAAGGTCCTGCATGTAATTACACTTTTTAGAGAGATAATCATTTTGCTGCAAGGAGTCTTTTAAAAATGAAGGTGTTCCTAAAGTTAAGCAATGCAGAACTTCCTAGTTACTTCCTTGCTATTGACCAGGGAGGTACATGTCAACTCAGAGGGGGGCCCATGTGGCTGCAGAATTGTACTTTTGAGTATCACTGACCTAAAGTTGTTTAATTTTTGCTTGTAATGGTTTTGAACGTAAGTATTTTGAAGGTAAGCCGTAGGGGTGTCATTTGTGTTCACAGACTACCATACACTACACCACTTTTACATGCCATATTAATGGGGCTGCTGAATTTGAACTGTGATGGACAGAATCATGCAGCAGTGTTGACTTTATTAAATTACATAGAAAAGTAAGACAAAATGCAATTTGTCACACCCTACGCCACCATTTTCATGCACTTCTGACCTTTTTATAACTTTTCCTTCCCACACTCCAGATACAATTGGTTTGAAAGAGTTCCAAAGAAAAACAGCTTTTTTTTTTGTTTTTTTTTTGCAATTATAAGGCTGCGAATTGACTTAATTAGTAGAATTTAGCTGTCTGTAGGGTGAAAACTATTATTTAATGGGAATATAATTGGCACCAGGACTACGTAAAAGAATACCATCTGCAAGCAGATTCCCCTCTATCATGACAGCATTTAGTAATTACATGCTAAAAGATGTGCATGCAGCTTCTGTATTGCATTGTTTACCTGCTTTGCACTCAAACAATTATTTGCTGAAATCTTCTGGTCGATGTCCTTGAATGTGAATGCTGCCATGCCCAAGAATGTTAAGCATTCCAGTGGCCCTGCACATGTTTATAGAATCCGCTTTTTTGCACCTTGCAACCTCTTCCTTTTTGTTTACCTAATTTGTACTTTTAATTTGTATGTCTTTATTTTACTTGTTGGTTTTTGGAGCCCACAAACCTTGGCATACTTATGTCAGTAGATTAAAAAGAGCAATTCAAAAAGCACAAACGGTTGACCCCACTCTAGGGCCTCCAGCGTTGATCTGCGTCGAAGACGCCCACAGAGGCATTTTGGAGCTGTTCTGCCCCCATTTTGCAAACAATTGCTTCTCCTTAGCTGCTAATATACCTGGCTGTGGCGGGTGAGAGCGGTCAAGTGTGGCATTTAATACACAATGTGTATTAAATGCCACACTAGCATAAATTTGTAACCTCTAGAATAGTTAAATGTGTTTTCTCTTAACCAAAAAAACATTAGTAATTTTCTCCTACAGAGAGGTGCATGCACTTTCATTTATCAATTGAGTCCAAACCCTTCACATTCCATGTGATAACATCATATTTTGTTATGGATGACATACCAGCTAATCTACGTTTTCTCTTCTACTTCACCTTCATTGGAGAAGGTTTTGAGAATAACATGTTTGTGCGTCACCAGGTTGGCCTAGACTATTTTTCTCAAGAGTTAACTGGGTGTCTATGAAAATTGAGATCAGTGACAAAAACCCAACTAGGTTTAAATATTCCACAACTCCCAGTCTCCCAGGCCGGTGGCAAACAACCGCCCGCAGTCATAACAACTGAAAAACTAATTGCATGTTGCTTCTATTCTCTCGTGCTATAGGGAAGAGTTGGATGGTGTTGTGTGCTGTTACCCGAAGTTCCTTATCCACCTCCCAGTCGGCTCTAATCCATTCACTTCACTGTAGTCACAGCCTTGCCCATTTCTAGTTCTGCTGATGTCTAATTTGTGTTTGCACCCAAGGGGCACACCACACTCCAACCATCCTAACCACCTCCCAACAGGCCCTCTAGACACCGCTCGCATTCTTGAACCCTCCAATCTATGTACTTATATCTTTAAACATTTACATCTTTTGACCAGATCTACAAGTCATCATCTGCTCTCTGGGTGAAGACCGGGGATGCCTCTCCCTCTTTTACCCAAAGATATTGTTCAGAATCTTTGCCAGAGGCCTCTGATGTTGTGACCTCCCACTCTGCACCTCTTGTTTACACAGTGCTATGGCCAGCGCCACAGCTCTATCCCTTGAGCTTTTGTAGGTTTCTTAGTTCTTCTGCAGTGTGTTTGTGGTGGAAGCTCCTGTTTGCGTTTCAGTTGAGTACCTCAGTGTGTCCAACTACCAACCTCAAGCTCCCCACCCCATTACTCCAAGTCTCCCTTATGTCTTTCCAACCTGTCCCAGGCATCCGCAGCGTCTGTGGAAAAAAGCAGTCTTGTAGTTGTTTTCAATCTAAGGGGGTATATAATCATGTATTGGATTCCACTGTCCTTGAGAACAACGAATGTCTGTTCCTGATGTACAGCTAACATAATTTAGGAAGGTGGCCACCTTATGATTTACGACACTGCAGCTACTGCCCACTCTGGCTTTCTGTAAGATGATATCTTGCTCCTTATAATGGAGAAGCCAGGCCACTATTTGGTTGTGGGATGGGCCAGCTTCTAGGGTCGTCTGCTCGTAGGCACACAGTGTGCCCTGTCGAGAACAAAGAATTTATTCAGCAACTCTGGAGCCACCTCTTTACACAGCCTCTTCTCTAGCTATGTCTCCATGTCTGCTCTTTCCTCTCCTTCGGGTAGCCCAGTAATGCATATGTTGTTCTTCGGTTTCATCCCTAAGCGTCTTCTGCTCTGTTTTCCAGTATGTGCAATATGTTGGTCAGCTCTGTTACCTTCATGTCCAACCCTTTCACTCATGGGGATACTTCATCTAATCAGGTCTCGTTCTTGCAGATTTTATGTGCCAGTTTACTTTCATCTTCATGCAGAAACGCCAGATCCATGACCACAGATTACATTTTTACTTCATGGGCCTCACTGGAAACTACCATGGTATCCACAATGTTATTGAGTTTAGACAGCTCAGCAAGCGGTGTGGTTCTTTAGACAGCTCAGCAAGCGGTGTGGTTCTTTTATCTGTGTTCAGAGGCGTCTCCCCTGTGGCTGCCCCAGTGTGTCCTTGACCCTCTTCCCGTTTTTCCGATCACTCATTTGGGTAGAAGATGGGCAATCAACAGTTGGATGGCACACCAATACAGTGTGCAAACCCAGCTGTATCACCTCTAAATATCAATTCCAGTGATCCCATGTGACGGGGGAGCAGGGGCCACACAGCCACCTTTACCTCAGACTGTGCTGCAGACTCTCTGCTTTGGTGCACTGCCTCTCACTTCACAGTCTACCAACACTTATGCTTATCCTGTAAATGCTAAAATCTTATTAATGGCAACCACTAGGCCTTCATGCTGGTGAGAGGGAGCCACAGTATTCCGTGGGCGTTGAGTTTATAATGTATTTAATGTTTCACAGTGGTACCCAGCTCGCCCTCAAACTGGACATCCGTGGTGATTGAATGCGATTCACAGCCTTCATTCAGTCTCCCCTCCAGCTGTTCATGTCAGTCTCATTCCCCCACCTCCCTTCCCTGCTCCGACTCACTCTACCCTTGAGGCATCACCACCTGCTGCTCTTTCCTTGTGGGGCCACTCATAGGGCCCAGCAGCATCCTCACCACCCCCCCTGCGCTGCTCTGTCACTCTGCCTATTACACCAAGGCAACCGCTATTTTGGCTCTCTTTGCTGCACTAGTTCTCCCTTGAGACTGTGAGCTGCAAGGCTCTGTAGTACCCCCGCGATTTTCTACTCTGGGGGATCCTAGCCCTGCATGGAGGATTTGGATTCCTAAATACAGTATATCCTATAATTATCTACTAGCAAGCAGATAGTGGGAGGTGGTTCTCTCACTCCACCTTTGAAGCAGCGGGAAAATACTGGCCTGTTGCACTGACTTGACTGTAATATTAAAGAGAATTGAAATGAACACTTTCTCCGAATTCTACATTTGACGTTTTAGGGGTGACTGCAGATGCTGTTTAGGGAAGGGTGGGTGTAGCAGCTGATGTCCAATCAAATCATCCTGAGAACAGAAATCTGATGTTTAAGGATATTAAGGAACTCCATGATATTTGTGAATTTTATTTAGGTGAGTATTTTTTTTTTATTATTTTTTTTTTTGGTGTAAAGCACCATTGGTCACATATTATGACTTCAGGTGCTACTCTTCTATAATGAATAAGCTAATGAACTATATGGGACTGAGATACGTGCCTGAAAACGCAGTTGGACCCACATTGTGCAACTCATAATCCCAAAGAAGGGAGAAAAATACTCGTGCGGCTACAAAATTGCTTGGGTTTTAGAGGGAATCGAGGTCCATAAAAAAGGAATTTATGACGGGAGTGAAGTACTGCTTCCGAATTAAGGTGACCAGACTGGCTTTAAATGGAAACAATGCAAGCCCAGCTGTCATGTTATTTGAGAGACTACCATCTAGAACTTTAGATACTAGAAGTAATTGGGGGGGGTGGGAGCGGGGGGGGCAGCCATTAAAACACATTGCATGTCATGGAAAGAGAGAGAAGAGGGCTCGTCCCTGTTCGAGAATTTGCCATAGTTGTACTCGGACAGGAATGATGTATCTCTCTTGTTACGAACGATAATAAGATCTTTGTTCTGGTGTGTGTAGGCTCCTCAGAGGTTAGTGCAGTCACTGTGGAAGGTGAACTATTTATTCTCTGGTAAAATGCTTGGATCCTGCTACACTGTAGAGTATTTGATCGTTCAGTTGATCCCTGTAAATTTTGCGATACTATTGGAATAATGAAGGCAATTTTATCCTCTGATATTGAGATACTGTAATTGAGTGAACTGGTGTTATTATGTGAAAGAGGAACTCTAGTGTAAATTGCCTCTGCCCACATCCAACATTAATACATCCCACTCCTCCCTTTGTGTTTTCTCCCCTATATGAACAAGCTAAGTTCTCGCTGCACTTTTGAGGAAAGTGTCTTAGATGTCCTTTAACCTGACAGTGTCAGGAATGATTACATGATTTGCATCCTAAATAAGGCGCCAGCACAGGAATGCGTTAGGCTATTGAATGGGAGGATAGCGTTCAACAGTTTAGTCTTACGCATTTCTTCTCTCTGATTATGAAAAGGCCACTTTATTATCAATGTTGCATCTATAGCATTTGGTACCTGTGGTGTTTGTGCACTTTTGTAAAAAGTTGTAACAGCCTATTTTTTTCAAGAAACTTTTAAAGTAAAAATATACTTGCTGACTCTCTCTTTTCTAGGAAATGGGTACTATTTGGTAAACTCCCTCATTGCTTTCACTCATTTCCTCTGCAGGTACTCCATGTTCTATGAGATTTTCATTGTTCATTGCATTTTTTTACCACTTAAAAGTAGCTTGGTGCAACCAAGCCTAGCAAAGACTAATCTGTAGCTACTGTATTTAAAGTCAACAATGTACTGCTAAGCTTCATTATTTCCATAGTGCAGTTTCTCATGCGTTAAGGAACCTGAGATCTGGATGCTTGATGTGTACCCTGAAATTTGGTGGTGCACAGTCACTCTGCTTCTTATTAGAGAGGGAACTGTGTGAAAAGACAGTGGTTTTGCTTTAATTGCTGCTTAATGGAAGGACGTCTCACATGTAGCTGAAGACTTAGGCCCTCATTCTGACCTTGGCGGTCGGCGGAGAGGCGGCGGTCGGACCGCGAACAGACCGGCGGTATTAAAAATGGCATTCTGACCCTGGCGGGAACCGCCAACACAGCCCGCCAACTTAACACTCCGACCGCCACAGCGGTACAAACAAACAGCGCGGCGGTTCCCGCCAACAGCCCGGCGGCAGACAAAGTACCGCCCACCCTATTACGACCTTTTCCGGGGCGGGAGCACCGCCGATAAGAACACGGCGGAAACAGACTACGAACGGGAAAACGCTCACCTCTACGCACTCCACGCGAGATTCCGGCAGTATGGAGCCAGAGTTACAGGTCATCCCCGCACTCCTATTCCTCCTCATATACCAGGAGCACGCCCGGCGGCGCGGAAGACATCGGTGAGTACTGCACCTACGACACAGGGGAGGGAAAAGATTACCGGCACACACCCACCCACCCACACCCACTACAACACACACATCAATGCATTCCCACAGATCACTGTCACAACCCACAAACCACCCCCCTCCGAAATAATGCAAAGACCAAAAGAAGAGATCATAAACGGCCAGATATATTGAAATATGGACACCAGTAATCCAAATAAATAAATAAACTATGTACAAAATATATACAGCTACTAAATGTAGTCCAACCACTGTCCGTGGATCACAGGGGTCCTGTGCAAAGGGGCAAGGCCCAGTCCCACGACAAGAACTCCACGGAGAGAACACTGCAGGGGCATCAGAAAGAAAATAGGACAGGCACCTCAGGGGGAAGGGAAGGGGGGGCACCTCAGCCACTTGAGTACACGACGCCAGATCCACGAGGGGACTCCATGACCACTGGCCCATCCTGGGGAGTGCAAAGCCACAGTCCATACAGTCCATACAGTGGGTGGCCTGCCCACTGGGCCATCCTGGGGAGAGCAAAGCCACAGTCCATACAGTCCATACAGTGGGTGGCCTGCCCACTGGGCCATCCTGGGGAGAGCAAAGCCACAGTCCATACAGTGGGTGGCCTGCCCACTGGGCCATCCTGGGGAGAGCAAAGCCACAGTCCATACAGTCCATACAGTGGGTGGCCTGCCCACTGGGCCATCCTGGGGAGAGCAAAGCCACAGTCCATACAGTCCATACAGTGGGTGGCCTGCCCACTGGGCCATCCTGGGGAGAGCAAAGCCACAGTCCATACAGTGGGTGGCCTGCCCACTGGGCCATCCTGGGGAGAGCAAAGCCACAGTCCATACAGTCCATAACAGACCCCACTGCCACTGGAGGAGGCAAGTTGGCCAGAGGACATCCTGCAGCCCTGCCCGAGATAGATCCTGCCCTGCCACGTCTGCCAAAAGGCCAGCGGTTCTTGCCCTGAAGGGCCCAGTTCAGCGGTTCTTGAGACGGCGGGGCCCAGTTCAGCGGTTCTGGAGACGGCGGGGCCCAGTTCAGCGGTTCTGGAGACGGCGGGGCCCAGTTCAGCGGTTCTTGAGACGGCGGGGCCCAGTTCAGCGCTTCTTGCCTTGAAGGGCCCAGTTCAGCGGTTCTTGAGACGGCGGGGCCCAGTTCAGCGGTTCTGGAGACGGCGGGGCCCAGTTCAGCGGTTCTGGAGACGGCGGGGCCCAGTTCAGCGGTTCTTGAGACGGCGGGGCCCAGTTCAGCGCTTCTTGCCTTGAAGGGCCCAGTTCAGCGGTTCTGGAGACGGCGGGGCCCAGTTCAGCGGTTCTGGAGACGGCGGGGCCCAGTTCAGCGGTTCTTGAGACGGCGGGGCCCAGTTCAGCGCTTCTTGCCTTGAAGGGCCCAGTTCAGCGGTTCTTGCCTTGAAGGGCCCAGTTCAGCGGTTCTTGAGACGGCGGGGCCCAGTTCAGCGCTTCTTGCCTTGAAGGGCCCAGTTCAGCGGTTCTTGAGACGGCGGGGCCCAGTTCAGCGGTTCTGGAGACGGCGGGGCCCAGTTCAGCGGTTCTGGAGACGGCGGGGCCCAGTTCAGCGGTTCTTGCCTTGAAGGGCCCAGTTCAGCGGTTCTTGCCTTGAAGGGCCCAGTTCAGCGGTTCTTGAGACGGCGGGGCCCAGTTCAGCGGTTCTTGCCTTGAAGGGCCCAGTTCAGCGGTTCTTGAGACGGCGGGGCCCAGTTCAGCGGTTCTTGCCTTGAAGGGCCCAGTTCAGCGGTTCTTGAGACGGCGGGGCCCAGTTCAGCGGTTCTTGCCTTGAAGGGCCCAGTTCAGCGGTTCTTGCCTTGAAGGGCCCAGTTCAGCGGTTCTTGCCTTGAAGGGCCCAGTTCAGCGGTTCTTGAGACGGCGGGGCCCAGTTCAGCGGTTCTTGCCTTGAAGGGCCCAGTTCAGCGGTTCTTGAGACGGCGGGGCCCAGTTCAGCTGTTCTGGAGACGGAGGGGCCCAGTTCAGCGGTTCTTGAGACGGCGGGGCCCAGTTCAGCGGTTCTTGAGACGGCGGACGGTCTATGGCCAACTGCTAATTGCCTGGTGGTGCCCTCCTGGGCAGCGGGGATGGTGCTCCTTCACTGCCCACCTGGGCTGTGGGTGGTGGGGCCCTCCTGGCCAGCTGGGCTGGGTCCTCCCTGGGCAGCGGCTATGGGGGTGGTGGGCTCTCCCGGGGCAGCTGTGCCGGTTCCTCCCGGGGCAGCGGCTATGGGGGTTGTGGGCTCCTCCTGGGCAGCAGGCCTGCTGCCTGACCTCTCCAACTTGCTGCCCTTGCCCTCCTTAGTCGTCGGCCTGTGGCCCTTGCCTCCCTTTGGAGCTGTGGCTGGTGACTGTCTCTGGGTGGTGTCCGGGGGGGATGTAGAAGGCGGGCTCCTGCGGCGCCCCTTCCGCCTTCTGCTCCTCTTCCCAGGGGGTGGGCTGGCTGTCCCCTTGCTGCTGGGCGAAGATCCAGACATGCGGGCTGGCGGGCTCCAATACCCCTGCACCCTTGTCAAGGGGGCTGCAGGGCTGGTGGTGGCTGAGGTGCTCTTCTTACCCCGACGAGAAGGAGGGGGGGGCTCAGGGTCAGGAAAGAAGTTAGTAGTGGCGAGGAAGAGCTTCTTGGGACAATGGAGAGTGGTAGGTACAGTGGGAATGGGAGTGGAGGGAGAGGATGTGGTTGTAGGTGAGTCACGTTTGCTGTCTTTGGGTGCAGGTGCAGGAGGGATAGGCTGTCGTGAGGTGGATGGCTGTTGGGTGGGTGGGTGGCTGCGTTTGTGTGGTGTGGAAGAGGGGGTGACAGACACAGTGGGAGAGGACACAGGGGACGTGTAAATGGCAGTGGGGATGGTGACTGCACGTGTGCGGACTGGACTGGAGGGTGTGCTGGTGATGGAAACACTGGCTGATGGTGAGGTGAATGGAGGTGTGAGTGTAGACGTCACAGGGAGGGAGGAGGGAGACGAGGAGGTGGGGGTCACAGAGGTGGTAGTGACTGTTGGCATGTCTGCATCGGAATGTTGCGTGTGTGAATGTCTGGGTGATCTGTGGTGCTTATGTTTGGATGAGCTTCTCTTGGGTGTTGAGGTGTGTGCAGGCTGGTCTGATGGTGTGGGTGGGACAGGCAGAGGAACAGGAGACTGGGAGGAGGGAGTTAGTAGAGGCAGGCAGGAGACAGGGACAATGGCTGCCGTCAGTGCTGAGGCCAGAGCCTGGAACGATCGCTGATGGGCAGCCTGACCCGAATGAATGCCCTCCAGGTACGCATTGCTGCGATGAACCTCCCTCTCCACCCCCTGGATGGCATTCAAAAGGGTAGTCTGCCCAACAATGAGCGTTCGGAGGAGGTCAATGACCTCCTCACTGAGGGCAGCGGGGGTAACAGGGGCAGGGCCTGAGGTGCCTGGGGCGAAGGAGATGCCCGGCTTCCTGGCAGAGCGGGCACGGGGCGAACGCGGAGGGGCTGCTGGGAGGGCGGAGATGGTGCGCTGGGTGGCGGCTGTACCTGTAATGGCGGGGGGCACGGATGGTGCCGCCCCCTTCCGAGGACGTGTCCGTGTCGCTGCAGGCTCCAGTCGTCCCCGTCGTGGAGCTCCCCTCGCCCTCCGTCTCACTGGTCCAGTCTGACTCTGTGGCATGGCCCTCCTGGGCCATGTGAGATGCAGCTCCCTCCTGCCCCGATGCCACTTCTCCTCCGCCTGATGATGCTGATGCACACAAGCACAGAAAGACAAACAAAAAGGGGGGGGGAGAGAGAAATAAAGGGATATTGAGTACATGGATCTCCGGTACAGTTAGCGGACATGACAGACACAGATGCCCCCTGCACTAAGTTGCGCACTTGGGGTCCGCTACGCATTCCGTGGAACATGCCCTACACGCCTAGAGTTGTCAACTGCACCCATGGATGACACGGCCCAGGGATGGCTGTACTGACACACTACTGAGGGTGGTGGCTGGGGACACAGGGGCTTACGGGGGTGCCCAGCCTACAGATATCGCCCTGGCCTAGGGGGACCCACAGCCCTCCTCCCCCACCCAGACACCTCCACTGCACGACAACAGAGTAGATGATGCTTGTACTCACCCCCTTGTGTCTGCTGTGCTGCCCTCACGCGCCCATCCAAATCAGGGTAGGCCACCGCCAGGATCCGGAACATCAGGGGGCTCAGTTGACGGCAGGCACCCCGCCTACGTTGGGAGGCCATCCCCAGCAGAGACTCGGCGGTCTTCTTGGTCCCGCGGCGGATGTCCTCCCACCTCTTGCGGCAGTGGGTGCCCCGTCGATGGTGGACCCCCAGGCCCCGGACTTCCTTGGCGATGGCACGCCAAATCCCGATCTTCTCATGGGCGCGGACCTATGTGACACGTACAGGGAGGGAGAAATACCACGTTCAAGTTACTCAGCATTTTCCTTTCCAGTGGCCCAACGCCCCCCATCCCCGCCAGGCCCCCCGCCAGGCCCCCCGCCATGCCCAACATGCACCCCATCCCCGCCAGGCCCCCCGCCAGCCCCAACATGCACCCCATCCCCGCCAGGCCCCCCGCCATGCCCAACATGCCCCCCATCCCCGCCAGGCCCCCCGCCATGCCCAACATGCACCCCATCCCCGCCAGGCCCCCCGCCATGCCCAACATGCACCCCATCCCCGCCAGGCCCCCCGCCAGCCCCAACATGCACCCCATCCCCGCCAGGCCCCCCGCCATGCCCAACATGCACCCCATCCCCGCCAGGCCCCCCGCCAGCCCCAACATGCCCCCCATCCCCGCCAGGCCCCCAAGCCAGCCAGTGGCCCCAAATCCAGATAGAATTAAACTCACTTGTTGGTCTGGAGGACCGTAGAGTAGCGCATACTGGGGGAGGACCCCATCCACAAGTTTCTCCAACTCCTCTCCAGTGAAGGCAGGGGCCCTTTCCCCAGTCGCAGCAGCCATTGTCCCTTCCAGACCGAGGTCACAGCAACACTTGCAGTATAGGTCCTCTCCTGTGAAAGTTCAAGTCGCAAGTGGATAAGTAGATAGAAAATGGCGGTCACGTCCGCGGCGGTGCGTACCGCGGCGGTGCGTCCCGCCACCGCCGGCGCCCTTCGCCATTGGCTCCTGAAACCCATAGGCTTCAATGTTAACCAATGCGGCTTCGCGCCGCGGTCTTGGCCCGCCGCCCGCCGCGGTGTGCCACGCCAGCGCATTGACCTCACATCCCATTGTCACACTTCACAGGTCAGGCAGCCGCCATTTCCAGGGCCCACATGGCTCAATTTCAACTGCGTCACACAGGCCTAGGCCTTGCATAGCCACTCATACACGCCATTCACTGCATAGAGAATCGTATACTGTGCTAGCTGTGAGTACGTACCTGTGGGTTGCCTGACTGTGTGCTCCATGTTGTCCTTCCTAGGCACCGTCCGCTGGGTTGGGCGAGGAGACGGATGAATCCTCCCGTGTACCGACCGCTGGTGGACCTGTCGACAATGGAAGAACGCCACATTATCCTGACCTACCGTCTTAACCGTGCCACTATCCATGAACTGTGTGCCCGGCTGGAGCCCGACCTGATGTCCCCCATCCGCCAACCCACAGGGATTCCCCCTCTGGTGCAGGTCATGTCAGTACTCCATTTCTTGGCAAGTGGGTCATTTCAGACAACCGTGGGAATTGCTTCTGGGATGTCTCAGCCCATGTTTTCAAAGGTGTTATCCAGAGTGTTGTCTGCCCTGATGAAATCCGTGAGGAACTACATCATTTTCCCTGAGGTGGGCGAACTGGCTACAGTGAAGGGTGATTTCTACGCCCTTGGACATATTCCCAACGTAATTGGTGCCATTGATGGGACCCATGTGGCTTTGGTTCCCCCAAGAGACAGGGAGCAGGTGTACAGGAACAGAAAAAGTTACCATTCAATGAACATCCAGGTGGTGTGTTTGGCTGACCAGTACATCTCGCATGTAAATGCCAAATTCCCAGGGTCAGTGCATGACGCCTACATCCTCAGGAATAGCAGCATCCCTTACGTGATGGAACAGCTACAGAGACACCGTGTATGGCTAGTGGGGGACTCTGGGTACCCCAACCTGTCGTGGCTACTGACCCCAGTAAGGAATCCCCGGACCAGGGCAGAGGAACGGTACAATGAGGCCCATGGGCGTACTAGGAGGGTGATCGAACGCACCTTTGGCCTCCTAAAGGCCAGGTTTCGCTGCCTGCATATGACCGGTGGATCCCTAATGTACTCACCTAAGAAGGTGTGTCACATCATCGTGGCCTGCTGCATGCTTCACAACCTGGCTTTGCGCCGCCAGGTGCCTTTCCTGCAGGAGGATGGTCGAGACGGTGGTGTTGTGGCAGCGGTGGAACCTGAGGAGAGTGACGAGGAGGAAGACGACGGGGCTGAAACAGACAACAGGGACAGAATCATTGAACAGTACTTCCAATAGGACACAGGTAACATTTCAAAGATAATTTAGTAAAAGTTAACTACTCTGCAGCATCTCTGCTGCCTGTCTATTTGCCCCAGTGTATGATGACTGAGTTGTGGCTTTTCCCTCCCTATTTCAGATCTGGGGTCCCCACTACGAGTCCTGTGCTTCGTTTCCCCATGGACTACAGCTTTGTGGCAGCTGTTTGTTGACTTCACCATGTACAAGGACATATTTGCACTGTCATGTCAATTACAATCTATTGAAATCACAGCCAGACTCCTGATATTTTGGTGCAAAATAGGTGTTTATTGAAGTGCTCAAAATGGGATGGGTGGTTTCAAGTGGGTGGGGGCTATGGTGAAGGAATGTCCATGGCAGAGTCCAGAGTAACAGTCACACAGGTGCATTGTCCAGAGGCCTGTGGAGAGATGGAGCATGGGCAGTTCGAGGATGGACAGGGTGACAATGTGGGACAGTGGAATGACATCAGGTGGTATCCATTGCTGGCGGGGGTCTTGACATCCTACTCTGTCTTGCGAGATCTCAGGGCCCTCTTGCGGGGTGGTTCTTCTCCTGCAGGAGGTGGGGGTCTGGTGGGCTGCTGCTGTGCGGGGGCCTCCTGTCCACTAGCGCCGGCGGAGGTGGATGGCTGTTCTTGGTCCCGGCTAGTGGCAGGGGCCCTTGGGTGTTGTTCAGTGTCCGCCCTGCTGTTTACGAGGTCCTGCAGCAGCCCTACCATGGTAACCAGGGTGGTGTTGATGGCTCGGATGTCCTCCCTGTACCCCCGATAGTGTTCCTCCTGCAGCACCTGGATCTCCTGGAACCGGGCCAGTACCGTCGCCATCGTCTCCTGGGAGCGGTTGTATGCTCCCATGATGGTGGTGAGGACCTCGTGGAGAGTGGGTTCCCTGGGCCTCTCCTCCCCCCCCCCTGTCGCACAGCTGCCCGCCGAGTTGCCCTGTTTCCCTGGGCCTCTGCCCCCTGGCCGGTGTGCCCACTACCACTGCCCCCAGGTCCCTGTTGTTGTTGGGGTGGTGGGTTATCCTGGGTGCCCTGTAGTGGTAGACACACCGCAGATTGACGCGCCCTGGAGACAGAGGCATGGGCCCGCTGGGTGGGAGCTGTGCTGGTGTTCCCAGAGGGGTTAGGGTCTATAGTGGCCTGTGCCTGTGTGAGGGGAACCGACTGTCCAGAGGTCCCCGATGGTCCGGGCTGGTCATCGGTGTCCAGATCGACAGAGCTGCTGTCATCGCTGACGGCCTCTTGGGTGGGGGGTGTGGATAATTCTGGCCCCTCCGCCGCGGTGTGTTGACGGTCGGGTCCTGCAGGGGTATAGAGGTATGGTTATAGTTTCAATGTGTGGCATATGGGTGTATCTGTGGGTTCCCGTGTCCCCAAGTGCTGGCATTCGTGTGTGGGGGCTTTGGTGAGGGTGGCTTGTGGGGGGGATGTGTATATGCATTGGGCATGCTTTGGTGATGGGTGTCCATGCTTAGTGGACGCATGCAGGCCTAGGTTTTGGGATGTGTGGGTTGTGATGGTGAGACATTGGCGGGGAATAGGTGTGCTGGGGGTGGGGGTGAGGATGGTGGTGGGGGTGAGGATGGTGGTGGGGGTGAGGGTGGGGGTGAGGATGGTGGTGGGGGTGAGGGTGGGGGTGAGGATGGGGGTGGGGGTGAGGGTGGGGTTCGAGGATGGGGGTGAGGGTTGGGGTCTGATTTGGCATGCAGGTGGGGGGGAAGCAGTATTGAAGCTTCAACTTACCAGTATCCATTCCTCCGCCGACTCCTGCGAGGCCGTCAGGATGCAGGATGTTCAAGACTTCCTCCTCCCATGATGTGAATTGTGGGGGTTGAGGTGGGGGTCCTCCGCCAGTCTTCTGCACGGCGATGTTGTGCCTGGATACCATGGAACGCACCTTCCCCCGTAGGTCGTTCCATCGCTTCCTGATGTCTTCCCGATTTCTGGGGTGCTGTCCCACTGCGTTCACCCTGTCGACAATCCTCTGCCATAGCTCCGTCCTCCGGGCAATGCTGGTGTATTGGACCTGTGTGCCGAACAGCTGGGGCTCTACACGAACGATTTCCTCCACCATAACCCTGAGTTCTTCGTCTGTGAAGCGGGGTTGTCTTTGGGGTGCCATGGGGTGGTGTGTATGATGTGTGGGGTGGAGTATGTGTATTTAAGTGAGTTGAGTGTGGTGGTGTGTGTTGTTTTGTGTGTGGATAGTGTGTGGGTGATGGTGGTGAGTGGCTGTGGCTGTTATGTTTTGGATGCTGGTGTCTCGCTCTTGCCTTCTTTACGATTTTGTAAGCGTAGGGGTTTGTGGGTGATGTGGGTGGGTGTTTTATATTGTATTGTGTGTGTGGGAGTGGTGTGTGTATGTGTATCAGGTGTGTGGGATTCAAATCGTCCAATGTGGGTGAGTTTTGTTCGTTGGTGGGTATTCTGACCGCGCCGGTGTGTCCGCCAATGGAATACCGCGTTTGAATGACCGCCGCGTGGATTCGTGGGTCGTAATGGGATGGGCGTATTTCTGGTGGCGTGGCGGTGGAGGTTTGGTCACCTCCACCTTTCCGCCGACCGCTGGTCTGGCGGTCTGTTGTGGCGGTCGGTTTTTCGGAGGTTTGCCTTCTGCGGGTCAGAATGACCGTGGCGGGTTTCCGCGACCGCGGCGGGATTATGGAGGATTTCTGACCGGCGGTAGGCGCCTTTTACCGCCGAGGTCAGAATGACCACCTTAGTGTGTTGTAGTGCCTACAGAAAGCTAGGTTAATTTTTCATTGATTCCATGGTGTTTTTTTTTTTTTTTTTTTTTTTTTGCAAGTCACATGATGATATAGTATCAATTTCATCTTGGTCCAATTTGATATCTATCGCACAAAGTATAGGTTGTAATGACCTGTAAATGTTTTCCGAGGAATTCAGATGCTTAGGCTTCAAAGCCAAATAATAATTGAGTAAATTGATATAGGTAAAGTGCATACAACATAAAGTAATTGAGGATCCGAAATATCCATTTAGTTTTCATAACAGATTTGCTTGATATATAAGGTATTATAAACATTGACACGTTGGGAGTTTTTTTTTTTTTTCTATTGCGGAGGTCGAGGTTGAAACTGGGCCTTCGAAGAAAAGATATTTGGATGTTGTGTATTTTCTGCCTTTTGGAGTTTAAGGTAATCTTAGCGCAAGACAGAGCAGGTGGGGGTTTAATATATATAAATGTGTAATTTTTTTTTTTCTTATTTTTTTTTTTCTAACTCAGTACACAGACCTGATTTGGTAACAGAAAATCATAGTACTTACTAACCTCACCTGGTCTCTGCTCAAATGTTTTTTTTAAAAAGCTTGCCCTTCCTTAATCCTTATGAATGCATGTCAGTATGTTATACTTAAGGTTGTTTCATGATGGTTCTGAGGTTTTGTGTTGTAATGAGGGTCTTCTCCTCTGGAACATGAGGGTTGGCTGCAACTGACAGATGCAGATCTTTCCCCAGTTATTGTGAAACCAATAGCCAGGTCACACGCCTTTCCTTCAAATGACGCCTCAAACACTTTTTTTTTGTTTTGTTTGCATAGGATTCTGGGTAACAGAACCTTGTGAGAGCCCCCACAAGTCACCCCATCTTGGGGTTCCCCTGTACATGTTTGGTAGGTTTCCCTAGGTGCCAGTTGAGCAAGAGGCCAAAATCCACAGCTAGGCACTTTCCAAACACATCCGATTTCAAAATAAAAATGTGACGTGTCCATTTTGCTTTTTCTGTCACAGGCATTAGGCCTTAGCCACGCAAGTGAGGTACCATTTTTATCGGGCGACTTGGGGGAACGCAGAATAGAGCAACAGATGTTACTGCCGCTTGTCTTTCTCGAAAAAAATTTTTTCCCTTCCAAATGTAAGACTGTGTGTAAAAAATAAAATAAATAAATAGGTCTATTTGAGAAATGCCCTGTAATTCACATGCTAGTATGGGGTCCCCGGAATTCTGAGATGTGCAAATAACCACAGCTTCTCAACACCTTATCTTGTGCCCATTTTGGAAATACAAAGGTTTCCTTGATACCTATTTTTTTCAGTCTTTATATTTCACCAAATGAATTGCTGTATACAATGAAAACCCATTTGAAGGTGCAGCTCCTTTATTGGCTCTGGGTACCAAGGGTTCTTGATGGACCTACAAGCCCTATATATCCCCGCATACAAAAAGTCCATCAGACGTAACAGTATATTGCTTAAAAAAATATGCCATAGCTGGAAAAAGTTATAGAAGAAATCATGGACAGAAATGTATATATATATTTTTTTTCTTTACCCCAATTTCAATATTTTTATTTTAGCTGTTACTTTCTGTAGGAAAATCTTAAAGGTTCTACACAAATGACCTCTTGCTGAATTCAGAATTGTTTAGCTGTCCAGGACCCAGCATTTGTTTCACACCCATTTCTGTCACTAACTGGAAGGCAGCTGAAAGCGCAAATATGTTTTGTGAAAGTAATTCCCTGCAAAGCATTATGGGGGTAATTTCCATGCCACAAACATTTTAAAATGTTGATATGACTCTAATGCTTAGAACAGCTCCCAGAGGACACCACAATGAAAATAGCATTTGTAAGAAACGGTCATGTAATTATATAGATAGTCCCTACAGGGCGTAACCACACTGTAGGAAGCCTGTGTGGTGGGAAACTAAGGTACTTACACCTTATACCAGGTCCAGGTATCCCATAGCAGTGTAGTGTAGGTAGTGTCTAGAAGCCAGGCTCTCTAGAGGTAGCTTTGGATGAGCAAGGATTATTTATGTAGGAGACATAAAAAGCTCGTGCAATACCACTGTAGTCACACAGCACTCCCACATGACAGAAAACACTCAGTGTTACAAAATTAAAGGTACTTTTTATTTTAGTGACACAATACCGAAAAGTACGAGAGGCAACCCTCCAACACTAATTACGAGCAATAGGCATAGAAAGTGGTTTAAAAAAAAAAAGTGCAAATGCAGTTAGACAATAGTGACACTGGGAGGAGACCAAACCATTTACTAAAAAATGGAATGCAAACACAGGATCACCACCTAGGTTACTGGAATGTGTAGGAGGGAGCTAGGGGTACTAGGAAACCCCACAGGTGAGTACCACAGTGCCCCCTAGCGACCAGTAGAAAAAGTAAGTTAGTGGATTTTCCCCAAACTACCCAAAAGGAAGAAAGTGCAACACTCAGACAAGATTGCAAGAAATCAGTGGTAGATTCCTGAAGAGGAAGCTCTTTGGAAAAAGGGGACCAAGTCCAGAAGTGTCAGAGTCCAGGAAAAGTAGGAGCTGCTACCCACCCAGCTGTGCTGTGGATGCAGGAGTTGGTCGATGGTGGGATGAAGATGGTCAGGAATGCAGCCTTGGAGCATGTGAAGAGTTCCTGGAGGATGCAGACGATGTCCCTCGCTGAAAGAATTGCAGTTGGGTGTTGGTGCAGGAATGCCACCAACCAGCCTTTGCAAAGGTAAATGTCGCAGTTGGCGAAAAGTAGAGCTGCCGGGGACCAGCAAGGCCCAGGAGGAGGAGTCTGAGGGGACCCTCAATGACATACAGAGCACAGAAGCAAAGGCAGCACCCGTAGGATTCCCACAGGATGGGGACACAGGAGTCACAGTAGAGCCCATACAGCACAACTGGAGAAGGGTCCCACGCCACAGGAGAACCACACAGAGGGCTGTGTGTCACATGGAGTGCTGGGGGCCTGGAGCTACATGTAGCATGAAGATCTCTTGGAGGAGATGCAAACAAGGCTTGGCAGCTGCAAGCGACTCAGTGCACGGGGGTACTGTCCTGCATGGGAAGGCAAGGACTTACCTCCATCAAAGTTGGACAGCTGGCAGAGAGGACCAAGAGGACTACTCCGGACCATGACCCCGTGATTCAGGATCCACACAGCTCAGGATGAGAGGAGATCCACACAGCCGGTCATCGTTGCAGTAGATGCGTGCGGATGCAGGGGAGTGACTCCTTCACTCCAAGGTAGATTCCTCCTTCCTTCTCATGCAGACTGAAGACTTGCCGCCTCACGGGGTGCACCGCCGGGGAAATGTTGCAGAATCTGGAAGGCGCTATGGAAACAATGTTGCAAGATGAGTTTTCTTTGGGGTGCAAATTGTCGGTTCCTGGAGGGTCCAGTTGCGGTTCCAGAGAAGTCCTGTTGGAATCTTGCAAGCCGTATCAGAGGACCCACCCAAGAGAGGGACCCTAAATAGCCCTAAAAGGGGGATTGGTCACCTAGCCAGATGACCACCTGTCAGGAGGGGGCTCTGATGTCACCTGCCTGACCTGGCCACACCGATGCTTCCAGAGGTCCCATGCGAACTGTGGATTCAAGATGGCAGAACCCAGGGTCCCTGTGGAGGAGCTCTGGGCACCACCCCTGGGGTGGTGATGGACAGGGGAGTGGTCACTCACCTTTCCATTGTCCAGTTTTGCACCAGAGCAGGGACTGAAGGTCCCTTAACTGGTGTAGATTGGTTTATGCACAGAGGGCACCATATGTGCCCTTTGAAGCATACCAGTGGCTTGGGGAGGCTATCCCTCCCTAGCCATGTGATGCCTATTTCTAAAGGGAGAGGGTGTTACACCCCCCACCCCTCCCCTCCTCCGAAACAAAAATACTTTTTTCTGCCTTCTTGGGCTTGAGCTGATCAAGCAGCAGGAGGGCAGGAACCTCTCTGAGGGGTGGCAGCAGCTTGGGCTGCCTGGAAAACCCTGGAAGACTGGTAGGAGCAATGTTGGGGGTCCTCTAAGGAGCCCCCAGAGTGCATGGAATCATACTTCCAATACTGCCAACAGTATTGGGGTTTGATTCAGACATGTTTGATACCGAACATGCCTAGGTTCGGAGTTACCATTATGTAGCTGGACATAGGTCACTACCGGTGTCCAGTACATGCATAAAATGGAGTCCCACACTCACAAAGTCCATGAAAATGGCACTGGAGTTTGTGTGGGGGCACCTCTGGTAGTGCTGCAGTACTCTCACACACACACAGGTACTTGCACCCTGCCCTCTGGGTTAGGATGGCCTGCCATAGGGGTGACTTCTAGTGCAGTGACCTACGGTGAAAAAGGGTGCATGCACCCTTTCACGCAGGCTGCGATGGCAGGCCTGCAGAACACTTTGCATGGGCTCCCTATGGGTGACCTAATACATGCTGCAGCCCATGGGGTGTCCCCTGGTATCTGTGTACCATGTACAAGGGTCTTACCTGGGGGCACCAGTATGCCAAATGTGGGGTGAAAATGGTACAAGTTACCGGAGAGAGCATAATCACTGGGGTCCTGGTTAGCAAGATCCTTGTGAACCCAGTCAAATACACAGACAAACAGGCAAAAAAGTGGGGGTAACCAAGCTAAAAAGAAGCTACTTTCCTACACACACAAAAAGAAAATGGCAAATAATGCAGAGTAGCCATATATGTAGCCCTTAGAGGGTATAGTGCATTATACATTTTCATGGGTAGCAGGCCTATAGCAATGATATTACAAATCAGACCCTTAAAACACCAGCTATTCTCAGCTGAAAAACAAAAGCTCCAGTCATGTTAATTCTTAAAAAGACACTGAATGGTGTGCCAGGTTATTATTTTAGGGCCCCCCGCTAACCTAGTGTGGGGGACACAGAGACGACCTAGACGTAGTGTTGTGCTAAACATTGTGGTAGTGGTCCCATTGTCCTAGGACCACCACAGGCTGAGTTATGGACAAAAACATTGTGTAAAAGAATGCTTGTGAAGTATTTTGGGTCTAGTTTTCATGAGTGCAGTGAATATTGTAGTATCTGCTCTCCTGCTGTGCCGGGAGAGCCGCTTTTGCTTTGAGGATTTCTGTTTTTATGTAAAGCATTTATCAATTTCAAGTGTTTTAAGGGGAGAGCCGCAAGAAATTACTCCAATTAGTTAATCGTGAAAAATGTGACTAGCGCTTGAATACCACTGATCGAGTTCACACTGTTGTACCTTTTCGCACTTTGAGCGCCATGCAGCACGAAGGGGAGAGAGAGAAAATTGTTCACCCATACTGAAATATATATCGACAATTGTGCTATAATCCATGTAACAGGGACAGTCTGCAAGGCGTGACAAAAGCACCCTCAAGGTTGGACAAATGTAAAGCAATTATCAATTATGTCAAGTGAATTTTTGAAAGGCAAGCCCAGGAACGAATGAAAGTGATGGGCGTGAGGTGGACATTGTGGAAAGTCCACAATAGTTAAAACAGGTCAAAGCGCTTGCGCCCTGTAAGGAAATGCCTCCTTGGCATGGTTACCCCCTGACTTTTTGCCGTTGCTGATGCTATGTTTTGAATTGAAAGTGTGCTGAGGCCTGCTAACCAGGCCCAGCACCAGTGTTCTTTCCCTAACCTGTACTTTTGATTCCACAATTGGCACACACTGGCATCCAGGTAAGTCCCTTGTAACTGGTACCCCTGGTACCAAGGGCCCTGATGCCAGGGAAGGTCTCTAAGGGCTGCAGCATATCTTAGGCCACCCTGGGGACCCCTCACTCAGCACAGACACACTGCTTACCAGCTTGTGTGTGCTGGTGAGAACAAAACGAGTAAGTCGACATGGCACTCCCCTCAGGGTGCCATGCCAACCTCACACTGCCTATGCAGTATAGATAAGTCACCCCTCTAGTAGGCCTTACAGCCCTAAGGCAGGGTGCACTATACCATAGGTGAGGGCACCAGTACATGAGTACTGTGCCCCTACAGTGTCTAAGCCAAACCTTAGACATTGTAAGTGCAGGGTAGCCATAAGAGTATATGGTCTGGGAGTCTGTCAAACACTGGCTACACTGAAAACTGGGAAGTTTGGTATCAAACTTCTCAGCACAATAAATGCACACTGATGCCAGTGTACATTTTATTGTGAAATACACCCCAGAGGACACCTTAGAGGTGCCCCCTGAAACCTTCACCGACTATCTGTGTAGGCTGACTAGTTCCAGCAGCCTGCCACAACCGAGACATGTTGCTGGCCCCATGGGGAGAGTGCCTTTGTCACTCTGAGGCCAGTAACAAAGCCTGCACTGGGTGGAGATGCTAACACCTCCCCCAGGCAGGAGCTGTCACACCTGGCGGTGAGCCTCAAAGGCTCACCCCTTTGTGCCAGCACCGCAGGACACTCCAGCTAGTGGAGTTGCCCGCCCCCTCCGGCCACGGGCCCCACTTTTGGCGGCAAGGCCGGAGAAAATAATGAGAATAACAAGGAGTCACTGGCCAGTCAGGACTGCCCCTAAGGTGTCCTGAGCTGAAGTGACACTAACTTTTAGAAATCCTCCATCTTGCAGATGGAGGATTCCCCAATAGGATTAGGGATGTGACCCACTCCCCTTGGGAGGAGACACAAAGAGGGTGTACCCACCCTCAGGGCTAGTAGCCATTGGCTACTAACCCCCCAGACCTAAACACGCCCTTAAATTTAGTATTTAAGGGCTTCCCTGAACCTAAGAATGGAGATTCCTGAAACTACAAGAAGAAGAAGACTGCCGAGCTAAAAAAACCCTGCAGAGGAAGAACAGAAGACACCAACTGCTTTGGCCCCAGTCCTACCGGACTGTCTCCTGCCTTCCAAAGAACCCTGCTCCAGCGACGCTTTCCAAGGGACCAGCGACCTCTGAATCCTCAGAGGACTGCCCTGCTTCCAAGAGACCAAGGAACTCCCGAGGACAGCGGCACTGCTCCAAAAGAACTGCAACTTTGTTTCAAGGAGCAGACTTAAAGACCCCTGCAACTCCCCGCAAGAAGCGTGAGACTTGCAACACTGCACCCGGCGACCCCGACTCGACTGGTGGAGAACCAACACCTCAGGGAGGACCCTCCGGCGACTCAGAGTCCGTGAGTAACCAAAGTTGTCCCCCCTGAGCCCCCACAGCGACGCCTGCAGAGGGAATCCCGATGCTCCCCCTGACCGCGACTGCCTGAACTCCATTTCCTGTCGGCTGGAAAAGACTCTGCACCCGCAGCCCCCAGCACCTAAAGAAACGGAACTCCTGTGCAGGAGTGACCCCCAGGAGGCCCTCTCCCTTGCCCAGGTGGTGGCTACCCCGAGGAGCCCCCCCCTTGCCTGCCTGCAACGCTGAAGAGATCCCTTGATCTCTCATTGAAAACCATTACAAACCGGACGCGTGTTTGCACACTGCACCCGGCCGCCCCCGCGCTGCTGAGGGTGTACTTTTTGTGCTGACCTGTGTGTCCCCCGGTGCCCTACAAAACCCCCCTGGTCTGCCCTCCGAAGACGCGGGTACTTACCTGCTGGCAGACCGGAACCGGGGCACCCCCTTCTCTCCATTGAAGCCTATGTGTTTTGGGCACCTCTTTGACCGCTGCACCTGACCAGCCCTGATCTGCTGGTGTGTTGACTTTGGGGTTGCTCTGAACCCCCAACGGTGGGCTACCTTGGACCAAAAACTGCAACCTGTAAGTGACTTACTTACCTGTGAAAACTAACAAAAACTTACCTCCCCCAGGAACTGTGAAAATTGCACTCAGTGTCCACTTTTAAAACAGCTTATTGTGTTTTATGTCAAAGGTATACATGCTAATGTAATGATTCAAAGTTCCTAAAGTACTTACCTGCAATACCTTTCAAATGAGATATTACATGTAGAATTTGAACCTGTGGTTCTTAAAATAAACTAAGAAAAGATATTTTTCTATACAAAAACCTATTGGCCTGGATTTGTCTCTGAGTGTGTGTTCCTCATTTATTGCCTGTGTGTATGTACAACAAATGCTCAACACTACTCCTTTGATAAGCCTACTGCTCGACCACACTACCACAAAATAGAGCATTAGTATTATCTCTTTTTGCCACTATCTTACCTCTAAGGGGAACCCTTGGACTCTGTGCATACTATTCCTTACTTTGAAATAGTGCATACAGAGCCAACTTCCTACACGCCCTCTACCTAAAAATTAATACCAACATTGTTCTGATAGTGGAGCAGATTAGCACACATCAGATAATTAAAAACGGTTGCTGCTGTTATATCATTTACATTATTAAATCATTCTGAAAAATAAGGAACTCAAATTGGTGGACTTTCAGTTATCACTTGTTAAACTAATGAAATGGGTTAATCATAACTAGTCTTGCAGTTTAAAGAAATCGAGCCCTTTTTTGTGCTAAAAAACTTTATATACATGAAAGCAAGGCTGGTCTGTGAGGCATTGTTTTATGCTGCCCTCTGTCAATGCACACAAGGTTTAATGCCCAATTCAAAAAGATCCACTGACATTTTGACAGCCAAATAGTGGTAACATTTCACAGCCTCAACACCATTTATTTTCCATTAGAAGGATTTTAGTTAGTGTTTTTTTTTTTTTTCTCTCAATCAAATGTCCTAATCTTTGGTTTGCAGATTGAGGCCACAAACATAACATCAGCACATTTATGCCACCTGGAGGCTTTTGAAAATGTACCTCGCTTGCTGTGATTGCTCTAAATGTGTTTGGTGCTGGTGCATGCTCACACGCAGATAAACGCATGCAGAGACTGCCTACATGATTGCGACACAGTCTAATTTATTAGCCAGTAATAATTCCCAGCATGTCTGGTGCATGCACGAGTGGTGACTTAAGAATTGGGCCCCCTTTGAGCTCCAAAAAGAGACCCAACTGAAAGAGGACATGTCCGAACTGTTGTAAATATTTAATTTCACTACAAATTGATGAAACCGGGTAAAACGAGATGGGTGACTTGTTTTACCATCATTGACCAGCCTGACAGCATTAACCCGCCATATTCCCCCACCAGCAAAGCTTCAGGAGAAGCACCCTTTGCACTGCACATGCGTAAAACTAGCGGACATATTTGGGCCAGGCAACATGCGAAGTGCACTTATTTAAGTGACACTGGCTTTCATTCTGCTCGCCGTTGCAGTTTGGGGAATTTATTTAGCAAAAAAGCTTCTTGTTTTGTTCTAGTCACATCCACTGCATCCTGCTTTGAGTGACAGCTGCTATAGAGAGAGGAGCAACCAGGCAGCCAATAACCTCTTGACAATTTAGGCACTTTGTTGGTTGCACAGATAAAGGAGAAAACATTCCTCCAATCCTGTACAAGTGCTACTGTCTTATCGCAGGGTTTCAAAACGTCAGTCAAACAAGCATTGGCAAAGCCAATATGTCTCTGCAATCCGAGTGCTATTAGCATTGTCAGTGTTCATGCATTTGTGTACAGTAAAGGGGCTGGTTTTAGTGATACACAAATTCATTAACATTGCTAACACCTGTAGCTCTCGGATTGCAGAGAACTTTTGGCTTTGCCAGTGCTTGTTTATTTTCATATGGTTAAGTCTACAGTCTTCCTTGAGGACAGTTATAATATGTCTGAGCCGGGCTGGTGTTCTGCCCCTTAGGTGTATTTATGTGGCACCTTCTAGCACTGATGAGGCACAAAGCAGAGATTTTCCCCAACCCCCCCGTGTTTTCGGCATGGGGAGATTAAGTTATTTTCGCAGACGCAGAGACTCTAACCTGTTGTTCTAGCCCCATAGTTGACCACTCTGGCCATTACGCCACATCCTCTGCTTACCAGTATGCAGGAGATTGGGATACAAACCCTTCGAGAGCAAGCAGCACGTTTATAGGACACAAGGACACTTGGGCATAGGGTGGGAGGGGAGGGGGGATCTGTGTCTGTCCAACACTCTTCTATGACATATACAGAGCTGAAGGGAGATAGGACTCTCAGGACAGGAATGTCTAAAGAGGTGGGCCACGGAGCACAGGTAGACCATAGAGGCACAGAGGAGAAAAGGCATTCAACTGGCTATATGTACAATAAATACTACTACACTGAACACAGGTGGGCCTTATTGTGTGTAGCAACAGCCAGGCAGCATCGACGCGAAGACGTAAAATGAGTGGCAATTAGCAGTATCAATATTTATTTATAAAACAGATGTCTTTGTTGCCTCTCTATGGCAGGAGTAACAGGCAGAGGTGTGCAGTTCTAGCAGTTGCCCTATCATTCTGGGTAGGGCTCTTCTGGATCGGAGGCCCAAGGATAGGCATGCCATGTCTGCCCTTTACAGCCTCAGCCAAACATTCGTGGAACAGGGCCGCTCTCGTGGGCGGCAGGTTAGTGTACAGACATGCCAAGAAGGCGGGGACCGAGAAGTATGCAAACCCCCCAGGTAGCACAGCTGACCAGGGGAGAACAGGAATGGGCAATGAGGGAAGTGAGAGATGAGTGGAGGGAGCAACCAGGCATAAATGAGGCTCTGGTGAAACTGCCTCCTAACCCCACTACAGGGATCACTGTGCTCTGAAGGGGGTTATGGCTAGGGTCACAAAGGCTGAAGCTAGCACAAAGGCTATACATAACTGGGCACCTGGCTTCAGTAAAGAGCTACGAATCTGCTCCCCGCTCACCATTCCAACCCTATGAGTCTTTGTGACCCATCAAGGCAACCAGGGCTTCTAAGGCCCTAATATATAATAATGCAGACAACAGCAGACGCAATTGGGAAGAGGACTGGAGGGAGGATTTTGGACATAACTGAAGGTGGGGGGAGGCTGACACACAATGGAGGACAGGGGAGTAAAAACAGGGAAAGGAAAAGCTGGAGGGGAAATACCAGCAACAAAAGCAGCAGATGCAGACTTCAGAAGGAAGAAGTACTTGGTCTAAGCTCCGCAGAAAACACAAAAGGGAAGAATAAAGGAGCAAGCAACAAAAAAAATGGCGAGTAATGGGCAAGCTTTAATCCCCTTTTAAGATGTGTGTTTTTTTTTTTTTAATCTTATTTTTATTTTTTTTATTTACAAGAGATTTTTCAACCGCTGTGCAGAACCTAAACAATTCATAATATAGGACACCCAAAGCAGTGTACAGTCGAGTGCACCAGACTTGTGTTCTGTGATGCTCATGCTAGTTTGTCGTTTATGATAAAGCAAATTACTTTGACAGGTTCAGATGTTCATTGCTGTACATTAAAGCTAACAATTTGTAATAATTGATGTTCGTACTTGCCTTTTGAACTTGATTGTTTTTCTTTAGTTCTTGCAGGTGCTTTGTTGGAGCAAGCAGAACAGCTGCTGGACCGTGGCATTCACCCAATTAGGATAGCAGATGGTTACGAGCAGGCGGCCCGCATTGCTATTGAGAACCTGGACAAGATCGGTGATAGTTTTCCCGTAGATCCTCAAAATATTGAGCCCCTAATTCAGACAGCAATGACAACACTCGGCTCTAAAGTGTAAGCTAAATTTAAGTTTATTAATTGCAATGTAATGTTGAACTTTTTTAACACTACAGCAAAAAAAGTTATTGAAAAAAGTCAATTTATTAATCTTTAAGGCTGAAAATTAATAAGTAACTCACAAAGTAGTATATTAATTTATGTGTTGACTTTGGAACACAGCTTGTGATCCAGATTTGTTAGTGCTATGTTGCTTTCCACGATTCTTCAAAACCATCGGTAGCTAAAAGTTCTTGCACCCATTTTATTAATATCTGGAATGGGCAATTGGGTAAGTACCAGAGATAATTGCGTACTTTTTGGTATTATTGTACCAATTATTTCTTCCCTGGAAGAATCGATGAAATCAGTCCCATAATGTCTGTGGGTCAGAGACTGACCTGGGGTGGAGGTGCAGTCTCCTCCTTTTTTTTTTTTACTTCATCTTCTTTCAGGAGTACTGAGAGAGTGTTCTTGTAAGGACATTGCTTCTGAATTTAAGTGAATTTAAGTGGTGAATGCCGTAAAGGGGTCTCTGATGGTTCCTGTAAAGAAATGGCTCCCTGTTGCAGTTACCCCCCACTTTTTGCCTGACACTGATGCTGACTTGACTGAGAAGTGTGCTGGGACCCTGCTAACCAGGCCCCAGCACCAGTGTTCTTTCACCTAAAATGTACCATTGTTTCCACAATTGGCACAACACTGGCACCTAGGTAAGTCCCTTGTAACTGGTACCCCTGGTACCAAGGGCCCTGATGCCAGGGAAGGTCTCTAAGGGCTGCAGCATGTCTTATGCCACCCTAGGGACCCCTCACTCAGCACAGACACACTGCTTGCCAGCTTGTGTGTGCTGATGGGGAGAAAATGACTTAGTCGACATGGACTCCCCTCAGGGTGCCATGCCAACCTCCCACTGCCTGTGGCATAGGTAAGTCACCCCTCTAGTAGGCCTTACAGCCCTAAGGCAGGGTGCACTATACCACAGGTGAGGGCATATGTGCATGAGCACTATGCCCCTACAGTGTCTAAGCAAAACCTTAGACATTGTAAGTGCAGGGTAGCCATAAGAGTATATGGGCTGGGAGTCTGTCAAAAACGAACTCCACAGCTCCATAATGGCTACACTGAATACTGGGAAGTTTAGTATCAAACTTCTCAGAATAATAAACCCACACTGATGCCAGTGTTGGATTTATTAAAAAATGCACACAGAGGGCATCTTAGAGATACCCCCTGTATTTTACCCAATTGTTCAGTGCAGGACTGACTGGTCTGTGCCAGCCTGCTGCTGAGAGACGAGTGTCTGACCTCATGCGGTGAGAGGCTTTGTGCTTTCTGAGGACAGAAACAAAGCCTGCTCTGGGTGGAGGTGCTTCACACCTTCCCCCTGCAGGAACTGTAACACCTAGCAGTGAGCTTCAAAGGCTCAAGCTTCGTGTTACAATGCCCCAGGGCACTCCAGCTAGTGGAGATGCCCGCCCCCTGGACACAGCCCCCACTTTTGGCGGCAAGTCCAGGAGAGATAATGAGAAAAACAAGGAGGAGTCACTGGCCAGTCAGGACAGCCCCTAAGGTGTCCTGAGCTGAGGTGACTCTGACTTTTAGAAATCCTCCATCTTGTAGAAGGAGGATTCCCCCAATAGGGATAGGAATGTGACCCCCTCCCCTTGGGAGGAGGCACAAAGAGGGTGTACCCACCCTCAGGGCTAGTAGCCATTGGCTACTAACCCCCCAGACCTAAACACGCCATTAAATTTAGTATTTAAGGGCTCCCCTGAACCTAAGAATTTAGATTCCTGAAACGACAAGAAGAAGAAGACTGCTGAGCTGAAAAACCCCTACAGAGGAAGAACAGAAGACACCAACTGCTTTGGCCCCAGTCCTACCGGCCTGTCTCCCGCCTTCCAAAGAACCCTGCTCCAGCGACGCTTTCCAAGGGACCAGCGACCTCTGAATCCTCTGAGGACTGCCCTGCTTCACGAAAGACAAGAAACTCCCAAGGACAGCAGCACTGCTCCAAAAGAACTGCAACTTTGTTTCAAGGAGCAGACTTAAAGACCCCTGCAACTCCCCGCAAGAAGCGTGAGACTTGCAACACTGCACCCGGCGACACCGACTCGACTGGTGGAGAACCAACACCTCAGGGAGGACCCTCCGGCGACTCCGAGACCGTGAGTAACCAAAGTTGTCCCCCCTGAGCCCCCACAGCGACGCCTGCAGAGGGAATCCCGAGGCTCCCCCTGACCGCGACTGCCTGAACTCCATTTCCCGACGGCTGGAAACGACCCTGCACCCGCAGCCCCCAGCACCTAAAGGAACGGAACTCCTGTGCAGGAGTGACCCCCAGGAGGCCCTCTCCCTTGCCCAGGTGGTGGCTACCCCGAGGAGCCCCCCCCTTGCCTGCCTGCACCGCTGAAGAGATCCCTTGATCTCTCATTGAAATATACAGAGAACCCGACGCTTGTTTGCACACTGCACCCGGCCACCCCCGCGCTGTTGAGGGTGTACTTTCTGTGTGGACTTGTGTCCCCCCAGTGCCCTACAAAACCCCCCTGGTCTGCCCCCCGAAGACGCGGGTACTTACCTGCTGGCAGACCGAAACCGGGGTACCCCCTTCTCTCCATTGAAGCCTATGCGTTTTGGGCACCTCTTTGACCTCTGCACCTGACCGGCTCTGAGCTGCTGGTGTGATAACTTTGGGGTTGCTCTGAACCCCCAACGGTGGGCTACCTTGGACCCAAACCTGAGACTTGTAAGTGATTTACTTACCTGACAAAACTAACTAAAACTTACCTCCCCCAGGAACTGTGAAAATTGCACTGTGTCCACTTTTAAAACAGCTTATTGTGTTTTATGTAAAAAGTATACATGCTAATGTAATGATTTAAAGTTCCCGAAGTACTTACCTGCAATACCTTTCAAAGGAGATATTACATGTAGAATTTGAACCTGTGGTTCTTAAAATAAACTAAGAAAATATATTTTTCTATAACAAAACCTATTGGCTGGATTTGTCTCTGAGTGTGTGTTCCTCATTTATTGCCTGTGTGTATGTACAACAAATGCTTAACACTACTCCTTTGATAAGCCTACTGCTCGACCACACTACCACAAAATAGAGCATTAGTATTATCTCTTTTTGCCACTATCTTACCTCTAAGGGGAACCCTTGGACTCAGTGCATACTATTCCTTACTTTGAAATAGTGCATACAGAGCCACCTTCCTACAGTTCCATATAGAATTGTATGTGGTCTCCCTTCAAACCCTCGTTTAGGAATCTACTTTCTCTAAAGATGCCACAATGACTGATTTTTGGAGCTTCCACTATGCCCGCTTTCACTATGCACTAGGATGGGCATTTCAAAAGCTGGGATATTCAATAGCCGTTGGATCTCTGGAGTAGTAGGTAGGGCGTAAGAGCATCCCTGCAATTTTTTATTTTTTATTTTTTTTTAAAGTGCAGGTTGGGAGACAGAGGAGGTTGTGATAAATGCTAAAATGGTCCAACCTGAAGAATTGTTCTGGCCTTTCAATATTTCCTATAACAGACCATCTGAAATTGTTTGTGCCTCCACAGAACTGCCTCAGACAGTGTCTGGAATTTTTGGGGCATGGGCCCCTTCTTTATCAAGGTGTTGTGTATTGGTCCTTTTGCAACTTGCCAGCATTTGGCCCCAACCATTTTTAAAGTATCTCAGTAAGTGATACCATCAAATAAGGATGTTACAGTATCTGTGACTGATTTCAAAGATATATTGGCTGTGAATCTGCTTGCAAAGGTATATTGATGCTGTAGTTAATTTTTAGTCATGTTGTGTGTTTTAGTAAATCCTGAACCTCCTGCTTTTGTGTAAGGCTCCAGCATTCTGTGGAAGCTATCACTACGTCTTTGGTGCTCTGTTTTTTTAAATTAAACAAAACCTCTCTGCATGCTGCAGTATCAGCTTGCTGGTTCACTTGTGGCAGCCTGATGGGCAGGTGAATGACTTTATAGGAATCCTCCGAATTGTGGAGCTTTTAAGAGTGTAAGGAAGGTGGTGTGGTGACATGAACATGCTGGTCAAGTCGTAAATGAGTATCTTGGTGTCGCCGACATCACTGCACTTTGGCTCAAAAGCTCGATCCATTGTTTACTTGCCAGAGTCTGGATCAAAGTCTAGGCCCTCCTTGGATTCAGATGTAGATTCACATGAAAGGGCAGTGCCTGAGAAACTGGTGATCAGAGCAGGCAGCAGTCACTTACCAGCTCAGATGACTACTCCACCCACCTCTGGGATCTCTGGCCCCAGCACACCATACCTGTGTGAACTTGCTATAAGGATTGGAAGTAGGCCTCTTGGTCTGCACTCGATGATGCAGGCCTTATTAGTCACACACAAGTGGAGAAGCCAGGGAAACATAATTATTGTGGAGATAATACATTTTTACTGGCCCAAGGCAATTAATATATAATTGTGTTAGACACATTCATACTTCCTTTCCTTCGCCTTCTGCCCTGTGTGGGACCTCAGGGGACCCTTCCTTGGAGAGTTTCTGAATTGACCAAAATGTGAAGTTGAAATTATTGGGAGTGGGTACAGGAAGGGGGCGTATGAGCTGTCAAAATCTGCATCAAACACTGAAATAGTTTGTGAACAATAAGGATAAGTTACTTACCTGTAAATCCTAGTTCTCTTCCAGAGGTATCCTCATCAAAGTCATAAACATTGAATATTCCCGCCCTTGTGCGGGGACCCCGGAGCATGTATAAAATACACACATATAAAGTATGAAATATGCACGAAAAAAATATATATAGCATTTTTAGTAGACATCTTTCATGCTAAACTCATATATATTTGTATAAAACAGCAATGCAGGCTATAATCATAAACAGGCTAAAATGCTTGGTCTATGAAGATTTTTTTTTTTTTTCATTATAAAATTACACTAGAGAATAAATATCTACCCAAGCCCCCATAACCGGGCTTAGGGAAATAAGCAGTAGTAATCACTAGAGAAAAAAGAGAAAAAACTACATTGAAAAACAATGGAGCATTCTTAGCCAATAGGCTGCATGCAGGTTAACACAGGAGAACCATAAAAACGTTGGCACCGTGCCTTTAAGACCCTGAGCACCTCCAGTATCCCACCATGCCTCAGGGGTGAAGGAAAGGTGACAGTTGGTTCACAGTTAGGTCAGTACTTTTTTACGGTGACAATCTGTGTAACTGATTCGAAAGACAGTCTGTCCTGCACTTCTAGGAGACGTGCGTCCGGGGAGGAGGGTGGGTTGTTTATGACTTTGAGGATACCCCTGGAAGAGAACCAGGATTTACGGGTAAGTAACTTATCCTTCTCTTCCAGGGGATCCTCATCAATAGTCATAAACATTGAATAGATTAGCAAGCCCATCCCTAAACTCTGCGGACTGTCTAATAGAAGTGCAGGAATAGATACGTATTATGCAAATAAATTTCTCAGAGAGGCCTGCCCCACTTGGGCATCTGCTCTTGCATCTGAGTCTAAACAGTAATGTCTAGTAAATGTATGTACAGACTTCCATGTAGCAGCCTTACAAATCTCAGATATTGGAACATTGTTAAGGAGGGCAGCAGTAGCCGCTTTTCCCCTTGTGGAATGCGCTTTAGGCCTAGCTAGTAATTGTTTATTAGCCAGCTGGTAAGTATTAACAATACAAGAAACTATCCATCTTGATATCGTTCGTTTAGATGCTGCCTCCTGTCCTCAAATGACCATAATTTACAAACAAGTGGTTGGAATGTCTAATCGATTTTGTTTTATCCAAATAAAATTTCAGCACTCTTTTCAAGTCTAAGGAGTGCAATGCTTTCTCCGCCGGAGTCTCCGGATTGGGAAAGAAAGTCGGTAAAGATATAGTCTGATTGATGTGGAATTCTGACACCACCTTCGGAAGGAAAGATGTGTGAGTTCGCAGAACCACTCTATTGTCGTGAAAAACTCTGTACGGTTCTTTGGAAGACAAAGCCTGAATTTCACTGACCCTCCTCGCGGAAGTAATGGCCACCAAAAAAGCTGTCTTCCATGTAAGGTGTTGTAAAGAGGCCTTGTGTATAGGCTCGAAAGGAGGGCCCATACGTTTTGACAATACTATGTTCAGTTCCCATGGAGGAGAGGGTCTCCGAATGGGCGGAAAAACTTTTTTCAAACCTTCTAAGAAATCCTTGACTACGGGTTTCGTAAAGAAGGATTCCTGAGAAGGTGACTTACGATAGGCTGTAATGGCAGACAAATGTACCTTAATAGATGATACCTGCAGACCGGACTTTGCCAGATGAAGTAAATAAGACAGTATGACATCCTCCTGAGCCCGTATGGGATTCTGACCTTGTTGACACCACCATATGTAGAACCTCTTCCACTTAAAAGCGCAAGAACGCCGCGTGGAAAGTCGTTTGGACTCTTTCAAGATGTTGATGCACTCCTGCGAGAGCCCTAGGTGTCCATACTGCAGGAATTCAGGAGCCATGCTGTCAAGCTCAGAGAGGGTAGGTTGGGATGTAGAATCCTGCCCTCCATCCTGCTCAGAAGATCCGGTCTGCACGGCAGCCTCCTGTGAGGTTTTTCCGGTAGGTTGAGGAGATCTGTGTACCAGAATTGACGGGGCCATTGTGGCGCTATGAGAATCATTCTGGTTCTGGATTTGTAAAGTTTGTTGATCACTGCCGGTATGAGGGGAATCGGTGGAAAGGCATACAGAAATATCCCTGACCAGTCGATCAACAGGGCATTCCCTCGAGATCCCGGACGGTAGAACCTGGATGCGAAGTCTGGGCATTTCTTGTTTACTTCGTCTGCGAAGAGATCCAATTGAGGTCGACCCCATTGAGCAAAGATGTCTTCGACGACTTCGCCGTGTAGGACCCAATCGTGTGCGTCGTCTAGGTGTCTGCTCAGGAAATCTGCTTCCACGTTTTGTTGACCTGGCAGGTGAACCGCTGTAAGTGACATTCCTCTGGCCAGGAGCCAATGCCATATCGTTTGGGACTCTCGAGATAGTGGTAGGGATCTCGTTCCCCCCCTGTCTGTTCAAATAATACATTGTGGTTGTATTGTCCGTTTGTATTAGGAGAGATTTCCCCTGAATCAATGGAGTGAAAGACTTGAGAGCCAGATGGACCGCTCTGAGTTCCAGCAGATTGATGTGGTACTTCTTTTCCTTGTCGGACCACAGGCCCTGAGCTTGAAGGGGACCCAGATGAGCCCCCCCATCCCTGAAGAGACTCATCCGTTACCAGAGTGTCGGATGGAACTACCTGGTGAAACGGAGCACCTACTGACAGGTGAGGTCTGTGCATCCACCATTGCAATGACTGAAGTGCCGCTGTCGGTAGCCGCACTCTGTCCTCCCAGCGACCTGTCCTTTGGCTCCAGTTGCTCTCCAATGCCTCTTGGAGGGGCCTCATGTGCAGCCTGGCATTTGGGACAATGAAAATGCATGATGCCATGGAGCCCAGCAGCGATGTCACCTGACGGGCCGTAGGTGCGTCGGCTTTTAACAGGTCTTGACACTTCCTGTGTATTGATTAAGTCGTTCCTCCGAAGGATACACTCTTTGGAGCTCTGTGTTTAGTATAGCTCCCAGGTAGTGAAGGTTCTGTGTTGGAATCAAGGTTGACTTTTGGTAGTTGACTTGAAGACCTAGAGACTCGAAAACCCTGAGCACAATGTCCCAATGGCTTCTCGCCTGATCCGGAGAGGAAGCCTTCAGTAACCAGTCGTCTAGGTATGGGTAGATGAAGATCTTTTGTTTTCGAAGATGTGCCGCTACCACTGCCACACATTTCGAGAAGACGCGGGGCAGATTTCAGGCCGAATGGTAGAACTCTGAACTGATAGTGCTGCAAAGCTATTTGGAAGCGCAAGAATTTCCGATGCTTGGGAGCTATTGGGATGTGAAAATATGCATCCTGAAGGTCGATGGAGCACATCCAGTCTCCCTGATGTAGTTGAGGGAAAATCTGGTGAAGAGCTATCATCCTGAACTTCTGTTTTCTTATGTACTTGTTCAACAGCCGTAAGTCCAGAATTGGTCTGAAAACGCCCTCTCGGCCCTTTTTCGCCACCAGAAAATAAATGGAGTAAACCCCCTTTCCTCGGTGCGCAGGTGGAACCTTTTCTATTGCTTTCTTTTGTAAGAGGGCGAGAGCCTCTTTGCACAGCAGGCTGAGATGAGATGGATTGCATTTGGCTGGTGGCAAGTGTGGTGGAGGCTGTTTGAAAAGAAGAGAGTAGCCATTTTCGACAATGTTGAGCACCCATTTGTCTTTTGTGATAGAGTGCCACTCGTGAAGATAACTTGTGATACTTCCCCCCCCACCGGAGTGGTGTACAGTGTCGAGGGAAGCGAGATCTCATTGTTTGGCTGGCGCTTTCGGTGTAGACTGCTGAGGTCTACTTGACCCTCGCTCCCTTGTGGTCTTACGAGCCTGAAAAAGAGGGCGTCCCTGCCGTTGTTGTGGCCTTTGGGACCAGTGAGGGGTTTGAACCCTCTGCTGGAAAGGGTGCCTGTCATAAGGCCTATACCTCCGCCTGAAATCTTTCTTCCTTTCCAGGCCTACTGCCCTCATGGTGTCCACCTCGGTCTTCATGCGGGCCGTTTCTTCATATGCATGGGTACCGAACAGCGAGTTCCCGCTGAATGGGAGATTTAGGATGTGCTGTTGTGCTTCCTGCTTTAAACCAGTCAGTCTCAGCCAGGAAGACTTTCTTGCGCAGATTCCATGTGCGTACCCATGTGCAGCTAAGTCCGCCCCATCTGCTGCCGCGCTGATGACCTGGTTGGATACCAGGCATCCCTCTTGCAGGATCTCTTGAAAATCCTGTCTGTCTTCTCTGGGCAATTTTTCTGTGAATCTGTTGAGGGAGTCCCACGGAGAACGGTCATACCTGCCCAGGAGTGCAGAAGCGCTGGAGACTTTCATTACAGATGCCGCCGTACCGCACATCTTTCTCCCCAGAGAGTCTAGATGCCTGCTCTCTTTATCCGGGGGGACCGTGGAGGATGATGCCACCGAGTGGGTTTTTCGGGCTGCGGCCAATATTACAGAGTCCGGTGGCGGATCCTTTCTTGGGAATAAAGGGTCCTGTTCGGGAGCCTTATATTTTTTTCAGAATCCTAGCCGGGGCAGATTTGAGTGTGGCTGGGGCCAGAAAAGTGTCCATGGTTGGCTGTAACAAACCAGGCACTAGCGGCAGTAGCTTTTTCGACACTGATCTATGCTGCAGAGTCTCAAAGATGACTGACGAGGAGGTAGATGGCTCTGGAACCTCTATATTTAATTTCTGCGCTCCCCTTAACAGCACCTCGTTAAAAGTGGTAATGTCATCCACCGGTGAGACCCTAGCAGGTGGAGAATCTGTTAGGGTGGGGGAGTAACGTCCGACAGATGATCCTGACGACGACCAAGAGGGTGATCTTCTGTGTCGTGATCGTGAACTGGATCGCCGTTGGGAACGAGACCTGCTGCGAGACGCTGAAACAGAGCGCCCGGGCCTCGCGGTCGGTTGGCGAGGAGCAGAACGAGCCCGTCCTGCCCGCGCTGTCGGTGATGGTGTTCTCGGGAGAGAGGCAGTAGGAGAGTACATTCGAGAGTACTGTGAATCCGGGGAGGCCGCTGGTCTATTGACAGTTTTAGTAATATCCACATCTATTAGGGGCAGTGGTCTGTCTGAAGCTCTGAAATCCAAGTTCTTACCAGCCTCCAGCAAAGTGAAAATAATTACCTCCTTAACTGTTGTGGGAGACCGCAAGAATGTCCACATAGTCCTTATGAAGAAGTCTATGTAATCCTGGTGCATACCACTTGTCAAACAATTAATTGCAAGTTTAATTTCAGCTGAGGATAAAGGTATGTTGAGCAGTTTCTTGGCCTGAGTACCTTTTCATGCCATTGTCTCTGGATACTGGGATATCATGATACATGTTATATCGGAATACATATTGAATGTTACCTTGAACAAACATAAGTATATCTTTATAGGCTAAGGTACATGAGAGCCAAGATAGGTCCCTATGGCCTTCTTATAGCTATGCAAATGTTGTGCCTAGCATCACTACTTTACCATGTTATTGTGCCCATGCACGCCTCCGAGCAGTCAGCCAGACTGACTCTGCGGCACGCCCAGAGCATCTCACCAATTTCTAATGGGATCCATGCCTTTGTTGGCCTTCAGCTCCACCAGTTTGTATTCCATTTAGCTCAGTTGGTCCCAAGATGTCCTAATGCCTTTACCTTTTGATGTGCACATGCCCCCTTTTTAACGTTTTAATGTCACCCATTCCACCCAAATCGGGCAAAGCAAACATGAACGTCAAAGTAATAAAATATGAGCTTATGAATCTAATCTACAGTGTCAGTCATTGCCTGAAAATGAAATCACCAATTCTGCAAATCTGGGTTTTGGCTGTGTTGCACCATATGTTATCGGTCTGGCCATCCTAAGGTTGCTAGGTCCACCAATGTTGCATGTTAATATTTGAACAGTTGCACATTTATCATATGTCCAGTCAGAATTCATAGGGAGTTATTGCAGTCAGACACAATGTAAACCCACCTGCAAAAAAAAAAAAAAAGAATTAAGGGAGCTTGGAAATGAGAGCCAAACTTTCCAGGATGTAAAGTGTCACAGAGCTTTAGTTTTGTTTGGAAAAAAAAGAAAAAAAATTTAATTAATTAAATAAATAAAAAAGCACACAATTGCCATCGTCTTTAATGATTGCTGACAGCTGTTAACCAGGACGTTATAGACCAGGCCCAGTAGCACATTCTGAAAGGTTGAGTACAGTATCCCAAGCAGCCTAGTGTCCAAAGAAACTGCCATATTCTTCTGACAACAGTCAAGCGCAGAGTAGCAGTGGATTGCTGACCCTTGGCATAATGGAGCAAGGCTAGGCAGTCACAGGAGGAGGAAGTACATCCACCAAAGCATTCCACAATTCAGCCTTACCTGGCAAGAAAAAGTGAAGACCTGTCGCTCAGTCCCAGATTCCATTTCATCTGCTCACAGCATCCAAACACGTTTACAACCCACCTGCTATCACCCTGTTGCTGCCAGGCGATAGAAACACAAAGATTACCTAAGTCAGTTTTGCAAAGAAGATCCAGGGAGTGCTTTCCCAACCTTTTGTATTTCGATGTAGGTCACACAAAAAAAAACTGCTAATAAAGTGAACTAGTCTGTGCAAATGACATCTAGATGATAAACATTATGGCTAGAGCTACAGGAGCTCTCAACTTGAAGTAACCAACAGACTTTAGACCAGTCTACTGGATGAACCTAGATGAATCTTTTACTTGGGTGACTACTATAGGCAAACCCCACATGGGGTTAGAGGTAAAAGCATATGTGCCACTGGACAATACCAAAATGTTGCTAGGCAAGGAAACTGGTTTATGAGGCTATGCTGAGGATTTGTTTAAGCGGACTGCCCGCAGTTTGAAACTATGTCCACGAAGTCCCTAATGTAGATGCATCACCTTATAAGCCATTAGACCCACTAGCATCTTCCAAATATTCCTTTCAGCCTCCAACAGCACAGAACAAAAATTGATTCTTGTTCAGGTTTGACAATGGACCTGGTGGTTCACGGACTCAAGGCTATTGACTGCTTCCCACACCTCGCGTTTCCTTTGCTGAATGTAACTTGCCTGCTTGACTCCAGAATATCATTACTTGATGCATTTTATATTCTAGATACGTGAAGCTCCTGCAGGACTTCAAGAATGTTTTGAAGGAGGCTAAATAATCGTATTGAGCCTTTTTGCCTTCAAAATCTAGTAGAGTCTCAATTTAATACCTCAAGACAAAACTATTTTCTGTAAACTTGTAATCTGTAACGCTTGCCAGTGAATTAAAGCCTTTCATTGGGATCAGTTGCATGTAATGAAGTTGACTTTTTAAGTGTCAGTAGTTGAAATTCTTGAGTTAATGTTGTGTTCTTCATCATTACCTATGAAGCTCCCAAAAATGTTGATTTTGTTTTTATTATGTATTCCTTGATTTAACTGTACCTTAATAACCTCTTGGTACCCTTAATGCTTCTCATCCCTAATCCCTCAGTACCTCTTGATATGTAAACCTTCCCTGAAAAATCCTCAATACTCCTAATGCTGCAGTAATAGTAATGCTTACAAACTTGACCAATCTCTGGACCTTACCGACCCTTTAGGATCCTTTAACACTTTCCAGCCTGTACTCCAGTTGTATATTCAAGTTTCTTTTGTAGGACTCCTGATTTTAGGTAGCAACTGAGGATTACTCTAGACCAGTGGTTCCCAACCTTTTGCGTTCTGTGGACCCCCACTTTATCAGAACTGGAACCTGGGACACCCACTGAATCATTATTGGGACCCTGGGACCCCGCCCCCTCTAAGTCATTGCTGAAAGCTGGGGACCTAATCTCTTAATATTATGAAATTTTCTAAGCAGTCACGGACCCCATGAGGAGGCTTCGAGGACCCCTGGGGTCCCCCGGACCACAGTTTTGGAACCCCTGCGCTAGACTGTGGGTGGTAGAAAATCATGTAGTATGACCCGGGAAATGATGTTCAAAAGTTTTAACGACTAGACAGTGCTATATAAACCTCACAGAAGTTTGGTTTTCTAAAAAAGAAAAACAAGCATTGACCAAGCCAATAGAGCTTGCCTATGCAAGAGCTCTTGGCTTTGCCAGTGTGCTTTAGCCATGTTGTACACCAGCATGACTGTTGTTCAGCATGCTGAAAGTTAGTGGTGTGGAGAGGAGTGTCAGAGTGGAGTTGCATAGAGTTGTAGACGTGGGTGACCAAGTGGAGTAATGTTTTGTAGAGTGGAGGAAAGTGGTATGTAGTGGCGCAGAGCGGTTTGGAGGGGCGTTGAGTGAGAGTTGTGTGTTAAAGTGGAGCGTTGTAGAGTAAATTATCGTGGAATGGCATAGCGTGGAGTGTCAGAGGGAGGAGTAGAGTGTTATAAAGTGGAATGGAGTAGAGCGGTTTAGAGCAGAAGGGCATAGAGTACTGTATAGAGGAAGGGCGGGAGTGAAGTATGCATGGTGTGATAGTGCACCTCCATTACACACAACACATTATCGATTTGAAAAGACCTTTACATTTGCCCAAACATGTATACAATTTTGCTGATAAAACCTTACAGCGCACAAACTGTGTGGAAATAGCAATGCCTTATGAATTGATTTGTTTTCCTGTATTCAAATACTTGTTTCCAGCACACTTCTGAATTACAAGTGAAAATGCTGTACGGCTGCTCTCCTAACCCTGAAATATTTGCACAATTAATGTATAGAAATCTACATTTTGTTGTGTGCTAGAAAAAAAGCCTTTGGTGAGTAATATATGTATATAGAGTGCACAGTACCCAAAGGTGTCACAGCTTTGGCAAAACACAGAAGCTGCAACAGATGCAGGGAGAGCAAATGAAAAAGATGAGAAAACCCTACACAGACTCTAATGGGGGGAAGCCCCCCCTCCCTCCCAGATTTTCAGATAAAGCCTCTCACTTCACTTTGAAGTTGTAGAAGGAAAAGTAAATGCCAAGCTCCCTCTGAACACAGTCTTAAAATTGACCTCGGTCTTCAAATGCACAGCAAATGTGAGAAGATAAGAACAGAATGTTCACAGAAAGCGAGCACTCATGGAAGAATAAGCTATGCGCCACGGGATGGACAAAGAAATCGTGATCAGCCTAAAACAAACACCAGCAAATGAAAAGCAAGCAAATGTGAACTGCAAACCACAAATCCAATGGTAATCCATGGGCAGAAAATTTTCCTAGGGAAGCTTTTCAAATGTCCCCAAGGTGTCTTCAGCAAAGCAGACAGCTGCACTGTCCTGCAGGCTTTGACCTAAAAAGAATAGAATCAGCACTTTGTAAAGCTCCTGGGATTTGAACTTAATTTTTACAAATGTCTCTGCAGAAATGTTGTGTTCGATGGCATCTGTCGCTGTAGATACGCATGTTTTGCATAGCTCGCCATCTGGTGTTGGGCCGGAGTGTTACAAGTTGTTTTTCTTCGAAGAAGTCTTTCGAGTCACGGGACCGAGTGACTCCTCCTTTTGTCTCCATTGCGCATGGGCGTCGACTCCATCTTCGATTGTTTTTTTTCCGCCATCGGGTTCGGACGTGTTCCTGTCGCTCCGAGTTTCGGAACGGAAAGATAGCTAATTTCCGAAGATTTTCGTCGGTATTGTTGCGTTCGGGGTCGGCGTAGTTAGATTCAACACCGCGTCTAAGATCGAAGAGCTCCAGTGCCCTTCGGGGTAATTTTTTCGATCCCCCGTCGGGGCCTGGTCGGCCCGACCGCGTGCAGAAGAATGCCGATGGAACGGACCCCGTTCCGTTTCTGTCCCAAATGCCACAATAAATACCCCTATACAGACCAACACTTGGTCTGCAACCTGTGCCTGTCACCTGAGCACGGTGAAGACACCTGCGAGGCCTGTCGTGCGTTCCGGTCCCGAAAAACTCTCAGACAGTCGAGCCAGAAGACTTCAGATGGCGTCCGCGCCGACAGCCCACCGGGAGTTCGAGGAACAAGAAGAGGAGGGAACCTTTTCGATCCAAGAATCGGACTCCGAAGGATTCGACGATACACAAACCGTGAGTAGGACGTCGAAAACCACTCAAAAGAAGATTTACAAGGCCCAGGGGACGCCACTGCCACCAGGCCATGGCTCGACCCATAAATTCGGTGACCGACCGTCGGCACCGAAAAAGGCCCAAACAGTGCCGAGATCGTCCGACTCCGGTCGAGACACCGGCACGCAGCCTTCTCGGGACCGAGAAAGTGCTGGAGACAAGCATCGACACCGAGATAGCGGTGTAGACACGGCTCGACGCCGAGACAGCGGCACCGAAGAAGATCGACGCCGAGAGGTTTCGGCCCCGAAAAAGAAAAGTCACCTCGGAGCCGAAAAAAGATGCAGACAGGGTTTCGGTGCCAAAACAAACTGCAACCGACCCAGTTTCAGGCTCTTATACAGAAGAGCACTCGCTAACCTCCCAAATGCAAAAGCATAGGTTTGAGGAAGAACTACACTCAACGGATGTAGACCATACGCAAAAGCGTATTTTCATACAGCAGGGGACAGGAAAAATAAGCACCCTTCCCCCTATTAGAAGAAAGAGAAGATTGGAGTTCCAAACTGAACAAACACCACAAACAAAAGTGGTGAAAAAAGTTACCCCACCACCCTCTCCTCCACCTGTGATTAACGTCTCACCAGCACAAACTCCATCACATTCCCCAGCTCACACCACCATGAGCCAGGGTGACCAAGATCAAGACGCATGGGACTTATAAGACGCCCCAGTGTCAGATAACAGTCCGGAGGCATACCCTACGAAGCCATCTCCACCAGAGGACAGCACTGCGTATTCTCAAGTGGTGGCTAGAGCAGCACAATTTCACAATGTAAGCCTCCACTCAGAACAGGTCGAGGATTACTTTTTATTCAACACACTCTCCTCCACCCACAGCTCCTACCAAAGCCTGCCTATGCTCCCTGGTATGCTCCGGCACGCAAAAGAAATCTTTAAGGAGCCGGTCAAAAGTAGGGCAATCACACCAAGAGTGGAAAAGAAGTATAAGGCGCCTCCTACAGACCCGGCTTTCATCACTACACAGCTGCCACCAGACTCTGTTGTTGTAGGAGCAGGTAGGAATAGGGCCAACTCCCACACATCTGGAGATGCACCACCCCCAGATAAAGAAAGCCGCAAGTTCGATGCAGCTGGTAAAAGAGTCGCAGCACAAGCTGCAAACCAGTGGCGCATCGCTAACTCCCAGGCACTACTTGCGCGCTATGACAGAGCCCATTGGGATGAGATGCAACATCTCATTGACCATCTGCCCAAGGACCTACAAAATAGGGCAAAACAAGTGGTTGAGGAGGGACAGACCATTTCCAACAACCAAATCCGCTCCTCCATGGACGCTGCAGATACAGCTGCACGGACAATTAATACATCTGTAACTATCAGAAGGCATGCATGGCTCAGAACGTCTGGATTTAAACCAGAAATTCAGCAAGCAGTTCTCAATATGCCTTAACGAAAAAGAACTGTTCGGTCCAGAAGTGGACACAGCGATTGAGAAACTCAAAAAAGACACGGACACTGCTAAAGCCATGGGCGCACTCTACTCCCCGCAGAGCAGAGGGAATTACAGCACATTCCGTAAAACACCCTTTAGAGGGGGGTTTCGGGGTCAGAGCACACAAGCCAGCACCTCACAGGCAACACCGTCCAGTTACCAGGGACAGTACAGAGGAGGTTTTCGGGGACAATCTAGAGGAGGGCAATTCCCTAGGAATAGAGGAAAATTTCAAAGCCCCAAAACCCCTTCTACTAAGCAGTGACTCACATGTCACTCACCCCCTCCACACAACACCAGTGGGGGGAAGAATAAGTCATTATTACAAAGCATGGGAGGAAATCACTACAGACACTTGGGTTCTAGCAATTATCCAACATGGTTATTGCATAGAATTTCTACAATTCCCTCCAAACATACCACCAAAAGCACAAAATTTGACAAAACATCATTCCAATCTCCTGGAGATAGAAGTGCAGGCACTATTGCAAAAGAATGCAATCGAATTAGTGCCAAACACACAAATAAACACAGGAGTTTACTCACTGTACTTTCTGATACCAAAGAAGGACAAAACGCTGAGACCAATCCTAGACCTCAGAATAGTGAACACATTCATCAAATCAGACCACTTTCACATGGTCACACTACAAGAAGTATTACCATTGCTAAAACTACACGACTACATGTCAACTTTAGACCTCAAGGACTCGTATTTCCATATACCAATACACCCATCGCACAGGAAATACCTAAGGTTTGTATTCAAAGGAATACATTACCAATTCAAGGTACTGCCTTTCGGATTAACAACCGCACCAAGAGTCTTTACCAAATGTCTAGCGGTAGTCGCTGCACACATCAAAAGGCAGCAAATACATGTGTTCCCATATCTAGACGACTGGCTAATCAAGGCCCATTCGTTAATAGAGTGCTCAAATCACACAAATCAGATCATACAAACCCTCTTCAAACTAGGGTTCACCGTCAACTTCACGAAATACAACATTCTGCCGTGCAAGGTACAACAATACCTAGGAGCCATAATAGACACAACAAAAGGAGTAGCCACTCCAAGTCCCCCAAGAATTCAAAATTTCAACACCATCATACAACGCATGTATCCAACACAAAAGATACAAGCAAAGATGATATTACAACTCCTAGGCATGATGTCTTCATGCATAGCCATTGTCCCAAACGCAAGACTGCACATGAGGCCCTTACAACAGTGCCTAGCATCACAGTGGTCTCAAGCACAGGGTCATCTTCTAGATCTGGTGTTAATAGACCGCCAAACTTACCTCTCGCTTCTGTGGTGGAACAACATAAATTTAAACAAAGGGCGGCCTTTCCAAGACCCAGTGCCACAATACGTAATAACAACAGATGCTTCCATGACAGGGTGGGGAGCACACCTCGATCAACACAGCATACAAGGACAATGGAACGTACATCAAACAAAACTGCATATAAATCACCTAGAACTTCTAGCAGTTTTTCAAGCACTAAAAGCTTTCCAACCAATAATAGTTCACAAATACATTCTCGTCAAGACAGACAACATGACAACAATGTATTATCTAAACAAGCAAGGGGGGACACACTCCACGCAGTTAAGCCTGCTAGCACAAAAAAATTGGCGTTGGGCAATTCACAACCAAATTCGCCTAATAGCACAATTTATACCAGGGATCCAAAATCAACTCGCAGACAACCTCTCTCGAGATCACCAACAGGTCCACGAATGGGAAATTCACCCCCAAATTCTGAACACCTATTTCAAACTCTGGGGAACACCTCAAATAGACTTGTTTGCGACGAAGGAGAACGCAAAATGCCAAAACTTCGCATCCAGATACCCACACAAACAGTCCCAAGGCAATGCCCTATGGATGAACTGGTCAGGGATATTTGCTTACGCTTTTCCTCCTCTCCCTCTCCTTCCTTACCTGGTAAACAAACTCAGTCAAAACAAACTCAAACTCATATTAATAGCACCAACTTGGGCAAGGCAACCCTGGTACACAACGCTGCTAGACCTATCAGTAGTACCCTACATCAAATTGCCCAACAGGCCAGATCTGTTGACACAACACAACCAAAAGATCGGACACCCAGATCCAGCATCGCTGAATCTAGCAATCTGGCTCCTGAGATCCTAGAATTCGGGCACTTACAACTTACCCAAGAATGTATGGAAGTCATAAAGCAAGCCAGAAGGCCATCCACCAGGCACTGCTATGCAAGTAAATGGAAGAGGTTTGTTTGCTACTGCCATATTAATCAAATACAACCATTACACAACTCCAGAACATGTAGTGGGCTACTTGCTTCACTTACAAAAATCTAACCTGGCTTTCTCTTCCATTAAAATACACCTTGCAGCAATATCTGCATACCTGCAGACTACCTATTCAACTTCCCTATATAAGATACCAGTCATTAAAGCATTCATGGAGGGCCTTAGGAGAATTATACCACCAAGAACACCACCTGTTCCTTCATGGAACCTAAATGTTGTCCTAACTAGACTTATGGGTCCACCTTTTGAACCCATGCACTCCTGCGAAATACAGTTCCTAACCTGGAAGGTTGCATTTCTCATCGCCATTACTTCCCTAAGAAGAGTAAGCGAGATTCAGGCGTTTACAATACAATAACCTTTTATACAACTACACAAGAATAAGGTCGTCCTAAGGACTAATCCTAAATTTTTGCCAAAGGTTATTTCACCGTTCCATCTAAATCAAACAGTGGAACTTCCAGTGTTCTTTCCACAGCCAGATACCGTAGCTGAAAGGGCACTACATACATTAGATGTCAAAAGAGCATTAATGTATTACATTGACAGAACAAAGAACATCAGAAAGACTAAACCACTATTTATTGCATTTCAAAAACCTCATGCAGGAAACCCAATATCAAAACAAGGTATAGCCAGATGGATAGTTAAATGCATCCAAATCTGCTACCTTAAAGCTAAACGACAGCTGCCCATTACACCAAGGGCACACTCAACCAGAAAGAAGGGTGCTACCATGGCCTTTCTAGGAAACATCCCAATGCAAGAAATATGTAAGGCAGCCACATGGTCTACGCCTCACACATTCACCAAGCACTACTGTGTAGATGTGTTATCCGCACAACAAGCCACAGTAGGTCAAGCCGTATTAAGAACATTATTTCAAACTACTTCCACTCCTACAGGCTGAGCCACCGCTTTTGGGGAGATAACTGCTTACTAGTCTATGCAAAACATGCGTATCTACAGCGACAGATGCCATCGAACTGAAAATGTCACTTACCCAGTGTACATCTGTTCGTGGCATCAGTCGCTGTAGATTCGCATGTGGCCACCCGCCTCCCCGGGAGCCTGTAGCAGTTTGGAAGTTACCTTCAACTATTTGTATATGTATCATCTCAACCTTAAATAGGTACATACTTAGTCACTCCATTGCATGGGCACTATTACTACAATTCAACTCCTACCTCACCCTCTGGGGGGAAAACAATCGAAGATGGAGTCGACGCCCATGCGCAATGGAGACAAAAGGAGGAGTCACTCGGTCCCGTGACTCGAAAGACTTCTTCGAAGAAAAACAACTTGTAACACTCCGGCCCAACACCAGATGGCGAGCTATGCAAAACATGCGAATCTACAGCGACTGATGCCACGAACAGATGTACACTGGGTAAGTGACATTTTCATTTCTGTTCAATTGAGTGGCCCACTGTAGGAAGCTGGCTCTGTATATACCAGTGGTTCCCAGCCTGTGGTCCGGGGACCCTTGGGGGTCCGTGAAGCCTCCTCAGGGGGTCCGCGACTGCTTAGAAAACTAAATAACATCAACAGATTAGGTCCTCACCTTTCAGTAATGACTCAGTAGGGGGTCCCCAAAGTACTATAAAGATTCAGTGGGGGGGTCCCCAGGCTCCAGTAATGGTAAAGTGTGGGTCCACAGAAGTCAAAAGGTTGGGAACCACTGGTATACTATTTCAAAGTAAAATAGTGTGCACAGTCCAAGGGTTCACCATAGAGGTAAGATAGTGGCAAAAAGAGATAATTCTAATGCTCTATTTTGTGGCAGTGTGGTCGAGCAGTAGGCTTATCAGAGGGTAGTGTTGAGCATTTGTTGTATACACACAGCAATAAATGAGGAACACACAGCAATAAATGAGGAACACACAGACTTACTCCAGGCCAATAGGTTTTTATATAGGAAAAATATATTTTCTTAGTTTACTTTAAGAACCACAAGTTCAAGATTTACAAGTAATACTTCAAATGGAAGGTATTTCACTCAGGTATTCTAGGAACTTCGAAGAATCACAATAGCATGAACAGTTTTGACAAAAAATGGCAATAAACTATTTTAAAAGTGGACATTTAGTCCAAAAATCAACAGTTCCTGGGGGAGGTAAGTAATTGTTAAATTCACAGGTAAGTAAAACACGTACAGGGTTCAAAGTTGGGTCCAAGGTAGCCCACTGTTGGGGGTTCAAGGCAACCCCAAAGTTACCACACCAGCAGCTCAGGGCCGGTCGGGTGCAGAGGTCAGAGGTGCCCAAAACACATGGGCTTCAATGGAAACAGGAGTGCCCCGGTTCCAGTCTGCCAGCAGCTGAGTACCAGTGTCCTCGGAGGGCAGACCAGGGGGGTTTTGTAGGGCACCAGTGGGGACACAAGCAGGCACAGAAAGTACATCCTCAGTGGCACAGGGGCGGCCAGGTGCAGAGTGCAAACAGGCGTCGGGTTTTGAATTTGAATCAATGGGGAGACCCGGGGGTCTCTTCAACGATGCAGGCAGGCACGGGGGGGGGCTCCTCGGGGTAGCCACCATCTAGGCTAGGCAGGGGATCACCTGGGGGTCACTCCTGTACTGGCGTTCAGTTCCTTCAGGTCCTGGGGGCTGCAGGTGCAGTGTTGGTTCCAGGCATCGGGTCCCTTGTTACAGGCAGTCGCGGTCAGGAGGAGCCACTGGAGTTCCTCTGCAGGCGTCGCTGTGGGGGCTCAAGGGGGTTGTCTCTGGTTGCTCACGGGCTCGCAGTCGCTGGGGGGGGGGGGGTGGTCCTTGAGTTGTCTGTTTTCCGCAGGTCGACCCGGGGGCGTCGGGTGCAAAGTGGAAAGTCGCACGCTTCCCGCGGGAAACGTGAAGTCTTTAAAGTTGCTTCTTTGTTGCAGATTGTTGAACAGGGCTGCTGTTCTCTGGAGTTTATTGGTCCTTGGTTGCAGGGCAGTTCTCTGAGGCTTCAGAGGTCGCTGGTCCCTGTTGGATGCGTCGCTATTGCAGTTTTCTTTGAAGTTAAGAGACAGGCCGGTAGGGCTGGGGTCAAAGCAGTTGTCAGAAACTCGACTCTCAGCAGCAGGCTGGCACAGACCAGTCAGTCCTGCACTGAAGGATTCGGTAAAATACAGGGGGTATCTCTAAGATGTCCTCTGTGTGAATTTTTTAATAAATCCAACACTTGCATCAGTGTGGGTTTATTATTCTGAGAAGTTTGATACCAAACTTCCCAGTATTCAGTGTAGCCATTATGGAACTGTGGAGTTCGTTTTTGACAAACTCCCAGACCATATGCCACACTGTACGTACAATGTCTAAGAATAGATGTAGACACTGTAGGGGCATATTGCTCATGCAGTTATGCCCTCACCTGTGGTATAGTGCACCCTGCCTTAGGGCTGTAAGGCCTGCTAGAGGGGGTGACTTACCTATGCCACAGGCAGTATTTTGTGTGCATGGCACCCTGAGGGGAATGCCTTGTCGACTTTCCCTTTTTCTCCCCACCAACACCCACAATCTGCAATGGCAGTGTGCATGTGTTAGGTGAGGGGTCCCTTAGGGTGGCACAACACATGCAGCCCTTAGAGACCTTCCCTGGTCACAGGGCCCTTGGTACCCCTGGTACATTTTACAAGGGACTTATCTGTGTGGCAATTGTGGAAACAATGGTACATATTAGGTGAAAGAACACTGGTGCTGGGGCCTGGTTAGCAGGGTCCCAGCACACTTCTCAGTCAAGTCAGCATCAGGCAAAAAGTGGGGGGGTAACTGCAACAGGGAGCCATTTCCTTACACCCACCTTTTAATTTCTCTGCTGTGCTGTTGGCCTAATAAAATGAGGGTAAGAAGCAGAGGTGTTCATATCTCTGCCTGCATTTTAGCACCACTGCAAATGTAGAGGACGACTCATGTACAATCGGCTTGCTGCCTACCTTTCCTTTCATGAGGAGAGGAAGTGATCGTCAAAGACCGGAATTGGCACTTAGAGGCTTGGTCTCCTGTGGCATCACCTGTTCTAATGTGCACCCCTCTTTTGCTGCAGGCAGCTTCTTAAAGCCCCTGTTATACCCTTTGTGTGTCTCCCCATTGTCACCCCTGTCCCCCATTTCACCTGACCAAACTTCCCACTGTTCCCCCTCACCTCCCCTCTTTTATTGACTCCTAGCAGTCCAAGCATCCAGTGTCCCCACCACCCGTGCCTTCTGTAGCCATTTTGTTCTCATTTGGCACCTTAACTTGCTGCTGTTGTCCCATGATTTCCCCATTCCTGATGCCTCTTGGGCTCCCTCCTCTTTAGCAACCCAAGACCCACACACACTTTCTTTTCTTTTCTTTTTTTCTTTTTTTCTCCTGTGCATTCCTTACTTTCCAGCACCCTATCCCTGCACCACCTCCTCCCTTGTGTCGCTGCTGAGAAAAAGATTTCAAATTAAAATCTGCTCTATTTGTCAGGAGACTTTTTCCTATTCTGAGGCAGGGCACTGCTGGGGACGCTGCTTGGTCACGGACTATGATTTAGCAGCATCTCAGCACTGATAGGCCAGGTGCCAAGCAATATTTTTGTGCCTGGCACAGTTCCTGCCTACTGTACAATGACAGCAAATGTTTAGTTTTTAGGTCGCAGACTTTTTTTGGCCACACAATTTGCCTACTCTGGCCTTAAAATCCTGACCTTGTGGCTAAAAGTTCTAAGAGCAATAGATGTCTATTTACAGATTGGACCACAGGTCAGTTTAACTAGGATCTGCGGTTAAAAACAGGCTATGGGAGCTTCTTAAGGAGCCATCATCCGGATGATACTGAATTATTTGCTCCTAATAAACCGGTAATCAGGGCCACTGGAATTATGCGCAGAGAAGGACCAACTTCTGCAATATGGTTGACTAAATTATGCATCAAGACAAAGCAAAACAGGCACCACATTTTGTGATAGTTGTACTTTGTGTCGTGTTTTTTTTTTTTTTTTTTTTTTTTTTACACCTGCTAGCATTGCCAGGAAAGATTAGTATCAATTTAACATCCAAATACAGCTGTAAGCCCCTTCAAGATGACCAGTCAACCTTCTAGTCTGCAAGAACCTGAGTTGCCATTTTTTTGTAACTTTGATCCATTTTGAGCTTGAATCCAAATGTATTTTTATTAATCAGCAGATGATGGATTATGTGGCAAATCCATAATGATGTGAAAATCGCTGTGGCCACTGAAATACATAATTTGAGTGGCCCTGCTGGTAATGCTAGATTTTCCAGGCCAGATAATGCTGTACCTGAAGCTTTCTTTTGGGACTTCTGTTATTTTTTTTACCAGTGCGACTTCTGCCCGCTAGAAAATGCTCTCTGTAGATCCTTCTGTAACCTGGGTTCTTTGAAGATCAGCTCTATCAGGAGATTGTAGCACAGGAATTTTCAGATGAAATACTTCCTATCACTTTAATTTTGCATGGGTTAGCCTTACTTGCTACCCATCTGTTTGCAGGTTATTCGTGAAACACGCCTTGGTCGATGCATAGAGTACATATCACCTCAAGTGGCTATATTTGCAAGGATTCTTTTTATTTGCATGAAAATGCACTTTCAGTAAAGGGTATGGCCTTATTCTGCAGATTTCATTTTATTATATAGTCACCAGTTGTTCTGCAGAAAGATTGTTTGGTAATACATATTTTTTTTTCCACAACTGCAGAATTAATCGTTGCCACAGGCAAATGGCAGAAATTGCAGTGAATGCTATACTAACAGTTGCAGACATGGAACGTAAAGATGTTGATTTTGAGCTAATTAAGGTAGAAGGCAAAGTTGGTGGTAGACTTGAAGATACCCAGCTGATCAAAGGTGTGATTGTAGACAAAGATTTCAGCCATCCACAAATGCCAAAGGTAAGAAAACATTAACTTTGTTGTGCTATCGAAGAAATGCATTGTGTTCAAAAACCTAATTGTCGTCATGTTTTGCAGGAAGTGAAAGATGCTAAAATTGCTATTCTTACATGCCCATTTGAGCCACCTAAGCCTAAAACTAAACATAAGCTTGATGTGACATCGGTGGAAGATTACAAAGCTTTGCAGTCCTATGAGAAGGAGAAGTTTGCTGAAATGATTAAGCAGGTTAGTGCAGTGTCTCAAAAGCAATACATTATGACAGTTTATTGTATGTTATGATTCGGTGGTGCAGAAAGTGAGAAATGTTTATGTAGGGTATACTAGTGCAAAGTTCCTAGTTCAATACTTTATTTTATTTTTTTAAAGTGCCTTTCCTTAGGTGCATTTTTTCATTTTGAAGCTCTATTTAAATCTAAAGTTTTATTCACACACTTTTGCACAAAACAAGAAAATAAAAGCGAGTGCACTGTAATTGAGACTCTAGCTGATGTGCTATCCCAGTGCACATTTTAGGCAGGTAACCACCTGTTTTGCAGCGTGAATCTTTTCTGGATTCACATGCTGTTATTCAGGCATCTAGTTGTTAGGGTCAGACATTTTTTGTGTCTAGTAGTGTCCTTTTTTTGTTGCGCTTTGACCACTTCTTCTTTTATTTGGTCCTTGGACTATCCTCATTTGACTTCGCACTCCCTCCCCAGAAACCTTCTTGTTGGTCGACATCTTTAGATTCTTTTTTCCCCACTGTGGGGTCTGAAGGCATCGACCGTCTCCAAGCCTGAAGAGGATTAAAAGAAGAATAAAACTTTTTCGACGGAAATCAATAGAGGAAAATCTTAGACTATGGGGCAGCAGATTGTGGAGACGAAGTAGGTGTTTGTAACTTTTTTACATAAGGAGAAACAGACTGCTTGGACAAGGAGCCCCCTGTTTGTCTTGAAATAGAGAATACACCATTTCATTTCTGCCCGCAGTGCCATCGTAAGTTTGCACAGGGAGGCAGTCACCAGGTGTGCAACCTTGGCCCACAGATTGACCACAACACAAGTTCCTGAGTTCATGCAAGGCCTGTCCAGATTTCTAGACAAAAAATTTGAAAACTTGCAGTAGAGGCATGCACACTACGCCATATGGGGCCGGGGAGTATTCACTTTAGGAATTCAGGCTCTTGAGTGAGTAAGGGGCTAATGCCACAGGGGAAGAAGAATCTGATGTTGAGAAAACCAATGACGTAAAAAAAGAGCACAAGAGCCTGAAGGAAAAACACATATTGGTAACTTTGAAAAAGATGGTGGCGGTCGAGTTGAAAGCAGACTCAAGGAAGATAAAGTGAGCCTCAGCGCTGAAGATCTTGCAGACCGAAGGCAAGGCAAAACACGGAGAACCACTTGGGTCCCGGTCGAAGGGTACCACAGGAGGTAAAGGTGCAGAAAAATAAAGTAGAAAGGCAATTGAAGTTGAGAAAAGAAGACCCCAGCTACAACAGCAGAAGCTGAGGCCTCAACTTCGAAAAAGAGAATGCAACTAAGTTTCGACTTCAAGGAATGCACACTAGAGGTAGTGCAAGAAAAGAAGGTTGAAAGCCGAAATGGCAGCAATGCAAGCTTTAAAAATTCCATCAAAAACTTTGCTAGAAGAACCCAAAGGAGGCTTTTGGGAAACTAGAAACACCACTCACCTCCTTACTCGAGAGGAAGAGGAGCAAGAGTTCCATTCACAGGAAGAAGACACCAAAACACAAGGCTTCTACCAGGACGTCTAAGAATTTGAGGGAGTCCAAGATCAATGGCAGGACCTCGAGGCAGATTACCTCGAAGAAACCATTGACTCATACCCCTCAAGACATCACGCTCAGATCTTACAGTGTACAGCCAGCAGGTGAAAAAAGGGGCAGAAAATTATGGGGTACAAATGGAAGAAAAGGCAAAGACTTGCTTTCTATATGAAAAACTGGCACCAACACAAGTGTAGTATCTTTCAGTGCTGCCAAGAATCATAGAGCAAGGAAAAGAGGCCTTTAAAGAACTAGCCATTTGTAGAGCTGTTATTCCAAGAGTGGATACAAAATATAAGCACTCATTAAAAGACCCACCTTTTATACAAGGTAATGTAGTGGCTGATTCGATAATTGTGGCCACGGCCAGGAAAAGGGGGAACGTTCCTACTACCACTAGCTCCTGCCAGACTGGAAAGCAAGAGTATTGACGTGGTAGGCAGGAAATTTGAAAGAGGGGCTGCAGCTCTATGGAAGATTGCCAAGTGAAAACAAAAGAGAAGTGCAAGGAGAACATCAATACTGATTATGCTACACCGATTAGGATTCACAATATACATAGAGATCCTCACCCTAATCACAATAGCAAAAGCTGTTCTATTGAGCGAGAATAAATACAATTCAAGCAAAATTATTCCCATTGCGACAAGAGGGTACTAGCCCTAATAAAAGAAAATACACTATCAAAAGTGGTGATCTGGCAGTGAGGAAGGTGGGAAGCTGAAAGGAAATGATGGTGTCATGCATACCATTAATTCCACACACGAGGTTACACAAGCCCATCCAAGAATGGTTACAAAGTCCATGGTCACAAGTAACCGGGAGCTGGAAAGACCTAGTAGTTGTAATAAAGTACAGGTGGGGATGAAGTGGTGGAACAAGTCAAATGTAACAGGAAGACCATTCATGACTGCAGCTCCAACAGTGACCATTAACACTAATGCCTCACACAAGGGAAAGCTCGGAGTGAGAGATGTATGGAAACCCATAGAGGCAGTCAAATATATACATTTACTGGAGTAATTTTTTTTATTTATTTTTTAAAGTGTTCCTAGCTCTTAAAAGCCTTTCAACAGCATTTGTGGACAAACCAGTACAAATGGACAAAACAACAACAATGTTCTATATAAAAAATCAAGGGGGAACAACATTTTGGGCCAGATGTATCAAAGGGTTTTACCCATTCTGTGCCTATGGGGAAAATGTGTTCATACATATGGCCCTTTATCCCCTATCAAAGCTGACTCAATGGATATGGTGAGACAGATAACATTAATGGGAATATATCTGCCAGGAGTAGCCAACATGATATCAGACTAACTGAGCAGACCGGCATCCATTTCACATGAACAGCAGTTAAAATAAACATTGTTGGAATCAGTATTTGAAAAGTGGGGCACTCCAAAAACAGACTTTGCAACTCCACAGAACGCAAAATGCCAGTACTTTGCGTCTAGACATCCATACCCCCAGTCCATAGGGAATGCATTGTGGATAAGCTGGTCAAAGAAATTTGCTTACGCCTTTCCTCTGATAGCACTAATCTTGAGTGATAAACAGGTGCAAGCAATTACAAATGGCTCAAACTTGGTACCTTGAACTCTTGGAGATAGTGCAAAGAATGCTAAAACTACCAGTATCACAGGATCTACTTTACATGCAGAGGTGAAAGGTACTACACCCAGAGCCAAACACTTTGAGTAGAACAGCATGGCTCCTGAAGACATAGAATTTGGTCTTTATAGACTTCCAAAAAGACAATGGCAGTCCTCGAAGAATCAAGGAAAAACTACAAGGAAATGTTAAACCGCAAAATGGTAAAGATTCACATGTTGGTGGCCTTCAAGACAGGAAAGAGTAAATTACAGTGATTAAATATTGAACGCTGACTGGAAGAAGGATTAACTTAGGCTTCACTTAAAGCACATCTGTCAGCAACAGTTGTATACACACAAGAGGCTACATGGGAAGACGCCCGTTCACAGCTCCAGTGATTAAATGATTTTTAGAATAGCACCACCCAAAGGGTGGTCCACAACTGCTTAAAAAATTAAATAACAGATTAGGGTAGGTCGCTCCCCCTGCCGTTGCAGCTCCTCCAGGTTCCTGAGACCGCCCAGCCACCTCGTTATAAGTACCTCCCAGCCCCTCGCCCTGCCCTGCGCTACTCCCCCTCTCTCCTGCTTCTTTTCTCCTTCTCTGTTCTTCCTCCTCGCTCCTCTTCTGTAATCTTCTTCTGTACTCTTCTTTCGCTCCTGCTCCCCGTCTTCTTTTCATCTGTGTGCTTCTTAGCCTCTCCTCTGCACCGCGACCCGTGTGTGTGCCTCTTCTTCTCTGTCCCTCTTCTTGGCTCCTTCCTCTGCCGCTCGCCGCCCCTCTTCTCCTTCTTCATCTGTATTCTTCTGTCTTCTGCGCTCCTCTTCTTCACCTTCATCTGTACTCTTCTGTGCTCCTCTTCTTCACCTTCATCTGTATTTCTCTGTCTTCCGCGCTCCTCTTCTTCTTTATCTTTTTCTGTAGTCTTCTGTCTTCTGCTCTTCGTCTCCTGTACCTTCTTCTGTGTGGTCTTCTGTCTTCTCTTCTCTGTCTTCTGTCTTCTGTTCTTCTGCTTCTTCGTCCTCCGTCTTCTGCTCTCCCCGCGCCTGCCCTCCTGCTCCTGTCTCATCTCTCTCCCTCACTCGCCTCCCCCTCTGTATCACCCCTATCTACCCCGTTCGCTATCTGCCTCCCTCACTCCTCCTATCTACCAATCTACCTATCTCTCTATCTCACTATTTATCTCCCTCACTCACCTCCTCCTATCTACCTATTTCTCTCTTTCCCCCCACTCGCCACCCCCTCCGTTTCCACCCCTATCTTCCTATCCTCTCTCTACCTCTCACCCTCACCCACCTCTACAACCCCTCTCCCCTATCTTCCCAACCTTACTCCTATCTCTCTCCCTAAACTTCCTAAAACTCACCCCCACCACCCTTAAACCCCCCTCCCCCAGCTCTTCTCCCTCTACATGTCCCCCCCTTCCTTCCGCTTTCCCGCCGCCACCTCCTGCACGACCCCGCCCCCCCAGCTCCCATTCGCCCCCAGCTGACCCCTCCCCCCCGCCTCCCTCTTATGGCAGCCGCTGCGCGACAGTGGTAGCGACCCTTGACCCAAGGGTAGGTCGCTCCCCCTGCTGTTGCAGCTCCTCCAGGTTCCTGAGACCGCCCAGCCACCTCGCAGTAAGTACCTCCCAGCCCCTCGCCCTGCCCCGCGCTACTCGCCCTCTCTCCTGCTTCTTTTCTCCTTCTCTGTTCTTCCTCCTCGCTTCTTCTGTACTCTTCTTTCGTTCCTGCTCCCCGTCTTCTCTCTTCATCTGTGTGCTTCTCAGCCTCTCCTCTGCACCGCGACCCGCGTGTGTGCCTCTTCTTCTCTGTCCCTCTTCTTGGCTCCTTCCTCTGCCGCTCGCCGCCCCTCTTCTCCTTCTTCATCTGTATTCTTCTGTCTTCTGCGCTCCTCTTCTTCACCTTCATCTGTATTTCTGTCTTCTGCTCTTCGTCTCCTGTACCTTCTTCTGTGTGGTCTTCTGTCTTCTCTTCTTCGTCTTCTCTTCTTCGTCTTCTCCTCTTCTTCGTCTTCTCCTCTTCTTCGTCTTCTCTTCTTTGTCTTCTCTTCTTTGTCTTCTCTTCTTTGTCTTCTGTCTTCTCTTCTTTGTCTTCTCTTCTTTGTCTTCTGTCTTCTGCTTCTTTGTCTTCTGTCTTCTGCTTCTTTGTCTTCTGTCTTCTGCTTCTTTGTCTTCTGTCTTCTGCTTCTTTGTCTTCTGTCTTCTGCTTCTTTGTCTTCTGTCTTCTGCTTCTTCTGTCTTCTGCTTCTTCGTCCTCCGTCTTCTGCTCTCCCCGCACCTGCCCTCCTGCTCCTGTCTCATCTCTCTCCCTCACTCGCCTCCCCCACTGTATCACCCCTATCTACCCCGTTCGCTATCTGCCTCCCTCACTCCTCTTATCTTGTTCATCAAGGACTGTTCCCAGTGGGGAAGATAAAATTAAAAAGTGATAGAAGGGGTCGGGGTAGAGGTACCCAGACCCATTGAGAGTAGTGAAGGGGTCTGTGAGGGACTCCTCACAGGCATGAAATTGAACAGAATTTTTCTTTCTTGAGCTTGTGAGCATCTGCAGATTAACCTGGATCCTCACGGATTCAGGGGGATCCGTGGATCCAGACCTCAATTTAAAAAAAAAAAAAAAAAAGGCACATATTCACACACTGACCCACATACATACTCACACTGACACATATACACCTACTCACACACCCGCAGAACCAATGATTCACATGCCCACTCAGACACCTGTTCACATGTGCAGACATCCACTTAAAACACCCACACGCCCACTCAGTCACACACACCCACCAATACAGCCACTCACAGGCCCACAAAACCACACACCTATACACACAACCACTCCCACATCGTCAGTCGCACATGCCTTCACAACACACACACACACATTCACACCCAGGTTACAGGACTTTATAGATAGGAAAAAGCATCAAAAAACCATAAGAATTCACTGAAGGAAAAAAAAAAAGGTTACAAGGACTTTATAGTTAGGTTCTAAATTTACACTCAAAACCTTAGCAATTCAGCAGTTAGCGTTAGCTACTTCAAGTTAATATAACTAATGCACTGAGGTAGCGAACATCTAGCTGCGATGTGTTCTGAAAGGTTTTTCTGTATTTTTCATTTTTGCAGGATTAGTAAATGTTTGTCAGGACTCCAAATGCAAGCCCAGATCTGTTGGCTTTGCCAGTGCTTGTTACTTATGAATTGGTGAAAGAATGACATTTGATACCATGAACTATAACATTTACAAAGAACTGTGCTTCTGTGTGTTTACTTGTGGAGTGATATGTATTTTTCTACTTCCAGATAAAGGATACTGGTGCTAATCTTGCCATTTGTCAATGGGGCTTTGATGATGAGGCGAACCATTTACTACTTCAGAATGAGTTACCAGCTGTTCGTTGGGTTGGTGGACCTGAAATAGAGGTATAGCAATTTGTGGTTGATAATGCAGAGATCTTTATCTTCTTGAACCTCTTGAAGAACTTATAAATAATCTGTCCACTCTTGCAGCTTCTCCCCCCCCCCCCCCCCCCCCTGTGCATATGCATATGAAGCCCAGCTCTGTATGCTTTTTTTTTTTTTTTTTTTCATTCATTATACATTGCAGCTGTTTCAGGGACGGGGGTATACAGAGTCCCCTTTTAGTTTTCTTCAGCAGCTCCCATTTGTCTATTCATTAGTTATGGCTTTGGAAGGAAAATGTTTGATAGAGACTTCTAGCCGCAGATTTCTTACCTTAGAATTATCCCCAGGCATCCGACTGGATCCAGAAATATTTTGTGAGGAGTGTGTGAGCACACTGGAGCTGGCATCGTTATCCTCTGTGTGAAGTCCACACCAGAAGCGGCGTACACAGTGCCTATAGACAGCACTCCAACGTCAGTTCTTTGTTTTTTTTTGTTCTGCGCCAGTCAGCGCAGATCCATGAAGAGCTATCTCCAGTCTTTTTGACTGACCCTTTTTCTACTTTTTTAATTATTTTTTTTAATTTATTTTTTAGACCTTGTCTCCTGGTGAGTCTGCTAGGCCAGCTGAGTTTAAACAGTGTGGTGCCTGTCATTGACAGATGTCTGTGACAGACCCACATTTGGTGCGCCTTTGGTTCTTGAAGTGTGGCCGCTATCTAAAGGCTGGGTCGACTGCTGGGCCATGCATCCTGAGGCCTTGAAAAAGCAGTTCCTCAGTCTCCTCGAAGCCACCCCACTCGATATCTCAGTCGAGAGAAAGGTTCCAAGATAGTTTGTGGAGCCATTCCAGATGCTTGTCTTGGAAACTGGGTAAGCCCCACTGGCGCAAGAAAAGCAAGCAGTCAATAAGGCTTTTATTTCACCATGTCTGTGGAAGTCATCTGACGAGGGAGTGTTGGCGTTCGATGCTTAGCTCTGTAGCGGAGCCTGCTTGGGCCATGCTTTCCAGAGTTTCCAGGAGCCAGAGCAGCCTAGCCCATTTACAAGAACTCTGTGAGGCCAGGCACTTCATTTTGGGTGGCCTGTCCCGCTGGAATGCCTTTGGGGCCTGTATGCTACTGATCTTTTGCCAGAGGGTTTGCTCCCAGCGTCACTCGTGCCCCTTGGATGCATTGATTGGTCCTTAGTGGCACTGTTAAAGCCACCTCTACCTTCCATGGCACCTGCTGACTTGCGAATATCCCATAGCAACGCCATCCTCATCATCATCCGTGACTGGCACCAACGGGGGTAGACTCCATTTTGGAGCCAGTGCTTTTATTCCTTCAACCTCGATTGGGTAAGTAATAGGAGGGGTCTGTAGACCTTTATGGTTACCATTTAGAACATCCCAAGGACAACTGGTATGAGGATCTGAAGCATGCCAGTGGACTGGCAACTGGCCCAGACGCAGGCCTGGTCTCTCACTCTACTGGGCTATGAGGGCAAGTGCCTAATTTGCAATGGTGGTGCGAAGGGTGTTTGAGGACCTAGATCTTGCGCTACTCTGTGGCACTCAAGACCAACGTCTTGACAAAGGTGTTTAAGCTGGGAGTTGCCCCCACCAAACCATGGCTCCTATTCAATGATGCCCTTACTGACTGACTTTTTACTCCAGGCCTGGTCCAAGGCCTACATAAGGACTCCTATGCAATTGCCTGGTGTCATTGCCCCGCCCCTCGGCATCCCAGTTTCCTCACCCAGCACCCCACACTGGAAAGCTTGGTAGGCCAGGCCTCCATCTCTAATTAACCCTGGAGCATTTCCTACCACGCCACTGAATAGGGAGTCTAAAAGGTGGCATTGAAAGACCTTCACTAAGAACAGCAACATTGAATAATACTTGGAGGGAAACGTCATCCCTAAAGAGGATATATAACATTACACTGTGCAAATGTAACTAGGCTAGCCTATTTCCAGTCACAGCTGAAAACCAAAATCCATAGCTGTTGGAAGAATTTGTGTGGTACACATTTTTTTTTTTAAGTGGCAAAAATCCTCTTCAGGAAGCACTCTTGAGTCTTCCACCTAAAAATGTTTGTGAGGCATCTGTTGATGCTCTCATTTGTCAAAGGAGCTACTCATTGAAACCAGTACTTTGAAGAGATTTCAGAAGGGAGTTAAAATTTGATGCTGGTGTCAAGGGACTTTCCACCATCTTGGGAGGCAGCTGCTTGCCCTGCATGTGTTGTGGTATTGATGCAGTTGTCACCAGTTGATGATCTCATATCCCAGGAGGTTCTCTCTGGAGGGTCAACAAAATCTGGCCTGTTGATTTGCCGTCCTTTGGCCACATCTCCAAAGAAAACCAGTATGATGTTATAAATTTTACTTTCTGCCTTTTGCCCTATGTTTTTTTTTAATTTCAAGGTTTTTATTTGCTGGCACATTTTGAATTTGGTTACTGGGAGACAGCTAACCTGTCAGTGCATGCTTTGTGAGCTCTAGAACGTGACACAATATTTCCTTCCCCCGGTTGGCCTATTTGATCTTTAGGTGAGGTCATAGTAAAGATTACTAGAAACTTCATAAGTGGCACAAAGGCAGAATGCTACATTTGAGATAGTGTGACCGAACAAAGCACTGCAACAGTGTGAACCGAAGCACAATAGCAGGCGTCCTAAGCTTATGACAGCAAATCAAAAAAACAATCTTAACAAATGGAGTTGATGACCATGCGTATTACCAGCAAGAGGCAGAGTCACAGTACCTTGTGACTAGAAAGATTTCTTCGAAGAAAAACAACTTGCACACATCTTGACCCAGCACTAGATGGCAGGAGTATGCACAACATGTGAATCTATAGTACTGCATGCCACAAACAGATGTCTACGGAGTAAATAAGACTTGCTTACTCTGTTCCAGTTATGTTTTTACAGTCTCCCTCAATAGCGAACAGAACAATACCTTGTCTCAACATCGAAGTCCTCAAAAGAGCTGGTATATATATATATATATATTTTTTTTTTGGTGGTGTAGGAAGTTGGCTCTGTATGTGCTATTTCAAAGTAAGGAATAGCATGCACAGAGTCCAAGGGTTCCCCTTAGAGGTAAAATAGTGGTAAAAATAGATAATACTAATGCTCTATTTTGTGGTAGTGTGGTCGAGCAGTAGGCTTATCCAAGGAGTAGTGTTAAGCATTTGTTGTACATACACATAGACAATAAATGAGGTACACACACTCAGAGACAAATCCAGCCAATAGGTTTTGTTATAGAAAAATATCATTTCTTAGTTTATTTTAAGAACCACAGGTTCAAATTTAACATGTAATATATTGTTTGAAAGGTATTGCAGGTAAGTACATTAGGAACTTTGAATCATTTCAATTGCATGTATACTTTTCAAGTTATTCACAAATAGCTATTTAAAAAGTGGACACTTAGTGCAATTTTCACAGTTCCTGGGGGAGGTACGTTTTTGTTAGTTTTACCAGGTAAGTAAGACACTTACAGGGTTCAGTTCTTGGTCCAAGGTAGCCCACCGTTGGGGGTTCAGAGCAACCCCAAAGTCACCACACCAGCAGCTCAGGGCCGGTCAGGTGCAGAGTTCAAAGTGGTGCCCAAAACGCATAGGCTAGAATGGAGAGAAGGGGGTGCCCCGGTTCCGGTCTGCTTGCAGGTAAGTACCCGCGTCTTCGGAGGGCAGACCAGGGGGGTTTTGTAGGGCACCGGGGGGGGACACAAGCCCACACAGACTTTTCACCCTCAGCGGCGCGGGGGCGGCCGGGTGCAGTGTTAGAACAAGCGTCGGGTTCGCAATGTAAGTCAATGGGAGATCAAGGGATCTCTTCAGCGCTGCAGGCAGGCAAGGGGGACTTCCTCGGGGAAACCTCCACTTGAGCAAGGGAAAGGGACTCCCGGGGGTCACTTCTGCAGTGAAAGTCCGGTCCTTCAGGTCCTGGGGGCTGCGGGTGCAGGGTCTTTTCCAGGCGTCGGGACTTAGGTTTCAGAGAGTTGCGGTCAGGGGAAGCCTCGGGATTCCCTCTGCAGGCGGCGCTGTGGGGGCTCAGGGGGGACAGGATTTGGTACTCACAGTCGTAGAGTAGTCCGGGGGTCCTCCCTGAGGTGTTGGTTCTCCACCAGCCGAGTCGGGGTCGCCGGGTGCAGTGTTGCAAGTCTCACGCTTCTTGCGGGGAGATTGCAGGGTTCTTTAAAGCTGCTTCTTGAAACAAAGTTGGTCTTTTTGGAGCAGGTCCGCTGTCCTCGGGAGTTTCTTGTCTTTTTCGAAGCAGGGCAGTCCTCAGAGGATTCAGAGGTCGCTGGTCCCTTTGGAAGGCGTCGCTGGAGCAGAGTTCTTTGGAAGGCAGGAGACAGGCCGGTGAGTTTCTGGAGCCAAGGCAGTTGTTGTCTTCTGGTCTTCCTCTGCAGGGGTTTTCAGCTAGGCAGTCCTTGTTGTTGTTGCAGGAATCTAATTTTCTAGGGTTCAGGGTAGCCCTTAAATACTAAATTTAAGGGCGTGTTTAGGTCTGGGGGGTTAGTAGCCAATGGCTACTAGCCCTGAGGGTGGGTACACCCTCTTTGTGCCTCCTCCCAAGGGGAGGGGGTCACAATCCTAACCCTATTGGGGGAATCCTCCATCTGCAAGATGGAGGATTTCTAAAAGTTAGTCACCTCAGCTCAGGACACCTTAGGGGCTGTCCTGACTGGCCAGTGACTCCTCCTTGTTGCTTTCTTTGTTCCCTCCAGCCTTGCCGCCAAAAGTGGGGGCCGTGGCCGGAGGGGGCGGGCAACTCCACTAAGCTGGAGTGCCCTGCTGGGCTGTGACAAAGGGGTGAGCCTTTGAGGCTCACCGCCAGGTGTTACAGCTCCTGCCTGGGGGAGGTGTTAGCATCTCCACCCAGTGCAGGCTTTGTTACTGGCCTCAGAGTGACAAAGGCACTCTCCCCATGGGGCCAGCAACATGTCTCTAGTGTGGCAGGCTGCTGGAACCAGTCAGCCTACACAGATAGTTGGTTAAGTTTCAGGGGGCACCTCTAAGGTGCCCTCTGTGGTGTATTTACAATAAAATGTACACTGGCATCAGTGTGCATTTATTGTGCTGAGAAGTTTGATACCAAACTTCCCAGTTTTCAGTGTAGCCATTATGGTGCTGTGGAGTTCGTGTAAAACAGACTCCCAGACCATATACTCTTATGGCTACCTTGCACTTACAAGGTCTAAGGTTTTGCTTAGACACTGTAGGGGCACAGTGCTCATGCACTGGTACCCTCACCTATGGTATAGTGCACCCTGCCTTAGGGCTGTAAGGCCTGCTAGAGGGCTGTCTTACCTATACTGCATAGGCAGTGAGAGGCTGGCATGGCACCCTGAGGGGAGTGCCATGTCGACTTACTCATTTTGTTCTCACTAGCACACACAGGCTTGTAAGCAGTGTGTCTGTGCTGAGTGAGGGGTCTCTAGGGTGGCATAATACATGCTGCAGCCCTTAGAGACCTTCCCTGGCATCAGGGCCCTTGGTACCAAAGGTACCAGTTACAAGGGACTTATCTGGATGCCAGGGTGTGCCAATTGTGGAAACAATGGTACATTTTAGGTGAAAGAACACTGGTGCTGGGGCCTGGTTAGCAGGGTCCCAGCACACTTCTCAGTCAAGTCAGCATCAGTATCAGGCAAAAAGTGGGGGGGTAACTGCAACAGGGAGCCATTTCTTTACAGGTGGGGTGGGGGATACTCGTCTTTTTGGATCCCATTTTAGGGGAGTCCTCAGAGATGAAGTCACTGGTAGAGGAAACGCTCCTTGCTCGTGTGACTTACCAGTTTTTCCAGAGAGGCATTCCTCTCGCCTTTGCAGCTCTTCTTGACCATGAAGGTGAATTTTCTCTGTCATTCAGTGCGCGCCTGGAGAAGATCCAACCATATTTAAAGCTGTCAAGAAAGAGCAGATATGGCAGGCAAAGAATACACAGACCTTGAGGATCTGTTTTTACCAAGTTCATGCCAAGTAAAGCATGTAGCATAAGAATATGGCATTTTTGTGAAGTTAAATATTTTATGGCTCAAAATTTAAGAAAAGTGCTCCAATACCTAAAGTATGTTTAGTATATTTGCATTAAAGAATGTTTGGAAAGATTTCCAAGTAAAAAAGGCATAGCTCAGCGCCTAAGGATCCTGCCTTCAAGAACCCAAAAAGAGGCAACTGCCACTCAGGGTGTTAGGATACTGGAGTGCTGGGGGCCCATAAAGCAGCAGCATTGGGATGTAGCCATGTAAAGTGAAAAACTATTTGGCTATATTGGGCCACTATCTTTCCTTTATTTTCTGTAAAAGGTTTGTTAATGAGTGTTTGATTTTTTGTTTTTTTTGTTTGTCCCTATGTTGTATAGTGACAAACATAATTTTAATTGAGACTTTAATTTTTGAAGTAAATAAACATAATTGGCCTATTCAGAGTTCCAGGATCCCTCTTGTCAGTAGGACTATTTTGTGCTCATGATTTCAATGAAGATTCCCCTGAAGGAGAACTAGGATAACAGTTAAGCTTCAGTTCCTTCTATTTATGTAATACAAAGTTAGCTTTCCTAAGGCTAGATTTGTAGGCTTGATTGATTTGCAGCAGAGATGTTAAATCCGGATTCCTCTGTCCTCCCAGTAGACCAAGCACCTATAGGAAAGAAAAGGAGTGTACCATTAATTCCAGCTCTAGGTCCCAACATGTCCCTCTTTAGCTTGCCAGACGGCACATAAATGTATGCATAAGGGAGAGGCAGCTGGGCTCTCTATTCAATGCTTCCTTAATTCAACTATACAAGTACAATTACTTTCAGTCATTCAGCAGACTTCCCTGGGGTCGGCCAGGGCCTAGTTTGACATTAAGACTACCTTTAATTCCAAAAGAGGCTCAGTTTCTGGCAGCAGGTACAGACAGTGTAATCCTGTGCACAAGATGTACAAAAATGTGTTGAGATTAAGAAAGCACTATGGTTGCTATACTAATAGGTGAAGGCCCCATTCAAAGCAGATACCATAACTTGTGTTATAGATGGGGCTCCCAGTTTTACTGTATTTTTTTAACGTTTCCGAACATTTTTCCGAATACTTTTGAACATTTCCGTCTGTATTTATCCATATTTTGTTTTACCATCTTAATGGTATTAACCAATAAGTTTGGTCCTTTTTATAAAAGGACATGGATAGGCTATAAAACAGCCTATTAAGGCCTAGTGTGTAATGCTTACTGCTATGTGTATTTGAAGTTACCGTGAGGTTCCCATCTCGACAACGGGGATGATTCAAGCATGCAAATCTATGAAAGATACCAATACTGGAGAACTACTGTTACAGGTAAGTAACTAAGTTTCTTCTGTCTTTGTAAGAATCAGTAAAAATGGAAAGCTTAGAGCCTTTGTTATAGATGGTCCCGTCTGTCAGGTTTTCTTACTTTGAATATGCTGGTGTCAAAAGGAGAGCAACAAATGCATTTTGTTATTACTGCACACCAACCCATATGCACAAAACGCCATAAAACTCTTATTGGTTATTACTAAGTGAAACTTGACATTCATGGTAATTCACACAAGCTGGCTTGGAATGCTAACAAAACACCAGCATAGTAAGTAGTCTCAAATGAAAGGTTCCTTGGTTCAGTTGATGTCCATAGCGCATCAGAACAAAAAGCAGCATACATATGATTGTGCACTACAGTGCCATGACAAAGGTGTTTAACACAATTTAAATGTGACTTAATTTCAAAACATTGGTATTAACTTATGCCTTAAATGCCTCCACGCGTAACAGATATTTATTGTTTTTTGATTTTCAACTGCATGTGGGTTGTTGGAGTGCATTTGTTTCTGGTTGCAATACTTAATTGAAAAACAATGTTGCAGATGTTGCATTGAAATTGGTATCTGTACTTTTGTTTCCTGTTCTTGTGGATTACAATTTTCATGTATTTTTCTTTAGCTGATTGCAATTGCAACAGGAGGTCGCATTGTTCCACGATTCTCTGAACTCACATCTGAGAAGCTTGGTTTTGCTGGTGTTGTCAAAGAGATTTCATTTGGAACTACAAAGGATAAAATGCTTATTATTGAGCAGTGCAAGAATTCCAGAGCTGTAACCATCTTTATCAGAGGAGGCAATAAAATGGTGAGAAATTGGCTATTTTGAATAATTCCATAATGAACCTAGAACAGCGCCTGTAATCTGATTTTGAGTGCAGATTTTCACTCCTTAATTGCTGACAGTGGCGGCTGGTGTTCCAGGGCTAAGGGGCTGCGCCTCTAGCCTTTTCTGGCCTCTCTAGTGAAGCATGCATTTAATTACATGATGAAAGTAAAACATTTTCTGCACAACATTTTCGGAGTGAAAGTTGTGCACTTTGAAAAGCCCCACTGCGCCTGCGTCAGTATGTGGCTGAAAGCTGCACAGTAGGGCTGACAGGGCTTGCCCACGCAAAGCCCTTACGTTTTCTCAGAACGCAGTGATGTCCCTGGCTTATCTCCTCCTCCACCAGAAGCCCTGATTGTAAACAGCCTGGAGCGTTTTGTTTTCAGCCTGGGTTTCTGAAAACTTCCTGTCACTCCACTATTATTCTCCACCTTTTCTTATTTACTCAAATGGTGGGGTGTGATCAGAAGGGTCTACGTACCAGAGGTCACATTTGATTAAAAGAATGTGGCATTGCGCAAAGAAAATCCCCAGTCTGTGGCAGAGAAATGGAATAAAAACAATAAATAACTCCATCCAGGGCTCTCTGGGAGACAGGAGTGTGACCTGAAGACCTCAACTCATAAATATGCCAAAGACAACCCTGCACACAAGTAAGTTGGAGCTCTATCTTTTTTACAGACAATAAGAAAAGAATCTGTTCTCTCAGCTCTCCTCTCCTTTCACTGCCTCTGTATGTGATTTAGTCTCTCAAGGGCAGTAATGGTTCCAGTAATTTATCATGGCTAGTTATTGTTTGCATTCTTCTGCAGACTAATGACGTGATATGTCATATTAAACATGTAATCTGCAGCTCAAATAAACGTGTACCTTTTATCACTGAAACTGCTGGATACTGGATGGGTGAGGCAATGTGTGTTTGTTTGAATGTGTTTGCAGGGCTTGACAGAGTGGCTGAGAAAATGTGGGTGTCTGTGTATAAGAGTTGTGTGAATGGCAGTGGATGACCATGTGGATGAGTAAATGGGTAGGTGACCAAAGGCAGTGGGTGAGTAGGTGAATGGAAATACGTGGGTAGTGAGGCTCTCTCACAAGGTGCAATTCCATCTTGTATTTGTGCCCAACCACTGCTTTCAGTCACCAGCCACCACTGATTGCTGATGCGCAGGCTCACTCGTGCTGAGCCTGTTTTTGGTACACAAAGATATTTGTACCTTTTCCTTCATAGCCTCAGTCCCACAAAAGGAGTTTCCCTGCCTCAGAAATTCATATTTGGGTTATAAAGGTAATTGTGTTTTGTGATTTTCCCTGGAGAGGCCTAAGTAGCCCGTATGTGGCAACATTTTATTTTCTTTTACAAACAATTGGGCAACATTGTTGGGGGGGTGATAGCCATGGATTTGAATATTTTTTTTTAACAAACCTTATTATGTTTAGTAAACAGCAGAGTATTTATGACACATTGTAAACATTGTGATGAGAAGCAGTTAAAGCCCAGCATGGGTCATCACAGAAATGTACATCAACTGCGTCATTCAAATTCAAGTGATACAGCACATAAAATTTGGTGATACAACGCTATTGATTTATCAGTGTAGCAAGGAAAGTAACAATTCGAACCTAGTGGTTGTAAACAACCCCCACTCTAACTCCAGCTAATCGTCTGCCAGAAGCATGTCTTGGAAAGAAGTAGCCAGGTGAGTGTCCCGAAGGGGTGGGGTGTAGAGTACAGTAGACTGGCTCAACCTAGCTGAGCAAAGCAGTTGCCTTTACCTACAAATGTAGTTCTGTAAAGGGGTGGGTGGGGGTGTTTGTGGGGGTGGGGGGAGGGGGGTGTCACTCATTAACTAATAGCTGTTGTCCATGTGAGACTTGAATGCTTCGAGAAAGACATCCCGCACAGAAGCTATGGGTTGCTTGCCGAGCCCCTGATTCCTCTCAATGCTGTGCATAGCCCTCCATAGTGCCCCAGTGTATAGCCTCCTCATGCCAGCCAGCCGCAAGGGGTGCTCTGTAGGACTTCCAGCACCTTGTAATCGGTCACTTGGCAAGCAGGAGCACCTGGTCTACAAAACGTGACCTAGTTGTGAAGGTATTATGACGTGGACATAGACCCAATAGGTAGTGCTTGTTGGTGTTCCAGTGAGGTGGGGGGGGAGACCCATTCAAGGCCTCCATTCAAGTCCTCCAGAGCAGTGTGAACATCCACCCAGTGCGACCGCAAGGAGGAGCATTTCCAAAGCATATGTAGCTGCAGGGTCTGCTTGACATATGGGGCAGTGCGGAGACACCATAGGAAACACCTTACACAATTTCTGGGGTTGAGGTTCGCCCTGTGAACCAGTGATGAATGAATTTGAACCTGGAGTTGCGTGAGATCAAGCTAAAATAATATAGGAGGAAGCACCATTTCCTGTCATGTAGAACACAACCAAGATCTATCTACCACTGGGCACGGAGGGGCGCCAATGAGACATGCATGTGTGACCATTTTACTAGGTGTATGCCTGTGCCCATGTCGTACACTGCCTGAATGAATGAGTGTCTCTCAGGTTTTGATCCCACTTTGGGGTTGGGGGGGTTTGGCATACCCAGGGATATACCAGGATAGTTGCACAGTTTTGTAAAAGACAAAGTTTGAATTCAGCCAGAGTATATATAAGTTGCTTAATGTTTTTCCCAAGAAAGCTTGAAATGAAATAGCTAAAGTAATAGGTAAAGTCTGTAACTGATACCTACAAAAGAAATGTCTTTAATGTTGCCAGTCAACTAACTAATTTTGAGGGTTTGAACAGACATTGTGCTCTAATTTGAAAACATTTCCTCACAAAGTTGGAGAAAATGCCTTTGGGTTGTTTTTAGAATATATGATCTGGTATATAATTTTGTGCAAAGAGCATACATATGTTTCGGGTGTGGTACATTTAAAAAGTTCGCAAAAATCATTAAGAGTCAAGCATTTTTCTTTAACCGTCAATAACACAAAAAACATTAAAATATTTGTACTTACTGTAGTACCTAATTCAAAATACATGGTTTTCACAGTGCTTCATTGCACCTAAAAAAAATATATATATTTTTTTTCTAGATCATTGAAGAAGCCAAGCGAGCTCTTCATGATGCCCTTTGTGTAATCCGAAACCTGGTTCGTGACAATCGTGTTGTCTATGGTGGTGGTGCTGCTGAGATTTCCTGTGCTCTCGCTGTTAGTGAAGCAGCTGATAAGGTAGTGTTCAAAGAAAGTTAATATTTTATGTAAATGTCAGTGAAAGTAATGTAAATGGTTTGTAGCTATGCCCTTAAACTTAAGGCAAAAACCTATGTATGGGGACAGTGCAAGATCACCAAATGATCTTTGAGTACATCTAATGTTCTTTCCATCTTCCATGTGAAACTGATCTCTTTTCTCCTATTTGGCAATCCTCTTCTCTCGTAGGGGATTTCCATGTATAGTCATAAGCACTGAATAGTTCCGCGCGCCTGCGGGGACCCCGGAGCACTGTTGTGTAATATATTCTTAAGTGCAATCATCAGCTCCTTGACAAAAAAGGTCTGTGAAAAACACTTAAGAATAACAATGTGCAGCCTATGTGAACAGCTACACAGGCCAAATTGTTAGAAGAAAAAACAGTTGTAGTGTAAATTCACGTTTAAACATCAATTTATTCTATAAATACATAAATAAATACATTCTCATATTTTATTTACACCTCTCATGAAAATAAAACAATGTAGGGCAGTGTAGCCCATAGGCTGCCATTATACAGAATGACAATAGAGCTGTGCCTTTAAGAAAGTAAAGTCTTCCTGTTTCCCATCATGCACAGCAAAAGGCAGTTGCCTCAGTTCTTTTTTCCGGCTCCTTTCTGACAGGACCCTGAAGCATTGAGCTCTACCTCACAAAATCCTTTTGTGACAGAAATTCATTTAAAATCTTTTGAATTTCAATTTCACTCGACGTTTTTAACATTGAGTGATCATTTTCTATTTTTTTCTGTTAGATTCTGACAGAATTTTGAGGTTTTTCTACTTCAGAAATGCCTTCACTGTTTGACAAATGCCCTTCTTGTGGCAGAAAAAAGGCCAAAACAGATCCACATCGGGTCTGCATAATTTGCCTTCCATCCAGCCACAAACCGGAGTCGTGTGACATCTGCAAAACCTTCTCCAGAAGGACCCTTCGTGACGGGGAGAAGATCCGACTCCAGGCGAAAGAGGACAAGAGGAAAAGTGGTCATTCTACCACAGAGCGAGGAGAAGGTCAGTCTTCTACGAGGGCTCACACTGTTTCCTCTATAACTCCGACCAGACCGGCTCAAAAACGGCACAGGTCTCCGAGGGCGTCGACGTCGAGGCAAGGAACGGCGCCAACATGCTCGCCGTCGAGGAGTGGTTCGCCGGCGAGAAAGAGCCATCGCTCGCCGTCGACTACGATTTTGCCGTCGAGACGGCGTGGACTTTCCACGTCGAGGAGATCTGAATCCGGCTCGCCGTCGACACGGCGAGACCGATCAACGTCGAGGGGTGCTCGCCGTCGTAGGCGTTCACGACGTCGAAGGTCGTCGTCGAGAGATTCTCAACGGCGAGAAGAATCGACGGCGAAGGGCACTCGCCGTCACCGTACTTCGACGTCGAGGAGTGTGTCGACGTCGAGACAATCAAAAAGACCTAGAAGGGTTTATACAACCTCAGAATCCTCGGCTTCGCTCATCCTCCTTCCAGCGTCTCCACAACTCTCTCCTCGACAATCACCATTGCCACAGACGCCGGTAACACCTGCGGCGCCTCTTCCGGCTCCTCCTTCAGAGTCTGTTTTGAGGACTCCAACGCGGTCTGTAAGACGTTCGGGACATTCCTCTAGACGCTCTTCTTCCTCTCGGCACCGTCATGAATCACAGAGATCTCAGCATTCACATCACAGGCGTTCTTCTTCGTCTACACGGGACTACTCTCCAACACTATCGGACTCACCGTCCCGAGAGTGTCCCCCATAGATGATGTGAATACGTTCCAGGAGGTCTTAGTACGAGGGGCAACCAAGCTGAACATTCCGCTGGCGGTACCTGCCCCATCGACGTCGGTGATCTTCGAGACCTTGCATCACAGGACATCTTCCAGACCTTTGCTTCCACTGGTTCCAGGTCTCCTTGAACCAGCAATGGATATTTTCCTTGCACCGGCCGCAACAAAGTCTGCTCCTTCCAGACTTATTAAAAAATATCGTCCACCAGAACAAGATCCTCTTTTCTTGAGGTCGGACCCAGTACCTGATTCGGTGGTCATAGTAGCGGCAAAGAAACTGCATTCAACCTCACAGTCTTCTTCTTCGCCTCCAGATAAAGAGAGCAGAAAGATAGATGCTGCAGGACGAAAAGTATGTTCTACTGCAGCCGTCACGATGAAGGCAGCCAGCGCTACTGCGTTATTAGGGCGATACGACCGTGCCCTCTGGGACTCTTTAATGCAGTTTGCGGAACATCTTCCTAAGGATAAACGGGGAGGTTTCCTGGAGGTTATAAGTGCTGCAGCTGACTCTTCGGTGCTATCCGCACACAATTATGCACACGGGATAGCGCTCAGAAGGCATGCATGGTTGAGACTTACATCACTCAAACCTGAAGCGCAGCAGAGAATACAAAACTTGCCTTTCTCGGGCTCCACCTTGTTCGGTTCTCATGCCGATGACGAGGTGGCTAGAATGAAGGCTGAACTAGATACCCTGAAAGCGGTAGGCATGGAAAGACCGAAAGAACAAAGAAAGGTTTTCCGGCCATATCAACGACGACTTTTCACCCACCGGTATCAGTCGCCACACTGGATGTCTTCGCGCCCCCAGCAGCAGCAACAACAGCAGCATCAAAGGGGTTTCTCCACTCAGCGAAGGTCGACAAGGGGTCGTTCAACACCTCAAACTCAGGCAACTCGACAGGCTCCCACGTCTAAGCCCTGAATCTTTGCTTCCCCCTCCTCCGTTATCCACTCCGGTAGGGGGAAGTATCTCAAATCATCTGGACGAGTGGCTACGCATCACAACAGACGCCTGGGTATTGAATATTGTGAGACATGGTTCCGCTCTCAGATTCACCAGTTCTCCACCATCTGTTCCACCCAAAACAGCCAACCACCATCTCGAAGCTCTACAGTTAGAGGTCAATATCCTATTGCAAAAAAGAGCCATAGAACCCGTTCCCATCAGCCAACAAGGGAAGGGGATTTATTTGAGATATTTCCTTGTACCGAAAAAAGACAAACGAGTTTCGTCCCATCTTAGATCTGAGGACAGCAAACAAATGGATTCGCAAAGAAAAATTCAGGATGTTAGCCTTACACCAAATTTACCCACATCTACGTCAGGGCGACTGGCTCTGTGCGATAGATCTTTGCGACGCTTACTTTCATATCCCAGTAACCAAGAAACATCGAAAATTCCTAAGGTTCACCGTCGGAAAACGCCATTACCAATTTGCAGTTCTACCTTTCGGCCTAAAATCAGCGCCGAGAACTTTTTCCAAATGCATGGCGGTAGTAGCCGCTCACTTGAGGAAACAGCGAATATTCGTCTACCCCTATCTAGACGATTGGCTCATAAAGGCCTCCAGTTGTCTCGAGGCACAACAACATTTCAAATGGACTCTACAACTGCTGCAAAAACTTGGTCTTCAAGTCAATCTCCTGAAATCTACAGCAACACCTGTTCAGAGGTTGCATTACTTAGGGGCCATTGTAGATACCAGGCTAGGAAAGGTGTTTCCTTCGGAGGAACGACGGTTATCGATTCTCCAAAAGTGCAAACAACTGCAGGAAAGACCTCAAGCCACTGCAAGAATAATAGCTTCTCTACTGGGCTCGATGGCGTCTTGTATCCATCTGGTTCCCAATGCTCGCCTCCATATGAGACCATTGCAGGAAAATCTGGAGGATCAGTGGTGTCAACTGAGGGGCGATTGGGAGAACAAAGTCCTTCTTTCTCCTCACACCCTACAATCCCTCAAGTGGTGGTGTTTACCCAGCAATCTCTTGGTGGGGATTCCGTTCCAACAACGGCCTCCATCTCAAACCATCGTAACAGATGCGTCACTGCTCGGATGGGGGGCGCACATGGAACATCTTCGAGTCCAAGGCGAGTGGTCACAGAGAGGAGAGTCTCTATCACATCAACCTGCTGGAACTTCGCGCAGTCCACCTTGCGCTCAAAGCCTTCCTTCCCTCTCTGAGAATGGAAACTCTCCTTCTCCAGACAGACAACGTGGCCACTATGTACTACGTGAACAAACAAGGAGGCACCAGGTCCAGAATTTTATCCAGAGAGGCTCAGACAATCTGGCATTGGCTTCTAGCCAGGAACCTGTCGCTAGTGGCAACTCACCTGCCCGGCATCCAGAATGTTCAAGCGGATGCCCTCAGTCGGGTAATGGACGAGAACCACGAATGGGTGCTACACGACGACGTTGTTCGTTCCATTTTCGCACTCTGGGGTACCCCCTCTACAGACCTATTCGCAACCCCAGAAAACAAAAAATGACAAAACTTCGCCTCCAGATATTACCATCCAGGGACATTGGGGAATGCCCTATGGATAAGCTGGTCAGGAGCATTTCTTTACGCCTTTCCACCGCTTCCCCTGATTCCGGCGGTCCTCCAGAAGCTGTCCAATGCTCAGACCAAAATGATCCTAATTGCTCCGGAGTGGCCACGCCAGTGGTGGTTCCCAGACCTTCTTCACCGGTCACTCAAACCACACATCAGGCTACCATATCGTCCGGACCTTCTCACGAAGTTCAGAGGGCAGATATCTCATCCCAACCCCTCATCGTTGAGTTTGGCAGCATGGCTCCTGAGAGAGTGCAATATGGACACTTGAACCTACCTCAGGACTGTATGGAAATTCTGAAGGAAGCAAAGCGCCCTTCCACACGATCAGCCTATGCAAGCAAGTGGAAGAGATTCTGCATTTGGTGTTTACACAACAACATTGACCCGGTTTCCTGTGGAGAACAATCTATCCTGCCATACTTGTTAAGTTTGGCAAAATCGGGCTTACAACTGTCGTCAATAAAAGTTCACTTGGCGGCGGTAACGGCATACAGAAAGAGTCCTTCACAAACTTCCTTTTTTCGGATTCCGATTATTAAGGATTTCCTAGAAGGTTTAAAGAAGGTTTTTCCTCCCATTAGAAAGCCTTCTCCTCCATGGGAACTGAACGTTGTCTTATCACGTCTGATGCTGCCGCCATTCGAGCCGATACATAAGGCATCGCTGCAGCATCTCACATGGAAAGCGGCTTTTCTGGTGGCAATCACTTCAGCGCGTAGGGTCAGCGAAATCCAGGCCCTTTGTGCTCAGGAACCCTACACGGTTTTTCATTCTGCGAAAGTGGTAATGAGAACTCATCCAAAATTTTTACCTAAGGTAGTCTCCGACTTTCTTTCAGAATCCAGCTACTCCTGCTGAGAGAACTCTGCACTCTCTGGATGTAAAGAGAGTCTTGAAATTTTACTTGGACAAGACAAAAAGCTTACGAAAATCACAACAGCTTTTTATTAACTATGGCCCAATCAGAACAGGTTTGGGCACATCTAAACAATCTTTATCCAGGTGGATTGTTTCATGTATAATGTTATGTTATCAGTTGGCAAACAAATCCCTTGGTGGTAGGCCAAAAGCCCACTCTACCAGAGGGAAAGCAGCTACTGTAGCCTTGATGAGAAATGTCCCTTTGGCAGAAATATGCAAGGCTGCCACTTGGAGGTCGGTCCATACCTTTACTAAGCATTACTGCCTTGATACAGACGCTAGGGCAGATGCGCAGGTTGGACAGGCCTTGCTCAAGAATTTGTTTGCATGATTCATGTTTTCTCAGTATTCTTATGTCTACTCCACCGCGGTTATGGGGATGAGCTTGCTACTCTATTCAGTGCTTATGACTATACATGGAAATCCCCTACGAGAGAAGGAATGGTTTCTTACCTGTAACTCCAGTTCTCTCGTAGGGGTATTTCCATGATAGTCATAAGCAACCCTCCCTCCTCCCCGGTGGAGTTGACATAGAACATGAATATTATTGAGGTTGGTACTCCAACAAATGTTTGTTTCTTCATGTCAGGTTACTAGCCTCCAAAAAAGAACTGAGGCAACTGCCTTTTGCTGTGCATGATGGGAAACAGGAAGACTTTACTTTCTTAAAGGCACAGCTCTATTTTCATTCTGTATAATGGCAGCCTATGGGCTACACTGCCCTACATTGTTTTATTCTCATGAGAGGTGTAAATAAAATATGAGAATTTATTTATGTATTTATAGAATAAATTGAGGTTTAAACGTGAATTTACACTACAACTGTTTTTTCTTCTAACAATTTGGCCTGTGTAGCTGTTCACATAGGCTGCACATTGTTATTCTTAAGTGTTTTTCACAGACCTTTTTTGTCAAGGAGCTGATGATTGCACTTAAGAATATATTACACAACAGTGCTCCGGGGTCCCCGCAGGCGCGCGGAACTATTCAGTGCTTATGACTATCATGGAAATACCCCTACGAGAGAACTGGAGTTACAGGTAAGAAACCATTCCTTTTCTCCTATTTGGCAATCCTCTTTTCTCCTCCCTTAAGACAGTTTTGTACCTGAAAGTTTGCCTTTGCGCCCTAGCCCTAATCACAAAGGAGGAGTGGTTCTTTATGCTGGGTACACCCCAGGGATGTGCCCAGGGATACTCACAGGAAAAGAAGGCTTGCTCCATCTTGGATTTGGATACAGGAGGGTATCCTCTGATTGTTTGTTTGGTGTTCAAACCCCTCGGAAGTGATGCAACAGGGAAGGATTGTCTCTTGGGAATCATTTGTTAGTGAGTTCTCCATTCCCACCACAAAGAAGTTGGCATAAAAGTGGCACCCCAGATCCAAAGTCATCAGATTACTACTAGACTAAAAAGACCGGAGGGCTGTCCTGCTGTTCCCTGGACCCAGCAAAGAGAGTCTGCTCCAAAGATTGGGCTGCACCCAAGAGGACACTCAAAGACTGCATCTCCTGTGCTCTATTCATGGAATAGAGTGCCACTTGCGCCAGGATGGAAGAATTCACTACAAGGGCTAGTTGGTTAGCTGTCTGTTAAGCTTCAGAACCACCAAAAACTGAGGAAACCGGCACCCTTAAAGAACCAAGCTGCCCAGAAATACCGGACTTCCTCTGAGCACTGAAGTGCCCACTGGAAGACTGAGTCCTGAACTTCCAGAGGTGTCCCCATGTGTGCGGGACCAGTAGCCAAAGTTGAAGTTGCTCCTGGTCCCCAAAACGATTTGCTTACCTGTAAGCGACTACTGAGACTGCAGTAACCGGGAGTCTAGTTGACCCGTGGTGACTGGATCTGCTCTGGACTTCACTGCTGCAACGTGGGACTTTGAGTCCTAAGGCCAGAGAAGATGCTTGTTGATGCCAAGGTGGCTCCAGGAACACTACACATCTTCAGCATCCTGCATTCCCAGCCTCGGGAATACTTCATTGTTGGACCATAGTAAAAGATAACGAGTTAGAGCCGTAGTGTTGTAAATTCCTAACTGGACTTTTCTTGCCTCCTAAATTGAAAATGAAAAGTATAACTGACATAAGCAAGCCGATTCAAAGCACCACAGCCAGCATGAGCGCGGAGGAGAGACGAAAGGAAAAAGTTTGCTTGCAGTCAAATGTATTGGCAAACGTGCAATTCTCCATGTAACAGGGTCAATGGCCAAGGCGGTAACAAAACTGCCCCAAGGAGGGGCAAACGTAAAGTATTGACCAATGATGACAAAGGATTTTTGAAAGGCAAGCCCTTGAACAAGTGATAGTGATGGGCATGGTTAAAAGCCCACAGATAAATTACAACACCTCAGAGCGCTTGCACACTCAACCTAAAAATGCCACGAGGACCCTGACACTGCTGGACCCACTCAATAACTTGTCTGCCTGACCCAAGTGGTCCCTGTCACTGGCTTCCAACCTGTTGTGACCCATTTAAGAGAAGTAGCCTTTTTAGCCATTTGACTATAAACTGCTCAACGATTTACAACAATTGATTGCATTTCTTCAAAGCGATCTACAGTGATTTACTTAACTTTGAAAATTAATATACACGGTTTCCCTCAATAGATTTCATTTTGGTGTCTTAAGATAAAAATACAACTTACATGAATTGGTGTAGCGGTTTTATTGTGCTGTTTCCTATTGATTGTTTGGTACTTCTAAATGCTGTTTTAATACTTCATAATGCTCTATAGTTGCTCCTTTGACTAAGCCTGACTGCTCAGTGCCACATCTACCCAAGACTGAGCTAAGGGGTTTGTTGGAGGGGGAGAGGGGGGACCTAGCTGGACTTGATAAATATTGCAATATTACATGGTGAGGTTTCGCAATCACACCACATAATAATCCACTTTACTACAGCCCCAAGAAGGGTACACAAATGTAGGAATAAGACTGAATTGGTGCACGTTCTTGATGGTAAGGAAAATGGGAAACGGTTGGGGCAACTGATACATTGAGATAGATGCCTGCTATACTGAAGCAAAACAATGGTGAAATAAAAAGTGAAACCTTGAAATACTATTACTAGAGACCTGCCCCAGTACAAAAGGCTTACTTGGATGCGGCCCATAAGGAGGCTTAGGAAGGACTTGCTACATTGGGATAACATCTTCATTTCTGTACTAGGTGGTGCTGCTATTTCTGATGTGGTGGTGCTGCCTAAGTTCTATGTGGTGCAAAGCAGTTCCATGTAGACACCAAAACACTTACAATAATAGAAATTGAGTTGCAGGAACTGCTGTGCTCAAGGTAAATTGAAAGAGAACCTTTATTCATCCTAGTATAAATGTGGTGTGTGGTTTCTCTACTTAATATTCAATATTTGTTCTGAGATGCCCATCTAGAAATAATTGTTTCTTTTATGGGCTTTTCATAGATAATCATAAGCACTGAATAGTCCCACATACGTGCAGGGATCCAAGAGTATTTGTTAAATAATATATCATAAGTATAGACATTCAACTTACTTCAGGAAGGGCAGGGCTAACATATTTTTAAAAACCTTTTGCAGCCTACAAAGTAGTATTTTAAGAAAGGTCTCATCTGTTTTAAAAATAAGGAAAAACTTCCAGGAACTGTTTGTTCATAAAATCTGCCACAAACCTCTTTTGTTAAAGAAATGGTATAGGCAGCAAAACATTTTAACGATTTTGTTGCTGATCTTGGCCTTACTGAATTAATGCGAATGTCTACACTTAAGACAATTTTTAAAAAGTGCTCCTAGTTCCCAGCATGTGGGCAGGACTGTTGAGTGCTAATGATTTAAATGGAGATTACCCTTAGAGAAAACTAGAATTACAGTTTAACTATTCCTTCTTTACCCTGACGAGGAGCCCTGCAGTATGTGTAGTAAGACCCTACTTTTGAGTACAAGCCAAGAGTGTGCTAAAGGAAACCTATGTTCGATGGCATCTGTCGCTGTAGATACGCATGTTCTGCAATAGCTCGCCATCTGGTGTTGGGCCGGAGTGTTACAAGTTGTTTTTCTTCGAAGAAGTCTTTCGAGTCACGGGACCGAGTGACTCCTCCTTTTGTCTCCATTGCGCATGGGCGTCGACTCCATCCTCGATTGTTTTTTTTCCGCCATCGGGTTCGGACGTGTTCCTGTCGCTCCGAGTTTCGGAACGGAAAATTAGCTAATTTCGGAAGATTTTCGTCGGTATTGTTGCGTTCGGGATCGGCGTACTTAGATTCCACACCGCATCGAAGATCGAAGAGCTCCGGTGCCCTTCGGGGTAGTTTTTCGATCCTCCGTCGGGGCCTGGTCGGCCCGACCGCGTGCTGAAGAACGCCGATGGAACGGACCCCGTTTCGTTTCTGCCCCAAATGCCACAATAAATACCCCTACACAGACCAACACTTGGTCTGCAACCTGTGCCTGTCACCTGAGCACAGCGAAGACACCTGCGAGGCCTGTCGTGCGTTCCGGTCCCGAAAAACACTCCGAGACCGTCGAGCCAGAAGACTTCAAATGGCGTCCGCACCGACAGCCCAACGGGAGTTCGAGGAACAGGAAGAAGAAGGTACCTTCTCGATCCAAGACTCAGACTCCGAAGGATTCGACGACACACAAACCGTGAGTAAGACGTCGAAAACCACACAAAGAAACATTTACAAGGCCCAGGGGACGCCACTGCCACCAGGCCATGGCTCCACCCATATATTCGGTGACCGACCGTCGGCACCGAAAAAGGCCAAAACAGTGCCGAGATCGTCCGACTCCGGTCGAGACACCGGCACGCAGCCTTCTCGGGACCGAGAAAGTGCTGGAGACAAGCCTCGACACAGAGATGCCGGTGTGGACACGGCTCGACGCCGAGACAGCGGCACCGAAACAGATCGACGCCGAGAGGTTTCGGCCCCGAAAAGGAAAAAAGTCACCTCGGAGCCGAAAAAACACGCAGACAAAGTTTCAACGCCGAAACAAACTGCAAGCGACCCAGCTTCAGGCTCTTATACAGAAGAGCACTCGCTAACCTCCCAAATGCAAAAGCATAGGTTTGAGGAAGAGCTACAAGCAACTGATGTGGACCATACGCAAAAGCGTATCTTCATTCAGCATGGGACAGGAAAAATAAGCACCCTTCCCCCCATTAGGAGAAAGAGAAGGTTGGAGTTCCAGACGGAACAAGCACCACAACCAAAAGTGGTTAAAAGAATTACACCACCACCCTCTCCTCCGCCCGTGATTACCGTTTCACCAGCACAAACTCCATCTCACTCCCCAGCTCACACCACCATGAGCCAGGGTGACCAAGATCAGGACGCATGGGACCTATACGATGCCCCAGTGTCAGATAACAGCCCGGAGGCCTACCCTACAAAGCCATCTCCACCAGAAGACAGCACCGCGTACTCTCAGGTGGTGGCCAGAGCAGCACAATTTCATAACGTAAGCCTCCACTCAGAACAGGTCGAGGATGATTTCTTGTTCAACACACTCTCCTCCACCCACAGCTCCTACCAAAGCCTGCCTATGCTCCCTGGTATGCTCCGGCACGCAAAAGACCTATTTAAGGAGACGGTCAAAAGTAGGGCAATCACGCCAAGGGTGGAAAAGAAGTATAAGCCGCCTCCTACGGACCCGGTTTTCATCACTACACAGCTGCCACCAGACTCTGTTGTTGTAGGAGCAGCTAGGAAAAGGGCCAACTCTCACACATCTGGAGATGCACCACCCCCAGATAAAGAAAGCCGCAAGTTCGATGCAGCTGGTAAAAGAGTCGCAGCACAAGCTGCAAACCAGTGGCGCATCGCGAACTCCCAGGCACTACTTGCGCGCTATGACAGAGCCCACTGGGACGAGATGCAACATCTCATTGAACATCTGCCCAAGGACTTCCAAAATAGGGCGAAACAAGTGGTTGAGGAGGGACAGACCATCTCCAACAACCAGATACGTTCCTCCATGGACGCTGCAGATACAGCTGCACGGACAATTAATACATCTGTAACTATCAGACGGCATGCATGGCTCCGAACGTCTGGATTTAAACCAGAGATTCAACAAGCAGTTCTCAATATGCCTTTTAATGAAAAAGAACTGTTCGGTCCAGAAGTGGACACAGCGATTGAGAAACTCAAAAAAGATACGGACACTGCCAAAGCCATGGGCGCACTCTACTCCCCGCAGAGCAGAGGGAATTACAGCACATTCCGTAAAACGCCCTTTCGAGGGGGGTTTCGGGGTCAAAGCACACAAGCCAGCACCTCACAAGCAACACCGTCCAGTTACCAGGGACAGTATAGAGGAGGTTTTCGGGGACAATATAGAGGAGGGCAATTCCCTAGAAATAGAGGGAGATTTCAAAGCCCCAAAACCCCTACTACTAAACAATGACTCACATGTCACTCACCCCCTCCACACAACACCAGTGGGGGGAAGAATAGGTCATTATTACAAAGCATGGGAGGAAATCACTACAGACACTTGGGTTCTAGCAATTATCCAACATGGTTATTGCATAGAATTTCTACAATTCCCTCCAAACATACCACCAAAAGCACAAAATTGAACAACACACCATTCCAATCTCCTGGAGATAGAAGTGCAGGCACTATTGCAAAAGAATGCAATCGAATTAGTGCCAAACACACAGATAAACACAGGAGTTTACTCACTGTACTTTCTGATACCAAAGAAGGACAAAACGCTGAGACCAATCCTAGACCTCAGAGTAGTGAACACATTCATCAAATCAGACCACTTCCACATGGTCACACTACAAGAAGTATTGCCATTGCTAAAACTACACGACTACATGGCAACTTTAGACCTCAAGGATGCTTATTTCCATATACCAATACACCCATCTCACAGGAAATACCTAAGGTTTGTATTCAAAGGAATACATTACCAATTCAAGGTACTGCCTTTCGGATTAACAACCGCACCAAGAGTCTTTACCAAATGTCTAGCGGTAGTCGCTGCACACATAAGAAGGCAGCAAATACATGTGTTCCCATATTTGGACGACTGGCTAATCAAGGCCCATTCGTTCATACAGTGCTCAAATCACACAAATCAGATCATACAAACCCTCTTCAAACTCGGGTTCACCGTCAATTTCACAAAATCCAAAATTCTGCCACGCAAGGTACAACAATACCTGGGAGCCATAATAGACACATCAAAGGGAGTAGCCACTCCAAGTCCACAAAGAATTCAAAATTTCAACACCATCATACAACGCATGTATCCAACACAAAAGATACAGGCAAAGATGGTATTACAACTCCTAGGCATGATGTCATCATGCATAGCCATTGTCCCAAACGCAAGACTGCACATGAGGCCCTTACAACAATGCCTAGCATCACAGTGGTCTCAAGCACAGGGTCACCTTCTAGATCTGGTGTTAATAGACCGCCAAACTTACCTCTCGCTTCTGTGGTGGAACAACATAAATTTAAACAAGGGGCGGCCTTTCCAAGACCCAGTGCCACAATACGTAATAACAACAGATGCTTCCATGACAGGGTGGGGAGCACACCTCGATCAACACAGCATACAAGGACAATGGAACGTACATCAAACAAAACTGCATATCAATCACCTAGAACTTCTAGCAGTTTTTCAAGCACTAAAAGCTTTCCAACCAATAATCGTTCACAAATACATTCTCGTCAAAACAGACAACATGACAACAATGTATTATCTAAACAAGCAGGGAGGGACGCACTCCACGCAGTTAAGCCTGCTAGCACAAAAAATTTGGCATTGGGCAATTCACAACCAAATTCGCCTAATTGCACAGTTTATACCAGGGATACAAAATCAACTCGCAGACAATCTCTCTCGAGATCACCAACAGGTCCACGAATGGGAAATTCACCCCCAAATTCTGAACACTTATTTCAAACTCTGGGGAACACCTCAGATAGACTTGTTTGCGACAAGGGAGAACGCAAAATGCCAAAACTTCGCATCCAGGTACCCACACAAACAATCCCAAGGCAATGCCCTATGGATGAACTGGTCAGGGATATTTGCTTACGCTTTTCCTCCTCTCCCTCTCCTTCCTTACCTGGTAAACAAACTCAGTCAAAGCAAACTCAAACTCATATTGATAGCACCAACTTGGGCAAGGCAACCCTGGTACACAACGCTGCTAGACCTATCAGTGGTACCCTGCATCAAATTGCCCAACAGGCCAGATCTGTTGACACAGCACAACCAAAAGATCAGACACCCAGATCCAGCATCGCTGAATCTAGCAATCTGGCTCCTGAAATCCTAGAATTCGGGCACTTACAACTTACCCAAGAATGTATGGAAGTCATAAAACAAGCAAGAAGGCCATCCACCAGGCACTGCTATGCAAGTAAATGGAAGAGGTTTGTTTGCTACTGCCATATTAATCAAATACAACCATTACACACAACTCCAGAACATGTAGTGGGTTACTTGCTTCACTTACAAAAATCTAACCTAGCTTTCTCTTCCATTAAGATTCACCTTGCAGCAATATCTGCATACCTGCAAACTACCTATTCAACTTCCCTATATAAAATACCAGTCATTAAAGCATTCATGGAGGGCCTTAGGAGAATTATACCACCAAGAACACCACCTGTTCCTTCATGGAACCTAAATGTTGTCCTAACTAGACTTATGGGTCCACCTTTTGAACCCATGCACTCCTGCGACATACAGTTCCTAACCTGGAAGGTGGCATTTCTCATCGCCATTACTTCCCTGAGAAGAGTAAGCGAGATTCAGGCGTTTACTATACAAGAACCTTTTATACAACTACACAAAAATAAAGTCGTCCTGAGGACCAATCCTAAATTTTTGCCAAAGGTTATTTCACCGTTCCATCTAAATCAAACAGTGGAACTTCCAGTGTTCTTTCCACAGCCAGATACCGTAGCTGAAAGGGCACTACATACATTAGATGTCAAAAGAGCATTAATGTATTACATTGACAGAACAAAAAACATCAGAAAGACTAAACAACTCTTTATTGCATTTCAAAAACCTCACGCAGGAAACCCAATTTCAAAACAAGGTATAGCCAGATGGATAGTTAAATGCATCCAAATCTGCTACCTTAAAGCTAAACGACAGCTGCCCATTACACCAAGGGCACACTCAACCAGAAAGAAAGGTGCTACCATGGCCTTTCTAGGAAACATCCCAATGCAAGAAATATGTAAGGCAGCCACATGGTCTACGCCTCACACATTCACCAAGCACTACTGTGTAGACGTGTTATCCGCACAACAAGCCACAGTAGGTCAAGCCGTATTAAGGACATTATTTCAGACTACTTCCACTCCTACAGGCTGATCCACCGCTTTTGGGGAAATAACTGCTTACTAGTCTATGCAGAACATGCGTATCTACAGCGACAGATGCCATCGAACTGAAAATGTCACTTACCCAGTGTACATCTGTTCGTGGCATCAGTCGCAGTAGATTCGCATGTGCCCACCCGCCTCCCCGGGAGCCTGTAGCAGTTTGGAAGTTACCTTCAATTATTTCTATATGTATCATCTCAACCTTAAATAAGTGCATACTTAGTCACTCCATTGCATGGGCACTATTACTACAATTCAACTCCTACCTCACCCTCTGCGGGGAAAAACAATCGAGGATGGAGTCGACGCCCATGCGCAATGGAGACAAAAGGAGGAGTCACTCGGTCCCGTGACTCGAAAGACTTCTTCGAAGAAAAACAACTTGTAACACTCCGGCCCAACACCAGATGGCGAGCTATTGCAGAACATGCGAATCTACTGCGACTGATGCCACGAACAGATGTACACTGGGTAAGTGACATTTTCATTATCTTTTATGTACATAGTAAATTTGCTTACTAGAGATTTTGGTAATCAACAAGCTCCCACCACACCAGGCTACTGAAATTTTCCTTTCATTGTTTCTTTTCAGCTGCTTATTCCTTGTTAGCATTTTGAAGAACTAGTTTGTATGATGTTGATAATTTATGCACTTTACAGATGTGACTAGTAGAAATAATTATTTTGGTGCGTTATCGACTTATCACAAGTACTGTAAGAGTCTTTTGAGTGTACATTAAAAAAAAAAAAATTCCCAACGGTATGTTGCGCAGATACGAGCATTAGCATATGCTAAAAGCTCCAAAACTTCTGGATGGTTTTTCTAGAGGTTTTGATTGTTTAAACAGATGTTTAGTGTGCGTTGGATGGTTATACTCTTATTTTTTTAAATTTTTAGTGTCCCTCTCTAGAGCAGTATGCAATGCGGGCTTTTGCTGATGCTTTGGAAGTCATTCCCATGTCACTTGCTGAGAACAGTGGTATGAGCCCCATCCAGACCATGACTGAAGTGCGAGCTAAGCAAGTGCTAGAAAATAACCCAGCACTTGGAATTGACTGCTTACAGAAGGATACCAATGGTAAGACATCCTTTAAATTGTGTTATTAACCACTTATACCTACAAACAATTAAATCATTGTGGCATGTAATTATTTATTTTTTTATTGTAAAAACCTGATGAGAAAAAAAGTGCATGCAACAAAATTCAGTTCTGAACTTGCCTAGTTGTATTTTGGAACTGCTGCACAGAAGCTTGGAATTCTAAATCGCTAAGAGGACTGCAGTTAGTGATGTTTGGGATCTTTAACAAAAAAGTGAAATAGTAACAAATCTAACAGCTGTAACAATTGCTATTAACCATTTGACTCATAAGGAGTTTTAAGGAATCGCTGCAGTTTAGAGTCTGTGCCAATGTTTATCAGGGCTCAGAAAATCATAAAATTGTTACTAGACCTGCAGGTAGAGTAACTTAAATCTACTCAATTTAACTGTAATGTACTTGACCCATAAACTGATCTCAAACTGTGTGATCCTCGGCAAAGAGTTTTAGAGTCGCCTTTTTCTTAATTATCACACATGATTGCACCTTCAAATATGTGAGGTCAGCATTACTGCAGTACAAAAGAAATTTTGTTTAAGTAAGCTAAAGTTTGCTGCATGCATCACAAGAATCTAGCCGACATACCCATGAGGTCTAGCCAACGTAACATAGGACTTCTTTTAATTCATTTACAACATTGCCATCAGGGCAGGAGTGTTTCTTGGTTTGGTTAAACATTCAATTTTAATAAACACATTACCAAACCATGATGTGGTAACATATTGTCATCTGCACACAGTAACTTTCAATGAAATGGCCAAAAACATCTCCACTAACTTGCAGCTTTAGTGGTAAAACTATATAGTCTGTGAAAATTGGGTTTCATAAAACATACCCTTTGCACATCAACACATAGTGTTCTGATTTGTTTTCATCCTATTAAAATATTTTTTCATCACACAGAAATATAAAAAAGGGCTTTCACAACAACTGAAATATCTTTTAAAATGTTTGCACAGTTGGCTTTCGTGCTTTCCTCCAGAACGGAGAGTCCAAGACATTCAAGCTAGAATCCTCATGGTTCAGCCTTGGTTCTGGTTCACTGTGTGAATGACCCTGAAGGCTGCTGGGACTGATGGCCTCCTGCTGGTCAAGCATGTCAGGTGGCATAAGTGGGCTCTGCAGTGGGATCTGAAGTCCCAGTGGGCACAGAATCAGGGTCACCTCACCGATTATGTTCAGATTTCAGAAGAGACTACAAAGACCTGCAGTGGTGGCTTCTGGACCTAGGCATTTGGTCTCTGGTGGGGCCCAGCTCCATATCAGTCTATTGGAGATGCAGGCCATCTGTTTTGTGTTGGAAAGCCTCCCTGCCATCCCTAAGAAGGGAGCCTGGTGCCGGTGTTTACCGACCACACGATCACGATGTGGTTCAAGCAAGCCCCCATGTAAGAGAAATGGCTGGAAAACCAGGGTACACCACCCTGGAAGTGCCTGGAACACCAACACCAGGGTACACCACCTGGCAGGATCTTTAAACTCCAGGAGGGACAAGCTCCAACACCTAGTCAGGGATGTGGAATTCCTATCGCCCGACGCCCGGGACATCTTGTTTGGGGTCAAGGGCAACAAGTTTTTATGTTTACTTTGTCCTTGGGACAAGTAGGCCCAACCCTCTGCAGCACAAACCCTTTGGCTGCCTGTTTACAGAGAGTGGAACTCTCTGCAGTTGAGGTAATGTGTTTCCAAAAGATAATGCTGTTCGAACTTGTATTTATGGTTCATTATTTGAAAGCCTTGATTATTAGGGTGAGTGCTGTAAATAAATGTTTTAAGGTCACACTTCACTACTGACGTTGGTTCCAGTACAAAAAAAAAACAGCTGTGTATACACATGTTTGAAAACTTTAGGCTATGAGGCTAAGTATAATGCTCCCAGAATGCTCTCTGATTAGATGCAAATTGTAAAGAAATGGCTCCCTGTTGCAGTTACCCCCCACTTTTTGCCTGATACTGATGCTGACTTGACTGAGAAGAGTGCTGGGACCCTGCTAACCAGGCCCCAGCACCAGTGTTCCTTCACCTAAAATGTACCATTGTATCCACAATTGGCACACCCTGGCATTCAGATAAGTCCCTTGTAACTGGTACTTCTAGTACCAAGGGCCCTGATGCCAAGGAAGGTCTCTAAGGGCTGCAGCATGTCTTATGCCACCCTAGAGACCCCTCACTCAGCACAGACACACTGCTTACAAGCCTGTGTGTGCTAGTGAGAACAAAATGAGTAAGTCGACATGGCACTCCCCTCAGGGTGCCATGCCAGCCTCTCACTGCCTATGCAGTATAGGTAAGACACCCCTCTAGCAGGCCTTACAGCCCTAAGGCAGGGTGCACTATACCATAGGTGAGGGTACCAGTGCATGAGCATGGTACCCCTACAGTGTCTAAACAAAACCTTAGACATTGTAAGTGCAGGGTAGCCATAAGAGTATATGGTCTGGGAGTCTGTCAAACACGAACTCCACAGCACCATAATGGCTACACTGAAAACTGGGAAGTTTGGTATCAAACTTCTCAGCACAATAAATGCACACTGATGCCAGTGTACATTTTATTGTAAAATACACCACAGAGGGCACCTTAGAGGTGCCCCCTGAAACTTAACCAACTATCTGTGTAGGCTGACTGGTTCCAGCAGCCTGCCACACTAGAGACATGTTGCTGGCCCCATGGGGAGAGTGCCTTTGTCACCCTGAGGCCAGTAACAAAGCCTGCACTGGGTGGAGATGCTAACACCTCCCCCAGGCAGGAACTGTGACACCTGGCGGTGAGCCTCAAAGGCTCCCCCCTTTGTCACAGCCCAGCAGGGCACTCCAGCTTAGTGGAGTTGCCCGCCCCCTCCGGCCACGGCCCCCACTTTTGGCGGCAAGGCTGGAGGGAACAAAGAAAGCAACAAGGAGGAGTCACTGGCCAGTCAGGACAGCCCCTAAGGTGTCCTGAGCTGAGGTGACTCTAACTTTTAGAAATCCTCCATCTTGCAGATGGAGGATTCCCCCAATAGGGTTAGGATTGTGACCCCCTCCCCTTGGGAGGAGGCACAAAGAGGGTGTACCCACCCTCAGGGCTAGTAGCCATTGGCTACTAACCCCCCAGACCTAAACACGCCCTTAAATTTAGTATTTAAGGGCTACCCTGAACCCTAGAAAATCAGATTCCTGCAACTACAAGAAGAAGGACTGCCCAGCTGAAAACCCCTGCAGCGGAAGACCAGAAGACGACAACTGCCTTGGCTCCAGAAACTCACCGGCCTGTCTCCTGCCTTCCAAAGATCCTGCTCCAGCGACGCCTTCCAAAGGGACCAGCGACCTCGACATCCTCTGAGGACTGCCCCTGCTTCGAAAAGACAAGAAACTCCCGAGGACAGCGGACCTGCTCCAAGAAAAGCTGCAACTTTGTTTCCAGCAGCTTTAAAGAACCCTGCAAGCTCCCCGCAAGAAGCGTGAGACTTGCAACACTGCACCCGGCGACCCCGACTCGGCTGGTGGCGATCCAACACCTCAGGAGGGACCCCGGGACTACTCTGATACTGTGAGTACCAAAACCTGTCCCCCCTGAGCCCCCACAGCGCCGCCTGCAGAGGGAATCCCGAGGCTTCCCCTGACCGCGACTCTTTGAACCTAAAGTCCCGACGCCTGGGAGAGACCCTGCACCCGCAGCCCCCAGGACCTGAAGGACCGGACTTTCACTGGAGAAGTGACCCCCAGGAGTCCCTCTCCCTTGCCCAAGTGGAGGTTTCCCCGAGGAATCCCCCCCTTGCCTGCCTGCAGCGCTGAAGAGATCCCGAGATCTCTCATTGACTAACATTGCGAACCCGACGCCTGTTTCTACACTGCACCCGGCCGCCCCCGCGCTGCTGAGGGTGAAATTTCTGTGTGGACTTGTGTCCCCCCCGGTGCCCTACAAAACCCCCCTGGTCTGCCCTCCGAAGACGCGGGTACTTACCTGCAAGCAGACCGGAACCGAGGCACCCCCTTCTCTCCATTGAAGCCTATGCGTTTTGGGCACCACTTTGAACTCTGCACCTGACCGGCCCTGAGCTGCTGGTGTGGTGACTTTGGGGTTGCTCTGAACCCCCAACGGTGGGCTACCTTGGACCAAGAACTGAACCCTGTAAGTGTCTTACTTACCTGGTAAAACTAACAAAAACTTACCTCCCCCAGGAACTGTGAAAATTGCACTAAGTGTCCACTTTTAAAAACAGCTATTTGTCAATAACTTGTAAAGTATACATGCAATTTTTATGATTTGAAGTTCCTAAAGTACTCACCTGCAATACCTTTCGAATGAGATATTACATGTAGAATTTGAACCTGTGGTTCTTAAAATAAACTAAGAAAAGATATTTTTCTATAACAAAACCTATTGGCTGGATTTGTCTCTGAGTGTGTGTACCTCATTTATTGTCTATGTGTATGTACAACAAATGCTTAACACTACTCCTTGGATAAGCCTACTGCTCGACCACACTACCACAAAATAGAGCATTAGTATTATCTATTTTTACCACTATTTTACCTCTAAGGGGAACCCTTGGACTCTGTGCATGCTATTCCTTACTTTGAAATAGCACATACAGAGCCAACTTCCTACATGAAGTGTCATTTTGTAAAATGTGTTGATGCATGCTAGTATTTCCCAAAAATATTTCTAATGGAAAATCAGTGTAACCATTTTCAACACGAATATGGGAAGCATGAAAATAAACAAACACTGACAAAGCCAACTGATCTGACATATTTTTATAAGTCTTTTAGTTTCATCAATGCGTGTCTTGTTTTGACATGGTTTTTGTAACACTTTATTGTTGTGGGAGCTACCAGGCCCTCAACATTGTAACAAACACTGCCAAAAAAACCCCAACATTTTTTTAACTCTAAAAGCACACGTTGCCACCAGTGGCATAACAAAGGCCCCGCAGCCGCCCTCCAGGGGGCCCCTTTAGCACAGCACCTTCCCTGAGTGAGTCTGGAGAGGGGGCTCCTCCATGTTCTTTGCAAAGGGGCACCCTCCAGTTTCGTTATGTCACTGATTGCCACTGTAGTTCCTGACACTGAACAAAACTACTTTGTGTGCCAATATGCTCCTTGTGGAAGAGCAGAATGCAATCACTCACAGTAAAGCCAGCCAAAAGAGAGAGAAATAGAAGTTTTTATTAAACAAAATGTCTTTGTTAACACCCGACCTAATTAGGGACCAAGACCCACATGTAGGTAGCTTTTTGCATGTCACAAACAGCGACTTTCGCTGTTTGCGACGTGCAAAAAGCACATTGCGATGCACAAACCCAGTTTTGCGATTCAGTAACCTGGTTACCGAATCGCAAAACGGGTTTGCGAGTCGCAATTAGGAAGGGGTGTTCCCTTCCTAATTGCGACTCGCAGTGCAATGTAGGATTGTTTTGTGAACGCGGGCGCAAACCAATCGCAGTTTGCACCCATTTCAAATGGGTGCTAATACTTTCGCAAAAGGGAAGGGGTCCCCAGGGGACCCCTTCCCCATTGTGAATGTCACTGTAAACATTTTTTCAGAGCAGGCAGTGGTCCTGCGGACCACTGCCTGCTCTGAAAAAATGAAACAAAAACGTTTCATTTTTCGTTTTTGTAATGCATCTCGTTTTCCTTTAAGGAAGCAGTCACAGACATGGTGGTCTGCTGTCTCCAGCAGGCCACCATCCCTGTGAGGGCCGCTATTCGCAAGGGGGTCGCAAATAGCGACCCACCTCATGATTATTCACTAGGTGGGCATTTGCAAAGCCCTTGCGAATCACAGATGGCGTCAGGGACACCATCCTACATTCGGATTTAAGACTCGCAAATCTGAACCTACCTACATGTGGCCCCAAATTCTTAAAGAAAGTCACAAAAGTGCACCCATGGTATATGTTGTACCCCTATAAAATATTTGTGAACTGTATTTTAGCATGGGTAAATACGCATGTGTAGATTTGCTCATGTGAAAATCTATTGAGCATCTGCAAGTTCATTTTCCCTCCGGCCACTTTCTTCCCAACCCTGGAAGAAGTTCTAATTCTGCCATTGTCAGGAGTAAATGTCCAACCTTTCTTATTATGGGAAAATATTAGAGAGAAGCTGGTAAATCTTTAAAACATGCAGGTTAGTAGGTTTGCAGACTCAAAGGCATTCCAGCACTGGAACTATTGCTTACTGCTTCCTCCAGCCCCAGTATGCAGATCTGCAGAAAGGTGGCAAAATAAGGAAATTGCTACAGTAGAGATTGAAACTGCAAGTATTCAAGCCCTATTATGGTAGTAGCCCTGGCATAATCAGAGAGGCTATTATCAGAGCTCTTACATAATGAGATTGCTGCCATAATTTGTCGCCACACTACATGGCACCAAAGGGACAAGTAGATCTTTTTACAGGACAAGTAGATTTGAGAAGCAACCTGTCCCCTGGACAAGTAGATATTTTAATAAATTCCACACCCCTGACCTAGTGGATCATAAATGGCAGCTACACCTAGAGGTGGCACATTGTCTTGTCTGTGAATTGGGGGAGTGAAGGGGGAAACCTTGGCTTGATCCCTTGCCCGCCGCCAAGAAGACACACTGTCAGCACTTTTACCTATTGGAATTTCCAAGGCGAGACTCTCTCTTAATTGACACATTCTACCTAGAGTGGAGCTCAGGACTCCTGTGTGCTTTTCTGCCAGTACTTCTCCTGTCAAGAGTTCCAAAGATGATGGGGACAACTGGACCCAAGTCAACCTAGTGGCACTGGACTGTGCAAGGAGAGTGTGGTATCCACAACTGCCAGTAAAGCATCTTTTCTCCGATAAGGCTGCTGCTTCAGGAGGATGTTTTGTTGCAGCAAAAGGATGGGGTTCTGCCCCAAAGCCTGTTCAACCTCCACCTTCATGCTAGGAGAATGAGCATTGGCAGTTAATTCTATTTGACCTTCCTCCGGAGGCTGCCATCTTTTGTCTGTCTGACATCCCTTCACCAAATTCTTATACACCCGCCATTGGGACAAGTTTGTAGCTTGGTGCACTGCTCAGCAGATTGACCGACTTAAGGTCAAACTTTCCAGAGTGTTGCTTTTGTGTTGTGCCTAGCCCAGCAAGGATTTACTTTGGGCACAGAAAAGGGCTACTTTTTGAGCTCTTTCGACTTTCCTGCCGTTGCCGGATCAGCTTTGTTTAAATCATCCATTGTGATAACTTTTTTGAAAGGTCTGCAACACTTTTCCACTCTCTCCTGTGATCATGCTTCAGTGGGACCTCAGCTTGGACCTCACATTAGCAATGTGTGTACCTTTTGAACAGCTACGTAGTTGTCCATTGCAGCTTTTTACCATCAAGACTGTTTTTCTTGTCACCATAACATCAGCGCGGCAGGTAAGCAAGTAAGCCCCCTCAACCCGCCAAGCACCTCATTGTTTGGAGAGGAACTGCTTTTGAGAACCCGGGCCTCCTTTCTTCTGAAAGTAATGTCAGCCTAAGTTTTACACTATTGATGTTCTTTACTTTGCCTCACCCCTCTAAAGAGAAGAGACTCAGTCCGATGGATCTTAAGAGACCTCTTAGTTCTCATAATGCTCTTACCAGGGAGCATCTTGTGGACGATCAGCTTTTCATTGGCTTGGCTGGGAAGAAAAAAGACCAGGCCCTGCCAAAGAGGCAGTTTCTTGTAGGATTGTGCTCTGTATCAAAATCTGTTGCACATTGACTATAACGCAAATCGACGGAAGGGTTGCAGGCTTATCCCACAAGAGTCAAGGCTGTTTCGACTGTTGACCCATGGAGTGCCTGTTGTAGATGCTTACTAGGTAGCTACATGGGCTTACTGTCCAAACAGCCAGGTCTTTTGAGATGGACACTTTACCCACTTGGTCCTGCAGAAAGTTTTTGTTTGACCCAGTTCAGATACTATCCACCTGGGAGGTACTGCTTTGGTATCCATTCAAAAGGTGGGGAATCTACTATTAGAAGTATCTATCACAAAGAACGGTACCTAATGTAAATTAACTTTCTGGTAGATACTCTAACTTCAGATTCCTCACCAACAGTCCCACCTTCCTGTTCTGTTAACTGGGTTCTTTTTTTCTATCTAGTAAGGTCCCCAGTTTAGAGATCTTAACAGATAGAAAGGCAACTTCTATGCAGCTGTGTTCATCACTTTCAGAGCAAAACAAAGTTGACGTGCAGCTGCACAACACCATCAACTTATGCACGGGGTGCTGCTGAAGATTTTCCAAATCCATTCTGTAGGAAGTTGGCTCTGTATGCACTATTTCAAAGTAAGGAATAGTATGCACAGAGTCCAAGGGTTCCCCTTAGAGGTAAGATAGTGGCAAAAAGAGATAATACTAATGCTCTATTTTGTGGTAGTGTGGTCGAGCAGTAGGCTTATCAAAGGAGTAGTGTTAAGCATTTGTTGTACATACACACAGGCAATAAATGAGGAACACACACTCAGAGACAAATCCAGGCCAATAGGTTTTGTTATAGAAAAATATATTTTCTTAGTTTATTTTAAGAACCACAGGTTCAATTTCTACATGTAATATCTCATTTGAAAGGTATTGCAGGTAAGTACTTTAGGAACTTTAAATCATTACATTAGCATGTATACTTTTTACATAAAACACAATAAGCTGTTTTAAAAGTGGACACAGTGCAATTTTCACAGTTCCTGGGGGAGGTAAGTTTTTGTTAGTTTTGTCAGGTAAGTAAATCACTTACAAGTCTCAGGTTTGGGTCCAAGGTAGCCCACCGTTGGGGGTTCAGAGCAACCCCAAAGTTACCACACCAGCAGCTCAGGGCCGGTCAGGTGCAGAGGTCAAAGAGGTGCCCAAAACGCATAGGCTTCAATGGAGAGAAGGGGTGCCCCGGTTCCGGTCTGCCAGCAGGTAAGTACCTGCGTCTTCGGAGGGCAGACCAGGGGGGTTTTGTAGGGCACCGGGGGGGACACAAGTTCACACAAAAAGTACACCCTCAGCGGCACTGGGGCGGCCGGGTGCAGTGTAGAAACAAGCGTCGGGTTTTCAATGTAAATCAATGAGAGATCAAGGGATCATCTCTTCAGCGTTGCAGGCAAGGGGGGGGCTCCTCTGGGTAGCCACCACCTGGGCAAGGGAGAGGGCCTCCTGGGGGTCACTCCTGCACAGGAGTTCCTTTCGGTGCTGGGGGCTGCGGGTGCAGAGTCTTTTCCAGCCGTCGGGAAATGGAGTTCAGGCAGGCGCGGTCAGGGGGAGCCTCGGGATTCCCTCTGCAGGCGTCGCTGTGGGGGCTCAGGGGGGACAACTTTGGTTACTCACGGTCTCTGAGTCGCCGGAGGGTCCTCCCTGAGGTGTTGGTTCTCCACCAGTCGAGTCGGGGTCGCCGGGTGCAGTGTTGCAAGTCTCACGCTTCTTGCGGGGAGTTGCAGGGGTCTTTAAATCTGCTCCTTGAAACAAAGTTGCAGTTCTTTTGGAGCAGTGCCGCTGTCCTCGGGAGTTTCTTGTCTTTCTTGAAGTCGGGCAGTCCTCAGAGGATTCAGAGGTCGCTGGTCCCTTGGAAAGCGTCGCTGGAGCAGGTTTCTTTGGAAGGCAGGAGACAGGCCGGTAAGTCTGGGGCCAAAGCAGTTGGTGTCTTCTGTTCTTCCTCTGCAGGGGTTTTTCAGCTCAGCAGTCTTCTTCTTCTTGTAGGTTTCAGGAATCTAAATTCTTAGGTTCAGGGGAGCCCTTAAATACTAAATTTAAGGGCGTGTTTAGGTCTGGGGGGGTTAGTAGCCAATGGCTACTAGCCCTGAGGGTGGGTACACCCTCTCTGTGCCTCCTCCCAAGGGGAGGGGGTCACATCCCTAATCCTATTGGGGAATCCTCCATCTGCAAGATGGAGGATTTCTAAAAGTTAGTCACTTCAGCTCAGGACACCTTAGGGGCTGTCCTGACTGGCCAGTGACTCCTTGTTGTTTTCATTATTTCCTCCGGTCTTGCTGCCAAAAGTGGGGGCCGTGGCCGGAGGGGACGGGCAACTCCACTAGCTGGAGTGTCCTGCGGTGCTGGCACAAAGGGGTGAGCCTTTGAGGCTCACCGCCAGGTGTGACAGCTCCTGCCTGGGGGAGGTGTTAGCATCTCCACCCAGTGCAGGCTTTGTTACTGCCCTCAGAGTGACAAAGGCACTCTCCCCATGGGGCCAGCAACATGTCTCGGTTGTGGCAGGCTGCTGGAACCAGTCAGCCTACACAGATAGTCGGTTAAGGTTTCAGGGGGCACCTCTAAGGTGCCCTCTGGGGTGTATTTCACAAAATGTACACTGGCATCAGTGTGCATTTATTGTGCTGAGAAGTTTGATACCAAACTTCCCAGTTTTCAGTGTAGCCATTATGGTGCTGTGGAGTTCGTGTTTGACAGACTCCCAGACCATATACTCTTATGGCTACCCTGCACTTACAATGTCTAAGGTTTGGCTTAGACACTGTAGGGGCACAGTACTCATGTACTGGTGCCCTCACCTATGGTATAGTGCACCCTGCCTTAGGGCTGTAAGGCCTACTAGAGGGGTGACTTATCTATACTGCATAGGCAGTGTGAGGTTGGCATGGCACCCTGAGGGGAGTGCCATGTCGACTTACTCGTTTTCTCACCAGCACACACAGCTGGTAAGCAGTGTGTCTGTGCTGAGTGAGGGGTCCCCAGGGTGGCATAAGATATGCTGCAGCCCTTAGAGACCTTCCCTGGCATCAGGGCCCTTGGTACCAGGGGTACCAGTTACAAGGGACTTACCTGGACGCCAGGGTGTGCCAATTGTGGAATCAAAAGTACAGGTTAGGGAAAGAACACTGGTGCTGGGGCCTGGTTAGCAGGCCTCAGCACACTTTCAATTCAAAACATAGCATCAGAAAAGGCAAAAAGTCAGGGGGTAACCATGCCAAGGAGGCATTTCCTTACACATTCTGTTGCCTGGGGAAAAGTGAGAAATCTGCAGTTGGAGTATCTATTAAAAAGGCCGTTACCAAAGGTAAGTAAGAAGCTCACTAACCACAGCCGCAATACCAGCAATATTATGGCCCTCTTTGGCACCAGTAATCATACAGTGTGCCAGCCACTGAGGCATATTACAAGATTGAATCTAGACGCAGACGCAGTGGACGACTAGGTTCTAATTGAGGCTCCCGGTTTTATGGTGTTTAAACACTTCCGTCTGTATTTATCCATATCTGTTTTACTCATTTTTTTTGTATTTATCTGTTTCTATTTTGTGTTCACTATACAAATGAAGCTACAATAGCTATTTTTCCACATTTAACTGATAAATGTATACTTATTTGAATGTCCAAAAGTTTTGCGCAGTATACAGTGCAGTAGTTATTGCAAGTTGTTTTCATGTAGAATAACATAAATAACTGTAGATCTGTACCTAAGCTTAATTAAGAAATATGTTGTCTGTTTTCATCTACCCTGCCCTCAATCTGTAAATCTATAGACCTGACACCTATAGACCTGACCATTCTGTATTTAAAAATAAATATTGACAGGGAAATAGTTTACTTTCTGGGTGTTCTATTAGAAAAGAAAATCAGTAGAAACAAAAAACTGGAAGCCCTAGTTCTCCAGTATTGGGGTATCTTTCATAGATTCACGTGCTTGAATCATTCCCCGTCGTCGAAGTGGGAGTCCCACGGTACATAGAAAGCAATAAATAGAGAAAAACGTATCTTTTTTTTTTTTTTTTTTCTTTCTTGAAGTCAATAGGAAAAAACACATTCAATTGTAGAACTATCAGCCTCTTTAGAAAGAGCCCAAACTTCAACCAATCAGGCGTGACCACCCCTTTAGAACCCTCAGCACAGAGGCTCAGTCTGTCAGATTTTCTACCTCACGTCGTGTGTAAGGGAGTCTCCCTGAGCTTTGCTCAGTTTTCTATCTCTTCAAGAGAAATCTTTAGAAATTTTCACTTGACTTTTTTCTACAAGACTTTTTCCATCATGTCTACAAGAAAAGGTCTTTTTAGGCCTTGTGGGAACTGTGGCAAATTGAGACTTCACTGTGAGGATCCTCACAAAGAATGTATCTATTGCTTACATCAGAGCATAAGGTCAAGGACTGTAAGATCTGCAGGACCTTTCCTAACAAGACTCTGAGGGACAGAGAAGCCAGGCTCCTACTTTGGCTCCAGAAAAAGAAGGCAAGAGAAGCTCTTTCTGAAGAGGAGAGTGACACTTCAGTGACCTCAAAGAAAAGGAAGAGGTCTGTGGAGAGCTTATCCCCTACAAGCAGTAAGTCAGCCAAGAAGCTGCATGCTTTTAAGGACACGGGGGATCTACCTTCAACATCCAAGGTAGCATGTGGCAGGGTTCACTCAGAGCCATCCACACCTGCTTCTTCTTCAAAGAAGCTTAAAAAGCCTTCAAGCTCACTGCCTCCGTCGACGTCCAAAAAATCGACACCGTCGACGAGCGCTCCGTCGACGACAGGTCTCCCTGTGACAACGGCTACGTTTACAGCTCCTCCATCACTGATGATAGTAACTTAGTCTCCGCTGTCATCTACGACGATAACATCGGTGAGTCTAAAGTATGGTCCGTCGTCGTCGCACACTTTGAAGATCACAAAGAAGCCGTTGACGGGTAAGAAGCTAAAATCTTTGCCGTCGACGCATTCATCGACGAAGAAATTCAGAAGGTCGCCCTCGGCTTCGCCGACGATTCCATCGACGCGCCTGACGACAATGACGGCGATGGCGTGGTGACATTGACTTCGTCGACGAGACCTTCGTCGACACTGTTATCACCGACACCAACTACACCGACAGCCCTGTCGACGCCTGCTCCGTCGACGACCGTTCCGTCGACGACTCATTATCCTCACTCTGGAACATCTCCTTACCTACCGCAAAGGATTTTACCTGTGCAGAGTAAGTCGTCTTTATTGCTGCCATCACATACATCGCCCAGCAAGGTTGCACCAGTTCCTCCGCAGCATCTTTTTGCTGATGATGATGATGACGGCGATGGTTACTCTGAGGACGGATTTTTTCCCGAAGCGCGTAGTCCATCCGAACTACGTATAAAGTGCAAAGAGGAAGATGAAGAGGAGGATCTTCAGCATTTTCCGGACCAACAGGATCAAGGGCATTTCCAACAACAAGAACAGACAGTACAGATGCCGGTCTCGTTGATTAACAACCTTCAACAAATGATGCAGGACTACTATGCGAGGTTTCCCCCGCCTGGTTCTTCTACACCGACCGGTACAACCTCCACAGACACCAGTGTCCACTCCGGCTAGGCCTGCAGAATTTCCGGACCCTACCACAGCACCTCCATCGGTTCAGGGTATTGCGTCACCGTCATCCGAGGAGGAACAGGAGGAAGGGGAGATACAGGACTCCGATTCTCTCATACCGGAGTGGGATGAGTATCAGATCCAAACTCCATCTCCGTCTACACCACCGCCAGTGGACTCTCCACCGCAGAACATTGAGGGTTTCCATAGTGTCATGGAAAGAGCTGCAAAAAGGTTCCAGCTACCGATTAGGTCAAAACAATCAGACTGCTTTCTTTATGATTTTAAAGAAGACACTAGAAAATCGGAACGGGCCATTCCCATTGTCGATTTTCATCTGGGAAGAGGGCCTAAAAGTCATGCAGACTCCGTCCTCCATTCCTGCAGTCTTGCCCAGACTAGAGAAAAAATATAAGGCACCAGACAACTCCCCAGCATGTTTGATCAGCCATCCTAAACCGGATTCGGTTATTTCACAAGCAGCTCAGAGGAGGTCCAGGAATCCGTTGGCTTCTCTGACTGCCCCCCTCCCCCCAAGACAAGGAAGGACGTCGTTTGGACTCCATAGGCAAAAGAATTTCAACTATGGCTGCCACCACGGTTAGAGCGGCTAACTCTCTAGCAATACTTGGGAGATACGATCGCCAGATGTGGTCTGACATGTCACAATTCATTGATATGTTACCTGAGACCAGTAGAGCAGAAGCACGCAGAATTCTGCAAGAAGGAGAAAAGATTTCGGCTGAAATCATAGACTCTGCCATTGATGTTTCCTCCACAGGATTTCGACAATTGGCCGGGGCGGCTGTGCTCAGACGCCAAGGGTGGCTAAAGGCTACCTCTTTTATGCCTGAAGTTCAATTGAAGGTTCTGGACATGCCGTATGATGGCGAGCTTTTGTTTGGCAAACATGTCGACGAGGCATTGCAGTCTATTAAGGCAGACACTGAAACAGCCAGATCACTTGCAACGCTTCAGTACAAAAGGCAACCCTTTCAGGGAGCGAGAGGGAGAGGAACCCTTTCACATAGAGGCTTTCAACAATATCGACCTTACTCCTCTTACCAAGGGCAATTTCGCTCCACCTACGGACAGCAACAGCCGCATTCCTTTCGTCGGCAATCATCAGCTCGCTTCAGACAACAAACGAGAGGAAAGTCTGCTTTCAGAACCAAAGAAACAGCAAGAAAGCAGTGACCCTCATCAAGTGTCTGCACCCAGCCCCTATATCAACACTCTTATAGGGGGCACAATTTCCGAATTTCTACACCAATGGTCCAGAATAACAACAGACAAATGGGTTTTAGATATTATCAATCAGGGGCATACACTAGAATTCAACCAACCTCCCCCTCAAGTACCACCAAAAGGCCCCCCGCCAGCTCATCTCAACGAGCTTATGGAACAGATTGCTATCTTAATGAGCAAGGGAGCAATAGAGATCGTGCCAAGAAGCCAGAGGGGAACAGGTTTTTACTCCCGTTTTTTCCTTATCAGGAAGAAGACCGGAGACTGGAGGCCTAGTCTAGATCTTCGTTCGCTCAACAAATACCTCAAGAAGCAATCTTTTCGCATGATCTCTCCAAGACGTTCTGAGCCTGCTCAACCAAGGGGATTTTATGACATCGTTAGATCTTCAGGACGCATATTTCCACATTCCAATTCACCCCAATCATCGGAAATTCTTGCGGTTCAGGGTCGCAGGCATTCATTACCAGTTCAGAGTGCTTCCTTTTGGCCTCAGGTCGGCTCCAAGAGTTTTCACCAAGGTTTTGGCGCCAGTGGCAGCCCACCTCAGACAATTAGGGGTACAGGTGTTCCCGTACCTAGACGACTGGCTAATAAAGGCACGTACAGGGTCGAAGGCTGCCAGAGACACGGAGACATGTCTCTCCCTTTTCGGAGCTTTGGGTTTGACAGTCAATTACCCCAAGTCTCACCTAGAACCCACTCAGAACATCACGTTTCTAGGAGCCATCTTAGACACTCTGCAAGCGAAAGCCTTTGCTTCGCAGGACAGAAGAAAGAAACTTAGCAGCACGGCTCAGCAAAAGAAGGTCCGTTTCAGTGCGGACTTACAAGTCTTTTCTAGGGATACTATCGTCTTGCATTCTGTTGATAAGGAACTGTCGTCTGCACATGAGGACTCTTCAACAACAACTAGACAACCAATGGAAACAGACAGAAGGCTCTTTCGACGAGGTAGTACAAATAACCCCTTCAGCGAAACAGGCTTTGAGGTGGTGGAAGGAAACTCCCCTAGTCTCAGACGGACTGTCATTTCTAAAGGACAGGACCATGGACACAGTAACAACAGACGCATCCTTGGAGGGATGGGGTGCTCATTTACAGAATCTTTCCGTGAGGGGAAAATGGTCCACTCAAGAATCAACTCTCCACATAAATGTATTAGAGTTAAGAGCGGTGGCTTTGGCACTCAAATCCTTCCTCACGAACATCAGAGGCTCTTCAGTTTTGATAAGGACGGACAACACCACGGTCATGCATTATATCAACAAGCAGGGAGGCACAAGATCTCGAGCATTATCTCTGGAGGCACAGAAGCTGTGGCATTGGGTGATTCACCATCGAATCTCAATCCGAGCAGAACATCTCCCAGGGATCACCAACACCTGGGCAGATGCCTTGAGCAGGAATCGAACCAGCTGCCACGAGGGGGAACTCAATCAATCGGTTCTCGACAGTCTCTTTCGTCGTTGGGGCAAACCCACTCTAGATCTGTTCGCGACCAGAGACAACAAGAAATGCTGACACTTCGCAAGCTGGCATCCGCAGAGGGGTTCGAAGGGGAATGCGTTTTTGATCAGATGGTCAGGGATTTATGCATACGATTTTCCCCCGCTGCCACTCATCCCGAGGCTTCTGCTAAAGATGAAGAGGGAACAATGCAGGATTCTTCTAATCGCTCCCAGGTGGCCACGCCAGTTCTGGTTCGCAGAACTTCTATTGCTATCGGAACAACCTCACATTCGGCTGAAGGCAATACCGGATCTGTTGACAATGAGCCAGGGTCAGGTTCGTCATCCCAACCCGACATCTCTTCGTTTATCAGCCTGGCTCCTGAATTCTATGAATTCGATAGATTAAATATTCCACCGGATTGCAGAGAGGTGACTGCCTGTGCCAGAGCTCAGTCTACAAATCACACATACAAGTTCAAGTGGAAGAGGTTTTGCTTGTGGTGCGCAGCTTCCAACATCCATCCTCTAACATCATCTCCTGAACAAATTTTGCCATATTTATTGCATTTGGCTAAATCCGGTCTTTCACATTCATCGATTAAGGTGCATCTGGCTGCCATATCACGTTTCCGACGAACGTCTCAGTCACCTTCACTATGGTCCTCCAGAATAATAAAACAATTTCTTAAAGGTTTATTTAGAATGTTTCCACCAATTCATCGTCCTGCACCACAACGGCATTTGAACATTGTACTCTCCCAATTAATGAAACATCCGTTCGAGCCTATTCATAGAGTGGATCTAAAGTTTGTTTCTTTTAAAACGGCCCTTCTTTTAGCCTTGACATCGGCAAGGAGAGTCAGCGATATCCAGGCCTTCACAATTTCTCCACCTTTCCTTCAATTCAAGCCAGAGGTGGTCATTTTGAGAACAAATCCAAAGTTTATACCTAAAGTGCCATCATCTTTTCACTTAAACGAACCAGTAGTTCTAAGAACATTTTTTCCAAATCCTCAAACGTCAGCGGAACGAGCTCTGCATTCTTTAGACATTAAGTGCTGTTTAAAGTTCTATATAGAAAGGACAAGTGGTTTCCGTAAATCTGAACAATTATTTATCAGCTATGGAAAGATCAATCACGGTAACGCAGTTACTAAACAAACTATAGCGCGCTGGATCTCTTCCGCCATTCAGTTGACCCACCAGTTGGCGGGGAAGCCATTATCATCCAATGTCCGAGCGCATTCCACTAGAGCGGTATCCACTTCCACAGCTCTGTTCGCTGGAATCCCTCTGAACCAGATCTGCAGGGCGGCAACATGGACACGTGCTCATACTTTCACCCAGCATTACTGCCTGGAAGCTACTGACAAGGTGGATGCTGCGGTTGGACAAGCAGTTTTGCGCAATTTGTTCACATAAGGTGAGCCTATAATCTCTACCCTCCGTCCTCTGTGTATTGTTTGAAGTATAATTTAAAGTATATAGTTGCATATGTGTAGCTATGGATACATATGTTTTTATATAGATAGAGGTGTATGTGTAGGTATATATATGTGTATATTTATATATCGGGGGTTTTTATATATATATATATATAGATGGATACTATATGTAGTTAATATGGTTAGCACTTAATTTGCAGATGTTAATTGCTTATATAGATTCAGACAACATGCATTATAATTATGCATGCTATTGGTGCTACAAGAAGTAACATTTTGTTATTACTGCTGGCTATTCTGATTCAAGCATGTGAATCTATGAAAGATACCCCAATACTGGAGAAGAAAATGAGTTACTTACCTGTAACTGTGGTTCTCCAGTATTGGTATCTTTCATAGATTCACATGCGACCCACCCTCCTCCCCAGAGAGGCTCACCTTCTTGGATTTTTTCCTGTATTCTCTAGTGCGGAGAAATCTGACAGACTGAGCCTCTGTGCTGAGGGTTCTAAAGGGGTGGTCACGCCTGATTGGTTGAAGTTTGGGCTCTTTCTAAAGAGGCTGGTAGTTCTACAATTGAATGTGTTTTTTCCTATTGACTTCAATGAAAAAAAAAAAAGAAAAGTTTTTCTCTATTTATTGCTTTCTATGTACCGTGGGACTCCCACTTCGACGACGGGGAATGATTCAAGCATGTGAATCTATGAAAGATACCAATACTGGAGAACCACAGTTACAGGTAAGTAACTCATTTTCTTCTTATAGAATGCAGTCAGTGACTGCCCACTGGCTACCATTATTTCCACCTCACTGACTCTGGGATCAATGGGTGGCATGTTTTCTTTCTGGCTAGAGTAGGCTCATATAATATTGAACAAATGGGTGTAGAACCTCATCCAGATTGGGCACACTGTGGGATGTCTTCAGCACCGTCTTCAAACTGCTGAAACAGACATTTCTATGTTTGCTCAAACCTAAAAACCTTATTGTAGGGACACACCCTTTTTTTTTACACGTTTAGCCAAGTATCTTTTGATATATTCAGTCCAACAGAAGTTCTGCAAATACCATTTTTGTAACCTTTCTTTAAATAATGTACTGATACCTGGGGTTGTTTCTGATGACTGGGATGTACAAACTGTTGATTCTGTTATCTGATTTAGAGTACTTTACTGTCTTTGAAAGTGAAAACATTTACCAAACAAAAGATGGTTATGGTGATATGTTCTATTACAGTTATTATGGTCATCATTTCATTCATAAAGCAAGTATCCGAGAGACAATTTTTTGATTATACACAATGGGAAAATTGTCCTACCCCACCAGTGGGAAGTTCTAGAACATATGTGGATAAGTTTACATATTTTTCTGGGCATAAATTTCAAGATGCTGCATCCTATTATTTCAAATTGCCTGTAATGGAAATGCACAATGTATTGATGACTGAAAAAATTGGTTTATTTTGATTCCTTTGTTTCCCGATTGGCTATAGAAGGCTATGAATATTGGATGAAGTTGATTGACTTGAAGAGTGTTTGGGGAACTAAATATTGGCAAATACAGGGAAGGGAAGCTTTATTTAGAGCATGCCTGATACCTTTACAAATGATATTTTTAAATGGTACAGTCCAGCAGACAAGTTGTCTAGGCTTGATGAAAATTAAAGAAATAAATATGCCCGGTATTCCCACTCCTGGAAAAATTTAACAAATGGCAACTGAAGAACAAATCAATGGATGGGTCCTAAATGGAACATATAACACAACACTTTAACATCCGGGCGGTGGTTACTGTGGCCATAGACACAAATGTTTGTCATGCAGGTTTTGTAAACTCCACTAGGGCTTTTAGAGCACAGACCAGACCCATGCTATGTGTCATCAGAACATTTGGGTATTGTGACTACATACAGTGTAGGAAAATTATGCCAGTAATAGTTAGTTCTTCACTAGATGCTGTAAAAGAACACCTCAGTCTTCTGTCTAATAACACCAGCTTTCTGTTAGGCCCCAGACGACGACGTAAAAAGCACTTTTTATATGCAATCTTTAAGGACATTTGGAAACTTTCACAAGAAGGAGACTCAGCCCAGTTAAGGCAAATACATCAAGAAAACTTCTAGAGAGCATTAGCCGTTGTAGATAATGAAATAAACACCTTGTCCGACCGCATATACACTCTTAACATCATGTTCGATGGCATCTGTCGCTGTAGATACGCATGTTCTGCAATAGCTCGCCATCTGGTGTTGGGCCGGAGTGTTACAAGTTGTTTTTCTTCGAAGAAGTCTTTCGAGTCACGGGACCGAGTGACTCCTCCTTTTGTCTCCATTGCGCATGGGCGTCGACTCCATCTTCGATTGTTTTTTTTCCGCCATCGGGTTCGGACGTGTTCCTGTCGCTCCGAGTTTCGGAACGGAAAATTAGCTAATTTCGGAAGATTTTCGTCGGTATTGTTGCGTTCGGGATCGGCGTACTTACATTCAACACCGCATCGAAGATCGAAGAGCTCCGGTGCCCTTCGGGGTAGTTTTTCGATCCTCCGTCGGGGCCTGGTCGGCCCGACCGCGTGCTGAAGAACGCCGATGGAACGGACCCCGTTTCGTTTCTGCCCCAAATGCCACAATAAATACCCCTACACAGACCAACACTTGGTCTGCAACCTGTGCCTGTCACCTGAGCACAGCGAAGACACCTGCGAGGCCTGTCGTGCGTTCCGGTCCCGAAAAACACTCCGAGACCGTCGAGCCAGAAGACTTCAGATGGCGTCCGCACCGACAGCCCAACGGGAGTTCGAGGAACAGGAAGAGGAAGGTACCTTCTCGATCCAAGACTCAGACTCCGAAGGATTCGACGATACACAAACCGTGAGTAAGACGTCGAAAACCACACAGAGAAACATTTACAAGGCCCAGGGGACGCCACTGCCACCAGGCCATGGCTCAACCCATAAATTCGGTGACCGACCGTCGGCACCGAAAAAGGCCCAAACAGTGCCGAGATCGTCCGACTCCGGTCGAGACACCGGCACGCAGCCTTCTCGGGACCGAGAAAGTGCTGGAGACAAGCCTCGACACCGAGATGCCGGTGTGGACACGGCTCGACGCCGAGACAGCGGCACCGAAACAGATCGACGCCGAGAGGTTTCGGCCCCGAAAAAGAAAAAAGTCACCTCGGAGCCGAAAAAACACGCAGACAAAGTTTCCATGCCGAAACAAACTGCAAGCGACCCAGCTTCAGGCTCTTATACAGAAGAGCACTCGCTAACCTCCCAAATGCAGAAGCATAGGTTTGAGGAAGAGCTACAAGCAACTGATGTGGACCATACGCAAAAGCGTATCTTCATTCAGCAGGGGACAGGAAAAATAAGCACCCTTCCCCCCATTAGGAGAAAGAGGAGGTTGGAGTTCCAGACGGAACAAACACCACAACCAAAAGTGGTGAAAAGAGTTACACCACCACCCTCTCCTCCGCCCGTGATTGACGTTTCACCAGCACAAACTCCATCACACTCCCCAGCTCACACCACCATGAGCCAGGGTGACCAAGATCAGGACGCATGGGACCTATACGATGCCCCAGTGTCAGATAACAGCCCGGAGGCATACCCTACAAAGCCATCTCCACCAGAAGACAGCACCGCGTACTCTCAGGTGGTGGCTAGAGCAGCACAATTTCACCACGTAAGCCTCCACTCAGAACAGGTCGAGGATGATTTCTTATTCAACACACTCTCCTCCACCCACAGCTCATACCAAAGCCTGCCTATGCTCCCTGGTATGCTCCGGCACGCAAAAGACATATTTAAGGAGCCGGTCAAGAGTAGGGCAATCACACCAAGGGTGGAAAAAAAGTATAAGCCGCCTCCTACGGACCCGGTTTTCATCACTACACAGCTGCCACCAGACTCTGTTGTTGTAGGAGCAGCTAGGAAAAGGGCCAACTCCCACACATCTGGAGATGCACCACCCCCAGATAAAGAAAGCCGCAAGTTCGATGCAGCTGGTAAGAGTCGCAGCACAAGCTGCAAACCAGTGGCGCATCGCGAACTCCCAGGCACTACTTGCGCGCTATGACAGAGCCCACTGGGACGAGATGCAACATCTCATTGAACATCTGCCCAAGGACTTACAAAATAGGGCAAAGCAAGTGGTCGAGGAAGGACAGACCATTTCCAACAACCAGATCCGCTCCTCCATGGACGCTGCAGATACAGCTGCACGGACAATTAATACATCTGTAACTATCAGAAGGCATGCATGGCTCCGAACGTCTGGATTTAAACCAGAGATTCAACAAGCAGTTCTCAATATGCCTTTTAATGAAAAAGAACTGTTCGGTCCAGAAGTGGACACAGCGATTGAGAAACTCAAAAAAGATACAGACACTGCCAAAGCCATGGGCGCACTCTACTCCCCGCCGAGCAGAGGGAATTACAGCACATTCCGTAAAACGCCCTTTCGAGGGGGGTTTCGAGGTCAAAGCACACAAGCCAGCACCTCACAAGCCACACCGTCCAGTTACCAGGGACAGTATAGAGGAGGTTTTCGGGGACAATATAGAGGAGGGCAATTCCCTAGAAATAGAGGAAGATTTCAAAGCCCCAAAGCCCCTACTACTAAACAGTGACTCACAGGTCACTCACCCCCTCCACACAACACCAGTGGGGGGAAGAATAGGTCATTATTACAAAGCATGGGAGGAAATCACTACAGACACTTGGGTTCTAGCGATTATCCAACATGGTTATTGCATAGAATTTCTACAATTCCCTCCAAACATACCACCAAAAGCACAAAATTTAACAACACACCATTCCAATCTCCTGGAGATAGAAGTGCAGGCACTATTGCAAAAGAATGCAATCGAATTAGTGCCAAACACACAAATAAACACAGGAGTTTACTCACTGTACTTTCTGATACCAAAGAAGGACAAAACACTGAGACCAATCCTAGACCTCAGAGTAGTGAACACTTTCATCAAATCAGACCACTTCCACATGGTCACACTACAAGAAGTATTGCCATTGCTAAAACTGCACGACTACATGGCAACTTTAGACCTCAAGGATGCTTATTTCCATATACCAATACACCCATCGCACAGGAAATACCTAAGGTTTGTATTCAAAGGAATACATTACCAATTCAAGGTACTGCCTTTCGGATTAACAACCGCACCAAGAGTCTTTACCAAATGTCTAGCGGTAGTCGCAGCACACATAAGAAGGCAGCAGATACATGTGTTCCCATATCTAGACGACTGGCTAATCAAGGCCCATTCGTTAATAGAGTGCTCAAATCACACAAATCATATCATACAAACCCTCTTCAAACTAGGGTTCACCGTCAATTTCACAAAATCCAAAATTCTGCCACGCAGGGTACAACAATACCTGGGAGCCATAATAGACACATCAAAAGGAGTAGCCACTCCAAGTCCACAAAGAATTCAAAATTTCAACACCATCATACAACGCATGTATCCAACACAAAAGATACAAGCAAAGATGGTATTACAACTCCTAGGCATGATGTCATCATGCATAGCCATTGTCCCAAACGCAAGACTGCACATGAGGCCCTTACAACAATGCCTAGCATCACAGTGGTCTCAAGCACAGGGTCACCTTCTAGATCTGGTGTTAATAGACCGCCAAACTTACCTCTCGCTTCTGTGGTGGAACAACATAAATTTAAACAAAGGGCGGCCTTTCCAAGACCCAGTGCCACAATACGTAATAACAACAGATGCTTCCATGACAGGGTGGGGAGCACACCTCGGTCAACACAGCATACAAGGACAATGGAACGTACATCAAACAAAACTGCATATCAATCACCTAGAACTTCTAGCAGTTTTTCAAGCACTAAAAGCTTTCCAACCAATAATAGTTCACAAATACATTCTCGTCAAAACAGACAACATGACAACAATGTATTATCTAAACAAGCAGGGGGGGACGCACTCCACGCAGTTAAGCCTGCTAGCACAAAAAATTTGGCATTGGGCAATTCACAACCAAATTCGCCTAATTGCACAGTTTATACCAGGGATACAAAATCAACTCGCAGACAATCTCTCTCGAGATCACCAACAGGTCCACAAATGGGAAATTCACCCCCAAATTCTGAACACTTATTTCAAACTCTGGGGAACACCTCAGATAGACTTGTTTGCGACAAGGGAGAACGCAAAATGCCAAAACTTCGCATCCAGATACCCACACAAACAATCCCAAGGCAATGCCCTATGGATGAACTGGTCAGGGATATTTGCTTACGCTTTTCCTCCTCTCCCTCTCCTTCCTTACCTGGTAAACAAACTCAGTCAAAGCAAACTCAAACTCATATTGATAGCACCAACTTGGGCAAGGCAACCCTGGTACACAACGCTGCTAGACCTATCAGTGGTACCCTGCATCAAATTGCCCAACAGGCCAGATCTGTTGACACAGCACAACCAAAAGATCAGACACCCAGATCCAGCATCGCTGAATCTAGCAATCTGGCTCCTGAAATCCTAGAATTCGGGCACTTACAACTTACCCAAGAATGTATGGAAGTCATAAAACAAGCAAGAAGGCCATCCACCAGGCACTGCTATGCAAGTAAATGGAAGAGGTTTGTTTGCTACTGCCATATTAATCAAATACAACCATTACACACAACTCCAGAACATGTAGTGGGTTACTTGCTTCACTTACAAAAATCTAACCTAGCTTTCTCTTCCATTAAGATTCACCTTGCAGCAATATCTGCATACCTGCAAACTACCTATTCAACTTCCCTATATAAAATACCAGTCATTAAAGCATTCATGGAGGGCCTTAGGAGAATTATACCACCAAGAACACTACCTGTTCCTTCATGGAACCTAAATGTTGTCCTAACTAGACTTATGGGTCCACCTTTTGAACCCATGCACTCCTGCGAAATACAGTTCCTAACCTGGAAGGTGGCATTTCTCATCGCCATTACTTCCCTAAGAAGAGTAAGCGAGATTCAGGCATTTACTATACAGGAACCTTTTATACAACTACACAAAAATAAAGTCGTCCTAAGGACCAATCCTAAATTTTTGCCAAAGGTTATTTCACCGTTCCATCTAAATCAAACAGTGGAACTTCCAGTGTTCTTTCCACAGCCAGATACCGTAGCTCAAAGGGCACTACATACATTAGATGTCAAAAGAGCATTAATGTATTACATTGACAGAACAAAAAACATCAGAAAGACTAAACAACTCTTTATTGCATTTCAAAAACCTCACGCAGGAAACCCAATTTCAAAACAAGGTATAGCCAGATGGATAGTTAAATGCATCCAAATCTGCTACCTTAAAGCTAAACGACAGCTGCCCATTACACCAAGGGCACACTCAACCAGAAAGAAAGGTGCTACCATGGCCTTTCTAGGAAACATCCCAATGCAAGAAATATGTAAGGCAGCCACATGGTCTACGCCTCACACATTCACCAAGCACTACTGAGTAGACGTGTTATCCGCACAACAAGCCACAGTAGGTCAAGCTGTATTAAGAACATTATTTCACACTACTTCCACTCCTACAGGCTGATCCACCGCTTTTGGGGAAATAACTGCTTACTAGTCTATGCAGAACATGCGTATCTACAGCGACAGATGCCATCGAACTGAAAATGTCACTTACCCAGTGTACATCTGTTCGTGGCATCAGTCGCAGTAGATTCGCATGTGCCCACCCGCCTCCCCGGGAGCCTGTAGCAGTTTGGAAGTTACCTTCAATTATTTATATATGTATCATCTCAACCTTAAATAGGTGCATACCTAGTCACTCCATTGCATGGGCACTATTACTACAATTCAACTCCTACCTCACCCTCTGCGGGGGAAAAACAATCGAAGATGGAGTCGACGCCCATGCGCAATGGAGACAAAAGGAGGAGTCACTCGGTCCCGTGACTCGAAAGACTTCTTCGAAGAAAAACAACTTGTAACACTCCGGCCCAACACCAGATGGCGAGCTATTGCAGAACATGCGAATCTACTGCGACTGATGCCACGAACAGATGTACACTGGGTAAGTGACATTTTCATTCTTCTGCAATTGACATTATGCCAACTGACATGCCATCTTTACAACATGGACAGAGTTAACTTGGGTCCATTATGTAGTTAGGTTGGGCACTTCAGACGTTGAAAAATGGTTGTGTTCCATGGCATTATGTGAGGCCTAAGGACCTGTTTGCTGCATTCAACTTGCTGTGACAACAAATAATGGCTAAGAAAGAAGCTACTTATATTATGCTGAACATCAAAAAATTTGAAAACTTGCCTTTTACTGTAGGCAGAAATACTGTTGTCATGCAGATTAATAACCTCATGAATTAGCCAATTTCAACACTTCAGTTCAAATCCTGCTTAAAACTCATTTCTGTAGGCAGATATAAAAGGCTGGGAGATAGTTACATTCAGGAGGTGTGGGTGCTACCCTTTTCGTACAAATATTTTACTGGCATGAAGGGGGTCTTTCTTAGCGGCAGTGAATGTGAGACTTCTGTGAGCCATTCAAAGGTTTGTAAACCGCTTTCCTTGCACGGAGCATGTAACGTTTCTGCAGAAAGTTTGGCCTGTTATCTGATGGGAGTTCCTGTCCCCTTGATTCTACATGCGTTCCAGGTGCAGTCAAATGGAAGTTATGTACTACTAAACAGCAAGAGCTCCTGAGGAATGCAAGCAGGAATTGTCTCCCAAATTGTCACTTGTTGTGATAACGTCCTTTTTCTTTCTCTTCCCCTCCCCCATCCCACTCAGAAGATGAAAGGAGCAGACTCTTATTGCTATTTCTAATGTAAATTTCGACAAGCTAAGCAGACGAAAAGCTGTATTGTTTCAGAAACATGTAGCACTGACACCTGCACGCGAGACCTTTGCATACAAGTAGCAAGGTAATCTGGAAATACAGTCCCATTTAAAAACCAACTTTCTGAGACACTTTGAGTTCGTGGGACGTATATTTCGTGCCTCCAATATTGTGGGGATTGTACACTTCTTTAGGGCTGTTGGTTCTGGGTTTGTCAGCACCTTTTCATCTATATTCTGCATTATACATTCAGCCATACACTCCTTATTTTCTGCCATTTTCTTGGGATTCCCAATTACTTTGGCCTTAATTGGTGTCATTTTGCTGTTGCTATTTTTCTTTCTCAATGATTGCCTCATCTCAACAAGGAGGACTGATGGCATTTTCACCAGTTCAACTGTCGTGCATGCATGATGCAGTATTTGGGAGCACAACTCCTTGAGGAACTGGAGTGCAACTGGTCTCTGTCATTCGGACAGGTACTGAAATGTGTGCAGCTCGTGCTTCATTGCCTTTGATGCTTTTTCGGATGTACACTACAACTGTGTCTTCCTAAGCAGCACTTACTATCACTAGGCGCTGATCAGTTGATGATCTTGATGAGGGCACATTACCAGACCTGTGCATTGAGGGTGCGTTTGCTATGGGAAGCCTCCTCTGAGCTGCCCTTTGTGGATCAAGTGGCTCTGGGCACTTCAACATCCGGCGTTACACAGAACTCTGCCTCCTCGGCTTGGGCTGAGGTCTTTGAACACGAGTGTCTTTGGTTTTACTTGGCACCGATTGGATTACATTAACAGCCGAAGTGGGATCTTTCCTTGATTCTAATGTCCTGGACATAATCAGCAGTTTTCAAAATGACAGTGACTTTTAAATATGACATTCAGCTTTTAACTATAACTTTTTTTGTATTTGTTTTAAATTAACCTTTTTTTTGTTAACTTGGCCTGCTTCAGTATGCTTGCTTGTCAACTTGGATATTTATATATTTGCTTCATTTTTTCATGTAGTACTGATTGGGTTTTCCGCTACACTTTGAACATACAAATGGAGGGTGTCCTGAGGATCGTTTAGGGTGCTTTTTATGGGCACAGTATTTTAGTCATAGGCCTGCCGCTTGTGCACTTTAGCCGAATTTATTTTTTTCATTTCTGATCAGCTGCTTCATTCCGCGTTAGGTTTTATTTCTTTTATCTCATAAACTTGTAGCCTGGAAATTTTCCTTCTTAGTAGGACTTTCTCGTTCTGAACTCTGCTCAAGGCTGTACTCAAAATTGTTGTTAGTACAAAGTAGGAACACCACAATATTTGTCACTTCACAGGAATTGTGTTCTTATGTTAAGACACTTCTCTCAGAACACCAGCTGATTCATTATAAAACATCCCTCTGCCCCCCATATGTTAGAGGGAGAGTTCCAGCCAGAAAAATTGCTTTGACATGTTATCACTTTACTATAGTTGTCTGCTGAGACTTGATATCTTTTCTGCCCATGTGAGAGAGAACTCTGAGCACTCTTCGCTACTACCATATTCAGGTAGGGGGGATGGTGTCTTCCTAGGGAACCTGAAGGGCAGATATGGGCTAACACTGCATGTGCCAGGTGTAAGTCACCTCTAAGGCAGGGTGCATCATGGCACATGTGAGGGCATATGGGCATGAGCAGATATGCCCCTGCTAGGTCTGTCGATTCTGAGATGTAGTAAGAGCACAGGGAAGCCATTTTAAATCTGTGTGCTGGACACTGGTCATTATGAGTTCCCCAGCTACATCTTGGTTTCTCTGAATCCTGGGATGTTTATCTCATAATAATAAACCCTCACTGACCTCAAAGATGTATTTATTGATAAATGCACACAGGAGAGGACACCTTAGAGGTGTCCCCCTGAAAATCTTCCAGACACTGGTGTGCCGACTGACTGGTCCTGGCCAGTTTAGCCACCACAGATGTGTTTCTGTCCCCCCACCCCTCCTCCTCAAAAGTGAGTGTTAGTGCTATTGAGGCCCTGAGTCATAGGCCTGCTCTGGGCAGGTGTGTGACCTCTCTTCCCACCCTGGAATCTAGAATGTCCATCTTGTCTGGGAGGCTAGGTCTCTCAAAATAGCGAAGACCCTTCCCACTTCCCCTCCCCAACGTCCTGACCCCCTTTTTGGCTGTGGCACTGGCAGGAAAATGTAATTATGAGTGCCCACTCCATACCAGTTCCACCCCTAAAATGGACAAGCTGCAGTGGACACTATTTGTAAAATTTCTTCATCTTGCTTGGAAGGAATTAGGCCACTACGGTTAGGGTTATGCCCACTTCCAAGTGGGAGTGGTAATAGGGTGTAGCCACCCTAAAGGTGGTCAGCCCATTGTCTACTGCCTGGCACTCCCTGTAACACCTCTAAATTTAGTATTTAGGGGGTACCCCTAAACCTTAGAACTCAAATTTCCACAACCTAAGAAGACCCAGACAAAGAAGAGTTGCTGAAGAGGAAAAGAAGCAGCAGCTGACCATGCCGGACTGCCTGCTGACTTGAAAGGATCTTGCACAAGAAGCCAACTCGTCCAGCCTTCAATAAAGACTCGAGTCTCCCATGTGCAGCGGACTTGTCCTGTGACAAATACTCCAAAGAAAAGAGACTGCAGCTGCTGGACCCCGAAACCCAACATCAGAAGTGACCACTGCACCTGCTGACGTCCACGACCTGAAGTGAAGCCAACAGACTGTGCCAATGCTCCGGCTGCCCAGAGACAGTCCAGTGTGGTCTCATCCATCTTGGACTATCTCGAGGTGCCTACAGCCTCTGTATGAAGGCCTCCTGTCCCACAGGCTTGTGGAGAGAGAACATCTGATACCTCCAGCTACCTCTACACCTGTGGCCCTTGACACCAGCTGAGGTGTGTTACCAGTGCCAACAACATCCCCCGGCTCTTAGGAGCTCGAGTCCACCCTAGGTCTGGAGACTGGTTTTCCATGAGCAGGACACAGCAGACACAGTCCCTCACAGGACAGCTCTTCTTTGGTTCTCCTTACAAGTCGGTCGGGTGCCAGCAGTGCCCATCTGATGCTTAGAAAATGCTCTCCAGGCAGGATGCAGATGATAGCTAATGGGCTACCAGGTTCTCTTCCTCCTGGTAACCACCGTCTGTGGAGTCTTGCATCTGGCTATCCCAAGGTGCATAATTCTGCCCACTCCCAAAATGGCAAGACCCCTCTCGCATTGTGTAGAGCTCACTAGCCCACTCCTGGGGTGGGGGGTGTGGCTACTCAGGGCTACACACCCCTGGGGAAACTGGTTTGGCAACGGGTTTTTTAAACACAACAGACGAAACATCCCCCCGGGTTTCGGTGCCAGCCTGTCTTCCGCAACAACGGGAAAGCCCTCTGCCATAATATTGGACATCTTCCCTAAAAAGGCATCTTCACCTTTTTGAAGCCTGTCTTTTGTGGATAAATCATAAAGGATTTCCTGCAAGAGGTAGGCCAGCAATCCCTCATTCTCTTTCCTGAGAGTTGTGTCCATGTGCTGCAAACAAGAGGCCAGTCAGCTGGCCCTGGGGTCTCTTGGCTTGACTGGACTCTGGAGATACCTTCTTCTTGAGCAGAACATAGCAAACACAGTCCCTCTCCTCGCCAGCTACCAGGTGCGGTATTCAACAGTGCAGTCTCTCTTTGAAGGTCTATTGGGGTGTCCCTCTTATGCTTGAAAAATAATGCCCTCAGGGCAGGATGCGGTTGGTTGCCAGGTTCCTTACCACCTGTTGACTACTTTCCTGTTGAGTGTGGCATCTGGCTATCCCAGAATGCACCATTCTGCCCACTCCTAAGATGGTGAAACCCCTCCAGTGTTCAGACTTCCCTAGCCCTCCCCTGTGGTGTGACTACCTCGGAGCTACGTGCCCCATGGGGGAAACAGGTTTGGCACATTTTGCCAGATTTTCATATCTTGTCAAGAACTTAAATAGTGGAACCCTGTGAAAAGGGTGGGTGTCCCTTTCATTATCTTTTAAACAAATAGCTCCTCTGGTGTTCAAGAATTAATAGATATAGCTGAAAGTTGGCTCTTGAAGTACATTGTTTTAAGCGCAACTTTACCAGTCAGAGCAGATAGGGCAAGAATTTACGTGGGTCCATGGAATTGAAGACCGCACAGAGTACTAACCACTGTACGATCAAGTCTGGTTTATTATAGCTGGTACGTCCTGACAGAATGTCCCCTGACCACTTGCAAAAAAATATTTGCACTCATATCAAAGTTATCATGGACCACAATCTAGTCATTTGACGCAAGGCTGTCAAGTGGAATGACCACAGATCGTGGTGAAGTACTTGACTTTCGTCCTGTGACAGAAGATGAGGCTCTGGCTTGAATTTGATCAGTTTCCAATTATATAAACTGGGCCACTGGAATTATGTGATTGTGCGGCTATGGCAAATTTCGCATAATTACAGATTTGCCGCATCTGCTGCATAATCTGCAGATTGTAACAAAAAAAAGTTTCTAGCTCAGACATTTCAGAAGTTACTAAAAGTGCAGAGACGTGTTGCCGTGCAGTGAAAGGCCCTTTGCAGAACTGGAATGGTCACTTTATGTTGCTTATTGCTACATTTGGATATTAAAATGGTACAAAATGATGTGCAACCAATGCCCAGAATGTTATCATGTTCAAACATGTTGAAATAATGAAGTAGTATATCAAAGTATATTGCATTATGCCACATAATTTACTAAACCTTCTCATGCCGCATAATTTCAGTGGCCCTGCCTATAGCTGGGAAAAATAATGCTGCTGGTGCTATTAGTATGCAGTGTTCCGACATCACATTGCTTGCTCCAGGTGGAAGAGCAATCTCAAAATTATATATAGTGATTTCTCAGTACATTCTCCATTATGTGGACAGGCTTGCTTCAGGGATTCTCAACATCATTACCTACTGGTGAATAGCTGCCTTTTGTGGTTCTAGGCTGTTTCAGAGAGGTCCAACTATGGAACATGAGATGGGACATCAACAGCTGTCTTCATTTGCAGTTACCATTTGTAGGTCTCTTGGTTGTCTGCTTGGCATATCTGGGCATGCACTGTGCACTTGAGGCACATCCTGTGCTGAAATGTCCTCCTTGTGTTTGACTGACCAGTTGTAAGGAAATGCCTCCTTGGCATGGTTGCCCCCTGACTTTTTGCCTTTGCTGATGCTATGTTTACAATTGAAAGTGTGCTGAGGCCTGCTAACCAGGCCCCAGCACCAGTGTTCTTTCCCTAACCTGTACTTTTGTATCCACAATTGGCAGACCCTGGCATCCAGATAAGTCCCTTGTAACTGGTACTTCTAGTACCAAGGGCCCTGATGCCAAGGAAGGTCTCTAAGGGCTGCAGCATGTCTTATGCCACCCTGGAGACCTCTCACTCAGCACAGACACACTGCTTGCCAGCTTGTGTGTGCTAGTGAGGACAAAACGAGTAAGTCGACATGGCACTCCCCTCAGGGTGCCATGCCAGCCTCTCACTGCCTATGCAGTATAGGTAAGACACCCCTCTAGCAGGCCTTACAGCCCTAAGGCAGGGTGCACTATACCATAGGTGAGGGTACCAGTGCATGAGCATGGTACCCCTACAGTGTCTAAACAAAACCTTAGACATTGTAAGTGCAGGGTAGCCATAAGAGTATATGGTCTGGGAGTCTGTCAAACACGAACTCCACAGCACCATAATGGCTACACTGAAAACTGGGAAGTTTGGTATCAAACTTCTCAGCACAATAAATGCACACTGATGCCAGTGTACATTTTATTGTAAAATACACCACAGAGGGCACCTTAGAGGTGCCCCCTGAAACTTAACCGACTGTCTGTGTAGGCTGACTAGTTCCAGCAGCCTGCCACACCAGAGACATGTTGCTGGCCCCATGGGGAGAGTGCCTTTGTCACTCTGAGGCCAGTAACAAAGCCTGCACTGGGTGGAGATGCTAACACCTCCCCCAGGCAGGAGCTGTGACACCTGGCGGTGAGCCTCAAAGGCTCACCCCTTTGTCACAGCCCAGCAGGGCACTCCAGCTTAGTGGAGTTGCCCGCCCCCTCCAGCCACGGCCCCCACTTTTGGCGGCAAGGCTGGAGGGAACAAAGAAAGCAACAAGGAGGAGTCACTGGCCAGTCAGGACAGCCCCTAAGGTGTCCTGAGCTGAGGTGACTCTGACTTTTAGAAATCCTCCATCTTGCAGATGGAGAATTCCCCCAATAGGGTTAGGATTGTGACCCCCTCCCCTTGGGAGGAGGCACAAAGAGGGTGTACCCACCCTCAGGGCTAGTAGCCATTGGCTACTAACCCCCCAGACCTAAACACGCCCTTAAATTTAGTATTTAAGGGCTACCCTGAACCCTAGAAAATTAGATTCCTGCAACTACAAGAAGGACTGCCTAGCTGAAAACCCCTGCAGAGGAAGACCAGAAGACGACAACTGCCTTGGCTCCAGAAACTCACCGGCCTGTCTCCTGCCTTCCAAAGATCCTGCTCCAGCGACGCCTTCCAAAGGGACCAGCGACCTCGACATCCTCTGAGGACTGCCCCTGCTTCGAAAAGACAAACTCCCGAGGACAGCGGACCTGCTCCAAGAAAGGCTGCAACTTTGTTTCCAGCAGCTTTGAAAGAACCCTGCAAGCTCCCCGCAAGAAGCGTGAGACTTGCAACACTGCACCCGGCGACCCCGACTCGGCTGGTGGAGATCCAACACCTCAGGAGGGACCCCAGGACTACTCTGATACTGTGAGTACCAAAACCTGTCCCCCCTGAGCCCCCACAGCGCCGCCTGCAGAGGGAATCCCGAGGCTTCCCCTGACCGCGACTCTTTGAATCCTAAGTCCCGACGCCTGGGAGAGACCCTGCACCCGCAGCCCCCAGGACCTGAAGGACCGGACTTTCACTGGAGAAGTGACCCCCAGGAGTCCCTCTCCCTTGCCCAAGTGGAGGTTTCCCCGAGGAACCCCCCCCCTTGCCTGCCTGCAGCGCTGAAGAGATCCCGAGATCTCTCATAGACTAACATTGCGAACCCGACGCTTGTTTCTACACTGCACCCGGCCGCCCCCGTGCTGCTGAGGGTGAAATTTCTGTGTGGGCTTGTGTCCCCCCCGGTGCCCTACAAAACCCCCCTGGTCTGCCCTCCGAAGACGCGGGTACTTACCTGCAAGCAGACCGGAACCGGGGCACCCCCTTCTCTCCATTCTAGCCTATGTGTTTTGGGCACCACTTTGAACTCTGCACCTGACCGGCCCTGAGCTGCTGGTGTGGTGACTTTGGGGTTGCTCTGAACCCCCAACGGTGGGCTACCTTGGACCAAGAACTGAACCCTGTAAGTGTCTTACTTACCTGGTAAAACTAACAAAAACTTACCTCCCCCAGGAACTGTGAAAATTGCACTGTGTCCACTTTTAAAGTAGCTATTTGTCAATAACTTGAAAAGTATACATGCAATTGAAATGATTCAAAGTTCCTAATGTACTTACCTGCAATACCTTTCAAACAAGATATTACATGTTAAATTTGAACCTGTGGTTCTTAAAATAAACTAAGAAAAGATATTTTTCTATAACAAAACCTATTGGCTGGATTTGTCTCTGAGTGTGTGTACCTCATTTATTGTCTATGTGTATGTACAACAAATGCTTAACACTACTCCTTGGATAAGCCTACTGCTCGACCACACTACCACAAAACAGAGCATTAGTATTATCTATTTTTACCACTATTTTACCTCTAAGGGGAACCCTTGGACTCTGTGCATGCTATTCCTTACTTTGAAATAGCACATACAGAGCCAACTTCCTACATTGGTGGATCAGCGGTGGGGTACAAGACTTTGCATTTGCTGGACTACTCAGCCAATACCTGATCACACGACAAATTCCAAAATTGTCATTAGAAATTGATTTTTGCAATTTGAAAAGTTTTCTAAATTCTTAAAAGACCTGCTAGGGCCTTGTGTTAGATCCTGTTTAGCATTTCTTTTAGAGTTTAAAAGTTTGTAAAAGTTTGAATTAGATTCTAGAACCAGTTGTAGATTCTTAAAAAGTATTCCAACTTTTAGAAGCAAAATGTCTAGCACAGATGTGACTGTGGTGGAACTTAACACCACACCTTACCTCCATCTTAAGATGAGGGAGCTAAGGTCACTCTGTAAAATAAAGAAAATAACAATGGGCCCCAAACCTACCAAAATACAGCTCCAGGAGCTTTTGGCAGAGTTTGAAAAGGCCAACCCCTCTGAGGGTGGCAACTCAGAGGAAGAGGATAGTGACCAGGAGGAAAATTCCCCCCTACCAGTCCTATCTAGGGAGAACAGGGTCCCTGACTCCAAAAATAATAGTCAGAGATGCTGGTTCCCTCACAGGAGAGACCAACACCTCTGAAATCACTGAGGATAATCCCAGTGAAGAGGACATCCAGTTAGCCAGGATGGCCAAAAGATTGGCTTTGGAAAGACAGATCCTAGCCATAGAGAGGGAAAGACAAGAGATGGGCCTAGGACCCATCAATGGTGGCAGCAACATAAATAGGGTCAGAGATTCTCCTGACATGTTGAAAATCCCCAAAGGGATTGTAACTAAATATGAAGATGGTGATGACATCACCAAATGGTTCACAGCTTTTGAGAGGGCTTGTGTAACCAGAAAAGTGAACAGATCTCACTGGGGTGCTCTCCTTTGGAAATGTTCACAGGAAAGTGTAGGGATAGACTCCTCACACTCTCTGGACAAGATGCAGAATCTTATGACCTCATGAAGGGTACCCTGATTGAGGGCTTTGGATTCTCCACTGAGGAGTATAGGATTAGATTCAGGGGGGCTCAAAAATCCTCGAGCCAGACCTGGGTTGACTTTGTAGACTACTCAGTGAAAACACTAGATGGTTGGATTCAAGGCAGTGGTGTAAGTAATTATGATGGGCTGTACAATTTATTTGTGAAAGAACACCTGTTAAGTAATTGTTTCAATGATAAACTGCATCAGCATCTGGTAGACCTAGGACCAATTTCTCCCCAAGAATTGGGAAAGAAGGCGGACCATTGGGTCAAGACAAGGGTGTCCAAGACTTCAACAGGGGGTGACCAAAAGAAAGGGGTCACAAAGACTCCCCAGGGGAAGGGTGATGAGACAACCAAAACTAAAAATAGTAAAGAGTCTTCTACAGGCCCCCAAAAACCTGCACAGGAGGGTGGGCCCAGAGCCTCTTCACAAAACAATGGGTACAAGGGTAAAAACTTTGATCCCAAAAAGGCCTGGTGTCATAGCTGTAAACAGCATGGACACCAAACTGGAGACAAGGCCTGTCCCAAGAAAGGTTCCACTCCAAACTCCCATCCAGGTAACACTGGTATGGCTAGTCTCCAAGTGGGATCAACAGTGTGCCCAGAGCAAATCAGGGTCCACACTGAAGCTACTCTAGTTTCTGAGGGTGGGGTGGATTTAGCCACACTAGCTGTCTGGCCGCCTAACATGCAAAAATACAGACAGCAACTCTTAATTAATGGGACTAGAATAGAGGGCCTGAGGGATACAGGTGCCAGTGTCACCATGTTGACAGAGAAACTGGTTTCCCCTGGCCAATACCTGACTGGAAAAACTTACACAGTCACCAACGCTGACAATCAGAGAAAAGTACATCCCATGGCAATGGTTACTTTAGAATGGGGAGGGGTCAATGGCCTGAAGCAGGTGGTGGTCTCCTCAAATATCCCAGTGGACTGTCTGCTTGGAAATGACCTGGAGTCCTCAGCATGGGCTGAGGTAGAACTAAAAACCCATGCAGCAATGCTGGGTATCCCTGAACTGGTGTGTGTGAAAACAAGAGCACAGTGCAAGGCACAGGGTGAACAAGTAGAGCTGGAGTCTGGAAGAATGGCCCAGCCTACCAAGAGAACAGGAAAGTCAGTTGGGAAACCAACTGCAACACAGCAAAAGAAAGGGAACCTCTCTTCTCAGGAAGAAGTTCTGCCCTCTGAGGGAACTGAGCCTTTGGAGCTTGAACCTTATCAGGTTGAGCTCTTAGGCCCAGGGGGACCCTCAAGGGAGGAGCTGTGTAAGGGACAAGAAACCTGTCCCTCTCTTGAAGGCCTTAGGCAGCAAGCTGCTGAAGAGTCCAAGGGCAAGAAAAATGGAACACATAGGGTCTATTGGGAAGATGGACTCCTGTACACTGAGGCCAGAGACCCCAAACCTGGTGCCACTAGGAGAGTGGTAGTGCCTCAGCTGTTCAGAGAGTTCATCCTAACATTGGCCCATGACATTCCCCTTGCTGGACATTTGGGACAAACCAAGACGTGGGAGAGGCTAGTCAACCACTTCTACTGGCCCAATATGTCCAACATGGTTAAGGAGTTTTGCCTCTCCTGCCCCACCTGTCAAGCCAGTGGTAAGACAGGTGGGCACCCAAAGGCCCCCCTCATTCCACTTCCAGTGGTGGGGGTTCCCTTTGAAAGAGTGGGTGTGGACATAGTTGGTCCACTAGAACCTCCCACAGCCTCAGGGAATATGTATATCCTGGTAGTAGTGGATCATGCTACCAGGTATCCTGAAGCTATTCCCCTTAGGTCGACTACTGCCCCTGCAGTAGCCAAGGCCCTCATTGGTATCTTTACCAGAGTGGGTTTTCCTAAGGAGGTGGTGTCTGACAGAGGTACCAACTTCATGTCAGCATACCTGAAACATATGTGGAATGAGTGTGGAGTGACTTATAAATTCACTACACCTTACCATCCACAAACTAATGGCTTAGTTGAGAGATTCAACAAGACATTAAAGGGCATGATCATGGGGCTCCCAGAAAAACTCAAAAGGAGATGGGATGTCCTCCTGCCATGTCTGCTTTTCGCTTACAGGGAGGTACCACAGAAGGGAGTAGGGTTCTCACCCTTTGAACTTCTGTTTGGTCATCCTGTAAGGGGACCACTTGCCCTTGTTAAAGAAGGCTGGGAGAGACCTCTCCATGAGCCTAAACAGGACATAGTGGACTATGTACTTGGCCTTCGCTCTAGAATGGCAGAGTACATGGAAAAGGCAACCAAAAACCTTGAGGCCAGCCAACAGCTCCAGAAGTTTTGGTATGACCAAAAGGCTGCACTGGTTGAGTTCCAACCAGGGCAGAAAGTCTGGGTTCTGGAGCCTGTGGCTCCCAGGGCACTCCAGGACAAATGGAGTGGCCCTTACCCAGTGCTAGAAAGGAAGAGTCAGGTCACCTACTTGGTGGACCTGGGCACAAGCAGGAGCCCCAAGAGGGTGATCCATGTGAACCGCCTTAAGCTCTTCCATGACAGGGCTGATGTGAATCTGTTGATGGTAACAGATGAGGATCAGGAGGCAGAGAGTGAACCTCTCCCTGATCTTCTGTCATCAGACCCAAAAGATGGCACAGTAGATGGAGTGATCTACTCAGACACCCTCTCTGGCCAACAGCAAGCTGATTGTAGGAGAGTCCTACAACAGTTTCCTGAACTGTTCTCCTTAACCCCTGGTCAGACACACCTGTGTACCCATGATGTGGACACAGGAGACAGCATGCCTGTCAAGAACAAAATCTTTAGACAATCTGACCATGTTAAGGAAAGCATCAAGGTGGAAGTCCACAAGATGCTGGAATTGGGAGTAATTGAGCGCTCTGACAGCCCCTGGGCTAGCCCAGTGGTCTTAGTCCCCAAACCTCACACCAAAGATGGAAAGAAAGAGATGAGGTTTTGTGTGGACTACAGAGGGCTCAATTCTGTCACCAAGACAGATGCTCATCCAATTCCTAGAGCTGATGAGCTCATAGACAAATTAGGTGCTGCCAAATTCTTAAGTACCTTTGACTTGACAGCAGGGTACTGGCAAATAAAAATGGCACCTGGAGCAAAAGAGAAAACAGCATTCTCCACACCTGATGGGCATTATCAGTTTACTGTTATGCCCTTTGGTTTAAAGAATGCCCCTGCCACCTTCCAAAGGTTGGTGAATCAAGTCCTTGCTGGCTTGGAGTCCTTTAGCACAGCTTATCTTGATGATATTGCTGTCTTTAGCTCCACCTGGCAGGATCACCTGGTCCACCTGAAGAAGGTTTTGAAGGCTCTGCAATCTGCAGGCCTCTCTATCAAGGCATCCAAATGCCAGATAGGGCAGGGAACTGTGGTTTACTTGGGCCACCTTGTAGGTGGAGGCCAAGTTCAGCCACTCCAACCCAAGATCCAGACTATTCTGGACTGGGTAGCTCCAAAAACCCAGACTCAAGTCAGGGCATTCCTTGGCTTGACTGGGTATTACAGGAGGTTTGTGAAGGGATATGGATCCATTGTGACAGCCCTCACTGAACTCACCTCCAAGAAAATGCCCAAGAAAGTGAACTGGACTGTGGAATGCCAACAGGCCTTTGACACCCTGAAACAAGCGATGTGCTCAGCACCAGTTCTAAAAGCTCCAGATTATTCTAAGCAGTTCATTGTGCAGACTGATGCCTCTGAACATGGGATAGGGGCAGTTTTGTCCCAAACAAATGATGATGGCCTTGACCAGCCTGTTGCTTTCATTAGCAGGAGGTTACTCCCCAGGGAGCAGCGTTGGAGTGCCATTGAGAGGGAGGCCTTTGCTGTGGTTTGGTCCCTGAAGAAGCTGAGACCATACCTCTTTGGGACTCACTTCCTAGTTCAAACTGACCACAGACCTCTCAAATGGCTGATGCAAATGAAAGGTGAAAATCCTAAACTGTTGAGGTGGTCCATCTCCCTACAGGGAATGGACTTTATAGTGGAACACAGACCTGGGACTGCCCATGCCAATGCAGATGGCCTTTCCAGGTTCTTCCACTTAGAAAATGAAGACTCTCTTGGGAAAGGTTAGTCTCATCCTCTTTCGTTTGGGGGGGGGTTGTGTAAGGAAATGCCTCCTTGGCATGGTTGCCCCCTGACTTTTTGCCTTTGCTGATGCTATGTTTACAATTGAAAGTGTGCTGAGGCCTGCTAACCAGGCCCCAGCACCAGTGTTCTTTCCCTAACCTGTACTTTTGTATCCACAATTGGCAGACCCTGGCATCCAGATAAGTCCCTTGTAACTGGTACTTCTAGTACCAAGGGCCCTGATGCCAAGGAAGGTCTCTAAGGGCTGCAGCATGTCTTATGCCACCCTGGAGACCTCTCACTCAGCACAGACACACTGCTTGCCAGCTTGTGTGTGCTAGTGAGAACAAAACGAGTAAGTCGACATGGCACTCCCCTCAGGGTGCCATGCCAGCCTCTCACTGCCTATGCAAGTATAGGTCAGTCACCCCTCTAGCAGGCCTTACAGCCCTAAGGCAGGGTGCACTATACCATAGGTGAGGGTACCAGTGCATGAGCATGGTACCCCTACAGTGTCTAAACAAAACCTTAGACATTGTAAGTGCAGGGTAGCCATAAGAGTATATGGTCTGGGAGTCTGTCAAACACGAACTCCACAGCACCATAATGGCTACACTGAAAACTGGGAAGTTTGGTATCAAACTTCTCAGCACAATAAATGCACACTGATGCCAGTGTACATTTTATTGTAAAATACACCACAGAGGGCACCTTAGAGGTGCCCCCTGAAACTTAACCGACTGTCTGTGTAGGCTGACTAGTTCCAGCAGCCTGCCACACCAGAGACATGTTGCTGGCCCCATGGGGAGAGTGCCTTTGTCACTCTGAGGCCAGTAACAAAGCCTGCACTGGGTGGAGATGCTAACACCTCCCCCAGGCAGGAGCTGTGACACCTGGCGGTGAGCCTCAAAGGCTCACCCCTTTGTCACAGCCCAGCAGGGCACTCCAGCTTAGTGGAGTTGCCCGCCCCCTCCGGCCACGGCCCCCACTTTTGGCGGCAAGGCTGGAGGGAACAAAGAAAGCAACAAGGAGGAGTCACTGGCCAGTCAGGACAGCCCCTAAGGTGTCCTGAGCTGAGGTGACTCTGACTTTTAGAAATCCTCCATCTTGCAGATGGAGGATTCCCCCAATAGGGTTAGGATTGTGACCCCCTCCCCTTGGGAGGAGGCACAAAGAGGGTGTACCCACCCTCAGGGCTAGTAGCCATTGGCTACTAACCCCCCAGACCTAAACACGCCCTTAAATTTAGTATTTAAGGGCTACCCTGAACCCTAGAAAATTAGATTCCTGCAACTACAAGAAGAAGGACTGCCTAGCTGAAAACCCCTGCAGAGGAAGACCAGAAGACGACAACTGCCTTGGCTCCAGAAACTCACCGGCCTGTCTCCTGCCTTCCAAAGATCCTGCTCCAGCGACGCCTTCCAAAGGGACCAGCGACCTAGACATCCTCTGAGGACTGCCCCTGCTTCGAAAAGACAAGAAACTCCCGAGGACAGCGGACCTGCTCCAAGAAAGGCTGCAACTTTGTTTCCAGCAGCTTTGAAAGAACCCTGCAAGCTCCCCGCAAGAAGCGTGAGACTTGCAACACTGCACCCGGCGACCCCGACTCGGCTGGTGGAGATCCAACACCTCAGGAGGGACCCCAGGACTACTCTGATACTGTGAGTACCAAAACCTGTCCCCCCTGAGCCCCCACAGCGCCGCCTGCAGAGGGAATCCCGAGGCTTCCCCTGACCGCGACTCTTTGAATCCTAAGTCCCGACGCCTGGGAGAGACCCTGCACCCGCAGCCCCCAGGACCTGAAGGACCGGACTTTCACTGGAGAAGTGACCCCCAGGAGTCCCTCTCCCTTGCCCAAGTGGAGGTTTCCCCGAGGAACCCCCCCCCTTGCCTGCCTGCAGCGCTGAAGAGATCCCGAGATCTCTCATAGACTAACATTGCGAACCCGACGCTTGTTTCTACACTGCACCCGGCCGCCCCCGTGCTGCTGAGGGTGAAATTTCTGTGTGGGCTTGTGTCCCCCCCGGTGCCCTACAAAACCCCCCTGGTCTGCCCTCCGAAGACGGGGGTACTTACCTGCAAGCAGACCGGAACCGGGGCACCCCCTTCTCTCCATTCTAGCCTATGTGTTTTGGGCACCACTTTGAACTCTGCACCTGACCGGCCCTGAGCTGCTGGTGTGGTGACTTTGGGGTTGCTCTGAACCCCCAACGGTGGGCTACCTTGGACCAAGAACTGAACCCTGTAAGTGTCTTACTTACCTGGTAAAACTAACAAAAACTTACCTCCCTCAGGAACTGTGAAAATTGCACTAAGTGTCCACTTTTTAAATAGCTATTTGTGAATAACTTGAAAAGTATACATGCAATTGAAATGATTCAAAGTTCCTAATGTACTTACCTGCAATACCTTTCAAACAATATATTACATGTTAAATTTGAACCTGTGGTTCTTAAAATAAACTAAGAAAGGATATTTTTCTATAACAAAACCTATTGGCTGGATTTGTCTCTGAGTGTGTGTACCTCATTTATTGTCTATGTGTATGTACAACAAATGCTTAACACTACTCCTTGGATAAGCCTACTGCTCGACCACACTACCACAAAATAGAGCATTAGTATTATCTATTTTTACCACTATTTTACCTCTAAGGGGAACCCTTGGACTCTGTGCATGCTATTCCTTACTTTGAAATAGCACATACAGAGCCAACTTCCTACACCAGTGTTTCAATGGGTGACAGGAGTATCCTTGTCTCCACCCTGCTACCTGATGTATAACATCGGGATACTACACATGGTGGGAACTTTTCAGTGTTTGAGCTACTTAACGCTTTCAGCAATAGCAAAGTAGTACTCCCACAAACATTTGCCTACAAGTAAGTATAATTTCATTTTGAGTTCACAGTAATCCTAATTTTGAGTATTTTAGCATGCCTCCTAAAATGTTTGTTTTGCACCTTACTTATATGTGGACAGCCTATGATGTGCTTCTACTCTACAATGTGTTTTCTAATTTAACTAGACATTTTTGAAGGGTTGTTACCGTAAGAAGAAAAAGTAATGCATATTTTTTTGTTTGCAAAAGCCTTACTGGTTATAGTATCTGACAGCTAGCATTTCTGTTGAATTCAAGTCTTTATAATCACCATTTGTGGTGGAGCTCGACGAAAGTTTTACCATGATACGAGCATGAATAACATAGGCCAGAGGAATGGTGGCGTTTCAAGTTGGTACATTAACCTCTTTTTGTTTGTTGCAGACATGAAGCAACAACATGTCATTGAAACCTTAATTGGCAAAAGGCAACAGATTTCTCTTGCTACTCAGATGGTTAAAATGATTCTGAAGATAGATGATATTCGCAGGCCTGGAGAGACCGAAGAATGAGGTTCTAAAGTGAATGACTACTGTGCTGTCACTCGTACTGTGACCAATAGGACTAGCACTTAATTCACAGCTGTTTGTTTCATTATAGTGTGCAAACAATAAATATTCTGTATTTAAACTGTAGTTTTTGCACTTGTTTTTTATTGTTCATGGTTTATTAAGTCAGTCACAACATGATTAAAAATTATAAAAACACTAACATTTAAAAACAAAAGCGCTCACAGAAGTATGCACCATTGGGGGAAAAAAATGCTGTCTTCATAGTTCTGGAATACACCACAGATAATCCTCATTTCTGGATGTCTAACATTCTGTATATTTTCAGGTTGCCTGCCTTAGACTTAATACACTGGACCCTATTACTCCATTTGCTATTTTCCTCTTTGGTCTTACTTTTCCTTCTGTAACGCAACTTGCCACCAGATGTCTGAGTAATCTAAGCAAACCCTTAGTATCCAAAAGCCTTGCTACCAGAATTGAAAGATTTTTGCCTTCTCCACTGTCTGGTACCATTCGGTACCTCCATTTTGTGAACCCAGCATTTTCCCTGTGCCCTAATACAGCTCAGTGGTCGAGGATTCCTAGGAGACCAAGGTAAGAAGCCCCAGACTTTTCAGGGAAATTTTATTATTTGTTTAAAAGTGTTTTCTACTGCTACCCGTGCATGTTTACTGTTGACTCCCTGTGTTTCAGGCAGCTTGGCCTTGTAAAGTGCTGGTTTTTTGTTGGCCTTGACTGTTTGAGTTTTCCATCCTAGTTTGTGGCACAAGACTGCATAAAGCCTCCCCCCTCTCTTTCTTAAGTAAAAAAGCTACATACATCTCAGTGACTATCCAGTGTGTGTTTAGGAGACTGCTTCATCTGTTTCTTTGATTTAAATTGTGTTTAGAAACTGTCTGCATCCCCTGTTTTTGCCTTGAAAAAGCCACATTTCAGAGTGCAGAGAAGCAGTATTTCAGAGGTTGTGTTTGTTTAAAAAAAAAAAAAAAATCTCTCCCTTACTTGGAAAGTAGATTCTGCTAGCTTGGAAGTGTGAATTCAACCTGTATGTATCCAAGGAGATTTTGAATAGAGCAGCAGCTCCCTCCTCCCTTCCCATAGGGGCTGGGCTTCAGTTAACTTGACCCTTATGCAAGTTTCTATTGGTTGTTGCATATGGTGTTGTGATAGGTCGTTGGGGGCTGGTATTTCTATTGGTTTAGGGATTAGGGTTGGGTTTGTGATTGGTACTAGGGTTGAGAGTCCTATTGGTTCTTGGTTATTAGGGTTGGGCTGTGATTGGTACTAGGGTTGAGAATCTTATTGGTTCCTGTTTTTTTAGGGTTGTGTTTGTGATAGGTAGGGTTGGGACTCCTATTGGTTTCTGGTTCTAGGGTTGGGGTTGTGATTGGTTTTCAGGATTAGGGGTGTAATTGGTGATTAGGGTTGGGTCTCCCATAGGTTGTGCGATTTTAGGGTTACAAATCTGATTCGTTAGGGTTAGGACTAGGTTTCTATTGACCAGTAGGGCTATTTAAGCCCAGGGCTAAGGGCGGAGAGGACAAGGGCAGCTGCCTTTTTAGGCCTGTTCTGGACTGGTTGGGCCTAGGGCCAGAAATGCTGCCCAGTTTCCCATTTATCAGAAAGGAACTTAATCCCTACACATCCATCAATATGCAAACACATTATCTGCAAAGACATCCAACTTCTGCATCACAAACTGACCACATACAGATTGCAATGTCTCATCATCCAGCACAATACCCCATATACAACACCTATACATATATCCACTACAACAGTAAAACACCTTCATTCTCACAGCAAACACTACTCTGTCCACTCCCACTAGCACAGCCCGTCATCGCCCACACAACACAAAACCACATTATACATTACTTTCAGCAATCCAGATACACACTCCCTGCTCATACAAACCAACAGCACTATCCTCTATTTGTTCCACAAAGACCCCCTTTTATCATGACAATACCTAAACCCAGCCTTCCAACACACCATCTACTAACGCCCTTCCCCTCTCTTCACCAATTACAAACAACCATACAATCCTCACACTCCACCACACATTACCTCTTCCAGTAATAACAACTTACACAAGCACCCCTGACACACATCCATCCCCTCTTACACACCTCATACACATCTCCAAAACACATCAAACCCCCTGTAATACTCCAAGTCCACTCAGCAGCACTAACTCGCATACAAATCTCTCACAGAAAACCCCCACATCAATATCCCCTCACCATTCCACAAAAACAGACCACAAACATCACATCAAATCAACACAAACTTTTATTATACTTATCGTCACACCCACTCCTACCCTCATGACTACACAAAATACAAATCCTGACTAATCTTTACCCCTACATTCTCACTCTTCACAAACCTCTTCCGCAAGCACCCCAACACAGCAATATTCATTTACCCACATCTCATCCGTTGCACAATTTAGAGCCTTACATAATGATCATGTGCTCCTCCACCACCACCCCTAACTCCTACTCCTTCCACACTAAGCAGACACAAAAAAAATAAACATGCCACTCTTAACAACTTGGCATCCCCTTGTCTATTGCATAATAAGGCTACCCTACAAAAAAAAAAAGTACACTCTTCATGGCTCTCAGCCACCAAGTCCACTACCCACCCACACACACACAGACCCAACAAAATGCCTCCTAAACCTGCTGGAAGAAGAACACTATATTGAAAAACAAGACTGTACGTGACCCTCACACAGTTAACACAACTAACACACTTGCTACAAACTCAAAATATACTGCTCACCCTTCTCCTAAACAAAACAACACCGCCACTGTAAGGAAATGCCTCCTTGGCATGGTTGCCCCCTGACCTTTTCCCTTTGCTGATGCTATGTTTTGAATTGAAAGTGTGCTGAGGCCTGCTATCCAGGCCCCCGCACCAGTGTTCTTTCCCTAACCTGTACTTTTGTTTTCACAATTGGCACACTCTGGCATCCAGGTAAGTCCCTTGTAACTGGTACCCCTGGTACCAAGGGCCCTGATGCCAGGGAAGGTCTCTAAGGGCTGCAGCATATCTTATGCCACCCTGGGGACCCCTCACTCAGCACAGACACACTGCTTGCCAGCTTGTGTGTGCTGGTGAGAACAAAACGAGTAAGTTGACATGGCACTCCCCTCAGGGTGCCATGCCAACCTCACACTGCCTATGCAGTATAGATAAGTCACCCCTCTAGCAGGCCTTACAGCCCTAAGGCAGGATGCACTATACCATAGGTGAGGGCACCAGTGCATGAGCACTGTGCCCCTACAGTGTCTAAGCAAAACCCTAGACATTGTAAGTGCAGGGTAGCCATAAGAGTATATGGTCTGGGAGTCTGTCAAACACGAACTCCACTGCACCATAATGGCTACACTGAAAACTGGGAAGTTTGGTATCAAACTTCTCGGCACAATAAATGCACACTGATGCCAGTGTACATTTTATTGTAAAATACACCCCAGAGGGCACCTTAGAGATGCCCCCTAAAACCTTAACCAACTACCCGTGTAGGCTGACTGGTTCCAGCAGCCTGCCACACTCGACATGTTGCTGGCCACATGGGGAGAGTGCCTTTGTCACTCTGTGGCTAGTAACAAAGCCTGCACTGGGTGGAGATGCTATCACCTCCCCCAGGCAGGAGCTGTAACACCTGGCGGTGAGCCTCAAAGGCTCACCCCCTTTGTTCCAGCACCACAGGGCACTCCATCTAGTGGAGTTGCCCGCCCCTCCCGCCACGGCCACACTTTTGGCGGCAAGGCCGGAGGAAATAATGAGAATAACAAGGAGTCGTCACTGGCCAGTCAGGACAGCCCCATAGGTGTCCTGAGGTGACTCTAACTTTTAGAAATCCTCCATCTTGCAGATGGAGGATTCCCCCAATAGGGATAGGAATGTGACCCCCTCCCCTTGGGAGGAGGCACAAAGAGGGTGTACCCACCCTCAGGGCTAGTAGCCATTGGCTACTAACCCCCCAGACCTAAACACGCCCTTAAATGTATTATTTAAGGGCTCCCCTGAACCTAGGAACTCAGATTCCTGCAACCTAAGAAGAAGAGGACTGCTGAGATGAAAAACCCTGCAGAGAAGACGGAGACACCAACTGCTTTGGCCCCAGCTCTACCGGCCTGTCTCCCCCCTTCGGAAGAAAACTGCTCCAGCGACGCTTTCCCCAGGACCAGCGACCTCTGAATCCTCAGAGGACTGCCCTGCTCTAAAAGGACCAAGAAACTCCTGAGAACAGCGGCCCTGTTCAACAAAGACTGCAACTTTGTTTCCAGAGGAGCAACTTTAAAGACCCCTGCAATTCCCGCCAGAAGCGTAAGACTTGCAAAACTGCACCCGGTGACCCCGTCTCGACTGGTGAAGAAACAACGCTACAGGGAGGACCCCCAGGCGACTCCAAGACTGTGAGTAACCAAAGTTGTCCCCCCTGAGCCCCCACAGCGACGCCTGCAGAGGGAATCCCGAGGCTCCCCCTGACCGAGACTGTCTGATTCCCAGATCCCGACGCCTGGAAAAGACCCTGCACCCGCAGCCCCCAGGACCTGAAGGATCGGAACTCCAGTGCAGGAGTGACCCCCAGGAGGCCCTCTCCCTTGCCCAGGTGGTGGCTACCCCGAGGAGCCCCCCCCTTGCCTGCACGCACCGCTGAAGAGACCCCTTGGTCTCCCATTGATTCCTATTACAAACCCGACGCTTGTTTGCACACTGCACCCGGCCACCCCCGCGCTGCTGAGGGTGTACTTTCTGTGTGGACTTGTGCCCCCCCCCCCCCCCCCCCCCGGTGCCCTACAAAACCCCCCTGGTCTGCCCTCCGTAGACACAGGTACTTACCTGCTGGCAGACTGGAACCGGGGCACCCCCTTCTCCATTGAAGCCTATGTGTTTTGGGCACCACTTTGAACTCTGCACCTGACCGGCCCTGAGCTGCTGGTGTGGTGACTTTGGGGTTGCTCTGAACCCCCAACGGTGGGCTACCTTGGACCCCAATTTGAACCCCGTAGGTGGTTTACTTACCTGCAAGAACTAACAATAACTTACCTCCCCTAGGAACTGTGAAAATTGCACTGTCCACTTTTAAAATAGCTATATGTGTTTTATCTAAAAAGTATATATGCTATTGTGATTATTCAAAGTTCCTAAAGTACTTACCTGCAATACCTTTCAAATGACATATTACATGTAGAATTTGAACCTGTGGTTCTTAAAATAAACTAAGAAAAGATATTTTTCTATACAAAAACCTATTGGCCTGGAATTGTCTCTGAGTGTGTGTTCCTCATTTATTGCCTGTGTGTATGTACAACAAATGCTTAACACTACTCCTTTGATAAGCCTACTGCTCGACCACACTACCACAAAATAGAGCATTAGTATTATCTCTTTTTGCCACTATCTTACCTCTAAGGGGAACCCTTGGACTCTGTGCATACTATTCCTTACTTTGAAATAGTGCATACAGAACCAACTTCCTACAGTCACCACCTGAGGACTCTACCACCTACACACAGGTGGTGTCAAGGGCAGCGGAGTTTCATAATGTTAGCCTACATACAGAGCCAATTGAAGACGACTTTCTATTTAACACACTGTCGTCCACACATAGCCAGTATCAAAGCCTCCCCATGCTACCTGGAATGCTAAAACACTCCAAACAAGTGTTTGAAGAGCCTGTCAAAGGAAGGGCAATAACTCCAAGGGTGGAGAAAAAATATAAACTGCCACCAACAGACCCTGTGTACATCACACAACAGTTAACACCAGACTCTGTGGTAGTAGGTGCAGCACGCAAGAGGACGAACTCACACCTCAGGAGACGCACCACCTCCAGACAAGGAGAGTCGTAAGTTCAATGCGGCTGGGAAAAGAGTGGCGGCACAAGCAGCCAACCAATGGCGCATTGCCAATTCACAAGCCTTGTTGGCGAGATATGACAGCGCTCATTGGGACGAAATGCAACATTTTATAGAACATTTGCCCAAGGAGTTTAAAAAAAGAGCGCAACAAGTGGTAGAGGAAGGACAGTGTATCTCGAACAATCAGATACGGTCAGCAATGGATGCAGCAGACACAGCTGCTAGGACTGTCAATACAGCAGTAACAATAAGGAGACATGCATGGCTGTGTACATCTGGATTCAAGCCAGAAATACAACAAGCTGTGCTGAATATGCCATTTAACGGACAGCAGTTGTTTGGGCCGGAGGTGGACACTGCTATCGAAACTTAGACACTGATACGGCCAAAGCCATGGGCGCGCACTACTCCCCACAGAGCAGAGGCACATTTCGAAGATCACAATTTCGAGGGGGGTTTTGAGGACAAAGCACTGAACCCACAACCTCACAAACAAGGCCCACTTATCAGAGCCAATACCAGCTGGGAACTTTTCGGAAACAATATAGAGGGGGACAATTCCCAATGAATAGAGGGAAGTTCCAAACTCCCAAAACTCCACAAAACAAACAGTGACTTGCATGTCACAAATCCCCAACACACAACACCAGTGGGGGGGAGACTAACCAAGTTCTACAAAAAATGGGAGGAAATAACAACAGACACGTGGGTCCTAGCCTTTATTCAGCATGGTTATTGCATAGAATTTCTAGAATTCCCTCCAAATGTCCCACCGAAAACACACGTCAAAACAACACATAGATCTTCTACAACTAGAAGTTCAGGCGTTGTTGCAAAAAGATGCAGTAGAGTTAGTACCAATTCATCAGAGAGGAAGAGGAGTCTACTCACTGTACTTTCTCATACCCAAAAAAGACAAAACTCTAAGACCTATATTAGATCTCAGAACATTAAATATCTACATCAAATCAGATCACTTTCACATGGTGACACTGCAGGACGTAATCCCATTGCTTAAACAACAAGATTACATGACAACATTAGACCTAAAGGATGCGTACTTCCATATACCGATACATCCTTCACACAGAAAGTACTTAAGGTTTGTATTCCAAGGGGTACATTACCAATTCAAAGTGTTGCCATTCGGGATAACAACTGCGCCAAGAGTTTTTACAAAATGCATGGCAGTAGTGGCTGCTCATATCAGAAGACAGCAAATACATGTGTTCCCGTACCTAGACGATTGGTTAATCAAAACCAACACGCAGGAACGGTGCTCACAACACACAAAGTATGTCATAGAAACCCTTCACAAACTAGGTTTCTCACTCAACTACAACAAGTCACCCCTTCAGCCGTGTCCAGTACAACAATACTTAGGAGCAACAATCAACACAACAAAAGGGATTGCCACTCCAAGTCCACAAAGGGTACAAGCATTTCACAATGTAATACAGGCCATGCACCCAAAACAAAAGGTACAGGTCAAAATAGTGATTAAACTACTAGGCATGATGTCCTCATGCATAGCCATTGTCCCAAACGCAAGATTGCACATGCGGCCCTTACAACAATGCCTAGCATCACAATGGTCACAGGCACAGGGTAAACTTCAAGATCTAGTGTTGATAGACCGCCAAACATACACATCGCTTCAATGGTGGAACACTATAAATTTAAACAAAGGGCGGCCTTTCCAAGACCCAGTGCCTCAATACGTAATAACAACGGATGCCTCCATGATAGGGTGGGGAGCACACCTCAATCAACACAGCATACAAGGACAATGGGACCCTCAACAGACAGTTTCACAGAATTACTGGCAGCATTTCCTGCGTTGAAAGCTTTTCAACCGATAATAACACACAAACACATTCTTGTCAAAACAGACAACATGACAACGTTGTATTATCTGAACAAACAGGGAGGAACACACTCAACACAGTTGTGTCTCCTAGCACAGAAAATTTGGCATTGGGCGATTCACAACCACATTCGCCTAATAGCGCAGTTCATTCCAGGAATTCAAAACCAGTTAGCAGACAATCTCTCTCGGGATCACCAACAGATCCACGAATGGGAGATTCAACCCCAAATACTAAACAATTACTTCCAAAGATGGGGAACACCACAAATAGATCTATTTGCAACAAAAGAAAACGCAAAATGCCAAAACTTCGCATCCAGGTACCCACAGGATCAGTCTCAGGGCAATGCGTCATGGATGAGTTGGTCAGGGATATTTGCATACGCTTTTCCCCCCTCTCCTTCCATATCTAGTAAACAAATTGAGTCAAAACAAACTCAAACTCATACTAATAGCACCAACTTGGGCAAGACAACCCTGGTACACAACACTACTAGACCTTTCAGTAGTGCCTCATGTCAAACTGCCAAACAGACCAGATCTGTTAACTCAACACAAACAGATCAGACACCCAAATCCTGCATCACTGAATCTAGCAATTTGGCTCCTGAAATCTTAGAATTCTGACATCTAGACCTTTCACCTGAATGTATGGAGGTCATAAAACAAGCTAGAAAACCTACAACAAGACATTGCTATGCAAATAAATGGAAACGATTTGTTTATTACTGCCATAATAATCAAATTCAACCCTTACACGCATCTGCAAAATACATCGTAAGCTACTTACTGCACTTACAAAAGTCAAAGCTAGCTTTTTCATCCATTAAAATACATCTCACCGCAATTTCAGCTTATCTGCAAATTACGCATTCGACTTCACTCTTTAGGATCCCAGTCATAAAGGCTTTTATGGAGGGCCTAAAAAGAATTATACCACCAAGAACACCACCAGTTCCTTCGTGGAACCTCAACATTGTCTTAACACGGCTCATGGGTCGACCGTTTGAACCCACGCACTCATGTGAGATACAATATTTAACGTGGAAAGTTGCGTTTCTCATTGCCATCACATCTCTAAGAAGAGTAAGTGAAATACAGGCATTTACTATACAAGAACCCTTTATTCAAATACACAAGCATAAAGTAGTTTTACGAACGAATCCAAAGTTCTTACCAAAAGTCATATCACCGTTTCACTTAAATCAAACTGTAGAACTACCAGTGTTCTTTCCAGAACCAGATTCTGTAGCTGAAAGAGCACTACATACATTAGACATCAAAAGAGCTTTAATGTACTACATTGATAGTACAAAACAAATACGGAAAACATAACTGTTCGTTGCTTTTCAAAAACCTCATACAGGTAATCCAATATCCAAACAAGGCATTGCCAGATGGATAGTTAAATGTATTCAAAACCTGTTATCTCAAAGCAAAAAGAGAACTGCCTATAACACCAAAGGCACATTCAACTAGGAAGAAAGGTGCTACTATGGCCTTTCTATGAAACATTCCAATGACTGAAATATGTAAGGCAGCCACATGGTCTACGCCTCATACGTTTACCAAACATTACTGCGTGGATGTGTTAACAACACAACAAGCCACAGTAGGACAAGCAGTACTACGAACTTTATTTCAAACAACTTCAACTCCTACAGGCTGAGCCACCGCTTTTGGGGAGATACACATGCTTTGCACAGACTAGTAAGCAGTTATCTGCAGCTACACATGCCATCGAAAGGAAAATGTCACTTGCCCAGTGTACATCTGTTCGTGGCATGAGATGCTGCAGATTCACATGCGCCCACCCGCCTCCCCGGGAGCCTGTAGCCATTTCGAAGTTGATCTTGAACATTTGTAAATTTGTAAATATATCACTTTAAACCACATTATGTACATACATATTTACTCCATTGCATGGGCACTATTACTATAATACACAACTCCTACCTCACCCTCTGCGGGGAAAACAATCTAAGATGGAGTCGACGCCCATGCGCAATGGAGCCGAAAGTGGAGGAGTCCCTCGATCTCGTGACTCAAAAAGACTTCTTCGAAGAAAAACAACTTGTAACACTCCGAGCCCAACACTAGATGGCGGGATGTGCAAAGCATGTGAATCTGCAGCGTCTCATGCCACGAACAGATGTACACTGGGTAAGTGACATTTTCCATATATATATATATATATATATATATTCGGTGGCATGTGTAGCTGCAGATACACATGCTATGTTTTTCTTATAAGTAGTCACGGGAACGAGTGACTCCTCCCTTTCGGCTCTATTGCGCATGGGCATCGACTCCATGTTAGATTGTTTTCTTTCCACCATCAGGTTCGGACGTGTTCCTCTTCGCTCCGGTTATTCGATTCAGAAAAATTAAGAAATCGCCGAAAATCGTCAGTATTGTTTTCGATCGTGAACCATCTTGCATCAACACCTCTGCACCGGCGAAACACACCTTTGGTTGCCCTCCGGGGCACCAGTGCCCATCCTGGGCCTGGTTGGCCCGACCGCAGGAAGCGCCGAAGCCTCACGGACTGGACCCCGTTCCGATTCTGCCCTCAGTGCCACGCAAAGTATCCATACACAGATCAACATCGGGTCTGTAATCTGTGTTTGTCACCAGACCACCGATAAGATACTTGTTAGGCCTGCAGGTCCTTCCGTTCCAAGAAGACCTTGAGGAATCGAAGGGCGAGAAGACTACAAATGGCGTAGAAGAGTACCGAGCACCTCGACGTCGAAGAGGAGGAGATGGACATCTCCATTCAAGGATCCGATTCCGACGCGGACCGACCACCGACAGCAGGTCAACACGTGAGTACACCTGCCCTGACCCAAACCCAGAGCCAGTCCAAGACCAAACAAAAGGTCTCTGGGACGCCACTGCTGGAATGCCATGGCTCTACCCGCAAGAGATCAAGCGGTGACCAAGCAACACCCTAGGCACCGAAAAAGGCCACATCCGCTTCGAGGTCTTTGGACTTTAATCGAAAGACAGTCTCTGAAAAAGTTTGACATCGAATCGAAACCCCGAAAGAGTCTTTCGGAACCGAGGCCTACTGTCACCATGGGCATTTCGGTGCCGAAAAAACTGGCATCGGAGCCGAAAAAAGGATCATATACTGAGGAGCATCGACTTTCTAAACAGATGAAAGAAAGCCACAGATTCGAGGAAGAACTTCACCAAATGGAAGAATTTGATGAGACAAGCAAGGATACAGATCGACAAGGATACTGGAAAAATCCTTGGAGCACCTCCTCTCAAAATGAAAAGGAAACTGGCTTTCCAAGGACGTTCAGACACGGAGCAGCCAAGGCTAAAGTGCCAAGAGCAATCTCCGCCACGCCAGTTTTCCCCAGCACATTCTCCTCAAAACTGTTTCTCCTCTTGCTACTCCCACTGCACAGTCACCCACACACACTGTGCAGTCGCATCAAGATACAGACCCGTGGGACCTTTATGATGACCCTGTGTCAGACAATAGCCCTCAGTGCTATCCATCTAAACCCTCTCCACCTGGATCAAAACACAGGTTTTGGCTAGGGCTGCTGCTTTCCGCAATGTGAGCATGCACACCATACCACTAGAGGATGACTTTCTTTTTAATAACTTGTCCTCAACACATACATCTTACCAAAGTCTATCCATGCTCCCAGGCATGCTTAAACCTGCCAAACAGATTTTTCAGGAGGCGGTTAAGGGAAGGCCTATAACACCAAGGGTGGAGAAGAAATATAAACCACCTCCGTCAGACCCAATATTTATCAGCCAACTGCTGCCCCCAGACTCTGTAGTGGTCAGCGCGAGGAAGAGGGCCAACTCGCAGTCATCTGGAGATGCACCCCCTCCAGATAAGGAGCGTATAAAGTTTGATGTGGCAGGAAAGAGAGTAGCGTCACAAGCAGCCAACCAGTGACACATAGCGAACTCACAGGCCCTCCTCGCAAGATATGACAGAGCTCATTGGGATGAGATGAGCGACATAATTCAACATCTCCCCAAAGAATACCAAAAAAGAGCTCAGCAAGTGGTAGAGGAGGGTCCGGCAATAACAAATAACCAGATAAGGTCTGCGTTGGATTCAGCTGATACTGCCGCAGTGACAATTAGACGCCATGCATGTCGTAGATCATCAGGTTTTAAACCTGAGTTTCAACAGGCTGTCCTCAACATGCCATTCAACTAGCAACAGCTTTTTGGCACAAAAGTGGACACAGCCATAGAGAAAATTAAGAAAGATACGGATACAGCCAAAGCAATGGGAGCGCTTTACTCATCCCAATACAAAGGGACTTTTACGAAGCCGCAGTACTGTATAGGGGAGGTTTCAAGCCACAGCCATCGGAACCATCCTCCTCACAGACAAAGCCCTCCTACTAATCCCAGTATAAAAAAGTGGGGTTTCGAAGGTCCTTCAGAGGGCAATTTCCCAAGTCCAGGGGAAAATTCCAAGCTACAAAACAAGCCACTAGCAATAAACAGTGACTTTGCCATCACCTTCCCACAACACACATCTCCTGTGGGAGGAAGACTGGAAATGTTCCACAATCAGTGGTCAAACATAACTACAGACTCATGGGTACTATCAATTATCCAACATGGTTATTGCATAGAATTCACATATTTTCCTCCAAATATTCCCCAAAAGCGCACAAACTATTGTCGCAACATCTAATAATGTTACAAACAGAGGTACAGGCACTATTAACAACCGTAGAACTAGTACCTCATCAACAAAAAGGAACAGGGGTTTATTCCCTGTACTGCCTTATTCCCAAAAAGGACAAAACACTAAGACCAATATTAGATCTCAGGACTCTCAACCTATACATCAAATCGTAACACTTTCATATGGTGACACTACAAGATGTAGTCCCATTACTAAAACGGGGAATACATGCCAACACTGGATTTAAAAGATGTGTATTTTCACATACCCATCCATCCATCTCACAGAAAATACCTCAGGTTTGTTATACAAGGAAAACATTACCAATTCAAGTTGTTACCCTTCGGGATAACAGCCCCCAGAGTTTTTACAAAACCCATATCTCGACGATTGGCTAATAAAGGCCAACACTCAGGAGCAGTGTCAAGATCACAGGTTACGTAATATATACCCTACACACACTAGGGTTTTCAATAAATTACCAAAAATCACACTTGCAACCATCCCAAATTCAGCAATACTTGGGAGCTACACAACACTCAAAAAGCGATTGCAAGTCCAAGCCCACAAAGGGTACAATCATTCCACACCATGGTACCAAAAATACAACCAAATCCGCGTTGCACAGTCAGATTTGTGATGAAACTCATAGGCATGATGGTACCATGCATCGCAATTGTCCCTAACGCACGGTTACACATGCAGCCCTTACAGCAGTGCCTTGCAAAACAATGGTCGCAGGCACAGGGTCATCTCCAAGATCTAGTGTTGATAGACCGCCAAACACACTATTCGCTTCAGTGTTGGAACCCATAAATTTAAACAAAGGGCAGCCTTTTCAAGACCCTGTGCCTCACGCCATTCTCACAATAGATGCATCAATGATTGGGTGGGGAGCACACCTCAACAATCACAGTATACAAGGACTGTGGGACAATATCAAAAACAACTACACCTAAATCACTTAGAGCTGCTTAGCAGTCATTCTAGCACTAGAAGCTTTTCAACCTCTTCTGGCTCACAAACACATTCTTGTCAAAACAAGACTATATGACAACAATGTACTACTTAAACGGGGGGGGAACACACTCACCACAACTTTGCCTCCGAGCACAAAAAATTTGGCATTGGGCAATTCACAATATTCGCCTAATAGCTCAATACATCCCAGCGATTCACAATCAATTAGCGGACAATCTCAGTCGGGATCACCAGCAAACTCACGAGTGGGAAATACATCCCCAGGTACTACAATAACACTTTCGCCAGTGGGGGACACAAGACACAGATCTGTTCGCCACAAACCAAAACGCAAAATGCCAAAACTTCGCGTCCAGGTACCCACACCTTCAGTCCAAGGGCAATGTTCTATGGATCAATTGGTCAGGGATATTTGCTTATGCTTTTCCCCCTGTGTAGGAAAGTACCATCTTGCCTGGCATGTTACCCCCATTTTTCACTGTATGTATGTTGTTTTAGCCCTTGTGTCACTGGGATCCTGCTAGGCAGGACCCCAGTGCTCATAGTATGTGTCCTGTATGTGTTCCCTGTGTGTTGCCTAACTGTATCACTGAGGCTCTGCTATCCAGAACCTCAGTGTTTATGCTCGCTCTGCTTTCTAAATTTGTCACTGCCGTCTAGTGACTAAATTTACCAATTCTCATTAGCACGCTGGTACACCCATATAATTCCTTTTGTGTATGGTACTTACGTACCCCAGGTATTGGGGTTCCAGGAGATCCCTATGGGCTGCAGCATTTCTTTTGCCACCCATAGGGAGCTCAGGCAATTCTTACACAGGCCTGCCACTGCAGCCTGAGTGAAATAACATCCACGTTGTTTCACTGCCATTTTTCACTCCACATAAGTAACTTATAAGTCACCTAAATGCAGAAGCGGCCCCTCCCGCCTCCCCCCTCCTTCTCACCGCTCCATTAGTCAATTTCCCCACCCCTGCGGCCCCAGCCCTCTCATTGGACAGGCCCTCCTGCCTCCCAGCTGCCAGACACCCTCCCCTCCTCTTATGGCAGCCACAGCGCGCCTGGACCGCGCCCAGCGCCAGAACCCCTGGCCCTCTCAGACACACCTACTCCCCCCTCTCCCTCCACTCTCTCAACCCAGGCCCCGCCCCACATGCACCACATCTAGCCCCACACACACACACACACTCGTGGCCCCTTCACCTGCCACTTCTGCTCGTCATCCCTCACACCACACACCAACCATAGCGACCCTACACACCAACCATAGCGACCCTACACACCAACCATAGCGACCCCACCTTCAACAAACACAACACCCCAACACAAGACTCACTCACCCTGCCCCCACCAACCAACCCCGCAGCACACCAGCCCACAACCAGAACACACCCCGCAACAACACCCTCACGCACCACACCAACGCCACCCACCACAACCGCCTTAACTGCCTGCTCCTCAACATCAGCTCCCTTCACAAACATGCCATAGAACTCTGGGATCTCATCACATCACACTCACCTGACATCGCCTTCCTCACGGAAACCTGGACCAACCCCTCCTCAGAACTCGACATAGCCATAGCCACCCCCAAAGGATACAAACTCCAACACAAAGACCGCCTCAACAGGCCAGGCGGTGGCATCGCCATCCTACACAGACCCCATCAAAGTCACCACCAGCTCCCAAGACACTATCGACAACACTGAACACATCCACTTCCTCATCCACATTAACAACTCCACCCTCAGAGGTGCACTAATCTACAGACCACGCCCCGCCTTTTGCGACACCATCGCCAACAGCATCAGCTCGCATGCCTTCACCTCCACAGACTACATCATCCTCGGTGATTTCAACTTTCACTTAGAAAACCCACAAGACCACAACACTACCTCCCTCATAGACAACCTCACCAATCTCGGATTGGTCACCGCACCCACCCACCCAGCAGGACACACGCTCGACGCTATTTTCACCTTAAGCCTACACCCACAGCACCGAACTCCTCTGGACTGACCACCGCTGCGTCCACTTCTCCTTCACCAAACCCCCGACACACTACCATCAACACAACACACCCTACCGCATGTGGGACAAGATCCCCACAGAATGACTAAAGTCCCAACTGGCCCATAGCCCCCCCCCCCCCCAACACCAACGACCCCAACACAGGAGCACACAACCTCTCCAAATGGATCACTACCTGCGCAGACACACTAGCCCCCCTCAGAAAACACATCGCCACCCGCAACATCAAGAACACCCCATGGTTCACCCCTGAACTCCAAGACTCCAAGCGCAAATGCCGCCAAGCTGAGAAAATATGGAGACTAGAACCTTCCACAACCAACTTCTCCACCCTCAAAACCACCATTCGCACCCATCACAACTCATACGCACCGCCAAAAGAGATCACTACAAGACACGCCTTGACAACTCTCAAAACAGCAAAGAACTCTTCACCATCATCAATGAACTTGCCAAACCCAAAGCCAGCAACATGGACCCACACACAGCCCCTATGTGACGCCCTTTCCAACCACTTCTTCCACAAAATCCTGGACATCCACAACAGCTTCATACCACACACACCCACCACACATACCCCTCACCCACCCAACCCCCACTCAGGACCCCTCCCCACCACACACTCCACATGGACCCCCACCACACACGAAGAAACCAAAAAAAACATGAACTCCATCCACTCCGGTTCCCCCTCCGACCCCTGTCCACACCGCATCTACAACACAGCTAGCCCTACCATCGCCCCCATACTCTACAACATAATCAACTCCTCTTTCGACTCCGCCACCTACCCAGACCCCTAGAAGCACGCGGAAATCACTGCTCTCCTAAAAAAAAAAAAAAAGAAGAAAAGCCGACCCAGAGATCCTCTCCAACTACTGCCCCATCTCCCTCCTCCCTTTCCCCGCCAAGGTTGCAGGGAAATTAGTCAACACCTGCCTGTCCCACTTCCTCAAAGCAAACAACACTCTTGACCCCTCACAATCTGGGTTCTGCAAGAACCACAGCACAGAAACCGCCCTCATCGCATGCACTGACGACGACAGGACCAAAGTCGACAAAGGCGAGACCGTCGCACTCATCCTCCTAGACCTCTCCGCAGCCTTCCACACTGTCTGCCACCACACACTCCGCACATGCTTCCACAACATAGGAATTTGCCACAAAGCCTCTGACTGGCTCACCGCCTTCCTCACCGACTGGACCCAGAGAGTCCGCCTCCCGCCCTTCCACTCCAACACTACCAAGATCACCTGCGGAGTCCCCCAAGGGTCCTCCCTCAGCCCCACACTCTTCTACATCTACATGATCCCCCTAACCAACATCCTCCGAGCACACAGAATCACTATCCTCTCCCATACAGATGACACCCAACTCATCCACTCCCTCACCCGCAACCCCACCACCGCCAAAACCAACCTACACGCCGCTCTCCTAGACACTGCCAACTGGATTACCACTAACCACCTCAAGCTTAACTCAAACAAAACTGAGATCATCTTCGGCCCCAACAAAACCACATGGGACGATTCCTGGTGGCCCACCGCCCTAGGCCCCGCACCCACCCCCGCAACCTCGGCATCATCCTCGACCCCCTCCCTCTCCATGACACAGCAAATCAATGCTCTAATCTCCTCCTACTTCCACACACTCCACACTCTATAAAAAATAAAAAAAATCCTTCAAATGGATTCCCCCAGAAACCAGAAAGACAGTCACCCATGCACTCATCAGCAGCAGACTGGACTACGGTAACGCCCTCTACACCGGCACCACACTCAAACGCAAACTCTAGAGAATCCAGAACACAGCTGCACGCCTCGTCCTTGGCCTCCACCGCCACAAACGAATCTCACCACACCTCAAATCCCTTCACTGGCTCCCCATAGACAAGAGAATCACATTCAAGATCCTCATCCACGCACACAAATCCCTCCACAACACCGGCCCAACCTACCTCAATGAAAGAGTTAACTTCCACACGCAACCTCCAATCAGCCGACCTCGCCCTAGCCACAATCGCCCAAATCCAACGCACCACCACAGGAGGCAGGTCTTTCTCCTACCTCGCCCCCAAAACCAGGAATTCCCTCCCCACCGACCTTCGCAAAACCAAAGACCTACTGGTCTTCAGAAAGAACCTCAAGACATGGTTGTTCGATCAGTGACCCTCCCTGCCCCCCCCCCCCGTTTCCCCTCCCCAGCACCTTGAGACCCTCACGGGTGAGTAGCGCGCTCTACAAATTGTTAGTGGGCTCCTCCTTCCCCCCCCCCCCTCCCCCCCAGCACTTTTATGACTTTTGGACTTGGTCCCCTTCCTTTAGAGGTCCTCCGGTCCAGGAATCCGTCTTCAGTGTTTTGCTGGTGCTTGTGGTTCTTGCAGAATCCCCTATCACGACTATTCTGTCTTTCTGGGGTAGTAGGGTAACTTTACTCCTACTTTTCAGGGTCTTGGGGTGGAGTATTTTGGACACCCGTAGTGTTTTCTCGCAGTCCCAGCTACCCTCTACAAGCTCCCGTAGGTCTGGGGTCCATTTGTGATTCGCATTCCACTTTTGGAGTATATGGTTTGTGTTGCCCCTAGGCCTATGTTCACCTATTGCATCCTATTGTGATTCTACATTGTTTGCGCTACTTTTCTTACTGTTACTTACCTGTTTTGGGTTTGTGTACATATAAATTGTGTATATTACTTACCTTCTAACTGAGGGTACTCGCTGAGATACTTTTGGCATATTGTCATAAAAATAAAGTACCTTTATTTTTAGTATCTCAGAGTATTGTGTTTTCTTATGATGTGCTATATGATATAAGTGGTATAGTAGGAGCTTTGCATGTCTCCTAGTTCAGCCTAAGCTGCTAGAAACACCTCTATTTCCACTAATAAGGGATAACTGGACCTGGCACAGGGTGTAAGTACCACAGGGTACCCACTATAAGCCAGGCCAGCCTCCTACATTGGTGGTGCAGCAGTGGGATAAGTACTTGCAACTGCTTTACCACTTTGTCATTTAGTACTTTTTATAAGAGAATCATATACCAAATAGTTCAGTGTATGTACACTTAACCAAAAAAGTTTACTTTTCTGTTCTAAAACTTTTAACAAAGTTCTGAAAAGTTTTTGAAAACTTCTAAAGGTTTTCCCAAAGTTTGAAAAAGTTTTTTTTTTTCTGTACTTTCTAAAGTTCTATAACGTTTTCTTTCTCACTATCCTTAAACCTATACTATCATGTCTGTTGTAGAGCCCACTACCAAAACTGTTAATGCAACATATGAGAGTGTGAACTATAAAAGTTTGAGGAGTCTCTGCCTGGATAGAGGTTTGAGTATAGGAAAGAATCCTACAGAAGAGTTTCTCTTTAACATGCCCATTGTAGATGACCAGAACCAGTCTGTCCCATCTCAGTAGACGTTAGAAAATGGGGAAGCTTATCAGTCTGACTCAGGGGAGTTCCTTGAGAAAGCTGGGGAGGGTTCTTATCAGGTCCTGCCCCCTAGCAGGGCACCTAGTGATACTGGTAGGGATAGAGGCTCCCATAACAGTAGGGCATCTTTCACCCCTAGTGGCCAGATTACTAGGGTCCAGACAGTTAGGGACAGGTCCCCCTCTGAAACTTCACAAGTTTCCTCTGTGTCAAAGCATTTCCCAACCCACCCACCCTGAGGATAACTTGTTAGAAAGGGAACTCCAAGTTGAGGGTTGAAGAGACCAGACTGAAGCTTACACGGCAGCAGATGGCCTTATATAGGGAATCCATAGACATAGAGAGGGAAAGACAGAGGTTGGGGTTAGTTCCCCATGGTGGCAGCAGCAGTATTTCTGATAGCAATCCTGTTAGAGAGCATCATTCCAGGAATCTGCACAAGATAGTCCCCCCCCCCCCCCTTACAAGGAGGGGATGACATTAATAAGTGGTTTGTTGCTCTTGAGAGGGCCTGTATGGTACAGTTGGTCCCTCAAAGGCAGTGGGCTGCTATTTTGTGGCTATCTTTCACTGGAAAGGGTATGGATAGGCTCCTTACTGTCAGAGAAACTGATGCCAATAACTACAAAGTTTTGAAAGATGCACTCTTGGATGGATTTGGCTTAACCACTGAACAATACAGGATTGAGTTCAGAGACACCAGAAGAGAGTCTTCTCAAGACTGGACAGATTTTGTGGACTATTCAGTGAAGGCCTTGGAAGGGTGGTTGCATGGCAGTAAAGTTTCTGACTATGAAAGACTGTACAATCTTATTCTGAGAGAGCATGTTCTTAACAATTTGTGTGTCTGACTTGTTGCACCAATACCTAGTGGACTCAGATCTGAACTCTCCCCAAGAATTGGGAAAGAAGGCAGACAAATGGGTCAGAACAAGGGTGAACAGAAAAGTTCATACAGGGGGTGACAAGTTTGGCAAGCAGAAGGATGGTAAGTCTTCTGAGAAGGGTGGGGACAAAGATAAAAAACATTCTGAATCTTCATCAGGCCCACAAAAATCCTCTGGGGGTGGTGGGTCCAAATCCTCTTCCAATAATCAACCTAAAAAGCCTTGGTGTTATTTGTGTAAAGTCAAAGGCCATTGGGCAAGTGATTCCACTTGTCCAAAGTAAAACACCAAACCGCCCACCACCACAACCCCTGCTGCAAATTCTAGTGCCCCTAGTAATAGTGGTGGTGGGACATCTACTACTAATAGCCAATCCAAAGGTGTAGCTGGGCTCACTATTGGCAGTGTAGTTGGCATTGGTCTTGTTAGGGAGACCACAGAGGCTGTTTTAGTCTCTGATGGTGGCATTGATTTTGCCAGCTTTGTTGCTTGTCCCCTTAATATGGGTAAGTACAAGCAAATTCCCCTAAACAATGGTGTTGAGGTTCAGGCCTACAGGGGCACAGGAGCCAGTGTAACTATGGTGATAGAAAAACTGGTCCACCCTGATCAACACCTACTTCGTCAACAGTACCAAGTGACAGACGCTCATAACAACACTCTTAGCCACCCCATGGCTCTTGTGAATCTCAACGGGGGGGGTAGCCACAGATTTACCTGTAGACTGTATACTAGGAAATTATTTGGAGACATCAGCTTGGGCAGAAGTGGAGTTGGAGGCCCATGCAGCAATGCTGGGCATTCCTGGACATATTTTTGCTTTGACAAGGGCTCAGGCCAAAAAGCAAAAAGGACAGGGTGACTTGGATCCTGGAACAATGGACCAAGTGCTCCCTAAAGCTAGGGGTAAGAAGGGTAAATCCCTACCCACTATCCCTCCCTCTACAGATGATTCCCCTTCTGAGGAAGAGGAATTTCCTCCCTGTGCAGAACCTACACCAGAGGAGCTTGCAGCAGACACTGCTGAGCTTTTGGGTGGTGGGTGGGCTGCCAGGGAAGAGCTGAGTGTGGCACAGAAAACCTGTCCCACATTAGAGGGTCTCAGACAGCAAGCTGTAAAGCAGCAAAATGGGGATGTCAGTGACAGTCATAGGGTGTACTGGGAAGACAACCTCTTGTACACAGTCAAGGGACCCAAAACCTGGAGCTGCCAGGAGATTGGTCCTTCCCCTGCAGTACAGAGAGTTTCTTCTCACCCTAGCACATGACATTCCTTTGGCTGGCCATTTGGGCCAGACGAAAACTTGGGAAAGACTTGTCCCCTTGTTTCACTGGCCTCCTATGTCAGAGGACACAAAAGGCTTTTGTAAGTCCTGTGTGACCTGCCAAGCCAGTGACAAGACTGGTGGCACTCCAAAGGCCCCGCTAATTCCACTTCCAGTGGTTCGGGTGCCCTTTGAAAGGGTAGGGGTTGACATAGTTGGCCCCCTTGTCCACCTACTGCTTCAAGCAATAGATTTATCTTGGTGGTAGTGGACCATGCCACAAGATATCCTGAAGCCATATCTTTAAGGACCACTACAGCTCCTGCAGTGGCAAAGGCCCTCCTGGGAATCTTTTCCAGGGTGGGTGTTCCTAAAGAGGTGGTGTCAGACAGAGGTAGCAATTTCATGTCTGCATACCTAAAAGCTGTGGAAGGAGTGTGGTGTTACCTACAAGTTCACCACCCCTTACCATCCACAAACAAATGGTCTGGTTGAGAGGTTTAATAAAACTCTCGAAGGTATGATAATGGGACTCCCTGAAAAACTCAGAAGGAGATGGGATGTCCTGTTACCTTGCCTCCTTTTTGCTTACAGGGAGCTACCCCAGAAAGGAGTGGGCTTCAGCCCCTTTGAACTCCTCTTTGGGCACCCTGTAAGAGGTCCACCTACTCTTGTGAAGGACGGTTGGGAACAACCTTAAAAAGCTCCTAAACAGGACATAGTGGACTATGTACTTGGCCTAAGATCCAGAATGGCTGAGTATATGAAAAAGGCCATTAAAAACAGTCAGGCCAGCCAAGAGCTACGAAAACAATGGCATGACCAGAAGGCTGTCCTGATCCAGTACCAACCAGGACAGAAGGTGAGGGTATTAGAGCCTGTGGCCCCAAGAGCACTCCAAGACAAATGGAGTGGACTCCATCTCATAGTTGAAAAGAAGGGTGAGGTTACCTATTTGGTAGACCTGGGCACTACCAGGAGTCCCCTTAGTAGGGTTTTAGGCGGTTGACATGAATCACCCTATGACAGGGCTGATCTCACCCTGATCATGGCAACAGATGAGGGACAGGAAGAAGAGTGACCCTCTCCCTGATCTCTTCACCACCACTGAAGCAGATGCCTTAGTGGAGGGAGTAGTTTTAGCAGATTGTCTGACTGCAGAACAGAAAGACAACTGCATCAATCTCCTAAGCCAATTTTCAGACCTCTTTTCACTTGTACCAGGTACAACATTCTGGTGTGAACACACAATTGACACTGGAGACAGCCTGTCTGTCAAAAGTAAAATTTATAGGCAGCCTGACCATGTCAGGGACTGCATTAAACAAGAGGTGCAGAAGATGTTGGATTTAGGGGTGATTGAACCTTCTGAAAGCCCCTGGGCTAGCCCAGTTGTGCTTGTACCAAAACCTCACACCAAAGATGGAAAGACAGAGATGAGGTTTTGTGTAGATTACAGAGGGCTCAATCAGGTTACCAAAACTGATGCTCACCCTATACCCAGGGCAGATGAGCTCATTGATACACTGGCTTCTGCCAAGTATCTTAGCACTTTTGATCTAACTGCAGGGTATTGGCAGATTAGATTGGCAGAAGATGCTAAACCCAAGACTGCATTTTTTTTTATATACAAATGTTATTGTTTTATAAGGCATAGAAAACTTTAGGTAAAGCAGGTAGGCAAAGCAGTGGTCATTTACAGGGTAATACATTTTAGTGACAGACCACCACAGGTGACAGTTTAAACTTGAGTATGGACCAACAATAACATTCAGTGTATGTTCCGTTACTGCATTCATGTTTGTATCCTTTATCCTTTCCATGATCATACAACCATCCATCCCCACCTAGATTTTCTCAAATTTCCGGGGGCAGCCTCTAGACCACTTTCTCTTGATTTGCGCACCAGTCAACACCCTTCTGCCACTTTCGAACTGATGGGCCCTCCGAGGAGATCCAGGTAGCGGCAATGTCTCTTTTGGCGACCAGCATGGCCGTGGCGGCCATGGCTCGTTTCGCTCGTGGACCTCCCATCTCCTCCATCACCCCCAGTAGGGCCAGTTTAGCAGATCTTTGAACCTTCCGCCCCAGGGCGGCTCCGATCTCCCGGAATATCCTGCCCCAGAATATCTGTATCACGTGACAGGACCAGACCATATGAAAGAAGTCGGCAGGCCCCCCCCTCCCCCCCACCAACACACACACACACCGTGGGCATTGGGCGGAGGGGCGCAGGCCCGCACAATGCAGTCTGGACGGCGATAGGTAGACTCCATGTAAGTAGTAAAATTGCACGGTGCAGAGTCTGACCGACACCGCCAGTTCCCTGGGCGCCATCAGGGCCTCCCTCCACTCCGATTCCTCTAAGGCTCCCACCCATGACTCATGTTCAGGTTCCCGGGAGAGTTGTTAATTAGCATTTTGTATACTTGGGAGACACCCTTCCCCATCAGGTTACCCATGAGTAGTTTTGCCTCAAGGGGGCTAAATTCGGGCAGGGGGCTGGTGGTTGGTAAGTGAACCCTCAGGGCATGTCTGAGCTGAAGGTATTTGAAGAACTGTGTCTGGGCTAGTTGGAAATCTACCTGCATGTCATGGAAAGACTTAATAGTTTCCACTTTCCACACGTCACCCGCCAAGGAGATGCCTAGCCGGTCCCAATCCGCGAATCCCTCTAATGACGCTGTTGCGCTTAGCCATCTCCCTACCCATAGTGGGGTCTGGTGTGTAATAGTGGCGTTCCATCGGGTGTGTCTTAAGGCTGCACGCCATGCCAAGAAGACTGTTCTGGTCACCTCCCCCATGCCCTGGGGGGAGGGGCTTCCCATATAGTATTCCTATGGTATGCGGGAACCCCAGGATCTCAAGTTCCACTCAGTATGCCGGGTCGCCCCATCCCCCATTAAACCAGTCGTGAATCACTATTAGCTGGGTGGCTAGATAGTACAGGTAGGGGTCTGAGGCCCCCAGGCCTCCGTCATGTGTACCTCTCTTACAGTGGTGGGTCGCTACTCGGTGTCTGGCACCTTTCCACAGGAACTGGCCCATGGCGTTTTCAAGAGCTCTAAACCAGGAGCGAGGGATCGGCAGGGGGAAATTCTGCAAGGTATATAGGAGCCTTGGCAGGACCATCATTTTGAAAAGGGCTACACGGTCCATTACGTTCAGCGGCAAGAGTTGCCATCTCTGCAGATCTGACCTGATGCAGGTCAGTAATGGTGTCAGATTCTTGGCCCATGCCAGTTCGGGTAGGGTGGATACCCAGACGCTTAAGTATTTAAAGCTGAGCCGATGCAGTGGTATTGTGTCCTGCCAGTCAAAGCAGTCACGTGAGCTAGCCAGCGGGATCAGTATTGATTTAGTGGGATTCACCTTTAATCCTGATGCCTGCTCATAGCGCCGCCAAAGACGAAAGCTGCGTGGGCCTGTTGTATTGGGGTCCTCCATGTACAGCAGAACATCATCGGCGTATAGTGCTATCCTATCCTCTTGGGAGTGACCCCATTTCCATCCACAGTACACCGGGTCCGTTCTGATCATCTGGGCCAGGGGCTCAATGGCCAAGATAAACAGAAGGGGAGACAAGGGACATCCCTGTCGTGTGCCCCGTTGAACTTCGAACGTTGGGGATAGAGTTCCATTTACCTGCACGTGTGCTGTGGGGTTAGCGTATAGTGGCTGAACCAGACGACAGAATCTTGGACCCAAGCCTGCCCGCTGCAGCACCAGGGAGAGAAAGCCCCAATCCACTGAGTCAAAGGCCTTTTCAAAATCTATGAGTAGAAGGGCAAGATCCCTGTGTAATCGGTGGCATTCGGCCAGGGTCACATGTAGGCGACGGATACAGTGTAGAGTACTGCGAGTGGCCAGGAATCCACATTGGTCTGGGTGGATCAGTTGTGGCAAGACCCCTTTTTAGGCGGTTAGCAAGGATGGTGGCAAAAACAACTTCAGTGTTGATCAGTGATATTGGTCTATAATCAGCGCAGTGTAGTGAGGGAGGTTGAGATTTGGGGAGTACCACGATGGTGGCGGCATCTAGTTTTCAGGGGAAGGACCCACCCACCCTTTTCAACCTCTGCATAGAGTCTTAGCAGATATGGTGTTACATCCTCTTTGAAAGCTTTATAGTATTCTGCGGGGAACCCGTCGGGTCCTGGTGTTTTCCCGGTGCTTAGTCGATATGACAGTTCCTATTTCTTCCGCGTTGATAGTTTCATCTAGGATTTGCATTTCCGCTGTGGGCAGCTGTTGGGAGGGGAACCTTGTCTAGCATACGTTGATCCTGCTTCAGGTCGACCAGGGCAGACTTTTGATATAGTGCTTGGTAATACTTAGCGAAGGCATTCGCTATTTCTGGGTGTTTTACCACAGGGTTCCCTTTCCAGTCATAGATTTCCGGGATTATCCTGGAGGTGTGGTGGCGTGACACCAGCCAGTATAAAATTTTCCCGGATTTGTCCCCCCCCCCCACCCGTAGACCTTCACTGTGGTGGCTCTCCACAGATGTTTTGCTGTTTCCAGGGACTGGTCCCGGATCTCTTCCGGATTAAGATTAGTTGTTGTTACGTTCTGTCGTTTGGGTCTGTTATGTTTTGGTTTTCAAGCTTCATTGCCTGGAGTTCTAATTGTTCAATGTGTTGGGTTCGTGTGTGTTCTTGTCTCCGTATCAAATCTCTGGCTGTGCCCCTTAGTACCGCTTTACCTGCCGCCCACAGAGTACCTGCTGAGGCCACCGACCCATCATTTAGTGCAAAGTAGTCTTGTAATGCCTGTCGCAGTTGTTCTGTGTAAGACCTATCTTGGAGGTACCACGCGTTTAAGCGCCACATGGGACGAGATTGGGATCGGGCGGGGCCCACGACAAACCGAAGTGGGGTGTGATCGGAGACTCCCCTTGCCAATGTCTCAATATGAGAGAGGGCTGTGCAGTCTACGCTTGGGAGCAACACCAGGTCGATTCTTGAGTGCGACCCGTAGGCTGCCGAAGTGTGGGTGAACTGTTGCTGTCTTGGGTGCCACACCCGCCAGGCGTCGCAGAGCCCCGTTGCGGAAAGCCATCCGGTGATTCCCGCTGCTGCTACTTGTCTATGTACAGAGATCAGACTGGCAACGTCTAGAGTCGGGTCTGGGGTTGCATTGAAGTCTCCCCCTATCATCGTAAGCCCAGGTGGAAGGTCAGCGAGTAGTTTAGTGAGATCATCAAGTGTTCTCCGAACCAGTGGAGGGGGAACATAAACACTGATTCCTTCGATCTTGCCAGTGATGGCCACATATCGTCCCTGCCGGTCCCTCCGGACCTGGATGTTTGTCAAGGGGAAATTACGGTGTAGTAATATGGCTACCCCCGAGATCCACGCATGAATCCGGCATGGTATACCCTGTCGAAGCCCCTGCGAGTCAAAAAGGGGCAGTGCTCCCCCAGGAAGTGCGTCTCTTGTAGCAGGAGTATTTCAGGTTTATGTCGGTGTATGAAGGTAAACACTGCAGTACGTTTAATTTTATCTAGGAGGCCATTAACGTTCCATGAGATCACCTGTGCTTGAGTCATGGTGGGTGGGTGTTTGGAAACTTCTTGTGGTGTCGGTCAGTACTACCTGTCTCTGGACCTGGGGATACCGGAGGGCCCCTATTTCGCCCATGTCGTCGCTAGTGTGGGTAGCTGCTAAAACAGTTACATCTCTATTGTCCCTGCTCTGTGCCTTGCCTGGAAAGCCGGTATATGTCTGTAACTTAGGAACCATAACTTTTGCCTTTGAAACTAGGCTAAACCTCCCTTGCCCCCCAACTCCCGCCCCACCCCATACTTCCCCCCCCCCCCCCCCCAGAAGCATCTGTCGCCCAGGTGTTGCGCCTCCCTTTTGGAACTGGTGAGGCAGAACATCAACAAATAGGGTAGCAGTGGTGGTGGACCCCTCCTTGAAGTCGGATCAAGTTCAAGAACACAATAAACAATGTTGGTCTATTCTCTGTTATAGTTGTTATCAGCTTGGCAGAATGGTACTTCTGTCTGGGGATCTCTTCTTGAGATCATAGTACTGGGCTAGGGGATAGGTCTGTATCTTCTGGAGATCCGAACCTGGCCTGATTTGTCTCTGGAGTCTCGGCCCTGGGGTGCGTCCTCTGGGTGGCCACCGAGCGGGGTCCATGGTATGTCCTGCGTCTCCTAGAACGGGTGCGTTGTCGATCGGACTGCTGTCCTTTCTGGCCGCTCGGCGTTGTTCCTTGCTGGAGTTGAGATCAGTCTTTGTAGGAACCCAATGGGACCTCCTCTGTCAACCAGGTCCATGCCGTGGCTGGCCGATCAAAAAAGTAAGTTTTATTGCTGTGGACCACCCGGAGTTGTGCTGGAAAAAGGAGGCGATATTGAATGTTCATCGATTTCAATTTCTGCTTCACCTCTGTGAACGAGTGGCATTGTTGCTGCATCTCCCTTGTGTAGTCGGGGAAGAGGAGGACCTTTGCCCTGTCGCAGACAAGATCCCCTCAAGCGTGCCTCCTGTAGCACTGCGTCCCTGTCTTTGAAATTAAAGAGACGAAGTGTCACTGATCTGGGCGGGGAACCTGGAGGGGGCCTTGACTGAAGGGCCCTGTGGGCTCGCTCAATTGCGAACCATGGCATGAGAAGATCTGCCGGCATCCAGGAGCGGAACCAGTCTTCGAGGTACTTGGCCAGAGACGATTCTACTGCGGTTTCAGGCAGGCCCACCAAGTGGAGGTTGTTACGCCTCGACCTGTTTTCTGCGTCCTCCGCTCTCCGGTGTAGTTCTGAAGTGTGGGTGGTCAGTGCGGAGACTTGGGCCTTAAGGACGGTCATGTCGTCCTCCATTGTGGAAATTCTGGATTCAGTTTCGGTAATTCGGGCTGTGGCATTGCGGAGATCCTGCCTAATCAAAGCTACGTCCACTCTCACCTCTCCTATTTTCATTTCGATAGCCACTTGGGACACCTGGATCGCCTGGAGAATCGTTGTCAGGTCACTGGACGCTGTCTGAGGGTCGCCACCTCCACTTGGGGCACGGTCCTCCGTCCGGGGACCAGTTGCACCCGTAGGAAACTGGTCCATACGTGTTTGTGCCGCTGCCTGCCGTGTTGCCTTGTCTTTGCCCATCGTGGTGTAGTCTCACTCTCTGTTTTGCCCAGGCTTCGGTGGATTGCTTTGCTTCACTGCCTGTTAGTCTCTTCCCCGTGGTGCAAGGCCAGGATGGTGCTGTCAATGGTTCGGATCAAGTAGACCTTCCGCCCCAGGGGGACAGCCGCGTGATTGCAAGGGGTCGGGGGCCTCAGGTCACAATTTCCAGTTCGCTCTTGCTCAGTTATAGGAGGACCTTCAGATGGCTCAAGGCTTCAGTTGTCCTTTCTGGGAAGGTGCAGTTGGGGAAGATGAAATGCCGGCCCTCTCCCCCGGCTCAGGTTCCCCAGCATGGTTAGAGCGTTTTGCGGAGGTTGGGGAGGGGGTTAGTACAGGAGAGGATTCCGTTCCAACGACGTTGGTCTCAACTTTCCCCTGCAGGCAATTGTTCCTTTTCCCACTCTCTCCCGGCAGGACGTATTGTCTTTACGCTCCCATGGGGAAGTCCTCACCCAGGCAGAGAGGGGCCCCCAGGTGATTTCAGAGGCCCCGGCAGCCTCATCCGGAGATTCCCAGCGGGGGCGGGCACCAGTCGTCCCTCTTGCCAGAATTCACCAACCCGGTAGGGGCTTTGGGGTCTTGGTCGGGGTCCAGCGGAGGGGAAAGAAAAGGGAGAGGGCGCACGGGAGAGGGCCTCACCTCGGCCGTGTCGGCACCTTCCCTCCCACATAGGCAGATGTTTCTTGGCACGGCTCTCCCCCAGAAGGTCCCCCCCGTCCCCAAGCTCCGGCGGGCGGGTCTCCAGTTTGGTGGGGAAGGCCCCGGGTCGGCGTCTGTCGGTCCCGGGCCCTCCAGGAACCCCGGTGCCGTGGCGCTCCTACGCGACCCGGATCACAGGGTTTGAGCCGTTGCGGAAGGTCTTCAGTCTGCACCTAGGCCGGTGCCGTCTTTGTATCTTAGGCCCTCGGTCCTGGGAAGGGCGAGGTGGGTCAGCAGTCGCCGCTCCGGCCTGGCCCGGCCGAGCACGCCTCGGTTCCTCACTAACGGTGCCACGTGCTTCTTTCTATTCCAGGGGGCAGGTACACCGACCCCAACAGTGCTGATGCGCCGCCGCAAAGCCCCAGTCACCAGCGGCCTCCATCAATGCCTTGTTCGTCGTCCGCCCTTTAGGCCTGTCGCGGTCATCCCTGGGCGCCCGCCAGCGCTCCAGCGCCTCGCCTCTCACCTCTGGCTCTCCCCAGCGCCGGGGGGGGGCACAGCAGGGCACCCCCGATCCACCGGTGCTGCGGCTTCTTCAGTCGCCAGTGCTCAGTCTCGCAGTTCTAATCGCCATCTGCCATCTTGGCCCCGGGTGGTTATATGCAAACTGACTGCTTACGGTTTGGCGGGATGGTTGGTGAGAGCAGGACGGCGGCGGGGTCTCGGGGGGGCATTTTAGCAGTACAGATGTTGTGGGATTGTGTGTTCCGTAGAAGGCGGATGACGGAGGGGTCCGGAGCACTACGAAAGTGTGGCCCCCATCTTGATGCCTTGGCCACGCCCCCTCCAAGACTGCATTTTCAACCATTGGAGGGCACTACCAATTCACAGTTATGCCCTTTGGTTTTAAAAACCTGCCACTTTTCAGAGGTTGGTGAATACAGTCCTGCAAGGGTTGGATGCTTTCAGTGCAGCATATCTAGATGGTATTGCTGTCTTTAGCTCAACTTGGAATGATCAACCGGTCCACCTATGGAAAGTTTTGGAGGCCCTGCAAAAGGCAGGCCTCACTATCAAGGCCTCAAAGTGCCAGATAGGGCAGGGGAAAGTGGTTTATCTGGGCCACCTGGTTGGTGAACAGATTGCACCACTACAGGGGAAAATCCAAACTATCATGGATTGGGTTCCCCCTACAACACAGACCCAGGTGAGAGCCTTTTTAGGCCTCACGTGGTACTATAGGAGATTCATCAAGAATTATGGCTCCATAGCAGCCCCTTTTAATGATCTCACTAGCAAGAAAGTGCTATGGACAGCTATCTGTCAGAAAGCTTTTGAGGAGCTCAAACGGGCCATGTGCTCTGCACCTGTCCTAAAAAGCCTATGTTACTCCACGAAATTCATTGTCCAAACTGATGCATCTGAATTGGGGGTAGGGGCAGTACTATCACAACTGAATTCTAAGGGCCAGTTGCTTTTATCAGCAGAAGGTTGACCCCTAGAGAAAAGCGTTGGTCTGCCATAGAGAGGGAGGCCTTTGCTGTGGTCTGGGCACTGAAAAAGTTGAGACCATACCTGTTTGGTACTCGCTTTATTGTTCAGACAGACCACAAACCTATACTTTGGCTAAAGCAAATGAAAGGTGAAAACCCTAAATTGTTGAGGTGGTCCATATCTCTACAGGGAATGGACTATACAGTGGAACATAGACCTGGGAGTACCCACTCCAATGCAGATGGACTCTCCAGATATTTCCAGACCATGAAGGCTAGTCTTATTGTCCTTCGTTTGGGGGGGGGGGGAGGATTGGGGGGGTTATGTAGGAAAGTACCATCTTGCCTGGCATGTTACCCCAATTTTTCACTGTATGTATGTTGTTTTAGCCCTTGTGTCACAGGGATACTGCTAGGCAAGACCCCAGTGCTCATAGTATGTGCCCTGTATGTGTTCCCTGTATGGTGCCTAACTCTATCACTGAGGCTCTGTATATGGTACTTAGGTACTCAGGGTATTGGGGTTCCAGGAGATCCCTATGGGCTGCAGCATTTCTTTTGCCACCCATAGGGAGCTCAGGCAATTCTTACACAGGCCTGCCACTGCAGCCTAAGTGAAATAACGTCCACGATATTTCACAGCCATTTTTCACTGCACATAAGTAACTTATAAGCCACCTATTTGTCTAACCCTCACTTGGTGAAGGTTGGGTGCCAAGTTACTTAGTGTGTGGGCACCCTGGCACTAGCCAAGGTGCCCCCACATCGTTCAGGGCAATTTCCCTGGACTTTGTGAGTGCGGGGACATCATTACACGCGTGCACTATGCATAGGTCACTACCTATGTATAGTGTCACAATGGTAACTCCGAACATGGCCATGTAACATGTCATGATCTAATACCATTCTGGTATTGGGGGGACAATTCCATGATCCCCCGGGTCTCTAGCACAGAACCCGGGTACTGCCAAAAACTGCCTTCCCTGGGTTTCCACTGCAGCTGCTGCCAACCCCTCAGACAAGATTCTGCCCTCCTGGGGACTGGGCAGCCCCAGCCCAGGAAAGCAGAACAAAGGATTTCCTCTAAGAGAGGATGTTACACTCTCTCCCTTTGGAAATAAGTGTGAAGGGCTGGGGAGGAGTAGCCTCCCCCAGCCTCTGGAAATGCTTTGATGGGCACAGATGCTGCCCATCTCTACATAAGCCAGTCTACACCGGTTCAGGGATCCCCCAGCCCTGCTCTGGCGCGAAACTGGACAAAGGAAAGGGGAGTGACCACTCCTCTCACCAGTACCCAGGGGAGGTGCCCAGAGCTCCTCCAGTGTGTCCCAGACCTCTGCCATCTTGGAAACAGAGGTGTTGGGGCACACTGGACTGCTCTGAGTAGCCAGTGCCAGCAGGTGACATCAGAGACCCCCTCTGATAGGCTTTTACCTTTCTTGGTAGCCAAACCTCCTTTTCTGGCTATTTAGGGTCTCTCCTCTGGGATATTCTTCAGATAATGAATGCAAGAGCTCACCAGAGTTCCTCTGCACTTCCCTCTTCGACTTCTGCCAAGATCGACCGCTGACTGCTCCAGAATGCCTGCAAAACCGCAACGAAGTAGCAAGACGACTACCAGCAACCTTGTACCGCCTAATCCTGCTGGCTTTCTCGACTGCTTCCTGGTGGTGCATGCTCTGAGGGCTGCATGCCTTCACCCTGCACTGGAAATCCCAAAGAAATCTCCTGTGGGTTGACGGAGTCTTCCCCCTGCTAACGCAGGCACCAAACTTCTGCATCACCAGTCCTCTGGGTTCCCTCATCTTTATGAGCGTGGTCCCTGGAACACAGGAGCTATATCCAAGTGACCCTCACAGTCCAGTGATCCTTCAGTCCAAGTTTGGTGGAGGTAAGTCCTTACCTCCCCACGCTAGACTGCAAACCTGTTTACTGCATGATTTGCAGCTGCTCCGGCTTCTGTGCACTTCTCCAAGGATTCCTTTGTGCACAGCCTAGCCTGGATCCCTCCATCCTGCAGTGCTCAACCGTCTGAGTTGGACTCTGACGTCGTGAGGCCCTCCTTTGTGACTATGAGCCAGCTCTGGTTCACAAATCTTCTAAGTGCCTGCTCTGGTACTTCTGCGGGTGCTGCCTGCTTCTGTGGGGGCTCTCTGAGTTGCTGAGCACACCCTCTGTCTCCTCCTCCAAGGGGCGACATCCTGGTCCTTCCTGGTCCCCAGCAGCACCCAAAAACCTCTACTGCGACCCTTGCAGCTAGCCAGGCTTGTTTGCAGTATTTCTGCGTCGGAACACTTCTGCAACCTCCAGCATGCCGTGGGACATCTTCCATCCAAAGGAGAAGTTCCTAGCCCTTTTCATTGTTGCAGAATCCTTGGCTTCTTCCACCCAGAGGTAGCCTTCTTGCACCTTCATCCGGGGTTTCCCGGGCTCCTGCCCCCCCTGGACACTATCGCGACTCTTGGACTTGGTCCCCTTGCAGGTCATCAGGTCCAGGAATCAGTCTTCAGTGCTTTGCTGGTGTTTGTGGTTCTTGCAGAATCCCCCTATCATGACTATTGTGTCCTATTGGGGTAGTAGGGGTACTTTTCAGGGTCTTGGGGTGGGGTATCTTGAACACCCTGACTGTTTTCTTACAGTCCCAGCGACCCTCTACAAGCTCCCGTAGGTCTGGGGTCCATTCGTGATTCGTATTCCACTTTTGGAGTATACGGTTTGTGTTGCCCCTGGACCTATGTTCACCTATTGCATCCTATTGTGATTCTACATTGTTTGCACTACTTTTCTTACTGTTACTTACCTGTTTTGGGTTTGCGTACATGTAACTTGTGTATATTACTTACTTCTAACTGAGGGTGCTCACTGAGATACTTTTGGCATATTGTCATAAAAATAAATACCTTTATTTTTAGTAACTCTGAGTATTGTGTTTTCTTATGATATTGTGCATATGATATAAGTGGTATAGTAGGAGCTTTGCATGTCTCCTAGTTCAGCCTAAGCTGCTTTGCCATAGCTACCTTCTATCAGCCTAAGCTGCTAGAAACACCTTTGTTCTACTAATAAGGGATAACTGGACCTGGCACAGGGTGTAAGTACCACAAGGTACCCACTATAAGCCAGGCCAGCCTCCTACACCCTCTCCCACTCATTCCTTTTCTAGTCAACAAACTGTGTCAAAACAAACTCAAACTAATACTTATACCACCAGCGTGGGCACGCCAACCGTGGTACACCACACTGTTGGACCTCTCAGTAGTACCTCACATCAAGCTTCCAAACACACCATATCTGTTAACGCAACACAAACAGATCAGACACCCCAATCCAGCAATGCTCAATCTATCAATCTGGCTTCTGAAGTCTTACAGGTTGGCTATCTAAATCTTCCAAACAAGTGTATGGAAGTCATTAAACAGGCAAGAAAACCTACCACCAGGCATTGTTATGCTAACAAATGGAAAAGATTTGTCTTCCACTGCCAAGCAACACATCACACCGTTGGATGTGTCCATACAAGACATCGTAGGTTATTTACTACACCTACAAAAAGAAAATCTAGCCTTTTCATCCATCAAAATACACCTCATTGCAATGTCGGCTTATTTGTAAATTAAACACACAAAATTACTATTTAGAATACCAGTCATTGAAACCTTCATGGAAGGACTAAAACGGATCATACCTCCAGGAACTCCATAAGTACCCTCGTGGAATCTTAATATTGTACTTACACGACTCATGGGTCCACCTTTTGAACCTATGCATTCTTGTCAGATCCAATTCTTAACTTGGAAAGTGGCATTTCTAGTAGCAATCACTTCATTACGAAGAGTTAGTGAAATACAGGCTTTCACTATTGAAGAACCCTTTATACACGTACACAAACAAAGTTGTTCTCCGCACAAATCCAAAATTTCTACCAAAAGTCATTTCACTGTTTCATTTAAACCAAACAGTGGAACTCCCAGCCTTCTTCCCACAGCCAGACTCAGTGGCAGAGAGAGCCCTGCATACATTAGATATAAAAAGAGCTCTAATGTACTATTTAGACAGGACAAAACCATTTTGTAAAACTAAAGTTGTTTGTCGCATTCCAGAAACCCCATACTTGTAACCCTATATCCAAATAGGGCATAGCCAGATGGATAGTGAAATGTATACAAACTTGTTACCTAAAAGAGAACTACTCATTACACCAAAGGCACGCTCCACTAGAAAGAAAGGAGCAACAATGGCCTTTCTAGGTAACATACCAATGACAAAGATTTGTAAGGCAGCCACTTGGTCCACACCTCATACTTTTACCAAACACTACTGTGTAGATGTGTTAGCAACACAACAAGCCACAGTAGGACAGGCTGTACTAGGAACATTATTTCAAACAACTTCAACTCCTACAGGCTGACCACCGCTTTGGGGAGGATTAATGCTTTGTAGTCTATGCACAGCATGTGTATCTGCAGCTACACATGCCACCGAAAGGAAAATGTCACTTACCCAGTGTACATCTGTTTGTGGCATGTTCTGCTGCAGATCCATATGCACCCTCCCACCTCCCTGGGAGCCTGTAGGTGTTTAAGTTGCAATTAGAAATTGTACATATGTAAATAAACATTCCTTTACCTCAACTTTGTACATAAATCTCTATTCCATTGCATGGACATCTTTACTATTGTCACTCTATCAGTCCTACCTTATCCTCTGCGGGGAAAACAATCTAACATGGAGTCTATGCCCATGCGCAATGGAGCCGAAAGGGAGGAGTCACTTGGTCCCGTGACTTGAAAAGACTTCTTCGAAGAAAAACAACTTGTAACACTCCGAGCCCAACACTAGAGGGCAGGAACAGTGCACAGCATGTGATTCTGCAGCGGAACATGCCACAAACAGATGTACACTGTGTAAGTGACATTTTCCATATATGTGTATTCGTATATATATACTTAACATGTTCATAGGTCATTGCATAGCTCCTAGATACGTTGTTTAATTAGATACTTATGAATCCCTGCTCTCATTTTATATCACACTGATCAAATGTTTTATTATCATAAGCATTTGGCTATTCAAAAATTGAGTAAAGATAAATGTTAGTAAAATACACTTATTAATTAACTTCAAATATTACAAATCTTGAAAGTCTGTTTTTATACAATACTACTTTTCTTCTCATATTATACCAATTATGTTCCTTGAACATATATTCCCTTACTATGTATTTACATATCTATTTATTACTGTAGTCCTACTGTACTAGAGAAAAATTAAATACAATCTATAAATAGAATTCAAATGATAAATTAAAAAATAAATTTAATAATGATAAATGTGTGTATATATAAAGAAAATTATAAACAAAATATTAAATGTTTACTTTTGTAAGCTTTACTTTGTCTACCAATCACCATATGTCATGTCTCTATCGCTCTATCCTCCATCTCCGCTCTGACTCATCCCAAACCCATTCTACTACTTTGCAATGACCAATTTAGGAACATGGTTGAAAAACAGCTGGCTCAAACTAAACAACAAAACGGAAGTCCTAATCTTCGGGAAGAACACCTACGTATAGGACCGCAGCTGGTGGCTAGCAGATCTTGGACCAGCGCCCTTTCTATCAGACCACATACAAAACCTCGGCATCATCCCCAACTGTCAACTTTCCATGAATTAACAAGTAAACTCAGTTGCTTCCTTCTGCTTGCGTCTACATCCTCTGTATGCTCTGGCAAGTCTTGAAATGGATCCCTACCGACACCAGAAAGACAGTTATTCATGCCCTGGTCGCGAACCGTCTTGACTATAGCAATGCTCTACGCGGCCTGTCCTCCAAGCTACTTAAGACTCCTGTAAGGAAATGCCTCCTTGGCATGGTTACCTCCCGACTTTTTGCCTTTGCTGATGCTATGTTTTGATTTGAAAGTGTGCTGAGGCCTGCTAACCAGGCCCCAGCACCAGTGTTCTTTCCCTAACCTGTACTTTTGTTTACACAATTGGCTCACCCTGGCATCCAGGTAAGTCCCTTGTATCTGGTACCCCTGGTACCAAGGGCCCTGATGCCAGGGAAGGTCTCTAAGGGCTGCAGCATATCTTATGCCACCCTGGGGACCCCTCACTCGGCACAGACACACTGCTTGCCAGCTTTTGTGTGCTGGTGAGGACAAAACGAGTAAGTCGACATGGCACTCCCCTCAGGTTGCCATGCCAACCTCACTCTGCCTATACAGTATAGATAAGTCACCCCTCTAGCAGGCCTTACAGCCCTAAGGCAGGGTGCACTATACCATAGGTGAGGGCACCAGTGCATGAGCACTGTGCCCCTACAGTGTCTAAGCCAAACCTTAGACATTGTAAGTGCAGGGTAGCCATAAGAGTATATGGTCTGGGAGTCTGTCAAACACGAACTCCACAGCACCATAATGGCTACACTGAAAACTGGGAAGTTTGGTACCAAACTTCTCAGCACAATAAATGCACACTGATGCCAGTGTACATTTTATTGTAACATACACCCAAGAGGGCACCTTAGAGGTGCCCCCTGAAACCTTAACCAACTACCCGTGTAGGCTGACTGGTTTTAGCAGCCTGCCACACTCGAGACATGTTGCTGGCCACATGTGGAGAGTGCCTTTGTCACTCTGTGGCTAGTAACAAAGCCTGCACTGGGTGGAGATGCTTATCAACTCCCCCTTGCAGAAGCTGTAACACCTGGCGGTGAGCCTCAAAGGCTCACCCCCTTTGTTACAGCACCACAGGGCATTCCAGCTAGTGGAGTTGCCCGCCCCCTCCGGCCACGGCCCCACTTTTGGCGGCAAGGCCAGAGGAGATAATGAGAAAAACAAGGAGTAGTCACTGACCAGTCAGGACAGCCCCTAAGGCAACCTGAGCTGAAGTGACTCTGACTTTTAGGAATCCTCCATCTTGCAGATGGAGGATCCCCCCAATAGGGATAGGAATGTGACCCCCTCCCCTTGGGAGGAGGCACAAAGAGGGTGTAGCCACCCTCAGGGCTAGTAGCCATTGGCTACTGCCCTCCCTGACCTAAACACCCCCCTAAATTCTGTATTTAGGGGCTCCCCTGAACCTAGGAACTCAGATTCCTGCAACCTAAGAAGAAGAGGACTGCTAAGCTGAAAAACCCTGCATTGAAGACGGAGACACCAACTGCTTTGGCCCCAGCTATACCGGCCTGTCTCCCCCCCCCCCCCCCCCTTCTGAAGAAACTGCTCAAGCGACGCTTTCCCCAGGACCAGCGACCTCTGAATCCTCAGAGGACTGCCCTGCTCTAGAAGGACCAAGAAACTCCAGAGAACAGCGGCCCTGTTCACCAAAGACTGCAACTTTGTTTCCAAAGAAGCAACTTCAAGACAACTTGCAACTCTGCACCCGACGCCCCCGGCTCGACTTGTGGAGAAACAACACTTCAGGGAGGACTCCCCGGCGACTACGAGACCGTGAGTAGCCAGAGTTGCCCCCCTGAGCCCCCACAGCGACGCCTGCAGAGGGAATCCCAAGGCTTCCCCTGACCGCGACTGCCTGACTCCCAGATCCCGACGCCTGGAAAAGACTCTGCACCCGCAGCCCCCAGGACCTGAAAGATTGGAACTCCAGTGCAGGAGTGACCCCCAGGAGGCCCTCTCCCTTGCCCAGGTGGTGGCTACCCCGAGGAGCCCCCCCCCTTGCCTGCCTGCATCGCTGAAGAGACCCCTTGGTCTCCCATTGATTCCAATTGAAAACCCGACGTGTGTTTGCACACTGCACCCGGCCGCCCCCGTGCTGCTGAGGGTGTACTTTCTGTGCTGACTTGTCCCCCCCGGTGCCCTACAAAACCCCCCGGTCTGCCCTCTGAAGACGCGGGTACTTACCTGGTGGCAGACTAGAACCGGGGCACCCCCTTCTCCATTGAAGCCTATGCGTTTTGGGCACCACTTTGACCTCTGCACCTGACCGGCCCTGAGTTGCTGGTGTGGTAACTTTGGGGTTGCTCTGAACCCCCAATGGTGGGCTACCTTGGACCCAAACTTGAACCCCGTAGGTGGTTTACTTACCTGCAAGAACTAACAATTACTTACCTCCCCTAGGAACTGTGAAAATTGCACTGTCTAGTTTTAAAATAGCTATATGTGATTTATTTGAAAAGTATATATGCTATTGTGATTATTCAAAGTTCCTAAAGTACTTACCTGCAATACCTTTCATTTGAAGTATTACATGTAAAATTTGAACCTATGGTTCTTAAAATAAACTAAGAAAATATATTTTTCTATACAAAAACCTATTGGCCTGGAATTGTCTCTGAGTGTGTGTTCCTCTTTTATTGCCTGTGTGTATGTACAACAAATGCTTAACACTACTCCTTTGATAAGCCTACTGCTCGACCACACTACCACAAAATAGAGCATTAGTATTATCTCTTTTTGACACTATCTTACCTCTAAGGGGAACCCTTGGACTCTGTGCATACTTTGAAATAGTGCACACAGAGCCAACTTCCTACATTGGTGGATCAGCGGTGGGGTACAAGACTTTGCATTTGCTGGACTACTCAGCCAATACCTGATCACACGACAAATTCCAAAAACTGTCATTAGAAATTGATTTTTTGCAATTTGAACTATTTTTTTAAATTCTTAAAAGTCCTGCTAGAGCCTTGTGTTAGTCCCTGTTAGCATTTCTTTTAGAGTTTAAAAGTTTTGTGAAAGTTTGAATTAGGTTCTAGAACTAGTTTTAGATTCTTAAAAAGTATTCCAACTTTTAGAAACATAATGCCTGGTGCAGAGGAGAATGTGATGCAACTCGACCTCACCCCTTACCTCCATCTTAAGATGAGGGAGCTAAGGTCTCTCTGCAAAATAAAGAAAATCACAATTGGCTCAAGACCCTCCAAACAACAGCTGCCGGAGCTTTTGGCAGAGTTTGAAAAAGCCAACCCCTCTGAGGATGACAACCCAGAGGATGATGTTAGTGACATGGAGGAGAATTCCCCCCTTCCAGTCCTAACTAGGGAACCCAGGGACCCTCAATCCCTGATTCCAACTGTGATAGTCAGAGATGCTGCTTCCCTCACAGGAGGGGCCAGCACCTCTGAAATCACTGAGGATAGCCTCAGTGAAGAGGACCTCCTGCTAGCCAGGATGGCCAAAAGATTGGCTTTGGAAAGACAGATCCTAGCCATAGAAAGGGAAAGACAAGAGATGGGCCTAGGTCCCATCAATGGTGGCAGCAACATAACTAGGGTCAGAGATTCTCCTGACATGTTGAAAATCCCTAAAGGGATTGTAACTAAATATGAAGATGGTGATGACATCACCAAATGGTTCACAGCTTTTGAGAGGGCTTGTGTAACCAGAAAAGTAAACAGATCTCACTGGGGTGCTCTCCTTTGGGAAATGTTCACTGGAAAGTGTAGGGATAGACTCCTCACACTCTCTGGAAAAGATGCAGAATCTTATGACCTCATGAAGAGAACCCTGATTGAGGGCTTTGGATTCTCCACTGAGGAGTATAGAATTAGATTCAGGGGGGCTCAAAAAACCTCGAGCCAGACCTGGGTTTATTTTGTGGAGAACTCAGTAAAAACACTGGATGGTTGGATTCAAGGCAGTGGTGTTAATGATTATGATGGGCGGTTCAATTTATTTGTGAAGGAACACCTGTTAAGTAATTGTTCAAATGATAAACTGCATCAACATCTGGTAGACCTAGGACCAATTTCTCCCCAAGAATTGGGAAAGAAGGCGGACCATTGGGTCAAGACTAGGGTGACCAAGACTTCCACAGGGGGTGACCAAAAGAAAGGGGTCACAAAGCCTCCCCAGGGGAAGAGTGTTGAGACATACAAAAATAGTAAAGAGTCTTCTTCAGGCCCCCAAAAACCTGCACAGGAGGGTGGGCCCAGAGCCTCTTCACAAAACAATTTTGGGTACAAGGGTAAAAACTTTGATCCCAAAAAGGCCTGGTGTCGTAGCTGTAATCAGCCTGGACACCAAACTGGAGACAAGGCCTGTCCCAAGAAAAGTACCACTTCCAACTCCACTCCAGCTAACACTGGAATGGCTAGTCTCCAAGTGGGATCAACAGTGTGCCCAGAGCAAATCAGGTGTCACACTGAAGCTACATTAGTCTCTGAGGGTGGGGTGAATTTAGCCACACTGGCTGCCTGGCCTCCTAATATGCAAAAATACAGGCAGCAGCTCTTAATTAATGGGACAAGTGTAGAAGGCCTGAGGGATACAGGTGCCAGTGTCACCATGGTGACAGAGAAACTGGTTTCCCCTGGTCAATACCTGACTGGACAAACCTATCCAGTCACCAATGCTGACAATCAAACTAAAGTACATCCCATGGCAATGGTAACTTTAGAGTGGGGAGGGGTCAATGGCCTGAAACAGGTGGTGGTCTCCTCAAATATCCCAGTAGACTGTTTGCTTGGAAATGACCTGGAGTCCTCAGCATGGGCTGAGGTAGAACTGAAAACCCATGCAGCCATGCTGGGTATCCCTGAACTGGTGTGTGTCAAGACAAGGGCACAGTGCAAGGCTCAGGGTGAAAAAGTAGAGCTGGAGCCTGGAAAAAGGGCCCAGCCTACCAAGAGGAAAGGAAAGACAACTGGGAAACCAGCTGCAACACAACGACAAAAAGAGAACCTCTCTTCTAAGGAAGAAGTTCTGCCCTCTGAGGGAACTGAGCCTATGGAGTTAGAACCTTATCAGGTTGAGCTCTTAGGCCCAGGGGGACCCTCAAGGGAGCAGTTGTGTAAGGGGCAAGAACCCTGTCCCTCTCCTGAAGGCCTTAGGCAGCAAGCTGCTGAAGAGTCCAATGGCAAGAAAACTGGAACACATAGGGTCTATTGGGAAGATGGACTCCTGTACACTGAGGCAAGAGATCCCAAACCTGGTGCCACTAGGAGAGTGGTAGTGCCTCAGGAGTTCAGAGAGTTCATACTGACCTTAGCCCATGATATTCCTCTTGCTGGGCATTTGGGACAAACCAAGACGTGGGAGAGACTAGTCAACCACTTCTACTGGCCCAACATGTCCCAGAAAGTCAAGGAGTTTTGTGTCTCCTGTACCACCTGTCAAGCCAGTGGTAAGACAGGTGGACATCCAAAGGCCCCCCTCATTCCACTTCAAGTGGTGGGGGTCCCCTTTGAAAGAGTGGGTTTGGACATAGTGGGTCCACTTGAACCTCCCACAGCCTCAGGGAATATGTACATACTAGTAGTAGTGGATCATGCTACTAGATACCCTGAAGCTATTCCCCTTAGGTCGACTACTGCCCCTGCAGTAGCCAAGGCCCTCATTGGTATCTTTACCAGAGTGGGTTTCCCTAAGGAGGTGGTGTCTGACAGAGGTACCAACTTCATGTCAGCATACCTGAAACACATGTGGAATGAGTGTGGAGTGACTTATAAATTCACTACACTCTACCATCCACAAACTAATGGCCTTGTTGAGAGATTCAACAAGACATTAAAAGGCATGATCATGGGGCTCACTGAAAAACTCAAAAGGAGATGGGATGTCCTCTTGCCATGTCTGCTCTTCGCTTACAGAGAGGTACCTCAGAAGGGAGTAGGATTCTCACCCTTTGAACTTCTGTTTGGCCACCCTGTAAGGGGACCACTAGCTCTTGTGAAAGAAGGCTGGGAGAGACCTCTTCATGAGCCTAAACAAGACATAGTGGACTATGTACTTGGCCTATGTTCAAGGATGGCAGAGTACATGGAAAAGGCAAGTAAAAACCTTGAGGCCAGCCAACAGCTCCAGATGTTTTGGTATGACCAAAAGGCTGCAATGGTTGAATTTCAACCAGGGTAGAAAGTCTGGGTTTTGGAGCCTGTGGCTCCCAGGGCACTTCAGGACAAATGGAGTGGCCCTTACCCAGTGCTAGAGAAGAAGAGTCAGGTCACCTACCTGGTGGACCTAGGCACTAGCAGGAGCCCGAAGAGGGTGATCCATGTGAACCGCCTTAAGCTCTTCCATGATAGGGCTGATGTGAATCTGTTGATGGTAACAGATGAGGACCAGGAAGCTGAGAGTGAAGCTCTCCCTGATCTCCTCTCATCAAACCCTAAAGATGGCTCAGTAGATGGAGTGATCTATTCAGACACCCTCTCTAGCCAACAGCAATCTGACTGTAGGAAGGTCCTGCAACAGTTTGCTGAGCTCTTTTCCCTAACCCCTGGTCAGACACACCTGTGTACCCATGATGTGGACACAGGAGACAGCATGCCTGTCAAAAACAAAATATTCAGACAGTCTGACCAAGTTAAGGAAAGCACCAAGGTGGAAGTCCACAAGATGCTGGAATTGGGACTCATTGAGCACTCTGACAGCCCCTGGGCTAGCCCAGTGGTCCTAGTCCCCAAACCTCACACCAGAGATGGAAAGAGAGAGATGAGGTTTTGTGTGGACTACAGAGGACTTAATTCTGTCACCAAGACAGATGCCCATCCCATTCCAAGGGCTGATGAACTGATTGATAAATTAGGTGCTGCCAAATTCCTAAGTACCTTTGACTTAACAGCAGGGTACTGGCAAATCAAAATGGCACCTGGAGCAAAAGAAAAGACATCATTCTCCACACCTGATGGGCATTATCAGTTTACTGTTATGCCCTTTGGTTTAAAGAATGCCCCTGCCACCTTCCAAAGGTTGGTGAATCAAGTCCTTGCTGGTTTGAAGTCCTTTAGTGCAGCTTATCTTGACGATATTGCTGTCTTTAGCTCCAGCTGGCAGGATCACCTGGTCCACCTGAAGAAGGTTTTGAAGGCTCTGCAATCAGCAGGCCTCTCTATCAAGGCATCCAAATGCCAGATAGGGTAGGGAACTGTGGTTTACTTGGGACACCTTGTAGGTGGAGGCCAAGTTCAGCCACTCTAGCCTAAGATCCAGACTATTCTGGACTGGGCAGCTCCAAAAACCCAGACTCAAGTCAGGGCATTCCTTGGCTTGACTGGGTATTACAGGAGGTTTGTGAAGGGATATGGATCCATAGTGACAGCCCTCACAGAACTCACCTCCAAGAAAATGCCCAAGAAGGTAAACTGGACTGTAGAATGCCAACAGGCATTTGACACCCTGAAACAAGCAATGTGCACAGCACCAGTTCTAAAAGCTCCAGATTACTCCAAGCAGTTCATTGTGCAGACAGATGCCTCTGAACATGGGATAGGGGCAGTTTTGTCCCAAACAAATGATGATGGCCTTGACCAGCCTGTTGCTTTCATTAGCAGGAGGTAACTCCCCAGGGAGCAGCGTTGGAGTGCAATTGAGAGGGAGGCCTTTGCTGTGGTTTGGTCCCTGAAGAAGCTGAGACCATACCTCTTTGGTACTCACTTTGTAGTTCAAACTGACCACAGACCTCTCAGATGGCTGATGCAAATGAAAGGTGAAAATCCAAAACTGTTGAGGTGGTCCATCTCCCTACAGGGAATGGACTTTATAGTGGAACACAGACCTGGGACTGCCCATGCCAATGCAGATGGCCTTTCCAGGTTCTTCCACTTAGAAAATGAAGACTCCCTTGGGAAAGGTTAGTCTCATCCTCTTTCGTTTGGGGGGGGGGGGGGGGTTGTGTAAGGAAATGCCTCCTTGGCATGGTTACCCCCTGACTTTTTGCCTTTGCTGATGCTATTTTTTTATTTGAAAGTGTGCTGAGGCCTGCTAACCAGGCCCCAGCACCAGTGTTCTTTCCCTAACCTGTACTTTTGTTTTCACAATTGGCACACCCTGGCATCCAGGTAAGTCCCTTGTAACTGGTACCCCTGGTACCAAGGGCCCTGATGCCAGGGAAGGTCTCTAAGGGCTGCAGCATATCTTATGCCACCCTGGGGACCCCTCACTCAGCACAGACACACTGCTTGCCAGCTTGTGTGTGCTGGTGAGGACAAAACGAGTAAGTCGACATGGCACTCCCCTCAGGGTGCCATGCCAACCTCACACTGCCTATCCAGTATAGATAAGTCACCCCTCTAGCAGGCCTTACAGCCCTAAGGCAGGGTGCACTATACCATAGGTGAGGGCACCAGTGCATGAGCACTGTGCCCCTACTGTGTCTAAGCCAAACCTTAGACATTGTAAGTGCAGGGTAGCCATAAGAGTATATGGTCTGGGAGTCTGTCAAACACGAACTCCACAGCACCATAATGGCTACACTGAAAACTGGGAAGTTTGGTACCAAACTTCTCAGCACAATAAATGCACACTGATGCCAGTGTACATTTTATTGTAACATACACCCCAGAGGGCACCTTAGAGGTGCCCCCTGAAACCTTAACCAACTACCCGTGTAGGCTGACTGGTTTTCGCAGCCTGCCACACTCGAGACATGTTGCTGGCCACATGGGGAGAGTGCCTTTGTCACTCTGTGGCTAGTAACAAAGCCTGCACTGGGTGGAGATGCTTATCACCTCCCCCTTGCAGAAGCTGTAACACCTGGCGGTGAGCCTCAAAGGCTCACCCCCTTTTTTACAGCACCACAGGGCATTCCAGCTAGTGGAGTTGCCCGCCCCCTCCGGCCACGGCCCCACTTTTGGCGGCAAGGCCGGAAGAGATAATGAGAAAAACAAGGAGGAATCACTGACCAGTCAGGACAGCCCCTAAGGCAACCTGAGCTGAAGTGACTCTGACTTTTAGGAATCCTCCATCTTGCAGATGGAGGATCCCCCCCAATAGGGATAGGAATGTGACCCCCTCCCCTTGGGAGGAGGCACAAAGAGGGTGTAGCCACCCTCAGGGCTAGTAGCCATTGGCTACTGCCCTCCCTGACCTAAACACACCCCTAAATTCTGTATTTAGGGGCTCCCCTGAACCTAGGAACTCAGATTCCTGCAACCTAAGAAGAAGAGGACTGCTAAGCTGTAAAACCCTGCAGAGAAGACGGAGACACCAACTGCTTTGGCCCCAGCTCTACCGGCCTGTCTCCCCCCCCCCCCCCCCTTCTGAAGAAACTGCTCCAGCGACACTTTCCCCAGGACCAGCGATCTCTGAATCCTCAGAGGACTGCCCTGCTCTAGAAGGACCAAGAAACTCCTGAGAACAGCGGCCCTGTTCACCAAAGACTGCAACTTTGTTTCCAAAGAAGCAACTTCAAGACAACTGCGTTTCCCGCCAGAAGCGTGAGACTTGCAACTCTGCACCCGACGCCTCCGGCTCGACTTGTGGAGAAACAACACTTCAGGGAGGACTCCCCGGCGACTACGAGACCGAGTAGCCAGAGTTGCCCCCCCTGAGCCCCCACAGCGACGCCTGCAGAGGGAATCCGGAGGCTCCCCCTGACCGCGACTGCCTGACTCCCAGATCCCGACGCCTGGAAAAGACTCTGCACCCACAGCCCCCAGGACCTGAAAGATCGGAACTCCAGTGCAGGAGTGACCCCCAGGAGGCCCTCTCCCTTGCCAGGTGGTGGCTACCCCGAGGAGCCCCCCCCTTGCATGCCTGCATCGCTGAAGAGACCACTTGGTCTCCAATTGAAAACCCGACGTGTGTTTGCACACTGAACCCGGCCGCCCCCGTGCCGCTGAGGGTGTACTTTCTGTGCTGACTTGTGTCCCCCCCGGTGCCCTACAAAACCCCCCTGGTCTGCCCTCCGAAGACGCGGGTACTTACCTGCTGGCAGACTAGAACCGGGGCACCCCCTTCTCCATTGAAGCCTATGCGTTTTGGGCACTACTTTGACCTCTGCACCTGACCGGCCCTGAGCTGCTGGTGTGGTAACTTTGGGGTTGCTCTGAACCCCCAACAGTGGGCTACCTTGGACCCAAACTTGAACCCCGTAGGTGGTTTACTTACCTGCAAGAACTAACAATTACTTACCTCCCCTAGGAACTGTGAAAATTGCACTGTCTAGTTTTAAAATAGCTATATGTGATTTATTTGAAAAGTATATATGCTATTGTGATTATTCAAAGTTCCTAAAGTACTTACCTGCAATACCTTTCATTTGAAGTATTACATGTAAAATTTGAACCTATGGTTCTTAAAATAAACTAAGAAAATATATTTTTCTATACAAAAACCTATTGGCCTGGAATTGTCTCTGAGTGTGTGTTCCTCCTTTATTGCCTGTGTGTGTACAACAAATGCTTAACACTACTCCTTTGATAAGCCTACTGCTCGACCACACTACCACAAAATAGAGCATTAGTATTATCTCTTTTTGCCACTATCTTACCTCTAAGGGGAACCCTTGGACTCTGTGCATACTATTCCTTACTTTGAAATAGTGCATACCGAGCCAACTTCCTACAACTTCAGACTACAGAACACTGTAGCCAGACCTCCCCAAGCGCTCAAGCATCAACCCACACCCCAGTAACCTCCAATGGCTCCCCATCCAAAAGAGATGCCCATTCAAAATCCTCACACTAGCATACAAAACTCTCAAACTAGGGCTGTCCTACATAGACTGAGCTTCTAAGTCCCAGCAAGACAACTGCGCTCTGCCTGGTTAAAGCTCGTCCTCCCGTCCCACCCCATTGCAGCTGCAGCAGAGGCTGCTCCTCCTACGCAGCAGCATAGTCATAGAACATCCTGCCCCTCCACCTCCGAACAGCTCCCTCCCTGACGGATTTAGGAAAGATACTCAAGATGTGGCTTTCCGGCGGCGACACACCACCCTCAGCCCCCAAATAACCTTAGGGCTGATAATGCTATGTTTTGCAAATGCTATGATTGATTGGTTGACTGAGCAGTTTCCACTAAAGGTGCACTGGGTCCCTGCTAACCAGGCCCCCTGTGCAGTATTTTGTTCCCTAAAAACTAGGTAAAATTACCTAATTGTGTACGGTTGGCACGAGCACCCCTGTAGGTCCCTAGTGAGTGGTACCTAATCATGGGTACTAAAGAAAATCCCTAGGGGCTGCAGCATGAATTATGCCACCCTCAGTGACCCCCCCCACACACACACTCACTCTCTCCAAATTGCATGCAGACTGCTACTGCAGGCTGCATGACATGGTGCCAACCATGTGTGAAAACACAACATGGCACATATTTTGTATCATTCCAAAGTCACTGCATTTAATATATTTAAGTCACCCTTACAGCAGGCCTTAGAGCCCTAAGGAAGAGTACATTATATTTTATGTGAGTCTACATGAGCAGATATGCCCCAGTGAAGTCTAGTTCAATTACTAGATATTACAAGTTAACAGGGAAGCCATCCTAAGGTACGTACTGGGCACTGGTCATTACAACTTACCCAGCTACATAATGACTTCAGTCAAATTTTTTTTTTTTGGTATCAAACACCTCTTCTTAAAACATACTGATGCCAGTATTGGGTTTATTATGACATGCACCCAGAGGGCACCTTAGAGGTGTCCCATAAAACCTGCTAGTCTTCTAGTGTGCTGGCTGACTGGTATTGACCAGCCTGCCACCAAGTTTCTGACCCCCCGGAGGTGAAAGGCTGTTCTGTCTGGAGCCAGAAATCATGCCTAATCTGGAGGAAGATGTTATCACATCATCCAGCAGGATGACTAGTAAATTAGCATATCTGGACCAGAGGCTTCAAAGCCTCTGCTGCCCTTTGATATGCAACACTTGCTCCCCCCCCAAAACAAAATCTGAGAAATGTAAACCCTCTGCCCTGAGGCCCATTTGGCACCAAGACAGATGGGAAATTAGCTATGCTGAAGGCAAGTTGCACCACCAGGCTATTTATACCCCTAAGGTGGGCTGCCTGAAGTGCCCCATGAAAGAAGAGTTCCAAATTCCCGTTTTTGGTGGAATTAGGAATTGTGGGACAGGGTTATGCCCACTCCCCACAGAAAGTGGTCACATAGTGGGTGTAGTGACCCCAGGGATAGGTAGCACATTGGATACTACCCTTTGCTCCTCTTAACGCCCATACATTTAGTATTTATGTTGCACCCTCAAACCAGGACCTCAGATTCTCCTGGCTACAAGAAGGACAAAGAGCTGAAGACGCAAGAACTGTTGGCTAGCTGTGGACTTGGCGCCAAACCTTGTATCCCTGCTCCTGTCCCACCAGTTACAAAGACCTAACTTGTCCTGCACCTGTACATCCACCCAGAGCCTTGGAAGACTGCCAGCACTTCGCCAACCAGCCTGCACCGCCCTTGAAGTAGAGGAGCCACTTGCCGGCAGGCCCTGACCACACAGTCCAATTCACCGATATGCTGACCAGGTCCACCAATGCAGCTAGGGTGACCACCTGGCATTGAGGCAAATTCTGGACAGGACTGTAAAAAATTCAGGACAAAGGGTCAAAATTCAGGACAAAGGGTCAAAATTCAAGACAAAAATTCAAGAACAAACGTCAGTTTTACAGACACACGCAAGAGAGGCCATGTCTCACTATGTTGTCAGTGCATTTATTTACTCCTTTTTAACACGGCACTATTTATTCACTGTGGTCTTTTTGTGATTGCCTCCTGGTATGCTACATTCAGGTGTCACATTATGTCCTTGTTCAGTAGTAAATCAATGCCCTTCAGTACTGCGGCAAGGCCATCACCCCTACCCAAATCTAACCGATCTTTCCTGAAGAGAAAGTAACAGCAACATTTTTATTATGTTTCTGAACATTTTAAAACCCCTGGCAAACAGTTTGGGAAACATTAAGGTAATTAACCTTATGCTAGTTTAAACAAATTGAACAAAAACATCTGGTTTACCCCAACCGCCCATGGACTTTCAACCTTATTTTTTTTTAAAGAGACAGGGCAGATGGTGTGGTCGACAGTCTCACACCTAATGTCAGGATGTGATGTACCCATAACTTGTCTGTAGTCTCACTGCACTAGAGTGTATGTCTGAGACTCTACATTTATCTCAGGAATGGAAGCCCGGACTACCAATCAAAGATAATAAAAGAGGAGGATGAAATCGAGAGAAAATGGGAGATCCACTGCAAGTAATTCAAAGGGTTGTTGCTAAAAACTGGATAAATAAAGAAGAGAAGAACAAGGTGGGGCAATTCCTAAAATCAGACAAGATGGGTCCACCAAGACTATTCGAAGGTATTGGGTACCTGGGGAGTTGTCTCTGCACACAGGAGCGAAACAGAAGGGGTACTGTCAAGTGGTTGAACAAGCAACACCCATCCACCTTGGCAAACTCTTCTGGTGCAATGGTCCGCTGTTAGTGCTTTTGAAGAGTGAGCAGGGGCCAGACCCCTTGCAAGGTTGTGCAAGGCAGTTGCCTGCTTTGTCCATGTCTTTATATGGTTTTGAAATTGAGCAAAAGCCAAACTAGAGATCTGGGTTATCCCTAAGAGTCAAGTACACATAGAATCTTCAAAATATTTGGGATGTAAATAGCACAAACAAAATGTACAAATGTTTAAATGTAATTTGTGTTTCTTTAACATATGGCACTGTTTTTGCCTTTATGTACAATTAGATCTCAGATTGGACTGGGAACCAGTTACCTTTTGATACCTAATGATTAATATCTACCATTCTTACACTGATTTCCAGGATGAAAATCTCGGCAGAACGAACCGTCCCTCCAAGCCCAGTTTGCTTTTTGGTCTTCTCTTCTGCTTTCTGTAGAGGCCATGTGGCACTAGTGAAGATGGTGTGCTACCCCAATGATAGTATTATTTTGCAAACCTTCCCCTGCTCGTCCTTCATTCCTTCTTCAGACAGGTCACACATCCGATTTGGTCACTGCGGCGCCATCGGGAGCTCTTTCCACTCTAAAGCTAACTATGACTGCGGGTGGATTAGGTCTTCTGGACTTAGAATGCTATTAATCAGCTGCACAGGTCCAATGGGTGGCTCGCTGGCTTTCTGCCCACCTCCCTGCATGAGATGGGGTTTACCAGTAAAGACTTTTAAGAAAGGCTTAATGCACTGCTCATTGTTTCCTACTGACCATTCTACAGATCATCATCCGGGGTTAACATGCACAGCTTTCTCTTGCCTTGCCAGAACCTGTAAACTCACTTACACGAAGAATCCCTATGCTCCTGCACTACCTTTGCTAAGCCTTCCCACTCGCACAGGATGGCTGTGCTCAGAGCAACTCCATCATTGGCATGTTGCAGGTGTCTTAAAATTGGGGACTTTGTTTTTGAACAGTGAGCTACTAAATTTCCAAACCCTTGTGGCAGACTACCATCTTCACCCCGGTCAACTCCTTACTTACAACCACCTTGAATAATCATTAAATGCCCTATTTCATATCTGCCACCTAGCACTAACCCTACAAGAGGTGTTCCAGAAGCTCTGTACCATAGGAAATGGTGGCAAACTGATAGAATGGGTGTACAGACCTATCCTGCAACATGGAAACCACTCCAGGTCTTCTCGTCATACTACCTGGGCGATTGATGTGGCAAACCTCTGCAAGATATGGACTAAAATACTGGACTTTCCCAAAAAAGTATCCCACAGTAGTCACTTTAAGTAAATTCATAGTGCTTCCTTGTGAATGCATTCTGCCCGTTGCTTGCCTTTGGCCTTGTGGTTTGTAACTCTCAATTTGTTGCTTTCAATTTGCTGGCTTTATTTGGTTTAGGCTATGCAGCTTGAATTCATCCCTTCCCTTGCCAAAACCTTATTTACAGTATCCTGCAGAGTGCTCCCTTTCTGTAAACAGGCCTGTAAATCTTGTTCTTATCTTATCATATTTGCTGTGCATTCAAAGAACAAAGTCAAATGTCAGGCTTTGTCTTCGGTGGGAACTTAGTGTTTACTTTCCTTTCTCTAACTTCAAAATGAGAGGATTTATGCAACAATTTTGCTGGATACTTGGGTTGGGAAAGAGTTTTTTCTATCACATGACAACATTTAAATAAACTTCAGAATATATCAGAATTAGAAGTACAAATCAAGCACATTTTTGTTAATTCTGAACTGTGCTGGAAACAAATACCGTTACATGATTAAAACAAATCATTGCATTAGGTGATGGAATTTCCACACCATCGTCTGTGCACAGTATAGTTTGATTTGAAAAACTGTGCAAATGTAATGGTAATTTCAAGCAAAAATGTGTTGTCTGTAATAGCAGTGTGTTGGCATACCATCCATACTGCACTCCACTCTGCTCTAACCCACTACGCGCCACTGCACCCTACTCTGTATCACTCTACTTTACTCCACGCCACTGCACTCTTCTCCATTCGGAACCACTCCACATTATGCCACTACACTCTATGCTACTTCACACTATGCCTCTCTACTCCCCTCTGTACCACTCTACTCTATGCCACTGCACTTTACGCCTCTCTACACCACTGCGCTCTGCTCGTCTGCACGCCATACCACTCCAGTCTAGGCAACACCAATCTAATCCGCACAACTCCACTCTCTGCAACACTGCACTGTACGCCACTGTACTCTAAGCTAATACACTCTATGCTAATGCACTTTACTCTGTAACACTCAACTCTATGCCCCTGCACTCTACATCAATACACTGTACATCACTATAATCTACTCTGCACCTCTTCACTCTATGCCACGGCACTCTACACTACTTTACTCTATGCCATCACACTCTATGCCACTTTATGCAACTCCACTCTACCCTGTACCTCTCCGCTCTAGGCCACCTCACTCTACTGTGAAATAATCTACTTTATGCCACTGCACTCTGTGCCACTGCGTTCTATGCCACTGTTCTCTACCCTGCACCGCTCTACGCCACTGCACTCTACTGTGAAACAGTCTATTCTATGCCACTGTACTCTATACCACTGCAAGCTGACACTCTGCAACACTGCACTGGCTGCCACTATACTCTACACCACTCTGCTCTGTACTACTGCACTCTGCACCAATATACTCTATTCCAGTGGTTCCCAACCTTTTTATTTCTGTGGACCCCCACTTTAACATTAATGGAACCAAGGGACCACCACTGAATCATTATTAGAATCTGGGGACCCCTGCCTGAGTCATTACTGGAAGCTGGGAACCAAATTTGGCAATATTTGTTAGTATTTTCTAATTTTCTAGGCTCTCGCGGACCCCCTGAGAAGGCTTCGCGGACCCGCAGGGGTCCTCGGACCACAGGTTGGGAATCACTGCTCTATTCCACTGCATTCTATGCCACTCTACTCTGCCCAATGCCACCCTATGCAACTGCACTCTGCACCAGTGCACTCCAAACAACTGCACTGTATGCCACTGCCCTTTACTCTGCACCACTGTACTCTATGCCACTGTTCTCTGTACCACTTTACACCACTGCACTGACACTCTACTCTGCACTCTACACCATTCTACTCTATGCCACTGCACTCTAGGCACTATACTATACTCTAAACCACTCTACAATACTCCACTCTGCACCACTCTACACCACTGCACTCTATGCCACATGAGTCTACTCTGCACTCTGACACTGCACCACTCTGCACTCTCTGCTACTCTATTGTATGCCACACTACTCCAGTGCACTCTATGTAACTCTACCCCATGCCACTCTATGCCACTGCACTCTGCGCCAATACACTCTAAACAACTGCACTGCACGCCACTGCCCTCTACTCTGTACTCTACGTCACTGCTCTCTGTGCCACTCTACTCCACTCTACATCACTGCACTGACACTCTACTCAGTAGCGTTGCACTCTCCACCACTGTACTATACACCAATGTACTATGTACTACTGCATTCTATGCCACTCTACTTTGCATCACTCCACTCTACAGCACTTTGCTCTACTCTGCACCACTCAACACTACGGCGCTGCACTCCCTGCAATGTGAGTCTACTCTGCAATCTATGCCACTGCACCACTCTACACTACTGCTCTCTCTGCTATTCCATTGTATGCCACTCTACTCTGTCCCATGCCACTCCATACCACTGCACTCTACGCTAACGCACTCTAAACAACTGCACTGTACCCTACTGCACTGTACTTTGCACCACTGGGCTCTACACCACTGCTCCTATGCCACTCTACTCCACACAATTATGCCACTAACTTTAAGCCATGCTGAACAGCAGCTACTCTGGTGTATAACATGGCTAATGGCTCAAACACATTAGCAAAGCCAATAACTCTTTCGTAGATGAGACCTATTGGCTTTGCCAATGTTTGTTAGTACTATGAGGTACCGAGGTACCTGAAAGAACTGTGAAAAATACAATTACATCATAATAAAGGCTGCTACAAAATGCGCAAATACATTTCGGTTAAATAAAAAAAAGTGCTTCTCAAATACATATTTGAATAATATAGTTTATACCTAGTACTAAAACATTTTATAACACTCCATTAAAACCACACACTCCACAGCTCACCTTGGAATACCATTACAATACCTCTCTAAAAGAAATATCTTTGCCACCAGAAAACTTCAAGTGACTCCTTTTAGTAAAGTCAATGCAGGTTTTCAAGCCCCTTTGTATTTGCAGATTTACCAGTAGGGCACATTTGCATGTCTTTAGGGAAGGAGACCCCCTGTCAAGAAGGTCTGATTAATTCTTATCTGTCTGCCCCTCCCTCCGAGCACAGGAGACTCCCTGCCTTCCAGCCCAGCTGGGGAAACTGATCTGCCCGTAATTTCGCCCTGCCTCCGTTGCCCTTTAGGTGAAAGGCTAAAATTACTGACAAATGCCGTCCATTAAGGCTTTCATCACGGACAACGGACGTCAGGGCGAAATTACGGACAGTCCGTGAAATTTACGGACGGGTGGTCACCCTAAATGCAGCAGCCCCGGAGAAGGTTACTGAGTGTCCAGAAGGTCCACCCCATTGATCCATCGCCAGTCTTTGAGTCACTAATCCACGCTGCACCAATAATTGGCATACCAGCACCTGTTGCAAGTATCAAGGAATGTTTGTGTTCAGTCAGAGCACCATGGCTTCTAAAAATTACCTGCATGTTGGAGTTAATTGAATTAGTTGGTGTCTCTGTGGACCTGAGACCCTCAAAAGCCGAGCCTCATTTTAAGTTCTGTTGGGCTGGTCTCCTTTTGCAGCCTTTTGCCTTACAGGGACTTACCCCATTGATCTTAGCATGTAGCTTCCTAGGCTACCACCTCTTCAAGTACCTCTCAACCTGGACACATTAGGCAGGTAAACTCTCACTGTTGTTGGTTCTAAGGACCTTGGCCCCTACTTACCTTGAGTCCAGAAGACAGTCCTGTAAGTTGTTTGCAAGTGACCCTTTACAGTGTATGTTTTTCTCATAGTCTAATACAACCGCCTTATAGGCTCGTGCCTCATATCTGACAGCTGTATTTTCTCTATTTTAAAAATTGGTAACTTAAAACGTACTTATCTGATTCTGCTGATTTTGGTGTCTAAATTAATATAAGAATCTGTTGTTTTTTGCGAATTGGTGTCAGATTTCCTTATTGAGTATGTCTCATTTATTGACTGTGTACAACAAATGCCCAATGCCCCTGTGATAAACCTAAGGCTGCTTGACCGCACTACCACAAATAGAGCACCTTGGGTTTCTAAAAGCAAGCCCCCTGCACACTAGTTAGGGATACTTGGAGTCTCTGCATAGTGTACCTCACTACATAGAGAGCCAGCTTTCTACAGTTACTCTAAAGATCAAAGGTTTCTGGAGCCCTTTTGAAGCTGTGAACACACACAAACTATCTGGGACTAAAGGCGGTCTTCCTAACAATGTTCTACGCCAGCAAAGTCATTCCTGTTGTAAAAACGAGTGCAGGAGTTATGGAAGTGGGCGTTTCAACAGAACATGTCCCAGGGAACAATACATCTTCCTGTGAAGCAAACACAGAAGTAGACAAACTTAGCAGGCATGAGATCACCTCCCACGATTGGGAGATAAAGCAGGAAGTGCTGTACAGTATGTTCAGTGGGAAACACAAATATATATCTGTTTGCAACCCTGTCAATCACAAAATGTCCAGATTTCTACACCACCAGTCCAAGGGTAATACCCTGTTGATAAACTGGTCAGGGAGATTTTCCTGTGCCTTTGCAGCAATTCCCCCGATTCCAAGAGTTCTGGGCAAGGCCAGACAACTAGGAACGTCACTCATACTAATTGCCTCACAAAGGGACAGGCAGTCATAGTATTTGGGTATACTAGAAATGTTCAAAGGGCAAATCATACCAATCAAGGCAACTCTGGGCCTGTTAACCATGCAGAACATGGAAGTGTGTCACCCGGAGCCAGCCGCACTCAACCTAGAGGTGTAGCACCTGAATACCAAGCTTCTGGGCAACTTCATCTGCCCCAGAGGGTAATGAAAAATCCTGAGGGAGGCAAGAAAACCTAACACCAGAGTATGCTGTACATCCAAGTGGACAGGACACATCAGCTGCTGCAGAGACAAAGACTAGAGAGAAGGACAGAACACAGAATGGTGCTAATATACCGTATCCTCCTAATAGACTGCAGCCTAATCTACACATCACTAAATGTCCACCTGGCTGCCATAGTGGCTTACATCAGGGGAACAACAGGGAACAGCCTTTTCACACTACCAGGAATAAATATTCCTGGAAGGATCAAAGGGTGGCGTCACCAAGAGCATCTCCAGTGCCCATGTGGAACTTGAACACTGTGCTCATGCAACTCATGACAGAACCATTTGACCCAATGCATAAGACAGAATTGAAGTTCCTAACCCTAAAGACCGCATTCCTAGGAGCCGTCATATCACTACACAGAGTCAGTGAGCTGCAAGCACTGACCATCCTAAAACCAAACCTTCAACTGCACAAAGATAAGGGTGTCCTGAGAACAAACCTACAGTTCCTGTCAAAGGTGTTATCACCTTTTCACGTCAACTATCCAATTGCCAGACTTCTTTCAGGGCCCAAAGACTCAAGCTGAGAGGCCATTTCAAACCTTGGACGTGCGAAGAGCACTCATGTTCTACCTACAGGAGATGGAAGCAATCTGAAAGAGGAACCAGATCTTCATCTCCTTTGACAGGGCTAGCAGCTGGACACCAATAACTAAAGGGACAATTGCACAATAGATAGTGGAAACTATCACAACATCCTACACTAGGGCAGGGAAAGACCTTACCCACATGCCGCAGGGTGTACTCCACAAGAAAGGGCTCAACTAGCATTCCTGGCAAACATACCACTTGCTGACATGCATTGTTGCATACAGGTCATTCCCCCACAGTTTCACGAAACACCACTGTGTAGAAATCCATTTGAACTGGGAAGTGAAGATGGGACAAAAAGTACTAGAACACCTGTTTGCTAATTCACCTACATTGCAACACATCCTTCCCAGAAAACCATACACTGCTACAAATTCAAATGCATAGCATATGAGTCCTGAAAAGGATTCATGTTGCAAAGCGAAATGGTTATTTACCGGTAGGAGTAGTTTTGCAGCTTGAAGAGTTTTCTGGTTTCACATGTGAACCTTTCGCCTCCCCAGGAATCTGGGAAAAGCAAACAGGTGAGGAGAGCAACAATTCAGGGCAAGAGGAAGTTTAAAAAACGAATAGAGAGAAAAAAAGAATCTGAAGATGGAGTGCATGCAGAGGAACTTCCGGGCACTGTGTGACATCATACAAGGATGGACTTAGCATTGAATGGTGGTTGATGCCCAGGCACAAAACAAAAGCCAGACAGAAGGACGAAAAAATTATAATTCTGGACCCAACCACTACATGGTAGAAAAGATGCACTGCATGTGAATCCAGAAAACTCTTAAGGCTGCAAAACTACTCCTACTGGTAAGGAGCCATTTCTTTTTGTTTTAATGTCATCTTTAGCTCAGGTTCCTTGTTGCATAGTGTTAATGTGGAGGCTAGGGAGACTGCCTCTGTTCTACACTAGGTGGGCACCACCACCTGATCTCTGAGAGCAAGTCCCAGGAACTACAACCTGACAGCCCTAAGTGTATTGAGCATGCCTTGACGTGTGTCCTGTGCTTGCTGTGCCACAGGATTTTGTAACTGCACCTCACGGATGAGGGTCAACTATATTTAAACAATTCTTGATTTGCTAGAGTATCCATCTAGATGCAGGGCGTACATGGCCTCACAGCTCAAGCTGGACTTTTTTTTTCTCCTTGCTTTCTTTTCTTGCACCATTAATTAACGTATTGGGGAACATAAGATGAAATGGAAAGCAGGAAGAGCTATTGCTATTGACTGACATTTTTGCAAACTTGCAGCCCATCACCTATGTGTATGTATGGCATGCTAAGTGTGACTGTTACGTCAAGGGGTGGGTCCTTTATTTACTGTACCACACAAGTGTCAATCTGCACATCACTGATAAGGCTCTGTAAGGGTGAAAGTGGGCTGGATTTGCTGGTGAAGTCGCTCAGTAGTTCGTGCAGGGCTCTTGCTATTAGAGCAGAACCAGGTTTGGCTTGCATAAGGGCTGGTTTCTGTCTCGAGTGGCACACTGGGCAAACAAAAAAAACATACTGGGTTGTGGCCCCAGCAGTTGCCAACAGCTTGGACTTTACGAGCATTATACCCATCATATGTGTAGTTGTGCATCTTAATCACTTCTGGAACCACCAGTCTTTATTGCTGTCTTTCCTTGATCTACTCACAGGTGCTCCAGTTTGAGACATCTTGATAGATGATGTGCCTCATGATCTGTCCCACAAGCTGGTTCTCTAATTGGAAACCTTCAAGGACTGTGTTCAGCCTAACACTACCACACAAGTGCTTGCCAAGTTATGAGAAACTCTGTCCTCAGTTCTTCTGCTGGAAAATGGAGCATTAATGTTCTGTCAACAGTCTCTTTACTTGAAAATGCCATTCCCCCCTCCTGAATTAGCTGTGGGTGAGATGCTAGAGAGCCCAAGGCAAGAAGGCTACACTTTAGGCAAGCTCAGCTGGCTGGGATCTTGAATCGGTCCATAATCCTCCCATCTGCAGCCTAATTCAGCACAACAACCATGGCACCTGTGGCCGAACTCTGTGGGATATTGTTGGCGAGATGTCCAAAGCATTTGTGAAGCCCCTCTGTGTGAAGACCAACTCCTGATTGTGGACAGTGTGTGTGAGATGTGCTGAAGAGCAGTGACCGACAAGGCCTGCTAAGCTGCAGGCTGTTTCACTGTGCAACAGGGTAATGTGGAGGCCGTTGCGGCCCTTTGCAGGCCAAAGTGGCCTCCGACAGAGGTGGAAATTTAGAGAGTGCGTTCTAAAGAGCTGGCTGGACAGGACTGGGCTGACAATGCATACAAGGTGGCTTGTGGAACTGAGGAGGAGTGCAACACTGCAATAGGCTGCAAAATCATAAGACCTGTGGTGGGAGTCGGCTATCCTGTGACAACCAGAAGTTGGGACTAATCCAACAGCTGTGTAAGGAACCTTCAGGAGGCCATAATGCCCGAAGATAGTACAGGGAACCGGTGGCAGTGAAGAGCAGAGCCTCCATGAGCTTGAGTGACATGCTGGTGGCAGGTAGGAAGGTAAGCTTGTTAGGCCTACATGCCATTCAGGATTTAAGCTGCTGTGAGGGCCTCCTGACTCAGCAGGGGAGAGCGCACTGCTGATTTCAGGACATAGGTGGGAGCGGACAAGCATGAGGACCCAGACGTGTGTGGAGGCGGGGGACCTCTCCCCACAACTTTAAGGAAATGAAAGCATATAAACAGCTAAAGCCTGTTGGAGTTGTGTACTGCTGCTGGGTGACCAGGAGGGCCATGGGAGCCACACCTGTGCATCAGACAAGACGTATCTGTCAGAACAGTCTGTGGCCCATGAGGGAGTGACCTGCAGGGAGATTGTTGGCTGAATAGAAAATATGGGCTACATTGATCAGACTGCACATTGCCATACGAAGTGGGGGTCCGTTATATTAACCACATCTCAGCATATATGAACAGGTGGGACTGTGCATAATCACTAGCCGGGGCAGCGAAACAACTACCCAACGACATGGGAAAGAAGTACAAAAGCCAAACATGGTTGAACTTTGAAACCAGGCAATTCTCCACCAGGGCATCGCAGAATGCTGCAACAGAACATGAACAGCCATTGACTGCCTCCATTGCCAACACTAGAAACTACACTACTAGCTTTTGCAGATGAGTCTACAGTCCATAGATGGGAAAATAGACACCCTCAATCTCCGAATGAAACATGTCTGCTAAGCTGGATCAGCAGTTGTTATGCATCACAGTGGTGGAACAAAGAATTTCATCAACTGAAGATGACTTCATGCCATCAGCATGAAATGTATCAATATGGAAAAGGTTCTAGCCATTATAGAAGCGAAAAATGAAGATCTTGAAGCGTGCTCAAAGCGTAACAACTTGTGCATAATGGGTTTGTCTGAATCAACCAATATTTGGAAGATGGAGATGTACATGGAAAAGATGTTGCTATCAGTGTTCTGTGCAGAAGCTTTGTCACAGATGCTTGTAGTAGAACATGCATATTGTTCGCTCCATGGTGCGCTGCTGAGGCTGATCATAGTGAAGCTGTTGAATTACCAAGAACGAGAAACAGTTCCCTGGTTGGAGCGTGAAAAGCAGACCATCAGCTAACAGGGGAACCAGATAGCGTTTTATCCAGATTTCATGGTGGCGGTTCAGGCGGCCTGCCCTGAATTTCAGCCAGTGAAAAAGCAACTCCAGAAGGCTGAGATACATTGCGCCATGCTATACCTGGCGCAGCTATGTGCGGATCAGAAAGGGAAACAGCACATCTTCACTACCCCGAAAGCAGCTTAGGACTTCCTGTGGACTTTAGCTCCTTGCAGGCATGATTGACCCACAGACAAATCAGTAGAAGAGGAACTGTAGACTATGATGTCTACCCAACTCATTTGGCTGCTTGCTGGAGGTCGTGCAAAGTTGCCGGAGAGTTGATGGTAGCATGAACCTTTGTGGGAGAGGGAATGCCCTGTATATCATGCAAATGAGGGCCCTGATGGCATATTGCTGCCATTCCCTGCCAACTTTGGTCACCCGGAAACACTGGGAGCTTGGCAATGCCCCCTCCCCTGAATGGGAGCACCCCCAAATGGTTTTAAGAAGAATGTACTTAATTCAGTTGATATGCCATATGTTAATAATAATACTGTTGCCTGTTATTAGGGGGAATGTCTTTAGCAATGTTACAATGCTGGAGGGGAGGATTTATGTTTAGCCTGTTATTGCGCCGCCCACATGTCACCCAGGATGTCATTAGTTATTCACACAATACAACCTATGAGATATCACACACCGGCTTAAGCCTGCCAAGGACACACTACACTATTTTGCAGCGCTACCAGTCATTATCCCTCGCTCATTTTTAAAATCTTTACAGAGCTTGCTAACCAACCTGCTATGGGGAAAGGACAGACGCCGCGTGGCACGGGCCACAACACAATGCCAGCAAGAGAATGGTGGCCTAGGTATGCCCAATTTTGAACTCTATTTTGCTGCCGCCGAACTGCAGTGGCCGCTCAGCTGGATGGGGAAACACCGCACTGCATAGCAAACTGCAATATCCGACAACCTGGCTCAGACACCACCATACACCTGGTTGCTGGATGGAGTACGTCCCTCTCACCTTGGCAACATCGTACTGGAAACTGCCAAAACATGTTGGATAAGATATATCCACTGCAAACAGCCCAACATACCATACTCGCTACTGATACCACTCTTACATTTGCCCAAAGCTCGTGGTATGCACGCAAATCATAATATGGCTCTGTGGCGGGAGGCATATCTTGTGAGGGTGGGTGATTTTTACACTGAGGCCACGTTACTAACGTTCGATAAACTAAGGGGCAACACAGGTATACACACCGGCGCTTTTCTGACCTACTGTACAATACGACATTTGCTACGAAACACCTGGGACACGGGAGAAGAAGAACCTCCGACATCACAGGTGCTCACACTGATGCTGTCCACAAATGACATCAAAAAAGTTATATCAAGGCTTTATCATACATTGTTGGTGGCATCCTGCCCGAGCCTAGAGGCTGCCCGTGCTCATTGGGATGAAGTACTCACCACCCCCTTGTCATAGAAGGCCTGGACAGTAGCGCTTTCCACTGTTAAACGCGTCTCGCTCAACCCCAGGCTTCGCTACACCCAGTTCAATTACCTACATCACTCCTATCTGTCCCCATCCCGCATTAAGCACATGTTCCCCACGTCGGACCCTGTGTGTCCCCACTGTGCGGCACCAGAAGCTAACGTCTATCATATGGTATGGGACTGCCCACCGCTGACGGCAGTCTGGAGACACATTACTGAGACAACAGTGGAAATAACCAACCACGCCTTGATATTAAACCCACAGTCCTGCTTACTAGGTCTGCACCAGAGGGATAAAGGTGATAAACAGCTCCATAGATGTATTGATTTAGCCTTCAAAACCTTCAAATGCCATATTGCCACACATTGGAAAGCCCCACACGCTCCAAGTCATGTTAAGTGGCTGCAGGGCCTGCTTCAGTGGTCTCACGCGGAGGCCCAAACTCTGCGCCTCCTGCAATCTAAGGGGCTGGCGGGTGTGGCTGTGAAGTGTGGGACGCTTTTATTGTAAATATAGAAGCCAAAAATGACATACATTCCCCGTGATCACTTATGGGTGCCAAACCGCCTCCTGGTGAAGTTATGTCACTTTGATGATTGAGGGAAGGGGTCCCCTCGACCGGTGTCCTCTCTTGCTCCCTGGTGGGGAGGCCCACCGTTGCAAGGTACTCACACTGGCACGATGCTGAATGACGCCCTCATTTGAAATTGTTACGTACTTGGCACTCTCCCCTGTCCCCCTCTTTCAATCACATGGTGCCCTCATGTCTACTGAGGCGAGGTTGATGCACATCCCAACCCTCTATTGGGCCTTGGATCCTGTACCACCATGGCAGCTCCCCGTTTTTGACAACCCTTTTGAGGTAATATCTCTTGATAAGTGGCATAGTTACATGTTGTGTTCTTTATCTTGTATATTCCTTTTTTTTTTTTTTTTTTCTTTCTTTCCATCACTGTATATTGCTGCATTATAGTATTTGGTTGTATTAAACCCAATAAAGAGATTTACAAAAAAAAAAGCAAAAAGCCTGTCAAGGACACTACGATGGGCAGAAAAGAGAGTCCGGTAAACCTCTAATCTTGGAATATACGCCGGCTTAATAACCCCTGTAAGACCTGGCTGATTCTTAACTACATAGACACACATGACATACATATCGCTTGCGTCCGGGAATCTCACCTAACGTCGTAAACAGACAAAAATATTGGGGTACAGACTGGCATAGTCTTATTCCTCATATGCACAAGGCACTTTAATATTAGTTATGCGAAGGTTCCCCATCACGTTTTCATATTTACTGATAGATGAACAGGGCTGCCTGGCTATGGTGAAGGGCTGCTTATATGGCAGTCCTTTTACTACAGGGAGTGCAGAATTATTAGGCAAGTTGTATTTTTGAGGATTAATTTTATTATTGAACAACAACCATGTTCTCAATGAACCCAAAAAACTCATTAATATCAAAGCTGAATATTTTTGGAAGTAGTTTTTAGTTTGTTTTTAGTTTTAGCTATGTTAGGGGGATATCTGTGTGTGCAGGTGACTATTACTGTGCATAATTATTAGGCAACTTAACAAAAAACAAATATATACCCATTTCAATTATTTTTTATTACCAGTGAAACCAATATAACATCTCAACATTCACAAATATACATTTCTGACATTCAAAAACAAAACAAAAACAAATCAGTGACCAATATAGCCACCTTACTTTGCAAGGACACTCAAAAGCCTGCCATCCATGGATTCTGTCAGTGTTTTGATCTGTTCACCATCAACATTGCGTGCAGCAGCAACCACAGCCTCCCAGACACTGTTCAGAGAGGTGTACTGTTTTCCCTCCTTGTAAATCTCACATTTGATGATGGACCACAGGTTCTCAATGGGGTTCAGATCAGGTGAACAAGGAGGCCATGTCATTAGATTTCCTTCTTTTATACCCTTTCTTGCCAGCCACGCTGTGGAGTACTTGGACGCGTGTGATGGAGCATTGTCCTGCATGAAAATCATGTTTTTCTTGAAGGATGCAGACTTCTTCCTGTACCACTGCTTGAAGAAGGTGTCTTCTAGGAACTGGCAGTAGGACTGGGAGTTGAGCTTGACTCCATCCTCAACCCGAAAAGGCCCCACAAGCTCATCTTTGATGATACCAGCCCAAACCAGTACTCCACCTCCACCTTGCTGGCGTCTGAGTCGGACTGGAGCTCTCTGCCCTTTACCAATCCAGCCACGGGCCCATCCATCTGGCCCATCAAGACTCACTCTCATTTCATCAGTCCATAAAACCTTAGAAAAATCAGTCTTGAGATATTTCTTGGCCCAGTCTTGACGTTTCAGTTTGTGTGTCTTGTTCAGTGGTGGTCGTCTTTCAGCCTTTCTTACCTTGGCCATGTCTCTGAGTATTGCACACCTTGTGCTTTTGGGCACTCCAGTGATGTTGCAGCTCTGAAATATGGCCAAACTGGTGGCAAGTGGCATCGTGGCAGCTGCACGCTTGACTTTTCTCAGTTCATGGGCAGTTATTTTGCGCCTTGGTTTTTCCACACGCTTCTTGCGACCCTGTTGACTATTTTGAATGAAACGCTTGATTGTTCGATGATCACGCTTCAGAAGCTTTGCAATTTTAAGAGTGCTGCATCCCTCTGCAAGATATCTCACTATTTTTGACTTTTCTGAGCCTGTCAAGTCCTTCTTTTGACCCATTTTGCCAAAGGAAAGGAAGTAGCCTAATAATTATGCACACCTGATATAGGGTGTTGATGTCATTAGACCACACCCCTTCTCATTACAGAGATGCACATCACCTAATATGCTTAATTGGTAGTAGGCTTTCGAGCCTATACAGCTTGGAGTAAGACAACATGCATAAAGAGGATGATGTGGTCAAAATACTAATTTGCCTAATAATTCTGCACTCCCTGTATAGTCAATACCTGCATACCCAAAGTAGACGACCTGGACTTCTTCACAACTTGCCGGCAGCCAATATATTGTGGGGCAGGGATATGAGTACCTATATGGATGCAATGATGGATAGGTCCACCCTCACTGACTGGCAATGCAAAAAAACGACCCCTGTCATCTGTGAGAGTTTGGAGGATTATGGGCTAGTAGATGCATAGCTTCTGCGCCATCCAATGTTGAAAGAGGGCACATTTGTATTCTCAGTACATGGAACGTGGTCCCAGTTAGATTACTGGTTGATGTACAGGGAGACCTGCCTGTGGGTAACAGAGGTCACGCACATGCCTAAAACTGTCAGATCGCTCCCCGGTACTGCTGCGCGTCAAGCTGCAGAGCGTGGCCCCTTCTCCTTTCACGTTGAGATTCCGCAATTTGGGTTGCGTGATGCGGCATTCCGAGAGGGGGTGCGGTCATCAGTTATCGACTATTTTGCCACAAATGAGGGATTTGTGGAGGGCAGGGGCACGTGTGGGAGGCCTTCAAAGTTAAGATCCGAGGGGTCTGTAAGGGGCACACAGGTGTTTACTTAAGTCAATCCGGAATCAACTTCACAACACGGAAGCCAAGCTGCGATCCGTACAGCATGACCAGGAGCGCCATTCACAGCAGGTTACACTTGCAGCAATCTGAGAGCACCTCTCATAATTCCAAGACTTGGCAGAGTAGGAATCACAGTTCCTCTCTAACCAGCATGTAGCACAAGAGTATGTGAGGGGGTCCGCCAGGGCACAGCCTGGCTGCTGAACTACGGACACCGTGGGACAGGAACATATAGTGAAGAAAAGATGTAGAAGCCCACGATTGCTATGATACGCCGTCTATCCTCGCGGCGTTCCGGAGTTCCTATGCTGAATTATACAAAACTCGGGATACGGCTCCACTGGTTGATATAGCAGGATACCTCCCATTGGCGTGGTTGTCTCAGGGACAGCGCGAATAGCGCCAATATTTGCTGCAGGCTATTACCTTGGCGGATATTAGGGTGATAATATGATCTCTCCCAATAGACACGGCCCCTGGGATGGACAGTTTGACTGGGGAATTTTATCAAAATATGCAGACCTTTTAACTCCACACTTGCATGCCATGTATGAGGAAGCGTATCAAAAACAAACATTGCCCCCGTCTCTTTCGGAAGCCTTAATAGTGACACTCCTGAAACCTGACACAACTCCTGAAGCATGTGAGTCCTAATACCCACTCTCTTTAATAAATATAGATGTGAAAATCCTAGGAAATTTTGGCAACCCACCTACAACCACTGCTAACTGCTTGCCTTGCTAGTCCTACTGGATCATGTTGTGTTGTGGCCGTGTCAGCCACAACACAATGAATTAAAGGCAGCGCCCTGTTGCAAAGACTCACGCAACACCGTTGAATTATTTTGAAGGTTGGCGTGGTCGGAGCGGCCTGGCACGCTTGTATCACAGTAGCACAGGTCTCCCTGCTGCTTTCGGCGAGCGCGTCTCTGGCTCCAGCCACGCCCCTGCTTTATTTATAGCTCCGGGCCGGAGGCCACGGAGCAAACCAAAAGACAACAAACACCGAGGTGGAATCCATCCGGATACATCCGGGGATTCCACCACATCTCCTTTTTTCCATCAACACCCCCACACTTGAAAACAGTGTACACTGGTCGGTTATGTCACCGACCAGCAACACTACATTCCTCCCCAAAAATGTGAAAAATCAATAGAACAGAAATCACACAAACTACTGTCCATTAGTCACACAAATGGTCACGCAGCCGAACAGAAGGGTCGGGATTGCTACGCAAGTTATATCGGGAAGACCCTGAGCGATGAGGAAGCACACCAGGACTCATGTCCCCAGACACCCGCTCAGCTGGAACAGGATCAGGGCTACCTTCAGGCTGATCACCAGAGCTGGACGGTGAACTACCCACACCAAGTCCTGGACACACGGACCCACATCATCAGCTTCACAGAAACTGTCCTCAACTGCAGTTCCAGAAGAATAAAAGCGTTTGAACAAAGATATGTTGCGGGTCACAGTCTCATTCCCACGCCGGGCAACAACAGCAGATCCATTTCGTTGCACAACTGTCCAAGGAACAGAACTAAATGGTGTACGAAACTTGCTCCCTGGCAGCACCTGCTTCAGTAACACTTGATCACCCACTCGCAGATCGGACGGGATCGCTCGGCGAGCATGGCTAGCCCGCTGGTTGGACACACGCCTCTTCTCCTGGATTACATCAATGGACACAGCAGGAGGAATCCAAGAAGAATGATGAGGAATTGCATCCATCAATGCCCTCCCAAATGCAAGGTTAGTTGGCGCTCTGTTCGTGGTGGAGTGGGGAGTTTGCCGGTAATTCCGCAGAAACGAAAAAATGGCATATTCAACAGCTTGACCACCCGCTATAGCGATGCGAATAACTTTGTTCAGAGTCCTCATGAATCTTTCTACCTCACCGTTAGCCTGAGGCCAACGCAGGGTAATACGGCGGTGACGTGTGCCCGTTACATTAAGATACTCAGCTAGTTCTCTACTTTGGAATGGGGGTCCATTATCTGTCTTTATCTCGGAGATGAGACCATGGGTAGCCATTGCCTTCTCTAAACCAGCAATCACAACATTAGCGGTCAGGGCAGAGATGATCTCGACTCCAGGGTATTTTGAGAAATCATCGATAAGGACCATGGTGTGACGACCATCAGGTAAGCTTCCAAAATCCAAACTAGCCGACACCCAGGGACCATTTGGGGATGGCTCAGTCTCGATAGGATTGGGCCTGCTCGGCTCACCAGTTGCCTGACACCATCTGCAAGACCTCACGAGATTCTCCACTTGTTCGTCCATAAGCGGAAACCATACTTTCGACCTGAGACAGCTCTTTGTTTTAACCATTCCTTGGTGGCCATTGTGGGCCAACTCCACCGTTCTGGGAGTGAGGGAAGAAGGAATCACCAAACGATTTCCTCTCAACAGGCACCCCTCAACACCCATTGTGAGCTCATCCCTCACGTTGTACAGACTCCCGATAATGCGTTGAGATTCTGAAGTTAGCAGAGGTAACTGCCCTTTAAGCCGGCGCCATTGATTATTTTGCATTGCCACCATGACCTTCTGTAGAAATTCATCCCGCTTGGTAGCCTGAACAATGTCAGTCATCATCATCGGTATTGGTCTGGACCGGTCTGTGATGTATCTCACATATTCCTCTGTCTCTTGTGCCTCTTCCATCTCCACAGCATATGCAGCTCGGGGATGTCTCGACAAATAGTCTGCCGGATTTTCAGATCCCGGGCAGTACTCTAATTGGCACCGATAATCTTTCAATTGTAACATCCACTTCTCAATCCTCGGTGGGGGTTTTGAAGCAGTGCCATTGAAAAGAGGAAGTAACGGCTTGTGGTCAGTAGTTACGATAAACGGGCGGCCATACACATAAATATGGAAGTGTTTGCAGCCCCAATGTACTGCAATCGCCTCCTTTTCTATCTGCGAATAACGCTGTTCCGTTTCAGTCAGCGACCGGCTGGCATAGGCAACAGGGGACCACATTCCTTCGGAGTGTTCTTGCAGTAAAACTGCCCCCAGTCCTTTCGGTCCAGCATCCACGGCGATTTTGGTGCTTCGTTTTGGGTCAAAATACTTCAAAATAGTCTCGCTGGAAAGTGCAACTTTGATCATATCAAACGCGGACTGCTCCAGGACTTCCCACCTCCAAGGCTCAGAAGTTTGGTGAGATTCCGCAGAGGCTGCGTGAGGTTAGACAAGTCCTTAATAAATCAGCCACAGTAGTTTACCATTCCTAGAAAACTCCTGACCTCAGTGATGTTGGTTGGGGGGGACGCTTTTTTAATGTCATGGACTTTGGCCGGATCGGCAGCTACCCCACTAGAGGAAAACGTGTAACCAAAAAATTGTATCTTGTCCTTTAAGAATTCACATTTCTCTCGATGGAGCGTGAGCCCTGACTCCTGAATACGCTGTAGAACCTTCTGAAGTCGGGAATGGTGTTCTGCAATGGTGGGCGCATGGACAAGGATGTCGTCACTAACATTGATAGTCCCAAGCAATCCAATCAACAACTCTTGGATGACATTTTGGAATACCTCTGCAGCACTGGATACCCCAAAACTCAACCGTTTATACCTTTGGAGTCCTACATGAGTAGAGAAAGTCGTAATGTAACGGGATTCTTTGGCCAATACCAACAGGTGATATCCAGACCTGAGATCCAGTTTCGAGAACCATCTGGACTCGCTGTGCTCCCCCAGGATGTCGTCAATCGTCAGCGTTAAATGCCTTTCCCTCTTTATGGCAGCGTTCGGGAGGCGCATGTCCACACAGATTCTCACCTCGCCAGGCTGTTTGGGCTTCCTTGCTACCACGATGGGGGAAACCCACGGAGTAGGTCCAGATACCTTCTCAATAATTCCAGCTTTTTCCAAGTTCTCCAGTTCCCTCTCTACTTGTGGCCGAAGGTGGAACGCCACTCACCGATGACGAAGAGCTATGGGTTGTACTGTGGGATCAATGTGGAGTTTTATTTCTCGGCCTCGGAGACATCCTACACCTTTGAACACCCCTGCATATCGGGCCACCAGTTCAACGATGGACTCTTGATGAATGCTGAAAGCAAAAGACAGAATCGCCAACTCTTCTTCCGTCACTTAGATTTTCGTGGAAGTTGATTGTGAACCATGGGTGAGGAGGGTTTGGAGCATGCCTCTCAAAGCCAAAGGGGTATTTTGCCCGTATGCGTACACCTTGATGTTTGTCTGGGTCAGTGCTGGAGCCGGTACCATCCGATTATACTCCTCTGCGGCCAAAAGATTTATGGACGCTCCAGTTTCTACCACAGCAACAACCTCGTGTTCGCCGATCATGATCGGGCATTTTGGAAGTTGCGCTTGTCGAGGGTTGGAAGGCTTGACCGCAAATATGGAATGGAGAACATGAATCATCGCTTCGTCATCATCCATGTCACTCCCCCGCTCTGATTTCTTGGGAGGAGCCTCTTCCAGCGCGACGTTGACGGACGCACTTGCAGCTCCCTTAGATCGGCAAAGCTTTGCGAAATGATTCAACTTTCCTTAGCTAGAACATACTTTTCCTTTTGCTGGGCAATCAGATGATCTATGCGGTGTTCCCCCACAATACCCACATTGTCTCATTCGGGCTTTGTTCAGTCTTGGTTTTGGTCTGTTCATCTGCGCCGTGACTACATTGACCACCTTTTCCTTTATTGGTCGTTGTAAGGCAGCTTCCATGTGCGAGGCTCGGGCTCTCGATAGCTCTTTCGTGCGCCCCAGTTGCAAAATATCCGGCAAGGACTTTCCAGATTCCTCTAAGATCCGCTCTCGGAGCTTTAGCGACGCGCACCCTTGAATTAACTGTCCTCTCACCTCTTCCGTTTCGTCATTGAATCTGCACGTGCTCGCCAAATCTCTCAGTCTTAGGTGGAATGCATCTAACGACTCTTCTATTTGTTGCCTCGCTTTTCTAAATATGAATCGTTCATAGTCCGTGTTGGCCATAGGTTCAAAATGCCTATTGAGTGCTGCTATCAGCGTGGCATGTGTCTTGGGTGCATCCTCCACCAGTTTTTTAAAATATTTTGTACATGTCTCTCCCTCCTATATGAATGAGCAGAGCACGCTTCTGGTCATTTGCTACTTTGGTGGCCTCAAAGAATAGGATTACTCTTTCCACCCATTCTTTCCACTTTGGAGCTTGGGCAGATGGTGCTCCTTCTACAATGAATGGCTCTACCGGAGGTATTGCAGACATAATGGCTTATGGTGCTGAGGAGCTGCTTTCTGCTTGATATGAGTAATGCAGGTAATGGAACACACTGTCAGCTGTCAGAGGAATCTAGGCACCGCTTTTGGGGACTGCTGTCCTGTTCTCTGTGTCCTTGCCTTTGACACTGCAATTGGGGTCCTTGGTAGGGCTCCTGGGGGTATTTCTGTGTTTTCTCTTGTGGTCCCTGTAGCTCAGTGCAGATGGCAGAACTGTACAGAGACTGGCACGATCACCATGTGTCATACGGCCGCCTCTCTGTCACGTGGCACGATGGGAAAGTACAAAAACGGCACGAGCACCGTGTTATACACAGCTGCCGCTCTGCTTTCCTTTGTGTATTTTGATTTTGTTTTTATTATTATTTTTTTTTTTTTCGGGCCGCGCACCCGCCGCACGAGCACCACTATTAAATGTGCGGCCGCCGTGGGGCATGCCCAGGGGCGAGGGGCCGCACACCCTTGTCGCCAATTTGTTGTGTTGTGGCCGTGTCAGCCACAACACAATGAATTAAAGGCAGCGCGCTGCCGCAAAGACTCACGCGACACCGTTGAATTATTTTGAAGGTTGGCGTGGTCGGAGCGGCCAGACACGCTTGTATCACAGCAGCACTGGTCTCCCTGCTGCTGTCGACGAGCGCGTCTCTGGCTCCGGCCACGCCCCTGCTTTATTTATAGCTCCGGGCCGGAGGCCACGGATCAAACCAAAAGACAACAAACACTGAGGTGGAATCCATCCGGATACATCCGGGGATTCCACCACAACTCCTTTTTTTCATCAACACCCCCACACTTGAAAACAGTGTCCACTGGTCGGTTACGTCACCGACCAGCGACACTACAGATCAATCCTGTTTTATTCCGTCCCACTCCGCCACACATAACTTGCACACAATATTTGCCTGGTCCCATCAGCTAGATCCCTCCTTACAGGCCTCAGCCATGTTATTAGATGTCGCTAAGGCATTTGACTCTATCACGTGGGACTATGTTTATCATCATGGCCCGTAAGGGTATGCCGCAGGTATTTCTCTGCCGGGTCCACCTTCTTTCTACAGCCCCAGTAGCGTGTGCACACATGAACTATCCCATATCATTTCCCATAGGTAGAGGTACGAGGTAGGGATGCCCCCTGCCACCCCTGTTTGCCATTACGCTGGAGCAGTTGGCGTGCGTTGTTCGTCAGGCGCAGGCTGACACACCTCTACGGTTCTGCCTGCGGCCTATAGCCCTTTCCCCTATATGAAGCATGGTGCTATATACCCGGGATCCTGACTTGGTGATCCCTCTCAATTATGACACAGCAATGTCAAAACTGGAAGATCAGGTGCTCCGCTGGACAAAGTTTTCTCTATCACAGGCTGATAGAACAGCACTATTGAAGATGGTGATATTGCCAAAATGTCTCTATTTGTTTCTAAATGTTCCCATAGTCCTACCCATGCACTTCTTCAAGAAACGTCGGTTGTTACTACTGGCCTTGGTGTGGGTGAAAAAGCCGCCCAGAATCAGTTGGAATATTCTTACTTTGCCATAGGACAGAGGGAGATTTGACGCCCCGGATTTATACGTATATTGCGTGCAAGTCCACTTCGCTCACTAGCTGTTACACCGTACATGAGTACATACCACATTTAGCAGTGGAACATGACGATGCAGATCCCATTTCGCGTAAGGCTCTGTTGCCGCATCAATGGGAGGGGATTTCGCACACAGAGATTAATACAATAATCTCTACCACGCATGCCTGGCGGACGCTGGGGCGCTCGGCAGAGGGACCTCTGCTATATGATCCGGCGCTGCCACAGCGCGATCATCCCACAATTTCGGCTACACAGGAGACAGTGCTAAACCTACTCCACCTGGTTGGGTTAAAGACTATGGGAGATGCATACCCAAACAACACATTTGTGGATTTTGGGGATCTTACCAACACCCGGACGAGCAGTCCACTCTCCAGGTTTAATTACCACAGGTTTAGAATTGACATGCGCCAGTTATAGCCACAGTTTCCTGCAGCTCCTCCTACAGTCACTGCCCTACAGGTAATGCTAACTAGTGACACGCATAGACAATCACTAAATTATATACCTCAGCACAAGCGGACAGGCAGCAGTCTACAGATAGGGTTCAGGGGGAGGGGGCTTGGAGTGACACGCTGGGACAATCAGAGGAATCAGACTGGTGTTTCTGCTGCATGCAACTACACACTATTAGTTCTAATTGTAACCTACGAATAATACACTTTATATTCTTACGTCAAATGTATTATACTCTTGTGAAACTCCGTAGGTGTGGGTTGTGTGAAAATGGCACTTTTGTCTAATGTGGGGTTGAGGAGGCCAATTTTCTGCATCTGGCCTCTCACAGAAATGATAATGGAACAAATAATGTGTGATCGACTGTTGTGCTTGTTGGGACTGACTACGAAATTTCAGCCAGCTAATCTGCAGTTTGTCTGTCGCTCTGCGGCTGGCAAAGTGCAGGCTCTCTTCATTGGGGCAGGATGGTTAAGCCCACCAAGAAGAACTGGTTACGTATGTGTCTTATTGTAGTTCCCAGTTTGAACTGTATGCGGAGGAATTGCTTAGAATATCGAGACTCAAAGATGTATGGGACTCCTTAATAAAATATTTAATAGCGCTTACAGATGATGACTAATGTAAGAGGAGGTGTGAGCTGCACAGAGGTAGCAAATTGACAAGAGCTATTGTACAGGGAATGTATGTGTACGGTAATGTGACATTTCTCCTATATTTCTGGATTGACTGATGAGGACCGTGGGTAGGATCATGTTACTGTTGTTGTTTCTGACTTGTTGTACATGCTGTTTTTGTATACTGTAAACTTGAATAAAAAGAGCTTCATGCAAGCTGCGTAGTGGAGAATTTAACGTTTTGTTTTTATCCAGTCTTTCATTAAACTAATGTTGCTAAAAAGGTTTTTTTGGGGTAGAAATAAATTCTTATTGAAAGAGCCTCAAGATAAAAAAAAATAGCTGTGGCCAATGAAGCCAAAGACCTCTAGTAGCTCCTGGAGATTTTAAAGAAGCTCACTGAGCTCGCTACCTGAATGTATGTGGACAAAAAGCGTAGGGCTCCCAATCAGGTTGGCAACTGTCACATTTTTAGGTCAAAGGTCAAACATAGGTTTTTTGTTTGCTGAAGACATCTTGGGGACATTCAGAAAGCTTCCCTATGAATGTATTCTTCCCATTGCTTACCATTGGCATTGTAGTTGTAGGAAGCTGGCCTGGTGCGTGGTGGGTACCTGAGGTACTTACACCTTTTACCAGGTCCAGGTATCCGCTATTAGTGTAGTGTAGTCAGTGTCTAGAAGCCAGGCTCTCTAGAGGTGGCTGTGGATGAGCAGCCAAGGCTTATCTAGGGGACATGCAAAGGTCATGTAATACCACTGTAGTCACACAGCACTTACACACATGAAGGAAAACACTCAGGCCCTCATTACAATATTGGCGGTAAGTGCCGCTTACTGCCATGCTGACTGCTGCCAACATATCGCAACCGCGGCGGTATTCCGCTACCCGTATTATGACCCACACATAGAAATCCACCACTATACAGACACACACACAAGTCCGCTAGCCCAAAGGTCAGTGATCAACTGGCGGTACCAAAACCCACACTGTTACGCCAACAGAAATACAACCACAGCATCATGACCCACGAATCACTGTGGCCGTCATTCGACCTCAGTTATCCATTGGCGGTACACACCGCTGCACTCAAAATACACACACACTAACAAAACACCACCACATTGGACAATTCAAAATACACACTACTGATACACATACACACACCATACCCACACATCCACAACACTATAAAACACACACCCACAATACCCACAACCCTTTACGACCCAAAGATTTTGACAAGTGAGAGAGAGACAAGCCAGGGGCACCCACTGAATCTGAGCCACAAAACACCATCACCCATACACCATCCACGCACCTCACAGCACACACCCCAACACATCACCCCACACACCCTCACACATACCACTCAAACTACACCCATGGCACCTCAAAGACACCCCAGGTTCTCAGAGGAGGAGCTAAGGGTCATGGTGGAGGAAATCATCAGGGTAGAGCCACAGCTATTGGGATCACAGGTGCAGCAGACGTCCATTGTTAGGAAGATGGAGCTATGGCGGAGAGTCATGGACAGGGTCTATGCTGTTGGACAGCACCCCAGAACAAGGGATGACATCAGGAAGAGGTGGAACGACCTACAGGGGAAGGTGCTTTCCACAGTTGCAAGACACCAGATAGCTGTACAGAGGACTGGCGGTGGACCTCCACCTCCTCCCCCACAACTAACAACATGGGAGGAGCAAGTCTTGGCGATCATGCATCCTGAGGGCCTGGCAGGAGTAGCAGGAGGACTGGACTCTGGTAAGTCAAATCTTTACTACTTTATCCCCCCCTACTTGCATGCTACCACAAACTCCTACCCCTACCCTCACCCCCATCACTCCACCACCTCACATATACCCCACCATCACAACCCACCCATCCCAATACCAAGTCCTGCATGCAATAACAATGCATGGCCCCCATCACAGACCTGCATGGACACCCATCACCACAGCATGCACACTAGTGACAATCACTTAGCCAAACTAATCACAACTCACACAAGCCAAAGCTGCCTTGCTAATAACAACCATAGAGGGAAACATCCATGCACAAGATGGCACACACAGATACAATAACACTGCATTTATATCCCCACAGGACCCCTACTCAACGTCACCGGAGAGGAGGTGCCAGCCACATCCAGTCCCCCTCAGAAGAGGCCCACAGTGATGACAGCAGCTCTGCAGGCCTGGATCACAATGACCAACCTGGCGCATCAGGGACCTCTGGACAGTCGGTTACCTAGGCACAGTCCCAACCCACCACAGAGCCTCCCCCCCTCAGGAAACACCACCACAGTACCCACCCAGCGGGCCCATCCTACTGTCCCCAGGACACGTCAATCAGCAGTGTGTCCACCACTAGAGGGACCCCAGGCAACTCCACAAACACAGGAGGATCAGGGACCTGGGGTCAGTGGCAGTGGGCACACGGTTCAGGGGACAGAGGCATAGGACAACAGGGAAGCTGGGAGGACTGCTGTGAGACAGGGAGAGGACAGGCCCAGGGAACCGACTTTCCACGAGGCACTCACCAACATCCTGGGAGCATACCACCATTCCCAGGAGACCATGGGCCAGATACTGGCCAAGTTGCAGGAGACCCAGCAGCTGCAGGAGGGACAGTACCTAGGGAACAGGGAGGACCTGAGAGACCTCCACACCACCCTGGTCACCATTGCAGGAGTGCTGGCAGACATGGCCAACCCCATGAGGGAGACAGTGACACACCAACGGGCCCCTGACACTAGCCACACCGAAGAACAGCCATCCACCTCCGCCGACTCTAGTGGACAAGAGGCTCCGCCACAGGCACAACAGGCCACCAGCACCCCACCCTCTGGAGAAGAAGAACCACTATGCAAATGGTCCCTGCGATCCAGGCAGAAGCCAGAGAACATTGCCAAGACCCCTGCCAGGAGATAAGACTCTCCTGATTGTCACCCTTCTGTCCCACTCTGTCACCCTGTCCACCTTGAACTGCCATTGCTCCCCTTCCTATGCCCCCTTGGACAATGCACCAGTGATACAAATAGACTGGACTCTACCCTGGGCTTTCCATCAGCAACCCAGCTCATTGCAATACCCCCTCCACTTATTAGCACTACAATAAACACCCTTGGAACTAAATTAAATATGGAGTCTGTCAATTGTTTGACAAATGTATTACTTTCCCAAACTGTAAACATTGCAATTCAAATGCACAGTAATATTCACATAGGTATGACCTGTAGTGGGCAGCAGTAAGAACACCAGGAGCCAGAGTGGGGCACAGAGATATGAAAATAGAGATGCCAAAGGGTACAGTAAGTAGCCATAGAAATAAGGAATTCAGGCTGCCATGTTCAATGTCGAACACAAAACAGCAATGGAAGGTGAAGTTACAGTGTCTTACCTGTGTGTCACTGGAAGCACTGTTGAATTAGTGTAGTTCTGTTGTCCACATCTTCTTTCCCTACCTCCTCTTTGTCACTGTCCACAGGCTCCACCACTGCCATACGACCATCTCCAGGCTCATCATCCTGCAGAAAACGCACCTGCCGTCTCAAGGTCAGGTTGTGCAACATGCAACGATGATCTGGCACACCTTCTTGGGTGAGTAGTACAGGGATCCACCTGTCAGGTGGAGGCACCGGAATCTGGCCTTCAGGAGGCCAAAGGTTCGCTCAATGATCCTCCTTGTTCGCCCATGTGCCTCATTGTAATGTTCCTCTGCCCTTGTCCTGGCAATCCTCACTGGGGTCAGTAGCCAAGAGAGGTTGGGGTAACCAGAGTCACCTGCAAATATCGAGGGATACCTGTTAGCCACACATTCACCCTTACGGCCAAACCCATACCCATATACCTACATCAACTGGGTGGGGACCATGGGCTCACCTATTAGCCACACCCGGTGCCTCCGGAGCTGAGCCATCACATATGGGATGCTGCTATTCCTCAGGATATAGGCATCATGCACAGAGCCAGGATACTTGGCATTGACATGGGAGATGAACAGGTCCGCCAAACACACCATCTGCACATTCAGAGAGTGAAAGCTTTTTCTATTTCTGAACACTTGTTCATTTCTCTGGGGGGGGGGGGGGGACAAATGCAATATGTGTACCATCAATGGCACCAATGATGTTGGGTATATGTCCCAGTGCATAGAAGTCAGCCTTCACTGTGACCAAATCCTCCAACTGGGGGAATACGATATAGCTGCGCATGTGTTTCAGCAGGGCAGACAACACTCTGGTCAGCACGTTTGAGAACATAGGCTGTGACATCCACTGTCGCTTGGAAGGAACCACTTGCCAGGAAATGGAGCACTGATAGGACCTGCACTAAGGGGAGGATACCTGTGGGGTGGCGGATAGCTGAGATCAGGTCTGGCTCCAATTGGGTACACAGTTATTGGATTGTGGCCCTATCAAGTCTGTAGGTCAGGATAATGTGCTTGTCCTCCATTGTCGCCAGGTCCACCAGGGGTCTGTACACGGGGGGGATGTCTCCATCTCCTATTCGTCCTCAGTGGTTGAACTCTAGGATGAAAAACGGTTAGCAATAGGTCATATTTACACATATTTCAACATTGATATGCAATTTTTGCTTTACAGAAACAGTATGTGAACTCGTAAGTCAGTTGATGTGCCAATGTCTGCTGTGACGCAGTTAGGTGCCATGGCCTGTGCCCCCCTGAAATGGTGGCTGCCTGACCTGTGAGGAGGGACAAGTGGAAATGAGGTAATTCCGCTGGCGTTATGCACCATTGCGGTCAGTGGTCGCGACCGCCGTGCAACACCGCATTGGTTATCATTGGGCCCTATGGGTTCCAGGAGCCAATGGCGATGTATGCCGGTGGTGACGCTACGCACCGCCGTGGACATGACCTCCATTTTCTATCTGTGCACACACTTGCTACCTGACCTTCAACAGGAGAGGACCTAAACTGCAAGTGCTGCTGTGACCTGTGTCTGGAAGTGACAATGGATCGAGTGTCTGGGGAAAGGGCCCCTACCTTCACTTCAGAGGAGTTGGAGAGACTGGTGAATGGGGTGCTACCCCAGTACACTTTACTCTATGGTCCTCCAGACAAACAGGTGAGTACACTGTTAGCATGATGCATGGGCCATGAATGTATGGATTGCTGTGTGTGTAATCCTCGTGTAGGGGAGGGGGTCTGAGGGGTCATCGGCAGAGTGCTGCATGTATGGTGGTCAATGTATGTGCAAAAGGAGATTGGGGGGATATGTTGGGCCATAAGTATAACAGTCCGAACGGTATGACTAATACCTTTTCTGCTGTATTTTTTCTGCAGTGGATATTTGGCGTGCCATTGCCAAGGAGATGCGGACCCTGGGGGTCTTTGACAGGCAGAGCACCCACTTCTGCATACAGAAGGAGGACCTGCGCCGCTGGGCAAAGAAGACAACGGAGGCCCACCTGGGGCTGGCCTCCCAATGAGGAAGGGGTAACCGTCGTACCCTGACCCCCCTGATGTTCCGCATCCTGGCGGTGGCCTATCCGGAGTTGGATGGGCACTTGAAGGCATTACAGCAGCCACAAGAGGGTGAGTACAGATCCTGATTCATGACTTTGAGCGCGTTAAGGTATTACCTGGGTGGGGGATGTGGGCTGTGGGTGGCCCTAGGCCAGGGCAAACATGGCAGGGTATGTTCAATGATGGGCAAGCTCAGATGCACTCCAACCCCAATAATGTTAGTGGGCATCTACTACTGGGCAGGGTCCTGTGGGTTCCAGGTGTGCAGCTAATGGCGTTAGGCATTGTACCCCATGGGCTGGTGACTAGCATTGTAACTGGTAGAGCATGGCCTAGTGCATAGGGCTGTTCCCTGTGAGTTGTGTACGCCAACAGTAGTGTTGTTACTGGCGTTGACCAAGTGTATCCTCTGTCTCTCCCCCCCTTTTTGTTTTGTCACCCTGTTCTTGTGTGCATTAGCATCATCTGGCGGAGGAGCAGAGGCACCGGTGATGGAGGGAGCTGCCTCCTGAAGGTTAGGGCACCAGTTGGACAGAGGGCAAGGGGAGCACCACGACGGAGACAGGATTGGACACTACCGATAGCGACACCTCCCCCGATGGCAGTTCCCTGGTGGTGGCGGACACCTCTGTGGCCACCCCAACTACAGGTACAGCCGCCACCCCGTACCAGCACCGCCTCCCAGCAGCTCCTCAGCGTGATTCCTATGCCTGCTCACCCAGGAGGGTGGGCATCTCCTTCTCCCCAGGCACCTCAGGCCCTGCTCCATTTAGCCCTGCTGCCCTCAGTGAGGAGGCTATTGACCTCCTGAGATCCCTCTCTGTTGGGCAGTCAGCCATACTGAATGCCATCCAGGGTGTAGCAGGGCATTTGCAACAAACAAATGCATACCTGGAGGGCATTCACTCTGGCGGCCCAACAGAGAGCATTCCAGGCTCTGGCCAATGCACTGATGGAAGCCATTGTCCCTGTCTCCAGCCTCCCCCCTCCAACTTCTTCTACTCAGTCCCAATCCCCTCAACCACAGCCTATCCCAAGCACACCTTCAGACCAACAATCACCCAAGTCAACACACAGAAGTGGCTCAGGCAAACAAAAGCACCACACTTCATCTCACAAGCACTCACACAAGCACCATCCACATGCAGACACACCAACATCCACTGTGTCCCGCTCCTCGTCGTCGTCCACCTCCCTCCCAGTAGCGTCTCCACTCACACCTGCATTCACTACGTCCTCATCCACAACCTCCAACACCAGCACGCCTATCACTACACACCCCTCACTAGCAGTCACCACCCCCACATCCATGCACACGTCCCCTGTGTCCTCTCCCACTGTGTCTGTGCCCCCTCCTCCCAAAGTACACAAACGCAAGCACACAGACACCCAACAGCCATCCACCTCACAACAGCATCTAGCCCATGCACCTGCACCCAAACACAGCAGACTGACACCTCCTGCAACCAGTCTCTCTTCCTCCACTCCCAAACCTTCACCCTCTTCCCACCTCAGTGTTCCTAAGAAGCTTTTCCTCACCACCCTTGACCCATTCCCTACCCCTTCCCCCTGTCCTTCACTTCGGGCCAGGGTGGCCAGAACCCAGACCAGCACCTCAGCCACCCAGTCCACGGCCACTGTGGTTTCTGCAGCAACTGCAGGTGTGAGAGGCTCCAAGGAGGAACCCGTCAGCCCAGCCAGTGTGCCAGCACCACCTGCCAAGGCCAAGAAGGGTCCGCCACCTAGCAAGGGCAAGAAGGGGACACCAGCCAGCAAGGAGAAGGAGGCACCACCAGCCGGCAAGGAAAAGACACCAGCTGGCAGAAGCAAGGAGGCACCACCATCTGCCAAGGGCAGGAAGGGGCACACAACACCTGCCATGGCACTTCAGCCGTCCGAGGCTGCAGGTGAAGGCCTGGAGGCTTCCACTACCACTGGCAGCACCACCACCTGCACCGCGGCCAGCACCGCCACATGCACCGCCACATGCACCGCCGCCAGCAGCACCACTGCCAGCAGCAGCAGCCCCATGGGGCAGCCGTCCGAGGCTGCAGGCGAAGGCCTGGAGGCTACCACTACCACTACCAGCACCGCCACCTGCAGCACAAGTGGCATCCACTGAGCAGCCGTCACCGCCGGCGAACAGTGTGTAGTGGTGACTATATGGGCTGCAGTGCATCCTGGCCCATGCAACACCTGTCGGTGTGACACACAGGTGAGAGACTGTGACCTTGCCCCATCCAGGTTGTAGAACACTGGGCACAAGGCCCCTTCCAGAACCAGTGGAAGAAGGTATCCACTCAGCCCCTCCTTGCCAGGATGAAGCACATTGGGCACAAGGCCCCCTCCAGAACCAGTGGAAGAAGGCATCCACTCAGCCCCTTCTTGCCAGGATGAAGCACACTGGGCACAAGGCCCCCTCCAGAACCAGAGGAAGAAGGCATCCACTCAGCCCCTCCTTGCCAGGATGAAGCACACTGGGCACAAGGCCCCCTCCAGAACCAGTGGAAGAAACCACCCACTTGAGAGACTGTGGCTTTGCACTCCCCAGGACCAAGCAGTGGGCAAACCACCCACTTGAGAGACTGTGGCTTTGCACTCCCCAGGACCAAGCAGTGGAAACCCACCCACTTGAGAGACTGTGGCCTTGCACCCCCCAGGACCAAGCAGTGAACATGGAGCCCCCTCCAGGCCAGTGGTGTTGTACCATCTTCTGGCTGAGGTGCCCCTCTATTCTTTGTCCCCCTGAGGTGCCTGTGTGTTTTCGACCTGATGCCCCTTCAGTGTTCTCTCCATATTGAGGCAGGAGTCAAGTGTAGCCTTGGCCTATGTGTTTTAGCCCAGTGGGCCACAAACATTTTGTATTGGGCATTGTCCCTTCTTTTTTTACATATTGTACATACTGTTTGTTGCTTTAAGAATGTATTTTTCTATATTTATAATATTACACTCAATTTAATCCATTCCTTTTGTTGCATTATTCCTGAGGGTTACGGGGTGTACATGTGATCAGTATAGGGAAAGGTGCGGAAGACATTGTGACGCGAAGGGTTAATTAGCTTGAACAGTGTGGATGAGCGTGATGCCTGCCGAAGCCAGAGCAACGTGGAAGAAATTCACGATGTTCGCTTTCAAACTTGTTTTCTTTTGACATTCCGTAGATAAACTTATTCGCAGCTGCATGTGTGAGAAACAGGCTGTGAAGGAGATTCAGTCTCAACCTTGATAACAAGACCACAGTAAAAAATGGAATGAAAACAATGGCCAGGGAATGGCAAGGCAGCCAAGAGACATGTACTGATAACATAGCTAGAAAATACTGGAAGGGGGTAGAATCCAAGCTTCACGCTATTTAAACACTGAAAGGTGGGTGAGGGAATGGAAGCTCGCAGATGGAATTGTGGAAGCTGCCATGGCCCAGCGCTGCCTCCCTGTTTTGCTGACCGTGATGCTTGAGGGGGAGAGAGGTCCAAGCAGGCGGTAGAGGGCTTCTCAGCATTTCGTGAACTAAGTTAAGTTCCACACAGGGATGAAAGGCCTTTATTTCTCTGCTCTATTATTATGACTGATTATTTATGCTTGCACTGTGTTTATAACCTGAAGTATTCAGCTTGTTTATATTTTGCTTTCTAAACCTCGTAGTATGAACCTGCTACAGTAACTGAAACATGCATTTTGGTGTGCAGTAAATCAAAGCTTATCTGAAGTATTCAGTTCATTTATATTTTGCCTCCTGAACATCGTAGTGAGAGCCTGCTGCAGTAATTGAAACATGCATTTTGGTGTGCAGTAAATCAAAGCTTATCTGAAGTATTCAGTTTGTTTATATTTTGCCTCCTGAACATCGTAGTGAGAGCCTGCTGCAGTAATTGAAACATGCATTTTGGTGTGCAGTAAATTAAAGCTTATCTGAAGTATTCAACTCATTTATATTCTGCTTCCTGAATATCGTAGTGTGAAGCATTTTGGTATACAGTTAATCAAAACTTATATCTGTCAATGAACTCTATGCTTATATATATATATATATATATATATATATATATATATATATATATATATATATATATATGCATAGATGCTCTTTGTAGTGTACTTATATATAAATAGATGCTTTTCATTGCTATTCTTATTCTACTATTGTTAATGTACTAAATGCCTACATTTACCTGCAATTCTAGTAAAGCTACATTGTATTTATAATTGGTGTATGGTCCTTCATTGAGCGTCCTTATTGACTTATACAGAACAGGTGTCAACCAGTCACCTGGATAAGACATTTGGTACCAGAAGTGTGGTATAAGTCAATAATGGCTCTTTGGGGACATAAGAAAAGTGAGGCAGAGAGCGGAAGGCAGCATGGGGCAGAAGCCAGATCCATTCCCAGGTGGTTAGCAACTGACCCGTTCTCTGGTGTGGCAGGACTCCTGAACCGGTGGGCAGCGCCGGTGTTATGGGAGGCATTAGTTGAGAAAGTGACTCCTCTCTTAGTGGAAATGCGGTTGAGAGGGTGAAGCTAAGAGGGGCGAAGCTGGAGCTGAAAGCAGCAGGGCAAGTGGGATGGCTTTTCCTGTCTGCGCTCCGTACGGTATACAGGAAAACATTAACATAAGATGCAGAGATAAGAAAACTTCGGGATGAGGTTGTAGCCCTGCAGGAAAGGCAGTTACTTATGAAAGAGACCATAGAAAGTGCAGTGACTTGGGGTGATCAAATGGAGGCAAGGTGCATCGCATTAGCAGTACGAGTAGTAAAACAGAAGAGTAGGTAGAAGCCTAAAATGCCCTCAACTGTGCAAGTGAGGGCATTGGTACGCAAACAGAAGAGTAGGCAGAAGCCTAAAATACCCTCAACTGTGCAAGTGAGGGCATTGGTACGCAAAGAAAATTGGGATCCATATACTTGGGATAGAACAGTCTCAGATAATGATGACTGGAATTGGGAGGATGAGGTGGAAGTACGTGTAACAGAACTAGGTGGATTTGAAAGTGGAGAAGGACGTGTAGGTGAAATTGAATGTGAAAAGGGAGTGAATGGTGGGCAAATACAGAAATCTCGTTTGGTAAGAGATTATACGCAGAGTGAGTTGTTGGAAAGAACCCGTATGTTTAGGCAAATGCCTGTAGAGCCTTTGTTTAAATGGTTGGTGAGATCGTGGGACACTGGAGCAAAAGATGCACTACAGAATCCTTTTACGTTAGGTCCCATCACAGAAGGAGACCTGTTTGAGCTGGACATGATAGTACTGGATGATGTAGATGATGTAGTGATGTGGAGCCTATGGTAGAGGCAGGGGAAAAAGAGGGTGCCACAAGATTGGGCCTTAGTGGAAATAGAACGCATAACTTATGATCGGCCGGTCACTTTAAAAACATGGGTCCCCTTACTAGGTTGGACAAGAGACGGAGGGGTTGGCAATAAAGTAGGCAGAACGCAGGAGTTTGCCATTGTGAAGTGGAAATGGTGTCTGCAGCAGAGGGCAAAACCAGGACCAGCAGGAGTGTCAAAGTTACAAGAAGATAAACTAGGGGCAGTGGCCGTGCAGGCAATGGCCCCTGTGCCAGAGCCCTCTGAAATGGAATCCTCACCATTTAAGACAGCCCCGCCTTTTGAACAACTCACCGAAGAAGAACGGCAAAATGCATGGTTCACAGATGGTACCGCCCGGTACTATCAAGGAAAAAGAAAAAGGCAAACAGTCGCATTCCAGCCTGCTACAGAAACGATGTTGCTGCGAGAAGGGGATAATGAATCAAGCCAGCATGCAGAACTGCAGGGGGTAGCAGCAGTGATCGAACAAGCCCCCATCAGAGAGAAAACATTTGTGTACACTGACAGTCGGGCCACTTACCAAGGACTATCAAGCTGGGCCCGACTTGGCGCAAGGATGGATGGAAAATCAAAGGCACCCCCATTTGGGGAGGCGAGCAGCTATGGGAAGAGATGTGGGAGAATGGGCAAAAATGTCAAATCTACGTGGGACATGTGGATGCCCATTGCCCATCGGACACCTCACTTGCATCTCTATTCAACAACACCGCAGATCAGATGGCCAAAACACAAACAGTGGTCATCAATGAGGGGGCTGGAGTTGCTCTAGCAAACTGGGCCCATGCAACATCTGGACATCTAGGAGAGAATGATACTTATGCATTGGCACAGCAACAACAGATTCCAGTTACTAAAGAACATGTGCAACAAGCAGTAAAAAAGTACCCCACATGCAACCAGATAAGACAAATGCCCCTGCAAAAGAGGCCTAGTGACCATATCAGAAGAGGAACCATAGCTGCTACAGTGTGGCAATTGGACTATATCGGGCCGCTACCAAAGGAAGGAGGAAAAAGCTAGGTATTGACCATGGTGGACACCTACTCTGGCCTTATGTTGGGTATGCCCTGTAAGTCTGCAGACCAAAAGTCCACTTTGCGAGGGCTAAACTACCTGATAAAACATTATGGGGCACCTGTTGAGATGCAAACAGATAGGGGCACACACTCTTCAGGGAAAACAGGGCTGGGCGCAGGAACAGGGAACTTGGTGGATTTTACACCCTAGTTATTATCCACAAGCTGCAGGCATGATTGAGAGATATAACAGATTGTTGAAAGAACAGGTAAAAAAGTTATCAGCACATCAGACTCTAAAAGGATGGAGTAGTAATTTAGACAAAGCCTTGTTTGAATTGAACGATAGACCAGTTGGGCAGCAGACTCCTTTCATTCAGATGACAGGGCATGATAAAGAAATCACCCACACAATGATTGTCTGGAAAACAGACCCTCAAGCTCGATTACCTTTACAGGATACTTCTGGCAGTATAGGACTGGACCTGTTTGCTCCAGAGGATGGAGAAATACCCGTAGGGCAGGTGAAAACTGTTCCCTTATGAATAGGAGTAAGAGTACCACCTGGAACATATGGTAGGATTGCCCCTCGATCCAGCCTAGCCATCAAGGGAGTGTCGGTGCTAGATGGAGTCATAGACCCAGATTTTAGAGAAGAGGTTAAAGTAGTATTACTGAACCAAGGAGATGCTGCTGGATCGTATCAAGCACATGACAGACTGGCACAAGTGATTTGTGAACCAGCGTACACCCCCCACATTGAAGAAAAGATCTGCCCCTGATAACACCCAGAGAGGTGAGGGAGGATTTGGAAGCACAGGAAGAAGAGTATGGGTGCATCATCCAGGGAAAAAGCCAGAGGCAGGAGAGATATTGAGTAAAGGGGTGGGGAGTACGGATGTTGTACTTTTAAAGAATTATAATGTACCTGTATTTGTACCTGCAGTGAGACTTACCCCACGGTCGTAAATGATGACATCTGCATCAATGACGTGGTTCCTGTTTGCGGTCATGATTATAACCGGAAAAAGTATATTAGTCCGACCAAATGTGGCAGAGAATGTCATCACGGACCTTCATGTCACTTGTGCACCTCAAGCCGCTAATGTAACTGATGACCAGGGAAATGTTTCACTCTGCAACGTGAAGGTACCTGGAGGCAAATGGATGGTTGCCAAAGCTGTAACCTGGAAGGTAACTGGACAGCAAATCCGACATGCCAACGGACTGAACGAGTTGCAGGGAATGCCCGCAACGGTACAGGCTTTGAATTACACGCTAAACATGATATGTAAATATTGTGATCCCATTGTACCTTTTACACCAGTACAGACATATCCGTGTAGATCTTATGATTGTTCAAACAAACAATATATTTTACCAGGACATATGGTGGTTGTTACAATGACTAATAGAACTATAGGAGTTCGATACTCCAAACCGCCTGCCTTTATGTTTTATGTCGCCGAAAGACGCATGGTCAGCAGTTTAGGCAACGTTTCCATAGTTCGATATAGAATAGGATGTAAGCAAGCTTTACATGCAAGCATAATTAACCATATTGTGTTACAGATAACTATTGCCAAGGGGAATGTCTCTAAGTATGATCCATTATGCACATCATGGACACTACAGTTATGGCCCTTGCAGAAGTTACGCATCAGAAGAGATCTAGGATCCATGATAGCCGGGGCCACCGGATATGGGGTAGTGGCCCTGAACGCTTTCGATATTGAAGCCATCAGGAATAAGCTATCTTCAACAGGATATAGTACAGGGGAGGCCATAAAAGTAATTTCACAATGGGGGCCCAAACACTCACAAGAAGTATGGAAGGTTCTGCGTGGGTTGTATCGTGATTGGCAATGGCATAATTTCACTTATGAACAATTTTGAAAAAGCTTTCAAAGCGCCCAAACAATGTCCAAAGGAATTCAGTGCATACTATGGCAAAGCATTGTTATCAACAGTATGTAGACTTCAAAGTGTAATGGGGACAGCTTCAAGGTGAATGTTGGAGACAACAATTGCATTTGCCTGAGGAAATGTGGGTAAAGCCTATACAATTTCATTGTGAGGGAGAGATGTGTTATGCTCATTTTGATATAGCTAGAAGTAATCTTTCTCCTGAAATATGGTGCCCCTTTATATTGCTCCCTGTAGTAATAGGTGAAGAATGGTGGATAGCTCACACTGACAAAAAATGGATTGATCAAACAAATCACACCGTAGATCCCACTAGATGTGCAGATTGGTCTAAGGGGTGGGTATGTACCCACACTGGACGGGCGCTAGACCCATGCCTTCACCCAATACCAGGAGAATGGTTACCTTATCCTATTAATGGCACAGACTTATATCAGATAGGAACAGAGAGTATATGTTACGTTACTAATCATCCCTTACCTATTAACGGATTTGTACAAACCACCGGAGAGCAGGTAATGTGTATGTGCAATATTACCAGCATTATTGACACATAAGTACTCACATCCTATACCGACCGACTAAGTTCACCACAACCACATTACAGACACAAATGCAAGCACAGTTAGAATGGAACATCCCGCTTGTTGTGAAGCTACCTAGATTAGAGGCAATCAGGCGCTACGCACAAATCACATTTGCTAAATTCGACATGGCAGCTAAATATACCAAGTATACAGCCATACAGATGACCATAGACGCCAAACAGCTTATGCACACTGCTTCACGCATCCAGCAAGTAACTGAGCACCATTGGTATGACATCTTCTTAGGCTGGGCACCAGGAGCTAAGAAGACGCTAAATATAGTGTTACATCCGCTAATATGGTTATTGATTGTCTGTGTCACGCTAATGATTATACTATGTAGACTATATGTACGCACAAACCAGCTTTATACTAAAATGCAGGCGCTTAGAATAATGCTAACAAGTATTCGTAGCAATCTAGCTAGCAAAGTGTTACAATAAATACTTCTGGTTTCGCAAGCATCGCGCTCATCTAAGGGGTGGAGTGATCAGTACAGGGAAAGGTGCAGAAGACATTGTGACGCAAAGCGTTAATTAGCTTGAACAGTGTAGATGAGCGTGATGCCTGCCGAAGCCAGAGCAACGTGGAAGAAATTCACGATGTTCGCTTTCATGCTTGTTTTCTTTTGACATTCCGTAGATAAACTTATTCGCAGCTGCATGTGTGAGAAACAGGCTGTGAAGGAGATTCAGTCTCAACCTTGAGAACGAGACCACAGTAAAAGATGGAATGAAAACAATGGCCAGGGAATGGCAAGGCAGCCAAGAGACATGTACTGATAACATAGCTAGAAAATACTGGCAGGGGATAGAATCCAAGCTTCAGGTTATTTAAACACTGAAAGGTGGGTGAGGGAATGGAAGCTCGCAGATGGAATTGTGGAAGCTGCCATGGCCCAGCGCTGCCTCCCTGTTTTGCTGACCGTGATGCTTGAGGGGGAGAGAGGTCCAAGCAGGCGGTAGAGGGCTTCCCAGCATTTCGTGAACTAAGTTAAGTTCCACACAGGGATGAAAGGCCTTTATTTCTCTGCTCTATTATTATGACTGATTATTTATGCTTGCACTGCATTTATAACCTGAAGTATTCAGCTTGTTTATATTTTGCTTTCTAAACCTCGTAGTATGAACCTGCTACAGTAACTGAAACATGCATTTTGGTGTGCAGTAAATCAAAGCTTATCTGAAGTATTCAGTTCATTTATATTTTGCCTCCTGAACATCGTAGTGAGAGCCTGCTGCAGTAATTGAAACATGCATTTTGGTGTGCAGTAAATCAAAGCTTATCTGAAGTATTCAGTTCGTTTATATTTTGCCTCCTGAACATTGTAGTGAGAGCCTGCTGCAGTAATTGAAACATGCATTTTGGTGTGCAGTAAATTAAAGCTTATCTGAGGTATTCAACTCATTTATATTCTGCTTCCTGAATATCGTAGTGTGAAGCAGTTTGGTATACAGTTAATCAAAACTTATATCTGTCAATGAACTCTCTGCTTATATATATATATATATATATATATATATATATATATATATATATATATATATATATATATGCATAGATGCTCTTTGTAGTGTACTTATATATAAATAGATGCTTTTCATTGCTATTCTTATTCTACTATTGTAAATGTACTAAATGCCTACATTTACCTGCAATTCTAGTAAAGCTACATTGCATTTATAATTGGCGTGTGATCCTTCATTGAGCGTCCTTATTGACTTATACCGAACAGGTGTCAACCAGTCACCTGGATAAGACAACATGTAATGTTGTTGCATCTGTGTGTATGGTGTTGGGGGTGGGGGTGTTGCATGTGTGTGTCACTCTCTTTTTCCTCCCCCCTCCCTTGTGTGCTAGGTGCAGTACTCACCGTGGTCGTCTTCGCTGGCGTTCATGCTCCTCGTGTATGAGAAGGTACACCAGCATTGGGAAAAAGTTCAGCTTGGGCTCCATGGCGTCGTGGTTCTTCCTTGGTTGTCAAGAGGTAAGTCGTTTCCCTTCACTGTACTGTTTCCGCTGTGCTTTTAATGGCATTGGTACCGCCCCAGAAGAGTTGTCGGATAGGCGTGTTGTAATGAAGTGGGCGGTACATTGTGTTCAGCCTGGCTGTTGGTGGTTACCGCTGCGGTGTTTGTTGCTACTGCCGTGGCAGTCGGTGTGTTAAAGTGGCTGTTTGTGTTGCCGGTTTCCTCGGTGGTCATGATTCCAAAATGTTTTACCGCCGCCTTATCACCGACCGCCAGGATTGTAATGAGGGCCTCAGTGTTACAAAAATAAAGGAAATTTATTTTAGTGACACAATACCAAAAAATACTAGAGAGGCAACCCTCAAATAGAAGGCAAGTAGCACACTAGACATACATTAGATATCAGCAATAGGCATGGAAAGTGATAGAAAACAGTGCAAATGCAGTTAGACAGTAGTGACCCTACGGGGAGCCCAAACCATATACTAAGAAAATAGTATGTGAACACAGGACCCCCACCTAGGTAAGTGGAATGTGTAGAGGGAAGCTGGTGGTACCAGGAAACCTCAAAGGTAGGTACCACAGTTCCCCTAGCGACCAGGAGGAAAGGAGTAAATTTTTAGATTTTCCCCCAAACCACCCAAAAGGAAGAAAATGCAACACCCAGACAAAACTGCATGACACCAGCAGTGGATTCCTGAAGAGAAAGACCTGTGGTAGAAGGGGATCAAGTCCAGATGTCACAGAAGGAGCTACTACCCACCCAGCGGTGGATGCAGGAGTTGGTCGACGGTGAGGCGAAGATGGTCAGGAATGCAGCCCTGTAGCAGGTGAAGAGTTTCTGGAGGATGCAGTCGATGTCCCATGCCGGAAGAAAGATTGCAGTTGGTCATTGGCATGGAAAAGCCACCAACAAGCCTTGGCAAAGGCAGAAGTTGCAGTGAAGCAAAAGTGGAGCTGCCAGGGACCAGCAAGGTTCAGGAGGACTCAAACCACAGGGGAGTCCTAGGGGGACCTTCAGCAAAGCAGAGAGTCCAAAGAAGAAGAGCCAGCCCCCACAGGAGACCCACTGGGCCAGGAACCAGGAGTCGCAGAGGAGCCCACGCAGCACAACTGGAGAAGGGTCCCCCGCCCCACAGGAGAAGCACGCAGAGGGCTGTGCATCGCAGGAAGGAGTGCTGGAGGCTGGGACTACAAGGATCCTGAAGATCCCTTGGAGGAGATGCAAATAAGACTTGGTAGCTGCAATAGACATGGTGCATGGGGGTACTGTCCTGCATGGGAAGGCAAGGACTTACCTCCACCAAAGTTGGACAGCTGGCAGAGAGGACCAAGAGGACTACTCCGGACCATGACCCGTGATTCAGGATCCACGCAGCTCAGGATGAGAGGAGATCCACGCAGCCAGTCGTCATTGCAGTTGCTGCCTGCGGATGCAGGGGAGTGACTCCTTCACTCCAAGGGAGATTCCTTCTTCCTTTTCATGCAGGCTGAAGATTTGCCGCCCTCAGAGGATGCACAGCCGGGGAAATGTTGCAGAAGCTTGAAAGAGCTGTGGAAACAATGTTGCAATCAGATTCTTCGTCGTGGATGCAGATTGTCAGTTCCTTGAGGGTCCAGTCGCGGTTCCAGTGCTAGAAGTTGCAGTAAGGTTGCAGACGGGTCCTGCTGGAATCTTACAAGCGGAATCTGAAGAATCACCCAAGAGAGAGACCCTAAATAGCCCTGAAAGGGGGATTGGTCACCTAGCCAGGTGACCACCTATCAGGAGGAGTCTCTGACATCACCTGCCTAACCTGGCCACTCAAATGCTCCCAGAAGTCCCTGCCAACCTTGAATTCCCTATGGCAGACCCAGGGACCCTCTGGAAGAGCTCTGGGCACCACCCCTGGGGTGGTGATGGACAGGGGAGGTCAGATCAGGTTTGCGCTAGAGCAGGGACTGGGGGTCTCTGAATTGGTGTAAACTGGTTTATGCACAAAGGGCACTAAATGAGCCCTTCAAAGCATACCAATGGCTTGGGGAGGCTACCCCTCCCAAGCCATGTAACACCGGTTTCCAAAGGGAGGGGGTTACCCTCTTCTCCCAATGGAAATCCTTCGTTCTGCCTTCCCGGGCTTGAGCTGTTCAAGCAGCAGGAGGGCAGAAACCTGTATGAGGGGTGGCAACATCTTGGGCTGCCCGGAAAACCCCAGAAGGCTTGTAGGAGCAATGCTGGGGGTCCTCTAAGGAGCCCCCCAGAGTGCATGGAATCATACTTCCAATACTGGCAAGAGTATTGGGCTATGATTCTGACATGTTTAATACCAAACATGCCTAGGTTCGGAGTTACCATTATGTAGCTGGACATAGGTAGTGACCTGTGTCCAGTACACGCATAAAATGGCGTCTGTGCATTCACAAAGTCCATGAAAATGGCACTGGAGTTTGTGGGGGCACCTCTGCTAGTGCAGGGGTGCCCTCACATACAGGTACTGGCACTCTGCCCTCTGGGCTAGGAGGGCCTGCCATAGGGGTGACTCACAGTGACCTGGTGCAGTAACTTGTAGTGAAAAACGGTGCATGCACGGTTTTCACGCAGGCTGCAATGGCAGGCCTGCAGAACCCTATGCATGGGCTCCCCATGGGTGGCGTAATACCTGTGGCAGCCCATGGGGAACCCCTGATACCCCAATGCGCTGGGTACAATATACTAGGAACTTACATTAGGCACCAGTATGTCAAATGTAGGGTGAGAATGGTACAGTTACCAAGTTTGAAGGGAGAGAGCATAATCACTGGGGTCCTGGTTAGCAGGGTCCTAGTGAACACAGTCAAACACACTGACACACAGGCAAAAACTTGGGGTAACCATGCTAAAAAGAGGCTACTTTCCTACAGTAGCTCACGTTTCCTTGCTTTCTATTTGCTAGCTCTATTTGTTTTAGGCTGTCCAGCTAGAGTTTGACCCTTCCCTTGCCCGAACCTCCTTTACTGTATCCATCCAAGATCTCACTTTCTGTAAACAGGCCTTTAAATCTTGTTCTTATCTTGTCACATTTGCTGTGCATTTAAACACAAAGGTCAAATGTCAGGCTCCATCTTTCGAGGGAGCTTGGTGTTTACTTTTCTTTCTGTGACTTCAAAGGGAGAGTGTTTATTGTAATGCAGATTATTCTTCCCATGGAGCCCGCTCGTGTCCCTCCTATGCTCCCTTTACGAGGCTGTAACATAAACCTTAACAGGCCTGCAGATAGCAAGTGCATGCACATTCTGTGGCAATGCTAAACAAACATTCATGTCGAGGTTCTTCCATTTAGATTACTGTTAGTTTTTGCTTAACGTGACCCTCTAGTGAATGTCTCATTATCTGTTTACAGTCAGCAAGTATGAATACCAAACCATTTTAATTATAACATGCATTGGTAAGCCAAAAGGTGTAGTCTACACAACCACACGTAATGAGCAATAGTTTCAGTATGTGCAACATATGCAGTAGCACTGCGCCATAAAAACTCAGCTGCTTTCATGAAAACTACAAACTGGAGCCCAGAAAGCCAATACTTTATTTAAACTTCAGCCTTAAACATCCTGCCTATGTCAAAACATCGTTTTTATACTATTTGTTGATGCATGTGTTGTCACCAATGAAACAGTTGAGCATGTTCCACTAAAACAGCCTACTACCAGTGCCGGCTATAGCACTGCTGGCATCTGGTGTGATACTCTGTGCTACTTCTCTCTGTGCCTCTCTATGCTGCACCACTCTCCTCTTGTCAGTGCACTCTACTCCACTCTACTATGCACCACTGTACCCTTTGCCACTGCACTATACACTAGTCATCCTAGGCCACTCCATACCACTCTACTCTGCAACCCTGCACTCTATGCCACTGCACTCTACGCCACTACTCTATGGAACTGAACTCTGTCCTGCACCACTCCTCTTCACTCTACTCTGAAACAATGTACTCTAGGCCATTGCACTCTGCCACTTTACACCACTCTATTCCACTACTCTGCTACTACACTCTACCCTGCACCACTCCACACTACCCTGCACAACTTCACACCACTTCACTCTACTCTGAAACAATCTACTTTCTGCCACTTCACTCTCACACTATGCCACTCTGTCACAGTGCTATATCCTGTGCCAGTCTGCTGTGCCTCTCTACATTACTGCCCTCTATGCCAAAACACTGTACTCTACACCAGTGCACTCAACACCGCTTTACAGCAATGTTCTCTATGCCAGTACACTCTACACCAACTACTGTGCATCACTACACTCTGCCACTGCACGCTAAGCCACTCTACTTTGTGCCATTCTACTCTACACCACTGCACTCAGCCACTCTACAAGCTATGCCTCTCTGCACCACTGTGCTGTCACTGCACTCAATGCCTGCTTTTCTCTGCACCACTGTAGTCTGCCACTGCTCTCTGCATCACTCTGCTCTGCACCACTGCAGTTTATGCTACTGCATGCTACGCCACTCTACGGCATTGCCCTCTACATCACTGCACTCTCTTGCTCTATTCTACACCACTGTACCCTACGTCACTGCTCTCTGCACCACTCTACTCTGCCACTACACTCTACCAAACTGCACTCTACGCCATTCTAATCTATTCTGCACCAGTGCACTCTACCCTGAACCACACTACTCTATGCCATTTCACTCTACTTTGAAACAATCTACTCTCTGCCACTGCCCTCTACTGTATACCAATATACTCTACCAAACTCTACTCTACCCTAGGTAACTGCACTCTATGTCACTGGACTCTACATCAATGCACTCTACACCACTTTACTGAAAATCAGTGCATGCTACGCCACTGCATTCTATGTCAATCTACCTGGCACCACAGTACTTTATGCCACTTCACTCTAGGCCACTACACTCTGAGACTACTCCACTCTACAGCACTACACTCTACCATGCTCTATGCAACTCCCTCTGCCACTTTACTCCAGTCTATGCTACTACACACTAATACTCCATGCTACTCGACTGTACAACCATCTACTCTGCCACTCTACACAACACCTGTTACATTACTCCACTTTGCTGCACACCACTCCACGACACTCTATGCCACTCCACAATACTCTACTCTTACAATCTATGCCACTTAACTTTACTCCACTCCCTATCGCTCTGACAAGCTGCACCACTCTGACACTCTACTCAACACTTACAACACTTTACTCCATGCCACTCTTCTACATCCCACTAACCTTTAGCCGTGCTGAACAGCAGCCATGCTGGTAAACAGTACCTCTCGCAGCACAGGGCATGCACTGTTTAGGTGATACCTAAAGAGTATCAGAAGAAAAAACTGTAACTGAGGGTAAAGTTTACTTTCAGTGCAGGCACATACACTACTTCTAGATGCGGCAGACCCAGCACACTGTCTACTTAACATCCTCATCACTGTATTTATTTCTTCTGTACATAGAAACAATATACAAATTAAAAAAGTTAAAGAAAAAGGGTTCATTTCTACAGATGGGATTCAAGGCAGAACCCTTCAAAACAAGCCATTTAGGAAAGATTTTCTGAGGACACAACTTTTGCTGTGGAGGCTCCAGTTGTAGGTGAGCTGCCACTACATCCAAATAGTGAATTTGTGTATTCTCCCGACCACATAACAGCTGTGGGGGAAGGCTGAAGGATGGCCATTGAGAGGGAAGTAACAAGACAAGGGGAATTATCAGTGGTGCTGCATGGGCTAATCTGTGCAGTTTACGCCCTTACCCTCACACACACACCTCACAAAGGCACAAGTTCAACAAAGGCAACATAAAATGTGGGTCAAAGAGATTCATTACTATGCAAAGACGGAAGTCAGAAAATACAATTACATCAGAGTGTTCTCTTTATACTTCTTATACTACTTTCTAATATCAAAGAAGGATTGCACATTGTGTCCAATGAATCTGCATGTTCTAAATACATTCTTGCAGACCATCGATTTCAAGATTACAATGTTGAAATAAGTGGCTCTGCTACTGCAACAAACAGATGTCCTTGCACACTTGAACTCAAAGACACTTTAGATAGAGAGCAGGATCCATTTTCACTTCAAGCCTTAGCACAAAATGCAGTCTAAGTATTTGCAGAATGACTAGCTGTAGTAGCAGCTCAGCTCCTGTTCAAAGTGTGTGTGTTTAATATTATCTGTGCTACTGGCTGGTAAGGGGATAGCATCAATTCCTGTCCAACATACAAACAGTAACCCCCACCAATGTAAACAATAAAAAAACTTATCATCTGCAAAACCTGTGGACAGTATTATCTGGGGCTAAAGGCTTGCTCCGCACAAGCTTTTGCAATAAGGGGTACTTGGTACTGGCATTTTAGAAATGGATTTCAATTTTCTTGAAGTCACTATCTCCAACAGTAAAGAATGGTGATGAGGTTGGACATGATGGTTCTTACAGGGTTGGTCCCCAATGCACATCTGCTGATGCTTCTTTTCAGGTCAAGAGTGATTAGTAGCCTTCAGATGGGGAAGATCACTTTTAATCCCAAGATTCCTTTCACTCACGTTCTCAACCAATTGCCTCTCACGGACGGCTGCTAATCCGTGCAGGACTCTTCTTACTAACCAATGACATCACACCCACACGTACTGTGCCTGACAAAGTTTTGCGGCTCATCCTCCTAAACATCGATTCACACATAACTAATGAAAAATATTGCGAGCACTAATCAAAAACCAAAAACAAATCTGCTGGTTTACTAAAGGAAAGGAAACTCAATCGCTTCAGAAATCTTACGGATTTTCACTGATGGCTCCTTTTCGCGCATGCAGCTATTCCTCTTTCTTCGTCTCCCAGATTTGCAAGCAAAATTCGACCAGCAAATTTTACTCTCAACTTATCAGTGGGTCTGTCCTGGTGCACATAGGACTCGCCAAATCTAGTTTGAACTTTTCTCTCGTCCACTTTAACTCACACACTGACTTGTTGACCACGCCCGATCAACCTACTAATCCAGACACTTTACAACATAAACAATGGCGGATGGCGCTATATGAATCGAAGCCTCTTCTGAGCCTAGCACAGTTTGAGGCATTAGCGGTTTGGCAGCTGGTAGCTAGACAGCAACAGCAATTGAAATTCAAGAAAAGGATGAGAAGAGTAGAAAAGACTTTAGTGGAGGCTAAATGGGATTGGGAGAAGAAGAGATGGAGATCAGAGACCATGCAGGGAGTTAAGATGTTTCCGGCTATTACACAGGAGGTTGAGACAGAAGGAAAGAAAGCAACTAGAAAGACTAATAGAAGCCCGTCTGAGAGCAAAGAAAATAAAAGGTCTTCAATAGTACAGGAAGAATCGGATGCTCAAGATTTTGTTACACAGATACTGAAAGACCGACCACCACAATATACGGTGCATGAGAGTGGTCCGAGTATTAGTGCTGGTCCGACAGCCCCGGCACAGGCAACGGGGATAAAGAGTCCGGTACAGGTTAATGCTAACCTGACAGAGAGTACGGTGCAAGGTAGTCCTAATGTGTTGACTACTCCTGTAGTGCAGACACAGATGCAGCTGCCAAAGATACAGAGAATTTATCCTGATGTACCTATTCTAGAGATGACTTCAAACTTAGTGGTGCCTATGGAGCAAGTGGTTCAGAGACCAATGGTGGTCCATACTGAGCCGACTCTGATTTTGTTGCCCCAAGTGCAGCCGCAGGTGATGCCAGGATTTACGCCAATGACAGGGACGCAGTCAGACTTAACTCCGGTGATGAATCAGAGTATGGGAGTTACTCTCCCACAGAGTGTAGGTGCCAGAGGAGCCCCAGATGCAATATTGCTGCCGATTAAAAAGAAACCGACTGTGAGTGAACAGGGAACAATGGCCCAGTGTTTAATGAAGAGAGAACATAATGAACGAGTTCAGGTAATTTCTTCCATGGATCTGACTTTTGACGGGTCAAGATCATTGTTAGATCTTAGACCACTTGCTACACTTCCAGATACTCTAACAGGATCAAATGCAGGTCAGAGTTTGAAATTATTGACACCGCAGACACCGAGTGCAGTGGTACAATAGGTGCTACCAGTTCAGGTGAGCAACATTTTGTTCCAGGAACTGACAGCACAACAATTAACTGAATGGTTAGACAAGCTGAATACTCCACAGAATGCCTCTAAGGGAGAGGAGAATTTGAATCATGTCAGACTAGACATGGAAGCAGGTGAACTTGTTGAAGGAACAATGAGGGTGAGTAGATTAGAATCCTACACAGAAGCATAGTTGAGATACTTATGCCCAAGGATTACAAGAGAGGTGGGCAAGGTGCATCAGAGATTAGCAGATCTGGCAGAGAAACATGGCATGGAAATTGAGAAAACAAAGCATCTGAAAAGGAGTTATAAATTAGATTTTGAAGCGAAGGATTTTGAACAAGAGGTCAGCCGGAATGAAGGCACACCTTAAAGAATTATTGCAGAGTGCTCAGGTTTGGGGAGCATTAGAAAAATGGGAAGGCAGATGGTTAAAGAAAAGAGACACGAGGAAAAAAGACTCTTTGGAGCTGACTGAGACTGTACAACAAGACAAAGACCCAGTAAAGATTTTACCAATGAGGGAAATTCTAGGGGGGAATTTCTTTCATGCCCCTTGGAGTAGGAGTGACATTCTATCATTTAAGAATGATTATCTGAAACTGAGAGAAAAGCCAGTAGAGTGGTATCAGCAGCCAGACAGGTTTGTGAAACTTGCAAAGTGTTTGTGGGAGGACTTGAACACATTACTGGAGATAGTGATTCCAGCTGACTTATGAGTCGAGTATAATAGGACTGTAGACTGTCCAACAAGTGAACGGGAGAGAGACAAGAGCACAGGTCTACTATCTCCTGAGGTAATGAAATATTACTATAAGGTGATTGAGTTTTTGAAAACAAGGATTTTGCCCAAGAATATTGATTGGCAGAGGATTGACAGGACAGTACAGGAAGTAAAGGAGCCGATACATGCGTACTATCAGAGATTGTTGACGGCGTTCAAGGAGTATAGCAGTAAGGAAGCAATTGAACCGAAAGACATGTTGCATTTTGTGTTCAGATTTGTGGAAGGTTTGAGACCTGAAATAGGTCAAATGATTAAGAGCCATTTGATTTACTGGCAAGTAAAGCCGATTGATGAGGTGTTGCAGTATGCAAAATACTGTAGTGATGAGATTGAGTTGGAGCAGAAAAAGTTGAAAGAGAAGGCGATGGTGATGCAGATTAAAGCAGCTCAAACAGGAGTGTAAGGACATTTTGTGCAGCAGATGCCACAACAGCAGGGAAACATTATGTTTCAGCCCCAGCTGAGAGGTAGAGGTCGGGAGGTAATATGAATCGCGGTCCAGATTTGAATACTGTAGTGGTTCAGAATGACGTACAGGGAATGAAGAAGCTATTACTGTGTCACATTTGCGGAGCCGTGGGACATTGGAAGCGGGAGTGTCGAATGATGGTGCATCAAGGTGTTGTTCAGCAATGTAATGACATCAATACATTTCAGAATGTGAGAGGACCGAGATTAAAGGGTCCAAATCCAAATGTTCAGAATAATGTGAACCAAATACAGAATTTCCAGCACATGCAACAGAATACAAATGCCCTGTGCACAAGTGTCACAATTTCAGCCAATGCAGGAGCAGGTTCCTATGGTACCTAGACAGCAAATGCAGATACCTCAAGCCCAGATGGAGCAGCAACAGATGATGCTTACTCAACAGGTCACAGGTCAGAGACAAGACAGAAGTAGTAACGCAGTACACCAATTCCCGTTATACAGTGAGAATTAAATAAATGTTGAATCAAGAAGTGACAGTTCAGATGAGGAGCCATGTGTGCTTGCGACTTCCTTGGAAGTAGATCAGAGAGGACCATATGTGAGGGGAAAAGTAATGGGTCATAAAGTTTCATTCTTGGTGGACATAGGAGCTATACGCTCTACAGTGAGGAGTGCAGAGGTTCCGAATTTGCCCCTTTCAGGAAGAACAGTTCAGGTTGTGGGGGTAGCAAATCAGTGCTTGACAAACCCGATCACAGATCCCATGCAAGTTGAGATTGGCAATTTCCAAGGGCTGCTTAAATTTGTAGTCTGTGATTTGAGTCCGGTAGCCCTACTGGGAAGGGACTTATTGTGTAAGACAAAGTGTTTGATTACCTGTTCAAATGATGGAATTGAGATTCAGACAAATAGTGATGATGAGGAGGACCAAGCCCCGGAAACAGAGTGTGAAACTACAAATGAGAAGTACCCATTGATTGAGTTTTTCCCGAGCTCCATCCTGAATTGCAGGGAACAGTACAAGAAAACGTGTGGGATTTGACAGGAAAGCGAGTGGGTTTGATTAAGGGAGTGGAGCCAATTAAGGTTACCTTAAAGCAGAATCTAGTGTTCCCTCAACTTCCACAGTATAACATGACACAAGATGTCCTGATGAAAGTGGCCCAGATAATTGCAGACTTTGTGAAGCAGGAAGTCCTGAAGGAGGTGTTGAGTAGCCCATGTAATTCACCAATAATGGGTTTGAAGAAGCCCTGTGGAAAGGTTTGGGTTGTTCAGAATTTGAGAAATATAAATGAGATTGTGATCAAGTGTTGCCCCATAGTGCCCAATCCATCTGTGATAATGTTTCAGATTCCATGTGATGCAGAATGGTTTATGGTCATTGATTTGTCACAAGCGTTCTTTTCTGTGCGTCTTCATGAGGATAGCCAATTTCTCTTTTGTTTCAAATTTCTGGATAGAACCTATTGCTGGTGTAGGCTTCCTCAAGGGTACACAGAATCACCTTTCTTGTTCAACCAAATCTTGAAAAAGAATTTGGAGTCATTAGAATTGCCTTTTCAATCAACTCTGGTGCAGTACATTGATGACTTATTGATTCCTTCCAAGACAAGGGACGAGTGTAAGTAAGACTCAATTGCTATGTTGAATCATTTGGGAAAATAAGGGTCATAAAGTGTCTCTACTGAAATTGCAGTACTGTCAGAAGGTAGTGAAGTATTCGGGTCATCAAACTGAGAAAGGGTCAAGGAAAATATCCAGAGAAAGGATTACAATGATACTGCAGATAAGTCCCCCGACTACAAAGAGAGATGTCAGGATGTTCCGGGGAATGGTGGGCTATTGTTGTCAATGGATCCCAAATTTTTCAGAAATTTCAAGACCATTTCAGAAGTTGACTCCGATCCCATAGGTCTAGACCAGGATGAAATGAGAACGTTCACTGAGCTGAGAGGGAGTTTGTGCAGAGTTCAAGCGTTGGGTATGCCTGACTACACAAAGCCTTTCACATTGTTTTGTCATGAGCGTGATGCATGTTCATTGTCTGTCTTGACTCAGGTCCATGGAGGTGCTCATCGCCCGGTAGCATATTTTTCAGCTACTTTGGACCCAGTTGCAGCAGCCTTACCAGGTTGTTTGCACACAGTTGCTGCAGTTGGTCAAAGTCTTTCACAGTGTGAAGGAGTAGTGATGGTATATCACCTGACTGCAATGGTCCCTCACTCGATTGAGATCTTACTGACAAAGACAAAAACCCAACATTTGACAGGTGCTAGGTGGACCAGGTATGAAATGAACATCGTGGGGTCACCTAATGTAACATTGAAAAGATGTACAGTGGAGAGGCGGAGTCTGGCTGCCGTCTGAAATGGCCGCCTCAACGTAGAGCTCCGAGGCTCGAGGGGAGAAGGATTACCCACACAGCTGTCAAAAAGCCTCCTTGGAGTCAGAATGAAAGGAAATATACATGTGATAACAGCGACATAACTCTGAAGTTATTTTTGAAGTAAGAGATGCCAGTTAAAATGGAGTTCTTAATTGAAGCCCTGAAGCCCTGCTACAAATCACCTGAACATGGCCCCTCAGCTGAGCAAAGAACAACACTTTCTGTCAGGACACAGAGTCAGCTGCTGAAGAGATAAGGGGCTTTCTTCCTGTTTAAACTGGGAGGCTGCACCTGGGAATTAAATTACTGTTGACCTTTTGTTGAACTCTCCACACAGCACAGGGAAGCCTCTGACAAGTCTCAACTCTGAGGTATTTTCTCTTCACTTAACTGTTCAGACTCCATTACCTGAATGTGTGAGCACAGGATTTCTTGCCAGCCGAGTGTGTGGAGCAAATGCAGTTCGGAAAGTGAGTGCTGTACACCATTTCTGCAGCTGAGAGAGTCTGTGAAAGTTACTCATTCTGTCAGGAAATACAGCCAGTTTCTTAACAGATAAGTGGAATTCCCTTTCTTGAAAGTTGAAAGGCTGCTGTAGGGGAAACATATGGACTTTCACTTCTAAGGTATTTCTCTTCATTTGACAGTTTAGAGTCTGCTATGCAATTAAGTAAATGCTGGAATTCCTATCAGTAGAGGGTGTGAAGCGAATTTGGATAGGCAGGCAAAACATGTGAGCTATTCTATTTCTGACGCACTGATTCTCAGGGACACCTGTCTGAAAGCATTCAGTCATTATTTTTTAAAATTATAGAAGTCTGTGGCAAAGACTAATTCTGTCAGGAAACACAGCCAGCTGCTGGTGAGATAAGTGAAAAGGCTGCTGTAAGAGAAGCCTCTGTCAACTCTCAACTCTGAGGTATTTCTCTTCACTTAACTGTTCAGGATCCATTACGTGATTATGTAAGCGCAGGAATTTCTTCTCTACAGGTGTGTGGCGTAAATATAGTTTGGCAAGTGAGTGTTGTACACCATTCCTACAGCTGAGAGAGTTTGTGAAAATTACTCATTCTATCAGGAAACAGACAGTTTCTGAAGAGATATGTGAAATTCCTTTCCTTGAGTGTCGAAAGGCAGCTGTATGAGAAGCATATAAACTTTCACTTCTGAGATATTTCTCTAAATTTGACAATTCAGACTCTACTACGAAATTAAATAAACGCCGGAATTCCTATCAGCAGAGGGGGTAAAGTGAATTTGGGTAGGCAGGCGAAAACTGTACAACATTTCTGATGCACTGTTTCTCAGCAACATCCGCTTGAAAACATATAGCCATAATTTTAAAATCCCAGATGTCTGTCACCATTTACAGTGTTAATATCTACCTACTTTGTGAGTCAATTGGATATCATATTTGATTACTAAGCTTTACTTATTTATTGTCTTCATTAAAATATAACAGTATGGCCAGTGGCAAATCTAATAGAAAGCCTTTGTTTACACAAATAGTAGGGAACACTGTACCTCCAGTCACGTCTACTATTGTCCCACAAGACATTGCTTCTATGGACCTTATTTTAAAAGAGATCTCTGCCGTGGGGCAAAGATTGGGATCTATGGATGTAAAAATTTCAGATCTCGCAACAGAAATGAAGACAATACGGATGGATCTAAACTCTTTTCATACCAAAGTGGAAATTTTAGACCAAAGAACCACTTTTTTGGAAGAGAAATTAGATAATGCAGAGTATTGGGGTCCGGATATCTGGCACCTAAAACAAAAAGTTATAGATTTGGAAGACAGGGCCCGAAGAAATAACATTCATTTTTATGGAATTCCAGAAAAAATGGAAGTCAATAATGATGTGAAGAACTTGCTACTAACGTTAATACCGCGGCTACTGAACATATCTTTTGTGCATCCCTTTGAGTTGCAGAGAGCTCACAGAATTCGATCAAGAACTTCAACTTCAACTCTTGCATCTAGACCTAGATCGATTATAGCATGCCTCTTACGTCATGAACAGGTCCGCCAAATATTAACAGCTGCTCGTAAACATGGTCCGTATGACTTGGAAGGCCATAAAGTATTTATTGCTGCAGACTTCTCTGCTGAAACCAATGCCAAACTAAAAGCGTTCCCGCAACTTAGGCCAAGACTTCGCAAAGGGGATATCAAATATGGTCTTTTAGAACCTGCCACAATGTGGATCACAATGGATGTGAACTCAAGGGATTACACAGAGCCTGAGGATCTGGTACGCTTCTTGGACAGTTTGGATGAACAACATATGGACTCAGCGCCACCGGACAAAACATCTATGAATAGTCCGCTTCAATTACAGAAAGATCCACAAAGCCATTGCACCAGTAGATTACACGTCCGTACCTTAAGAAACAGTTTGACAGAGATAAAGCAGTCCACTGCGTAAAGTCACTCGCGCAGGAAAATCCCAGAGACAAATCGAGATCACCTCTAAAGTCACCCACGTCTTTTAATAAAGTAACTGATGCTCAACCTTCCACTATCACTTCTTCCAGCTAGATGAGTATATTTATACATGCTATGTATTAATATAATGTTATTACTGTTTTACTACAGTTATTAATTCTGATGAATATGATTTTTTCCTATCCTCATATATTGCTGTTCAATAACCATGTACATTTCCTACTGTATTTGTATTTTCAGATTTTCTCTTGGATAGATTTTATAACTCCATGGAGTGGTTTTTCTTATAATCTATTTACCATGAGTGGTTTTCCTTTCCTCCCCTCCAGAGTCTGGGTTTCGAACTGAGGTTTAGACCCACCGATGAAAGATATATATTATTTGATCTGCAGTGTTCTTTTACATTCTAGCACTTAGAACGGTGTACTTACACCATTTAGAGTTTAGTGTTAACAATATTTTATGATTATAGTTCCACATATTGGTTTCAGGTTTAGTATACTCCAGATAGTTTTTTTTTTTCTCCCTCCAGTAAGTTCTCATTATCACATTACCATATAATTTATCTACTTCCTTTTCCCTTTTTTTTAGCATTTTGAATCTGTTTCACACAGTACAAATATACTCTAACATTTTTAGTCATCATCATGACAACAAGTCCTATGTAAATTGTCTCTTTCAATGTCAATGGCTTTACTAATTACATTAAAAGGAAGAAAATTATTTCCTATTTAGCCTCCAAACATACTGACATTGATCTCATCCAGGAGACTCATCTATCTGATATAGAATCAGAAAAATTAAAATGAGATTGGGTAGGCCAGATTCATTACAGCTGCAAATCCCCTTCTCACATATCAGGAGATGCTACATCCAACACTACTACTAGAAAACGTGGTGTAGCCATTCTAATACGGAAAACACTGCAATGCCAGATACTTCAGTCATGGTCAGATGAGGATGGTAGATTTGTTTTAGCGAAGCTCAAAGTTGGTAACAATATATTAAGAGTGGGTTCCATTTATGCCCCTGTTGGGACTAAAGCCCCCTTTTTCCTTCATCTAAATAGAATTCTAACAGAAATGGGAATTTCCAGAATAGTTTTGGGAGGCGATTGGAATCTTGCGCCAGATGTGATCTTAGACAGAACAGGTCCCCTGGACACAACTCATGGTAGAGATAGAGCCATACTGGGAGACATCAGAGAAGATCATGGTTTGATCGATATCTGGCGTTTACTACATCCATCAGATAAGGGGTTTACATATCACTCGACAGTACATGATTCCCATTCTAGAATAGATTACTTCCTTATTTCACATTCTATTACACCACAAGTACTAGATTGTGATATTTTAGAAATTGCACTGTCAGATCACGCTCCTATCAGTCTCCAGCTTGATTGGGTTCTGAAACGCCCTTGTAGGAAACCATGGCGATTAAACATATCGCGCTACAAACTACCGGCAGAAAAGTCACAATTACAATCACATTTGACTACTTATATGAAAGATAACAAAGGATCAGTTTCTTCTCCACAAATCTTATGGGCAGCCGCAAAAGCCACTATTAGGGGGCAAATTATGAGGGATTCTGCCATAACAAATAAACGCAGAATAGAACAACAGGCCATTTTGGAAAATGATATCAAAACACTGACACATACTCATTTTAGTAATCCAACTGAAGCTTCCAGATGCAGATTGGAAAAAGCTAAGATGGAACTTAATACACTATATATTCCAAAGCAGAATATATGCTATATAGACTTAAGGCTCGTAATTATGAACAAGGAGAAAAAGCAGGCCGTTTACTAGCGGCACAATTAAAACAGCGAGAAGCTATGACAGCTATTCCAGCTATATATAACCCTGAGGGTAAACTAATAACTGAGACTCAAGCAATAGCTAATAGGTTTGCAGATTATTATACCAAGTTATATAGTTCAGAAGTTGATGATGACCTCCTCAAAGAACAGGAATTCTTTGATAAAGTAACACTCCCCTGTCTCAATGAACAGGATCGGCTCATACTGACTGGCGAAATAACAAAGGATGAAATTGCGCAAGCAATCTCCAGTCTCCCATACAATAAAGCACCGGGACAAGATGGTTTTCCTGGGGAATTTTACCGTTGGGTAAAACCAGAAGCAATAGATGCCCTTTATGAGGTTTATAAAGAAGCAGAGGAAACTGGTAGTCTCTCCTCACTCTCAAATAAAGCTATCATAACTGTCCTTCCCAAACCTGAGAAAGATCCATTATACTGCAGTAACTATCGTCCGATTTCTCTTCTGAATACAGATTCAAAGCTACTAGCCACCATTCTTGCCAAAAGACTCAAACAAGTTATCTCTAAACTCATACATAATTCTCAAGTTGGATTCATGCCAGGCAGAAACTCTCGTAGCCATCTCCGCACTTTGGCTCACATACTTTGGTTTTCCAAGGATGCTGGAGAAGACAGAATAGCATTATCCTTAGATGCCGAGAAGGCCTTTGACCGCATTGAATGGAGCTATATGTTCCGTACATTGCATAGGTTGGGATTAGGTGATGATTTTATCTCTAAGGTTAAATGGTTATACAAGACACCATCTGCACAAGTGAATTGTGGGGGTTTCCTTTCAAAAACCTTTTTAGTGCAAAGAGGTACCCGCCAGGGTTGCCCTTTATCGCCCCTCTTATTTCTTCTTGCACTTGAACCACTGGCTGCAGCAATAAGACAGTGTTCACAAATAGCAGGCATTCCTACACCAGCAGGCATCTCAAAACTACTTCTATACACGGATGACATATTACTCACACTTACAGATCTACCTACTTCATTCTCGGCACTCATGTCTACTATTTCTCAGTTTTCAAACATTTCTGGATACAAAGTCAATTGGAATAAGAGTGAAGCTCTCCCATTGTCTCGGGCACAACAAAAGCAGCTATCTTAGGCTACAATTTTCAATGGAAAGCAGATCGCCTGAAGTATCTAGGTATTTTATATCAACACTGGTTTAGAACGTATGATTCAAGATAACTTAGATCCACTCATTGCTAAAACGAAGTCAGAATATGAAAAAGTGTCCCATCTTAACCTGTCCTTTTGGGATAGAGTCCAGGCAGTGAAAATGATTATAGTGCCTCGTTTCACATATGTTTTAGGTATGTTACCTTTGACGGTTAAAATATCAATACTGCGAGACATTGACAAAGGTATTAAAACCTTTATTTGGGGATCTCTGAGACCTAGACTCACAATCTCCAAACTGATTGCTCACAGGCGATCTGGTGGCCTTAGTTTACCATGCATTGAGCATTACTATACAGCCCTCCATTTATCTCCATTGGTTTATCTTTGGCCAATACAGGATGACCCCCCACTATGGGTTCTTATTGAAAGGCAATCTTTACAGGTATCTTCAGGTTTGCAAATGTTTTATACTCATAAATCGCCTGCTTTACAAAGTTCTAACCCTATTATTCAGTCTATGCTTAAGATTTGGATACACTCACACAAACTCTTTAAGAGTAATCCGAGGCTACATAATAAGGCTCCCATATGGCATAACGCTGATATTAGAATAGGGAAACAGACAATTTCCTGGGATACATGGGAGAGAGCAGGTATTCTAATGCTGGATCATTTATTCACTTTAGAAGGCGAGCTTAAAACCTTTACAATGCTTCAGATAGAATTTCAACTCCCTAGCTCTCAAAAGGGGAAATACTTACAATTGAAACAATCTCTACTTAGTAGACTAGGGCCATTTCTGTGGATACCTGAGGATTCCCCAGTCGTACAATACTTAAAGACTTGGGGGAAATTGAAAGGAGTGGTCTCTGGATTTTATAATCTCATTGTGCATAAACTACATTCATCACCATTACTAGCACAACCCCACGTCAAATGGCAAGGATTACTTAATGTAGCGTATTCCAATGAGGACTGGACGGATGTTGTTATGAACATGGATAAAGGAATCAGAGAGGCAAGAATTAAATTTACTCTTTTCAAAATTCTTCATAATTGGTACTGGTCACCACAAAAACTCAAGCAGCAGGTTTACTACACCATTCTACCTGTTGGAGGTGTCCTCATGAGGACTGTGATATCCTACACATTTTATTTAGATGTCCAGTTTTGACAGACTACTGGTCTTCTATAACTTCCTCTATACACAGAGCTATACATGTGCCCATTCCTTTAACAGAAAAATTTGTTATATTACATGATGTTACTGATCTCCCAAATCTAACAAACCATACAAGATGATTGATTGCTATTGCACTCACTGTAGCAAAAATTTGTATATTACGACATTGGAGAACACCACAACGTCCTACACATGATGAATGGCTTATTGAAATGTATAACATGGCATCATATGAAAAGCTGATTTACAGATTGCAAGATAATGTTTGGATTTTCATCCAAATTTGGAAACCCTTTCTAGCTAATACATATTCTATTAATATTCACATGCAAACGTTTTCTCATTCTTTGTCTCCTATCTTTATTAAGAGATTTTTATTATTGTTTTGAGTCATGCCGTTATTAAGACAATTGACATCTCACCAATTAACACTGTTATTTTAAGTAGGACTTACTGTTCACCAATTCAACACTGTTGAATTGGCAGGAATATCTCCATTTGAAATGTTATATATGTAGATTTGTATGATATTACTATCTCGACTGTCTTCTAACAACCTATAATATATGGTTTAATACATATTGCATAATTCTTTCTTTCCAGATTTTCTGTTATAGGTCTACTTCTAAGAGTTAATGCACAGTTGGATGCCTTTTAAATAATCTCATATATTGCATTTATTGATATATGTATAATTTATTTTTGTTTTTTTTGTGTTTAGAAATCTGAGAAGTTAATATTTCATAATATTTTTCATATATGGCCATAATTTGATGTATTGTTTCTCTATTTAACACAGTTTGTATATTGACATGTACTTTTCAATAAACATATACAAAAAAAAAAGATGTACAGTGCTGAACCCGGAAACTTTACTTCCAAGTGATGCTACCAAAATTGAAACGGAAGAGGATGTTGAACATAATTGTCTCGAAGTAACTGAGTCATGCACAAAACCGAGACCTGACATTAGAGATACCCGATTGGAAGAGAATGCCCAAATTATTTTTGTTGATGGTTCTTGTCTGAGAGACAACACAGGGACACTGAGAGCAGGATATGCTGTGTGCACAATTACAGGTACCTTAGAAGCTTCCTAGCTTCGAGGAGTGTATTCTGCCCAGGTAGTGAAATTGATCACCCTTACTAGGGCATGCCATTTGTCTGCTCAATTGAGAGTTACTATCTATACGGATAGCCAGTATGGGTTTGGAATAGTTCATGATTTTGGTCAATTGTGGTCACAGAGAGGTTTCATGACCTCTTCTGGTTCACCAGTAAGGAATGGTGTAGGAAGTTGGCTCTGCATATACTACCTCAAACTAAGAGATACTGTGCACAGAGTCCAAGGGTTCCCCTTATAGGTAAGATAGTGGCAAAATTAGATAATTCTAATGCTCTATTTTGTGGTAGTATGGTCGAGCAGTAGGCTTATCAGAGGGTAGTGTTAAGCATTTGTTATACACACACAGGCAATAAATGAGGAACACACACTCAAAGACTTAACTCCAGGCCAATAGGTTTTTAAAAAGAAAAATATATTTTCTTAATTTATTTTTAGAACCACAAGTTCAAGATTTGAAGTAAGTACATAAAATGCAAGGTACTCCACACAGGTAAGATAGGAACTTTGAGTTAGAGCAATAATATATACAGTTTTTGTTAAAATGGCAATGAGCTATTTTAAAAGTGGACACAGTGCACAAATCAACAGTTCCTAGGGGAGGTAAGTAACGGTTAGTTTGTCAGGTAAGTAAAACACTTACAAGTCTAAGTTTCTGGGCATAGGCAGCCCACCATTGGGGTTCAAGGCAACCCCAAAGTTAGCACAGCAGTAGCTCAGGGCCGGTCAGGTGCAAAGGTCAAAGAGGTGCCAAAAACACATAGGTGCTTATGGAGAACAGGGGTGCTTCAGTTCCAGTCTGCCTACACGTAAGTACCTGCGTCTTCAGAAGGCAGACCAGGGGGGTTTTGTAGAGCACTGGGGAGGATACAAGTAGGCACACAATACACACCCTCAGTGGCACAGGGGCGGCCGGGTGAAGTGTGCAAAGAAGGCGTCGGGTTCTGTATAGGATTCAATGGAGTAACCCAGGTGTCACTCTAGCAGTGCAGGCAGGGCACAGGGGGGCTTCTCGGGCCAGCCACTGACTGGGCTAGGCAGAGGGTTGCTTGGGGTCACTACTGCACTGAGATTTGGTTCCTTCTGGTCCTGGGGGCTGCGGGTGTAGTGCTTGGTCCAGGCGTCGGGTTCCTTGTTACAGGCAGTCGCGGTCAGGGGGAGCCTCTGGATTCTCTCTGCATGCATCACTGTGGGGGGTCCAGGGGGGTCGTCTCGGGCAACTCATGGGGTCGCAGTTGCCTGGGAGTCCTCTCTGTGGTGTTGGTTTTCTGGATCTCGGGCCGGGGGCATCGGCTGCAGAGAGTGAAGTCTCACGCTTCCGGCGGGAAGAGTGAGGTCTTTGAAAGTTGCAGAAAAGTTGCAATATTGTTGCTGTTTGTTGTGCAGAGCCGTTGCTCACGGGAGTTTCTTGGTCCTTAGGTTCAGGGCAGTCCTCTGAGGCTTCAGAGGTCACTGGTCCCTGTTGGAAGCATCGCTGTTGGAGTCAGGAGACAGCCCGGTAGGGCTGGGGCTAAAGCAGTTGTTGTCTCCGTCGTCTCTGCAGGGCTTTCAGGTCAGCAGTCCTTCTTCTTGGTTCAGGTTGCAGGAATCTGATTTCCTGGGTTCTGGGGTGCCCCTAAATACTAAATTTAGGGGTGTGTTTAGGTCTGGGGGACAGTAGCCAATGGCTACTGTCCTGGAGGGTGGCTACACCCTCTTTGTGCCTCCTCACTGAGGGGAGGGGGCACATCCCTAATCCTATTGGGGGAATCCTCCAAAACTAAGATGGAGGATTTCTAAAGGCAGGATTCACCTCAGCTCAGGTCACCTTATGGGCTGTCCTGACTGGTAGGTGACTCCTCCTTGTTTTCCTCATTATCTCCTCCAGCCTTGCCGGCAAAAGTGGGGGGCAGTGGCCGGAGGGGCAGGCATATCCACTAGCTGGGATGCCCTGCGGTGCTGTAACAAAAGGGGTTTTGTAACCTGGCGGTGAGTTTGAGGCTCACCGCCAGGTGTTACAGTTCCTGCAGGGGGAGGTGAGAAGCACCTTCACCCAGTACAGGCTTTGTTCCTGGCCACAGAGTGACAAAGGCACTCTCCCCATGTGGCCAGCAACTCGTCTGGTTGTGGCACGCTGGCAGAAACTGGTCAGCCCAACACTAGAAGTCGGATTAGTATTCAGGGGGCATCTCTAAGATGCCCTCTGGGTGCATTTTACAATAAATTCCACACTGGCATCAGTGTGCATTTATTGTGTTGAGAAGTTTGATACCAAACTTCTCAGATTTCAGTGTAGCCATTATGGAACTGTGGAATTCGTGTTTGACAACTCCCAGACAATATACTCCTATGGCTACCCTGAACTTACAATGTCTAAGGTTTTGCTTAGACACTGTAGGGGCATAGTGCTCATGCACAAATGCCCTCACCTGTGTTACAGCGCACCCTGCTTTAGGGCTGTGAGGCCTGCTAGAAGGGGTGACTTACCTATGCCACAGGCAGTGTGAGGTTGGCATGGCACTTTGAGGGGAGTGCCATGTCGACTTAGACATTTGCCCCCCACCAGCACACACAAGCTGTGAGGCATTGTGCATGTGCTGAGTGAGGGGTCCCCAGGGTGGCATAAGACATGCTGCAGCCTTTAGAGACTTTCCCTGGCATCAGAGCCCTTGGTACCAGGGGTACCATTTACAAGGGACTTATCTGAGTGCCAGGGTTGTGCCAATTGTGGAAGCAAAGGTACAGTTTAGGGAAAGAACACTGGTGTTGGGGCCTGGTTAGCAGGGTCCCAGCAAACGTTCAATCATAACTTGCATCAGCAAAAGGCAAAAAGTCAGGGGGTAACCATGCCAAGGAGGCATTTCCTTACAAATGGCGAGAGAATAAAAGAGTTATAAAATGCGATTCCATTGCCTGAAAAGATTGCCGTGGTGAAATGCAGTGCACATCTAAGGTCACATGACTATGTGTTATTGGGAAATGGCTATGCGGATCAAGTCGCAAGATTTTGCGCATTGAACTGTATATCGTTTAAGGACAAGTGGGAATTGTTACCTGAAGAAGACACAACATGTACGAGTTATGCATTAAAAGTGATTGACACTTTGGAAGAGTTAAAATCATTACAGAATTATGTCGACAAGGAGGAAAAACGTTCATGGAGTAAATTGAAATGTGTTCAAAGACAGGATGAATTGTGGGTTTCTGAGGAGGGTTAAATGGTTTTGCCAAATAGCCTGTTGTCACAGATGGCAAGATACTGTCATGGTCAGGCACACATTGGGAGGGATGCCATGGTTCGTTTTTTCAAATCAAACTGGTTCAACACAAGGTTTAGACAAGTTGCTGACGCAGTTTGCCATTGTTGAGTCATTTGTCAGCAGTTAATTGTGGGGAAAAGGACAGTGGTTAACTTGAGCCACATTGGAAGAGCAGGAGGTCCATTCAGCAGAATGCAGATGGATTTTATTGAGATGCCTGTGTGTGGAGGTTTGAGATATGTGTTGGTGATTGTTTGCATCTTTAGTCACTGGATTAAAGCATACCCTACATGAAGAAATTATAGCCTCACAGTAGCGAAACTGCTGCTGAGGGAACTGATACCACGTTTCGGATTTCCAATCTCTTTAGAATCAGATAGGGGAAGTCACTTCAATAATGAGGTAATTAAATTACTTTTTATAGTATTGAACATTGAGCAGAAGTTGCATTGTAGTTACCGCCTTGAAGTATCAGGACTAGTGGAGCAGATTAATGGTACCTTGAAGTCGAGAATTGCACAAATGTGTGCAGCCACGGATTTAAAATGGCCTGATGCATTGCCTTTAGTGCTGATGTCATTGAGAAACACACCTGACAGGAAGGCATGATTATCACCCCATGAGATCCTCAAGGGTAGAGCTATGAGATTGGGAGCCGTACCAGCAAATGCACTTAACATTACAGATGATATGGCGTTGGATTACTGCAAAGGTCTGGCTGATGTAGTCCACTCTTTTTCTCAGCAGGTGGAGGCCACCACGCTGCGAGCAGTCCATGACCCAGGGCACAACATGGGTTGTCATCCAAAAGCATGTAAGAAAGAAGTGTTTGGAACCTCGGGGGAAGGGACCATATCAAGTTGTCCTGGTAACTACGACAGCTGTGAAGTGAGCTGGGATCCCGAACTTGATTCATGCAAGTCACATGAAGAAAGTGGCATGTCCACTGGACCATGAAGATACGTTGTTGAGAGTACCAACAACAGTGACACAAGGGCCGGAAGAAGAGACCAGATCTGAGCTTGTTGAAGGTGGTTTGGTTACTCCTGTGAAAGATGAGGGTGGAGACCTCCAGGAAAGGATCGGAGAACCTATCTCAACTGAAGCAGCAGGAGAGACTAATCAGAGGAGGGTTTTCCCAGAAGCAGACGATTCCGTGAGGCAAGCAGAGCAATTGCCAGACCAAGAAGGGGAAGTAGTTGAGCTGGATCAAAGTCAAAGTGATCTGACTCCTCCTGATCCGGTTGCAGGTCCGTCAAGAGAAAACACCACAGAGCAAGAAAGAGGCTCAAGTTCAGTCTTGAAGAGAATACTGACTGAAGGTGCCTTGAAAGGAGATAAGTGGCCGAAATCACTAGAGGAGAAAAGGAAAGTACTGGTTCTCGAATAGACAATAGAGGAAGAAGTAGATCCTACGAGAAAAGAAGAATTGAGTGAAGGAGAGTTGAATGCTGATCGTAAATTGAAGAGAAAGAGAATAGCAAGTCGAAGATATGCAGGTCCTGAATGGGCATATGCAACTACAAATGAATGGCAACACAAGTGTATGACTTTTTGTTTTGATAGAGAGGTTCCAAGTCGATTCTTTTGAGGTGTTGTGAAGAGGATTCATGAACTAAACTGTTGAACCATTCAGAAATAATTTTTTTGAAAAAGAGACTGTTAAAAGTAACCGTAAAAGACAGTGATAACCTGAGTTGAATTTTTGAAAATATGATTTTTACAAGCTGCTAACCAATTTTGACAAGGAAGAGGGGTCCTGGAAGTGAAACTGAACTGCTGAAAGAAGAATTGTTTATTTTTGATTTTTGCTGCAAGTTTTTGAGTTATTTCTGCTTTTTGCTTCTTTACAGATCATGGCTGACTTTGACAAGCAGGTTAGGGATGCTAGGCGCTATAAATACATGAGCATTGGTTTGTCAATTATGTGTGGGATATTGTTTATGGTATTGATTGTGGGTATGTCTGTTCCTGATGCGAAAGGAGCCAACCATACGACTGCTTTTGAGACGACTACTGCACTAACGGCTTTAGAGAGGTTCAAGTTAGATGAGAAGTATTTGCATGATTATACTAATGCGCAGGGAGAACTTTTTTCTAATGTTTTCTATCGCTTATTGAGTGAGTATGTTGAGAGAATGGATGCAAAGGATTGTCTTTTGTGTACCAGATTCCTTCATCAGTCGAGGAAGGAGTCACCTATCATAGCCTGCCACTAACTTAAGGGATAAGTTGTAGTCTGTTACTAACAAGGTCCTATAACCAGGAGTATATTCAATATTTCTACTATAATCATGATCTCATGTTTTCGTTTGTTCCTATCATTAGGTATTTGAGTAGAGTAACTAAAGATAATGATGTAGTATTAGTTAGAGGATTCTTTGAACTTACATTGACGTTTGGCACAGCATATGTGCACAAGAACAACCTAACGTGCTTGCTTACACCTTTAGAGAAGAGTCTCTTGGATCATACTGATAACAGAAGAAAAGCGCTGAAGGAGAAATTAGAAAAAGGCTAAGAGAAAAGGACATACAAGAATGATTATTCTTATAGTACAATTAAAACGCAAGGGAAATTAGCTTTAGATGCACTACATGTAGGGAAGGTTTGCATATATAGGCCGAAATTGCGCACTGACACTTTATTTGTGAGTACGAGTGAATGTAGACATGTGTTTCTGTTTCAGAGTAAATGGACATTTATGTTGAATGGGCAGGACCCTGTAATTCCAGGGATATATTATGTATATGGACTTAATGCTTATTACCGTCTTCCAAGAGGATGGTATGGGACAAGTTATTTGGGGATAGTATTCCCAAAGATTTACCAAATGGAGGATTTGAAAAAGTTTCCGAAACTGACTGAATTACATCATAAGAGACAGAGGAGGGAGTTCTCTTCTGCGATAGTGGGAGATATATTTGGTGCGGTGATTCCTTCAGTGGGAGTCATCCTGAATTCGATCAAGATTCGAAAGTTGTCTACTGTTGTGGATAACATGCTGACAAATTTTTCAGGAGCTATACTCCTGATAGATACTGAATTAGCTGCGGATAGAGCTATGACTCTTCAAAATCGTCTTGCTTTAGACATTCTTTTAGCGAAGGATGGCAGAGTCTGTAAAATGATTAACTCTAGGCACTGTTGCTCATACATTCCTAATAGTGATGAGATAAGAGGCTTACTTACTAATCTGACAAGTGCGAGTATTTATTTGAAGGAATTAAAAGAACTAGGTGTTTTGGAAAAGGTTAGCAAATGGTTTGCTTCAGTGGGAAATTGGCTTAGCAACATTTGGAATGGGGTTCTAGTGAAAATATTAAGGGGAATATTAATTGTTGTGGGTTGTCTAATGGGAATATGGAGATTGTGTAAATTGTGTAAAAGAATTCAATTGAAAAGGTCTAAAAATAATCAGAGGAGGGAAGAAAAGAAAAGGGAAAGAATTTACAGGGACAATTTAAGAAGAAGACAACATTTTGAAGAAATTAAACTGCTAACTCAACTTTGCCATTTAACCTCATGAGAAAATCCAGACCTTCCGTTTTGAAATATGTCACCCCTAAAGCAGGACTGTCAAGCCCTAAGCCAGAGTGCTGTATATTAAGAAGTAGGGCATGTATTTTTATATGTTCTGACAGTAAAAACCCCAATTGTTGTTTTTTACTGTAGAAAGCCTAGTAGGCCCCATTGGCAGGTACAATGTTACACACTGACTGTGTTAACTCCTGAATGGGACTAAAAGTTGGTACTCCAAGGTATCAAAAGAATCATTGCATTAAACCCACCTTAATGGTAAGTCAAATTTAGTGTAACCTTTTAGTAAAAGGCAACTTTAGTAAGTTGCTGCTCTTTTGCCTAATGTTTTCCCTTGGCCATCTGAAGTAGTTGGCCACGAGATAGCCTTCTACCCTCCTGGAGAGATGCATGAATGGTTCCCAGGACAGAACACAATAGAGGCCTGCCTTTGGAAGATGTGTTCCCTCTCCCAGGCAGGAAGAAACACAGGATGTGAGCTCCAAAGGTGAATGGCAAATGGCGAACACACACAAAAGGGGCTACTCTTGTTCTGGTAAACAGTTTGGCATTCCGGTCTGAGAGGAGGAAACAATTGCCTGATAGAGACTTTTAGCCACAGATTTCTTACCTTGAAATTATCACATCAGACTGGATCCAGGATTTTTTTTATGTGAGCTGTACCCATGTGCACTGGTAGGTGGCATAGTTCAGCTCTATGTGGTGTCATCCGATCAAGAAGTGATATGCACTGCACCTATATAGGCACCACTCCAGTGTACTGATATCAGTTCTTTTCTTTGCATGCCAGGCAATGCAGCTCCTGAGAAGATCTACCCCTAGACACTTTCTGACAGACCTCTTTTTAGACCTTTTGTCAAAGATATTTGAGACATTGTCTCCTGGTGTGGCAGGGATGTCCTCTAGGAAGGCTGGTTTAAAACCCTATGTCTCTCCGAGTTTCTAGGAGCCAGACGACCACCACCCAACTCCGAGAGTTTTATGAGGTCCTGCATCTCATATTTGAGCTGCCCCTTCCTGCTGGAGTGTCTTCGAGCCCATGGGTTCAGGAAGGGCCCCTACTAGGCTTCTGCAGGTAGGTTTGCCCCCGGTGCCAGGCAGGCCCCTTGGATAGATTTGGAGTCACCTTGACCTGTGCCTGCGCCACTGCCGACGCCCCTGCCTCTGCCCTCATTCTCGCCCTGACTCTGACACGGAGTTCGATGGCTTCACCTAACACTGACTCCGACGCCGACTGCAGCCGGCCGGAACCTATGCCTTATTGCTATGGGCTAGGAATTGGGGATGAATGGAAGGGGCCACTGCACCCTGACCCTGAAAATACCAGCCCCTGGATGTCAACAAGGACACCTGGTATGAGGATTCGGAGGATGCCAGTGGACTGGACATTTCCTCAGATATTGACTTGGTCTGTCCTACCATTTCTACAGAGGAGGGAACCTCACTTGCTATGGTGGTGAGGAGGGCTGCTGAGGTCCTGGATCTTCAGCTGCCCTCTGTTGCGGTCAAGACAAGACAGAGGTGCTTCTGCTGGGTTTCACCCCTTCTGAACCGCTTCTCCCATTTAACAAAGCCCTCACAAATTTCCTACTTGGAGCATGGTCCAAGCCCTGCACAGGAGCTCCTGTGAATAGGACAACTGACCACCATCACCCCACCCCAGAGAACCCCAACTTCCCCCCCCCACCACCCCAACCCAGACAGCTTGGTGGTCCAAGCTTTCACTTCCAGGATAAATCCTGGCACATTACCTACCACTCCACTGAACAGGAGAATCTAAGAAGCTGGGTACCTTGGAAAAGAAGATGTTTTCTTCTGTCATCCTGGCACTGCGGTCAGTGGACGCTGCATGCCTTTTGGGCTGAAGCTCCCATTCGCTCTGGGACTCTGTTGCACAGGTACTGCCTATGATCTTTGAAGAGGCCCAAGCCATACTGTCCGAAATAGCTGCTGACAGGAGGGACGCAGCTAAATTTGCCATATGTGATGTGCTACATACAACCGACTCACTAGGCAAAGCAGTTTCATTGTTGGTGGGCCTTAAACGCCATGCCTGGTTGTGAACACGATTTCAATATATACTTCAAAACAGTCAATTTGGCTTACCAAAAGAGTTTTTTAAGGCAGTGGATGCACTGCTGAGAAAGTTGCTGTGGCAGGGGGCTTGGTGAGGATAGCGCTATCCACTCTTCAGTGTTCCACATATGAGGCAGGATATCACACACCCTAACGTGCGGAGCTACTATGAGGCGGCACAGGTCAGTGTGATTAATTACTGGGTGTTTGTGCAGCTAGATGGCCCATCCTTTCGCCTTATAAGGAGGCACAGGTGCTACCTTCATGTGCTATATGGTGGGAGGCTGTCTGTGGTAGATCCTCCAGCAGCAAGTCTGTTGTGGCATAGGCTGAATAGGGAAATGGGTCTGCATGGGGCGCCAAACACTAAGGACCCCACTGTGGCTGAGTACGCAGATTGGGCTGGTGTTGGATTTTTGTAGCTTCAGGAAGTGGAACGAGATAAGGATCAGTACATTAGCTAATGTGTTGGGTGGGAATGTGGTGGTTCTGTTTACCATTTTAGGATTGAATATGAGATGCTGCCCTCACAAATGTTAAAGTACCTCCAATTGCGCCATGAGCTGTGGGCAGCAGTCCCACATGATATGCATGTTATGGAGACCTTATCCCTGGAGTAGATGCCCAGTGCTCACCAAGGTTCATTCTGTTACCTCTCAGACTCAGTGCTCTGCAATGAAAGAAAAAGAAAAATTGTAAGGGAACCGAAACCACATAAGGGAATATTATTTACACTTAATAGGTTTTGAAGTTTGCATAGGGAATGCGGTGAGAAGTAAGGGATCTCAAAGATGTGAAGAATAGGAACTACTCAAAAGTATGTGAGTAGTCTAAAGCGTTATCGAAAAGACCGCCCAAATATTAGCACTACTAAAGTATTTGTTAGAAAAATGTTGCTAAGGACACCATCATTTGCAAACCTGTATATGGGTAACTCTGAGAGTCGCCATCTTTGAAGTAACTGTCCTCCAAATATTCCACAGTACATCTTATTATGGGGCACATATATAGATTACATATTAGTCATTTGGACGGGTCCTGATTCAGATTTAGAAACTTTGACTAAACATCTTAATCAAAACTCCTACAATCTCTGCTTCACACACCAAATAGGCACACCTAGTAGTGATTTTCTTGATGTAACACTATAAGTGATGGAAAAAAAGATACTATCCAAAAAGTATAGAAAACCCACAGCCTGTAATTCCATCCTACATGCCTCCAGTGCACACCTGAGTTTGCAAATCAACACAATCCAGTTTGGGGAAATGTCCAGAACTAGGCGTAACTGCAGTGATGATGGGGTTTTCAACCATGAGTTGGATCTCCTTGAAACACTTTTCAGAAAAAGGGGATACCCCGACCATGTACTTTCCAAAGCTAGAAAACGGGTCATAGCTGTGGAACGCAAAGCCCTTTTAATTCAAAAAAAGAAACGTAGCAATTCCAAAGGAACAAAGTTGACCATGATTACCAGATTTAGTACCAGGAGTACTGGAATATATTGCATTCTTATGAAACATTGGCATTTGTTACAGATGGTTACCGCTTCAAATAAGGTCATCAACAATAAACCTACGTTAATTCATAGTAGAGGCATTACATTAAGGGACAAGCTTTGTCCCAGCTATGTTACACCTGAGACACAGGAAACACAGGGGACATGGTTACCTAGTTAACCTAAGGGATTCTACCAATGTGGAGGTTGCATCTCCTGCCAATTTGCACTAAATAGGACTACTACTTTCTCCTACAATACTATAGAGGTGCACCACCTAAAGGAATTCATTAATTGCAACACCAGATACACTGTCTACTGTATTATTTGCTTATGTGGCAAAATTTATGTGGGTAGCACTATCCGTCCTCTCAAAGAGCGGATATAAGAACACACCAGAGCTATCCGCAATGCCAACTATCCCATAGCTGTACATTACAATAACACGCATCACAACACTGAAATGCTGAACATAAAATTTCATGGTATTGCACATGTCCACAATCATCCAAGGGCTGGTGACCGAAATAAAGAACTTAGAAAACAAGAAGCCAGATGGATCACTGAACTACTAGGTGTGGAACATGGTCTCAATATGGATAGAGAATTGTATGGTTTCTTAGATTGACGTTTCACATGACGAATTACTAATTTGCATAAAGTTTTCTAATTACCTTATCTACTTCTATTGACAATACTACTTATCTTGATATATATATATTAAGCATGAATGTACATACTATATAGCTGAAAGATAATTGGGATCTTTCACATACTTGTATTGTTGACATGGCTCTCTTGCAACTTTACAAACATTTTATCATACTGTTGTGAACATTTATTGAAGTTGTTGTCAAATTTCTCTTTCTTTATAGTGCCAGCACCAGGACTTTTCCTACAATGTATATACTGTTTGTTACTTCTTTCCACTATTCGACTATTCGTATTTCTCCATCTTTTGAACTAACATGTCTTACTTCTATGTCACTTTGCTCGACTGACTTTCTAGTTTCAATCTTTACTCCAATATGGCCGACTTCTTTCTTTCACCTCTTTACCATACTTTTTTATTTCTATTTTATTTGTTTTATTTATTTTTTCTCTTCTGATTACTCCGATTTGAATTAGTAGGCTCTTGTATATATTTTCTTTTATGTGGACTACACCGTGTCCTTTTTCGACCCTTTCCATTCTAATTCCTTCGTTAATTTTAATTTTTTTGTCCGCCTTACACTATTTTTGCTACTCCAAGATGGCCGACAGATTAGACCTCTCCTTTCTGCCGTCGCTGGGCTATTATGTGTATTTCACTACTTATACTTATACCTCTAGCGAATATCGTACATAGCCAACAGCGAACTACATTTGACGAGAAATCTTACTATGCGGTAAGCGTTGGCATTGTTTTCTCTCCTTTTTCTTTTGATTGATTAAATCACATGGATACTAGTCGCGTCATCCTGAAACAGCTATGGCTGTTCCACGGAATCAGATACCTTGCACTGTTTGGTGTACGCAATATTACAACCCTGCGGTTAGCACTTTGTTTTTTGAGGTCCACGTCTTGTGGACTAAGGCTTCCGGGCCAGCATCTTCTAGCAATACCCTCCATACTTAATGGTGTACTAGGAATTTTTGACCTTATGGTTAGCACCGTGTTCTTGCAGTCCATGTTACTCGGACGATGGGCCTCCCGCCTGTTATTTCCTTAGTGACCCTTTTCTAACATATACTTTAGTAGTCCTAATATTTGGGCGGTCTTTTCGGTACCGCTTTAGACTACTCACATACTTTTGAGTAATTCCTATTCTTCACATCCTTGAGATCCCTTACTTCTCACCGCATTCCCTATGCGAACTTCAAAATCTATTAAGTGGAAATAATATTCCCTAATGGGCTTTCGGTTCCCTTACAATTTTTATTTTTATTTCATTACAGAGCACTGGCTACCATGGCCTGTGCAAATTGAACTCTACTGATTTGCATTTCTTCCTATGCACCTTTGGGAAGAGTTAGTTCATTTACTCTACTGCGCAAGTACTTTTGGACAGGCGGACTTCCCTCATCTAATTGGAACTTTGTACTTGTTGACCAGATGTATTTTACGTAGAAGCGTTTGCTTCGGGATTCATATCATTTCCTGCTTTTTCTGCTCTTGGAATTATCATTGGTCAGTATAGCTCTATACTTTTATCATCTATACCCTCTTTTATCTCTCTATTCTCTTCGTAATGGGACTCAGATATTTTTTATATTTGTTAACTATTTTCATTTCAGACGCACTTTTGGCTGGTTTTCGCTCTTTACTAATGCACTATACGAGGATAAATACGTTGTTTGTACATACTCAATCATCTTCTTATATGCACTCATTACTCCTCGCACGGTAATACCTACACACACGCTTTCTTGGGTGATACATATTCCTTTTTTATATCACTCTCCTCTTTTTTTCTTCTCTTTTTATAGTGGCCATAACTTTTTCACTTTCTTCTCATCCACGATTGGGTGGTGGCCTATTATCTTCAACTAACTTCATGTGTAGTCAGTTTGTATTATACCTTTATTGCGTATACAGTTGATGATTTGTATATCTTTCACCCTTGACAAAGTCTCTTTAGTGACGAAACACGTGTTGGCTGTCCATTTAAACATCTGGATTGAAGATATATATGTAACATGAACTGAATCTCTACTTTTCCTCTGAAATAAAAGAAGATAATTACATATTGTAGGAGGCTGGCCTGGCTTGTAGTGGGTACCAAAGGTACTTACACCTTGTGCCAGGTCCAGTTATCCCTTATTAGTAGAGAAGAGGTGTTTCTAGCAGCTCAGGCTGATAGAAGGTAGCTATGGCAAACCAGCTTAGGCTGAACTAGGAGTCATGCAAAGCTCCTACTATACCACTTATATCATATGCACAATATCATAAGAAAACACAATACACAGAGTTACAAAAAATAAAGGTACTTTTATGCCAAAAGTATCTCAGTGAGTACCCTCAGTAAGAAGGTAAGTAATATACACAAGTTATATGTACACAAACCAAAATTAGTTAAGTAAGAGCAAGAAAAGTAATGCAAACAGTGTATACCATATACTCCAAAAGTGGAATGCGAATTACGACTGGACCCCAGACCTATGGGAGCTTGTAGAGGGTCGCTGGGACTGTAAGAAAACAGTCAGGGTGTCCTAGATACCCCACCCCAAGACCCTGAAAAGTAGGAGTAAAGTACACCTACTACCCCAAAAGAGCACAATAGTCGTGGTAGGGGGATTCTGCAAGAAGAACAAACACCAGCAGTGCACTGACAACAGATTTCAGGACCTGAGGACCTGCAAGGCAAGGGGACCAAGTCCAATAGTCACGACAGTGTCCGGGGGCCAGGAGCCCAGGAAACCCCGGATGAAGGTGCAAGGAAGCTGCCTCCGGATGGAAGAAGCTTGGGGTTCTGCAAAAAAGAAGAGGACTAGGAACTTCTCCTTTGGAAGACAGATGTCCCACGTCGCGATGAAGCTTGCAGAGGTGTTCCCACGCAGAAATACTGCAAACAAGCCTTACTAGCTGCAAGGGTTCGGTAGAGGTTTTTGGGCGCTGCTGAGGACCAGGAAGGACCAGGATGTCGCCTTTTAGAGGAGGAGACAGAGGGGGCGCTCAGCAACTCAGAGAGCCCTCACAGAAGCAGGCAGCTCCGCAGAAGTACCCCAACAGGCACTTAGAAGAAGAGTGAACTGGAGTCCATGCGAAGTTACAAAAGGGGGTGCCACGATGTCGGAGGACAACTCAGAAGGTTGTGCACTGCAGGACGGAGTGCTGGGGACCCAGGCTAGGCTGTGCATGAAGGAAATCCTGGAAGAGTGCACAGGAGCCGGAGCAGCTGCAAATCACGCGTTAAACAGCTTTGCAGTCTAGCGTGGGGAGGCAAGGACTTACCTCCACCAAACCTGGACTGAAGAGTCACTGGACTGTGGGAGTCACTTGGACAGAGTTGCTGTGTTCCAGGGATCACGCTCGTCAGGATGAGAGGGGACCCAGAGGACCAGTGATGCAGTCTTTTGGTGCCTGCGTTAGCAGGGGGAAGATTCCGTCGACCCACAGGAGATTTCTTCAGAGCTTCTGGTGCAGGGTGAAGGCAGGCTACCCCCAGAGCATGCACCACCTGGAAACAGTCAAGAAAGCCAGCAGGATTAGGCGCTACAATGTTGCTGGTAGTCGTCTTGCCACTTTGTTGCAGTTTTGCAGGCGTCATGAAGCAGTCAGCGGTCGATCCTTGGTAGAAGGTGAAGAGGGAGATGCAGAGGAACTCTGGTGAGCTCTTGCATTTGTTATCTGAAGAATTCCCCAAAGCAGAGACCATAAATGGCCAGAAAAGGAGGTTTGGCTACCAAGTTATAAGGATTGTCTACCAAGAGAGGTAAGAGCCTATCAGAAGGAGCCTCTGATGTCACCTGCTGGCACTGGCCACTCAGAGCAGTCCAGTGTGCCCCCAACATCTCTGTTTCCAAGATGGCAGAGGTCTGGGACACACTGGAGGAGCTCTGGGCACCTCCCCTGAGAGGTACTGTCAGGGGAGTGGTCACTCCCCTTTCCTTTGTCCAGTTTCGCGCCAGAGCAGGGCTGGGGGATCCCTGAACCGGTGTAGACTGGCTTATGCAGAGATGGGCACCATCTGTGCCCATCAAAGCATTTCCAGAGGCTGGGGGAGGCTACTCCTCCCCAGCCCTTCACACCTATTTCCAAAGGGAGAAGGTGTAACTTCCTCTCTCAGAGGAAATCCTCTGTTCTGCCTTCCTGGGCCATGGCTGCCTGGACCCCAGGAGGGCAGAAACCTGTCTGAGGGGTTGGCAGCAGCAGCAGCAGCTGCAGTGGAGACCCCGGAAAGGCAGTTTGGCAGTACCCGGGTTCTGTGCTAGAGACCCGGGGGATCATGAAATTGTCCCCCCAATACCAGAATGGTATTGGGGTGACAAATCCATGATCTTAGACATGTTATATGGCCATGTTCGAAGTTACCATTGTGACGCTATACATAGGTAGTGACCTACGTATAGTGCACACGTGTAATGGTGTGCCTGCACTCACAAAGTCCGGGGAATTTGCCCTGAACGATGTGGGGGCACCTTGGCTAGTGCCAGGGTGCCCACACACTAAGTAACTTGGCACCCAACCTTCACCAGGTGAAGGTTAGACATATAGGTGACTTATAAGTTACTTATGTGCAGTGGTAAATGGCTGTGAAATTACATGGACGTTATTTCACGCAGGCTGCAGTGGCAGGCCTGTGTAAGAATTGTCAGAGCTTCCTATGGGTGGCAAAAGAAATGCTGCAGCCCATAGGGATCTCCTGGAATCCCAATACCCTGGGTACCTCAGTATCATATACAAGGGAATTATATGGGTGTACCAGTATGCCAATGTGAATTGGTAAATGTAGTCACTAGCCTGCGGTGACAAATTTGGAAAGCAGAGAGAGCATAACCACTGAGGTTCTGGTTAGCAGAGCCTCAGTGAGATAGTTAGTCACCACACAGGGAACACATACAGGGCACATACTATGAGCACTGGGGCCCTGTCTGGCAGGGTCCCAGTAACACAAGGACTAAAACAACATACATACAGTGAAATATGGGGGTAACATGCCAGGCAAGATGGTACTTTCCTACACATATGGATTGACTATGTATGGTATACAATTTTTTTTTAAACACAGAAGACTTAATAATACCGTTGGGATCGACCAAAGAGATATTTTTGGACTCCTTTCTATTAATCTACAGTGTGCTATGGTTGTATTGTGTTTGAATTTATTATATATTTGTATGCATATCTCTACTTATTGGTAGCAGGGTAGACAGCCATATAGCACCTTAGGTGGACCTCAGAATTAAGAGGTTACCAGCTTTGTACATTGGGAATCTTATGGGAAGTGCATTTTTTTTATTTACAATAGCCAAAAACATGTCGAAATTGAGGGGGAACCAAAGAAAGTCCAAAAGGGCAGTTTGGAAAAAAAGAATGTAGGCTGACAAGTGGGGAACATTTTTATCGGTATAGATGAGATAATTCTGGGTGGTAGGAATTTTGTGGATTCCTGCAGATTCCGGAAGGTTCCATCACAAAAATGTGGAAAAATGTGTGATTTCCAGCAAAGTTGGAGGTTTGCAGGGCACTGTGGGTAAGAAAATTGAGCAGGGTGCATGTGAAGCACACCACACTGGACTCACCCAGATGTTTAGTTTTCAGATGTGTCTAGGTCTTGTGGATTTTTCTACATGGCAGCGTCCTAAAGTACAAAAAGTGCAGCCCTCAACATTCCAAGTGGGACGATTTTGAGAGTTAGCCAAGCTCTCATGGCCCAAATGTAAAACCAAAACCCAAAATAATCAAATATCCTCTTGTTTGCCGTGGGATAAGGTGTTTTAGTGTGCGGGGGAGAGCTGAAAGACTGTTACCCCCTTCAGCTGGGGTGGGGGCATAACCAGGCCCATACTGGTTGGTAGCCAACACCACACAATTTTTTTTATTTTTTTTATTCCCTGGCATCTAGTAGACTTTCTGCCCCCCCTTGGGGTGTGGATAGAGGGTAATTTCCCAATCTGCCCACTGGTGGGCAGAACAACTTTGGCCCAATTTATTTGGGGTGGGGGTATGGCCATACCGCCAACCTCTTATTTTGAAAAACAAATCTTTCCTGGTCTCTGTTGGGCTTTCTGCCCCCTAGACATTTTTAAACATTGCCAATTTATTAGATTGTGAAAAATTCGAGGTGAGGGGCCCAATGATCTTTTCTTTTCCTACTGGGGGTGGGGGGTGCTGCACTAAAACGTTTGAAGACCACTTGTCTAGAATGCTATAAACCCCCAGGTATTTTAAGTCATCTGTGGTTGATCGGGCAGTATTCCACTGCTCGTTGGGGACCAGCTGTCAAGAGGGAATGCCACGGATTTATGCCAGTTAACTCTTACCCCAAAGAACCTCCCATATTTGACCAGCATCTCCAGTGCCCTTGGTATGGATGTATGTGGGTCTGGCTGGTATAATAAAATGTCATCCCCATAAAGGAAGATTATGTATTCCTATTTATGGTTCCATCTTAGGCCTCTAATTTGTAAGTCTACTCTCACTCAGCTCACCAATGATTCAGGTGCCAGGACAGACAACGGGGAAAGAGTGGGCATCCCTATCTTGTCCCCCTGCCGAGTCGGAATTCCTCCAACATCGTCCTGTTAACCGTGACCGCAGCCTTTATCACCATGTATAACAAGCACATCCAGGAGGTTAACCCTGGGCCAATTCACATCTTGTCCAAGTCTGGCTAGAAGTATTCCCAGTCCAGCAAGTTGAAGGCCTTATCAGCATCAAAAGCTAAAATGAGCCCCCATTCACACATGATGTGACTCCACACCAGGCATCCATACAGCCTTCATAGATTGTGGCGGGTGGAACGCTGAAGCATAAAGCCAGATTGGTCTGCTGCGCCAAGTTTACCTATCACTTGTATCAATCTATTGACCCACACTTTTGCCAATACCTTCACTTCTGTGTTGTGCAAAGTAATCGATCTGTATGAGGTCCAGTGCTCTGCCTGGGTACCCTCATTGTGAATAAGGACTGCACTGCCAGTCCTCAAGTCCCTGGGGAGACTGCCTTTTCATCTGGCCTCCTAGAGCAAATACCACATGGGCCCCTCTACATGGCAGCCAACACATTGAACGAATGAGCTTTCCCCTGTCTAAGCTGCTGCAATTTCTCCAGTATTTCACCTTTTATGACCTCAGAGTCCAGCATTTTGGAGTAGCGTGTGCCCAGTGTAGGGGCAAGTATGTCTGTGACAAACTCTATTTATTAGGTCCTCTGCCCTTGCACTCCTACCAGAGTTGTATAGGTTTCCGACGTATCTCACAAAGATCTAAGTGATACCAGTCGCTATTTTTAGAGCAGAAGTGCACCGGGCCTCCTGCTCTATTATCTGACAGTATACTTCTCTGAGCAGTGATGTTCCATTCAGCAGCTCTGTGGTGGGCTAGTGTATGTACTCTTGTTCGATGGAGGCTAGTGTGCCTCTAAAACTATCACCTCCTCCATTTGTTTCCTTTTCTTCCCTGCTACGTGGGAGATCAAGGAGCCCCTCATCACTGCCTAGGGCCTCCCGGGCCACTATTCCTTAGTCAACCAAATCTATGTTTTCTTTAAAACAAGTTTCCATAGTGTGTTTGGCCAGCTCTCTAGTCTGCCCACACGTCTGATCGCAGGAGTCAAGTTTCCCCTCACTCTCTCTTTTCCTGCCTGCACTTGTTAAGTGTGGGCATACCATAACATGGTCCGATGTGCTCCTGGGTAGGTATTTGGGATACTGGAATCAGGGCCCATGCCCCTTAGGAAACAGTATGTAATAAATCTGTGACATGGACCCAGTAGTCGTATGCGTATTGCCATTCAGTGGGATGTGCTTCCTTCCACACATCTAACAGATCAAGGGTGTCCAAAAATGACTAAAGCCTTGAGCCATGTCCAGGTTATCATCCCCCTTTGCATAGCTGTAGGGGGCTGGCCTGGTTTGTAGTGGGTACCAAAGGAACCTACACCTTATACCCAGGTCCAGTTATCCATTATTAGTGAAATGTAAACAGTGCTCTAGCAGCTTAGGCTGTCTAGAGGTAGGTGTAGCAGAGCAGCTTAGGCTGAACTAGGAGACATGCAAAGTTCCTGCAATACTTCTATAGTTACACAGTACTTATACACAATAAAAGACAATACTCCAAACGTTTTAGAGACACAAGGCCAAAAATATCTTAGAGACAATACTCCTTCTGGAGGTAAGTATTATACACAATATATACACTAGTAACCAAAATCAGGTAAGTAAACAGTCATAGAATAGTGCAAATAGTAGAAAATACAATAGAATGCAATAGGCCTAGGAGCAACACAAACCATATACTAAGAAAGTGGAATGCGAATCACGAATTTCCCCCTAGGCTGGTGTAGTGTATTGAGGGGCGCTGGGAGTGTAAAAAAACACCAAAAGTATGTAAAATACCCCACCCCAGAGCCCAGGAAAGTAGGGGTAAAGTATTGCAAGTTTCCGCAGGACACACTACAAGTCATGATAAGAGATATTGCAATAATCAAGCAAGACTGCAATCAACAAATGGTGGATTCCTGGACCTGAGGACCTGTGAAGAGAGGAGACCAAGACCAGAAGTCGCAGAAGAGTCCAGGAAGGACAAGAGCCCCTGCCAACCTAGAAGATGGTGCAAAGGTGGATTCTCCAGTTAGAAGAAGTCTGCAGAAAAGCACCAAAGAAGATGGCTGCGGGTTCCTGCATGGTGCAGGAGATGTCCCACGTCGAGATGTTGGATGCAGGCTGTTTGTGTCACTGGATTGATCCAACAAGCCTTGGTTCAAGCAAGGTCGCAGTTTGTGTCAAAATGGCGCTGCCTGGTCCCAGGAGGGACCTGTGGGCCTCAACTCAGACTGAAGAGGCGGGGGGGGTCCCAACACTGGAGAGAGCCAACAGAAGACCAGGCAGCACCCACAGAGTCCCAGAAAACATGGACAAAGAAGATACAAAGTGCGGTTGGTGCAGCAAAACAAAAGAAGGTCCCTCGCCGCTGGAGAACAACTCAGCGAGTTGTGTGTCACAGGATGGAGTGCTGGGGACCTGAGCTACACTGTGCATGAAGGATTCTTGAAAGAAGTGCATAGAAGCCAAGGAGCTGGAGATGACACAGTGCATAGGGCTACTGTCACAAACTGGGAAGGCAAGCTCTTTACCTCCTTCAAATTTGGTGAGCTGGACCTTAGGATAGTCTGGGTCGTGTTGGTCCACCACCTGTGTTCCATGGAGCATGCTCGTTGTCAGGAGAGGAGTCCAAGAGAACCGGTTGTCGTTGCAGAAGGTGCCTGCAGGAGCAGGGAAATGACTCCGTCACTCCACTGGAGATTCCTTTGGTTCTTCTGGTGCAGGGTGAAGACAGGGAGTCCTCAGAGTGTGCACACCTTGGAAACTGTTGCAAATGCTGTCTGGAGCTGAAGTTGCAGGTCACAGGAGTCGTCCTGGATACTTTGTTGCAGTAGCAGCAGTTCCTGGAGCAGACTGAGGTTGATCTGACGGTCAGAAGCTGAAGCAGTGGATGTAGAGGATTCCTGGAGGAGTTCTGCAAGCTGAATCTGATGAACCACCCAGAGGAGAGACCCTAAATAGCCCTGAGAGAGGGATTGGCTACCTACAGAGCTATGCACCTCTCAGGAGGGGTCTCTGACGTCACCTGCTGGCACTGGCCACTCAGAGGCCACTGGAGGAGCTCTGGGCACCACCCCTGGGGTAGTGATGGACAGGGGAGTGGTCACTCCCCTTCCTTTGTCCAGTTTTGCGTCAGAGCAGGGACTGAGGGTCCCTGAACCACTGTAGACTGACTTATGCAAGGAGGACAGCATCTGTGCCCTTCAAAGCATTTTCAGAGGCTCTGGGAGGCTACACCTCCCAAGCAAGCCTGTAACATCTATTTCGAAAGGGAGAGGGTGTAACGCCCTGCTCTCAGAGGAAATGCATTGTTCTGCCTTCCTGGGACTGAGCTGCTCAGACCCCAGGGGGGCAGAAACCTGTCTGTGAGGTGGCAGTTGCTGGGGCTGCAGTGAAAACCTCAGAGAGCTAGTTTGGCAGTACTAGAGGTCCATGGTTGAGTCCCCAGTGTGTATGGGATTGCCCCACAATACCAGATTTGGAATGGGGGGACAATTCCATGATCTTAGACACCTCACATGGCCATATTCAGAGTTACCATTGTCAAGCTACATATATGTATTGACATATATGCAGTGCACGCGTTTAATGGTATCCATGCACTCACAAAGTCTGGGGAATTGGCCCTGGACAGGGTGGGGACACCTTTGCTAGCGCAAAGGGTGCCCTCACACTTATTATCTTTGCCCCTAGCCTTCAGTATATGAAGGTTAGACATATAGGTGACTTATACGTTACTTAAGTGCAGTGAAATTTGCTGTGAAATAGTGTGGGCACTATTTCACTCAGGCTTCAGTGGCAGTCCTGAGGAAAGGTTTGTCTGAGCTCCTCTTATGGGTGGCAAAAGAATGCTACAGCCCATAAGGATCTCCTGGAATCCCAATGCCCTGGGTATCTAGGTACCATATACTAGGGATTTATAAGGGGGAGTCCAGTGTGCCAATTGGAATTGGAATCTGAAGTCACTAAACTATAGTGACTAATTTGGAAGTGGAGAGAGCATAAGCACTGGAGTTCTGGTTAGCAGAACTTCAGTGACACAGTTAAGCGCAGTACTGACAACACACACATAGGCCACAAACTTTGAGCACTGGGGTCCTGGCTAGCAGGATCCCAGTGAGACAGTAAAAAAACACTGACACACACTCACAAACAGGCAAAAAGTAGAGGTAACCATGCTAGAAAGAGGCTACTTTCTCACAATAGCCTTTTGTGCCTTCCCACCATGGTGAAGTTAAGGTCAGCCCTGCTACAGTTAACATTTCCAGAAGTTGGAGTAATCAGTCTCCCATTTTTGGCAGCATTGTGGATTGTAGTTCCAGGGGAAAATACCAGGAGACTAGCACAAAGTGTTCCTCTTCCCATTCTCCTAGCACCGCTGCATAGCTTCCCCCTGGGTCACCCAGGTCTTGGATATCATCAGTGATAGGGATTTTCTAGCTCGTATTCCCACCTCTCTGGAACCAGAGGTGAACCCCACGTGGACCAGGAACTTATAGTGACAACTACCCAAGAAGGCACAGTTGTTCCTGATCAGATGAAACTCTTAGAGCAGGATAATGTCAGGGTTGTCTTGCATCAGGCACCAAGCAACCACCCATCTCTTGACGTGGTTCCCTAGGTGTTAACATTCCATGAGAGTAATGTCAGCTCTTGTCCCCGTGTGGCAATGTCTCCTCTTATGTCTTGTTCTCTGTATCTAAGTCTGGTTTCCTGCCACCTCTTGCATCCCTCTCCTCATTTGTGTGTGTCCGCGTGTCCTCATCAACCTATTGCTAAACTAACCACTGTATTGTGGTAAATGAAACTGCTACATATCCCCCAATCATCCCCGCCCCCCCACCTGTTCAGGATGCGGCCTTAAAACTGGTCACCACCCTGATTGCTGAGATGTTGTGTTGCTCTTTCAAATGCCCCATCAAACTTTAAAACAGTAACTGTGTTCGGTATAGAGCGCATGGTGTAGTCTACTTTTTGTGATGGGGAGCTGGTGGTGGTCATCGCTTACTTTCCTCCTCCCAGCTCCACCAGCTTCATGGTTCATTGGGCAAAACGTAAGCGGTTATCCCCATTGGCAGTCTGTTTCCAATCATGCACTGGTTCTTCTGGACCCACCTCTGCTGCTTGCGAGTCTTGTGTACAGCCGTCCGACCTGGGTGATCGGCTCCCAGTCTCCTCTGTCTGCCCTTCCATCCGACACTGCTTCCCTTCAACTGGACACCAGCCTTACAACCATTCCCAGACTGCCTCAGCTGTGGAAAAAAACCATGAGCGCCCCTCCAAGACCTCAAGCAGCTTCGCTGGAAAGATCATCATACACAGCAGTTCCTGCCAGCGTAGTTACAGTTCTGCCCTGTTAAAGGTAGGCCTCCTTGTCTGTACCTCTCCAGTGTAGTCTGGCAAGACAAATATTGTTGGTTTTCGTAGTGCATTGGACCATTCTTGCTGGCTGTCCTATTAATTGCACCCCTATCTGTGTAGTTCATAATTTTGGTGATGAGTGGCAATGGTTTTACCACAGGTTTTGGGGGACCCAGTGATTCTGTGGTCTTTTTCAACCATAAAGTGTGCCGAGTGGTCTACCGGCCACTCAGTGTCATGGACAAAGTCCTATAGAAAGCTTTTCTGGTCCCTCCCTTTGCAGCGTTCCAGCAGGCCCACCAAGTGGATGTTGTTTCGGCAGGACCTTCCTACTGTGTCCACTGCCCTGGCAGGTAGTCATTTGGTACTTTCACCCAGGTGCCTAGCCTCACCTTGCAGGGCTTATATTGAGTCTGAGTGTTTTTTCAGGAGTTGTTCATTAGCAGACACTCTTGTGGACATCTTTTGAAAGTTTGCCCAGACCAAGTTTACAGCGGGCCCACTGTATCTATTTTCCACTCCAAGGAGGTCCACGTGTCTTATATTGCCTGCATGAAGTCTTTCGTTGAGCTCGCCCCTTCTGGTCCTCCACCCGTGTGTGCAGTTTGTGCTCTCCCTGCCTTACTTTGGAATGCATATTTTTTTCCAGGTGAGCCTCCAATAGGAGCTGGTAGTGTCTCCTCTCTACCATTTTCACTCAACTGGTAATGTCTAAGATAGGGCATAGTTGTTTGTCCCCGAGTCAAGGAACTATGGCCTCTTCCATGTGGTGTGCTGTTGATTTGCAGAGCCCCAGTGGGCAACAAGCCCAATATCTCCCTGGGATCCCTTGTCCAGCGGGCTGCCCCTGGGGAACCTCGGCAGCTGCTGGACCCCGCACCACCATAGGACCTGGCTCCCATGGGGTCAGAAGCCTGGAATACGGGCATGGCCCTGGGGCATTTCTTCTCTTGACTGGGGGCCCCTTATCCCCTGTCTGCACTCCCTGTCTCTGTGAAACTGCAGACGGGGTGGGGCAGGGATGCACCTGCATGGTTGCTTCACCCCCAAGTCCACTCAGGCTTATGATGTTGGCCTGGTCGTCTCTCCCAGTAGCTTTGTTACCATCCCAGCTGCTAGGTCCGAGCAGGGAGGGAAGGGTTCTCTCAGGCATCACCTGTACCACCAGTACTCCCCCAGGGCCTGTTTGGGCCTGCAGCATCAGTCTTTAAACTGTGTGATTGATGGCTGTCAGGCCTGCGTTGTTCATCCCCACCTCTGTGCTGGACTGTTAGACTGGGAGGAGAAGTGTCTCCAAGGGCCTTGGGCTGGCCGTCAGAGCCCAGAGGGCACCGGCGCCCACCCCCCAGCTGCTCACACTGCATTTTCAAAAAATGAAATTTTTGTTTCCCACTGCTTACTTCCTAAGGAATGCTCATTTGTATTCCATGCTGTGGGTTGTCAAAGGGGGTTGTAGGCCAGGTTACCCCGAAACAAAGTACATGCGATAGTGAAAAGGTTGAGAACCCACTTTCATATAGTGTTATTGATCATGCAGTTAATAATTTGAGATTAATACTCCCAGTCGGGTTGGTGAACCCAAGTCTGTTTATTATTACACTGCATTTTCAGTCTGCAAAGGGGGCGCGATTTGGTGGTCCCCTCCGTTATGATTGTCTTCAGTTGCACTGGTCCAGACAGGAGCTCACCAATCAAGAGCCATTTTGGATTGGTGCCCGAACCACACCCCTCCAATTCATTTTTAAAAGGGTGAGCTGCACTTATACCACCTTCCACAGATCACACTCCAGCAAAGACGGATGTTTGAGCTAGTAATGACATTTCTGAAAATACCACTGGGGGCACCCATTTATTATAATTTTTTCCTTAAGGTGCTACCTTCCATCACTTGAGCTTGACATTGATGCCAATCAACAGTGGTCAAGCAGTAGATCTCTGGGACTCAGTTGCTATAAGAAACAGTATCCAAAGAAGAGATACACACAGATAAAGCTGACAATACTTGACAAGAATGAGGCGCGTGGGCAATAATAGCGAGAAGGATGACCAAAAGGCTCAAAAAAGTCTAGATGAGTCTATCAGTTAGATAAGGATTACCATCCTCAATGCCCCAGCTATGAGATTGATGATTCTGTCGTTAGTCTCATAGCAATAATCTCTACTGCAGGAGACGCTTTTAGTCAAGTAGGACTAGTCTAGTTTAAGCTAAACATGGTTCCAGAGGCGCTTCCACTTCTTGCTATCTAAGAAATGAAGGGGCATGGAGGAAATTATCTAATGGCTTCAAAGGGGAGGTTAAAGGTGGATTGTGCAAGTAGGGTTCTGGACCTTCAGCTGTCAAAGGGAGAGTACATGATCACAGTAGCCAGCATCTATGCCCTAAATGGACATCAGGAGAAATTTCTAAAACAGGCACTTGTCTTTGTTATGCAGACTCCGAATAATGATGCCCTGGTGGGAGACAATTATTTTGGGTAAGAATGGGGTGGGACAATGGGGAGCCATATCCAAGGAGGAAAATATCTGGTCCACAGAGAAGGGACTAGTTGACATTTGGCATGCAATTCTCCCTGAACGTAATGAGTACCCACCTCACAACAATTGTATGTCAATCTAAACCACTTACTTGGAATGCCATAGTTGTATGGAAGGTTAAGTAATGTAGGGATAAATGTGATGATCCTTTCAGTTCATGCAACAATACACACAACTCTTCATATCCATAAATGCAACAGTGCAAAAGGGTGACTGAAGTCTCCAGGAGAGTCTACTGCAACAGATGCATCATACAATTCAAATTCATGAGACCATAAAGCTCTGGATATGAGAAAATGGTCAAGAAGAGACTTCGGTCACTACATTATGGGATACGCTAAAAGTAATAGTAAGCGGGTGTGAGGAAAGTGTACTAAAACAGATTTGTTTGTAAAAGCTTAGCTCATACTCGGGAAGCTGTGAAACTGAGCAGTCAGGTTTATCAAAGGAAACAAGTGTAAAGCCTGAAGACATACCACAACATTCAAATAAGAGAGAAACAGGACACAGTAAAAATCAGACACAAATTTATAAAAAATAGTTAACAAGAAAATCCACCTAATTAATCTGGATATATGAATTTTTAAAGGAACAATAAATCACAGTTTTTTTCATTCATTGCAAAAATCATTGTGATGGACCACGTTTGTTGTCAAGCTTTGAAAACTTTAGAAAAATCTTCTAAAGTTGTAAAATACTACTTTAGCCTGTTTTGGGTGACCAAGTCTAGCAGGGAGCGAGTTAAAGGAGTCAAAGAGGCTTGGTTGGACATTTACCTTGTAGTTGAAGCAGCCTTCAGTCCAGTTTCAGGCTATATGGGTGAACTGCCATGGACTATAATAAAGTGGTCCTGATGCAAGTGATACAGGATGCTGAACCAGTGGCAGTGGTGGTCCTGGAACTACTCCTTGGTCCACGGTCAGGGTGGGATGACTTTGGCCACAGGGACTGGTGTCCATCGAAGTCAAGTTAAAGTTCAGCCAAAAAACAGATCTCACTGGTCTACTGGACCTCGGTTACAGCAAAACCAGCTGTTTCCTTTAATTGGTGGTAATTTCGGTCTTTGGCGACCAACCTGCACTCCGATGATTCTCCTGGGTACAGCAGACTTAACGGGTGGGGTAACTTTTGAGGGTCAGGTCTTGGTTTCCCAGGCTGAACGTTGGCCGTCAGCAGTGATCAGGTATTCTTGGCTACCAACTTGCCAGCACAGGCTTCTTCAGCTTTTATGGCCCTGTAGGTGTAAAAGGAAGCCAGCCAACTGACTCTTGGAGTCACTTCTTCTGTCTGGGGCTCGTGGATGACTTTTCCTCGAGCAGGGCACCACAGGCACTGTTCTCTCTTTGGTAGCCCAAGGAGCAGCAGGTGCAGGTCAGTCTTGGTGCAGCTTCTCTTTGTGGGGCCCAGGGAACAGCCGGGTAGTCCTTCTTTGGCCCACTCATCAGTACAGATTTGATCTGAGGTCTGGGTGCCTCTTTTATGCACATTACAAGCCCATGGGGATTGGGCAGCTATCAAGCAAGTCAGGCTACCAGGTTCCTCCTGCATAATGACAACTTCCTGCAAAATGTGGAATCTGGCTATCGCAGGGTGCACTATTCTGACCACTCTCAATGTGGTAGTAACCTTCTCTTGGTGTGTGGAGCTCCCTAGCCCATCCTAGAGGCGCGACTACTTGGGGGCTTCACTTCCCTGGAAAAATCGGCTTGACAATGGTTACCTGTTCTCTGTCCTCAATGCCAACCTGTCACTAAGAACAAAAAATAGCAGCCTAGGGAACAGGACTAGGCCCACATAAATATTATGGAATTTTATACAAGGCAGACGGTGTGCTGCCTGGATACAGAGCATTCTCAGACTGATGTATGGTCGGGCTGAGACCTTTGAGGTGCTCTTCTTAATTGTGGAGGTGATCTCAGCCCCAGCACAGCTAAAATTGGGTGAGGTGCCTGTTCTGGATGTTTTTGCATTGCTATTGTATAAGACCTTCTGCCAGAAAGTGGCTACTCCTTCCCAGTCCTCTGCAATTCAATCACAGAATCAAGGGCCAAAGAGGATTCTGTGATAGAGACCTCAATCAGAGTAATCCCTGAGCCAGAGAAAGACTAGGGAGCAATGCTATTAATACAGACCAATCTCATTACTAAATGTGGACACTAAAATTTTTACAGGGTCCTGTTGCAAGAGCTTGAAGCTTTTGGCAGGGTCTCTAGCTTTAAAATAAGTATTTAGAAATGTTATATCCTCAATTTCACAACACCATCACGGCTAAGAGAGCAACTTCAAACCCAGTTTTCCTCACCCTGTGCTATGAATAGCATTCAGAATCTGAGTATTGAACGTAAAGCATTGCTAAACAAAATGATAGACACGAATTACTAAAGCTACTACAAACAGTGAAAAGGGACTTAGACTCACGGCAACTGGTAGGTCGATTGAGGCTGGAAAAATAGCAGCCACTGCAATGAATATTCTACCAAAGGTCCTCTTTCTGACTCAAACACTTCTCATCTCACCAATGACGTGGGACCTTGAAAAGATTCAGGTACTAATCGAACATAGGGTGTGGGAATAGGTGATCTATATGAATATAAGGGCCTGAAATAGATTGAGAAAATTAAATCAGATTGTGGGATAGCAGAAGGAGAAGAATTTAAATACCTACAATTTAAACATTGAACAAAGCATAGTATAAGATCTCTTACAAGCAGACCCATGACTCCGTTTGAAAAATGACTTATCACCAAGAAGTGAGGTAAGTGTGTCTTTTCTGACATACAGATTTTTTTACTATAAACTACTCCGTCTAAGAAACTTGCAGGAAAGAGAAGATATGAGACAGCGAGAGCACTCTCGAACAAATAATCCAGTGGGTTTACAGATGTGCTTGAATCACTGCTACCTGTATACCTGAAAGGAAAATTCTAGTAAACATAGCAATTTACTGGTATTACACCCTTTCAATAATAAATGAGCAGGATCACGCTAGGGTCAAGGGCTATTGGAGGCACTGCGGCGAAGCAAGTCCCAATAGCTCATATGTTTGAGGCTGTGCCATAGAAGATGCAGCTCTCTCAATGCTTAATATGCTAGAATTCCTCATATGTATTCCTAGTACATTGCATTAAGGCAATGAAAAAAACAAAAGGTAGTGAATTATGTGCACGATCAACAGTAATTAACCCACAGCATGATTTAGGTGACAGGATTATTAGAATATATCTTTAAAGCAAAAAGATGAAACTAAGTAAAAACGAAGAGTATGCACAGATTAAGTACCCGAAATCTAATATTATATAATTAATCTCCTAGTAACACCGATAACTAGATTACATCTATTATAAATTTGGAACGTCATACAGTTATGTTGGTGCACCAAAGAAATGATTTTAAATGATAACCTACAATAAAATGAAATACAAACTTCCCCAAAGTTATGCTAACTGCTTTTTATATTTTCTAGTATTACAAACTTTATTATTGTTGTTTCAATGCTTATGCAATGTAAAGTTATTCATAAAGACGAAAGACCTTGCAATCTCTGATGAAAATTACAGTCGCCACATTCATTAAATCTAGACCTAAATATTGGAGATATCATACATGCATATAACGTGTTTAAGACAAAATTAATAAAGAATATTTTTCATGGATGACGACTTCACGAGATGCCTTACGTAAATCTCCACTCCAAGCTGCAGACTGAATCTAGAAAATGTAATACCCCATAACATCTCACTAGCACCTAATGGCGCTGTGCGGCGTCACGAAAGCTGCAATACAACTTTTTTCTTGATTCCATCTTTTCTCTGAAGTCGAATAACTTCAAACGCTATACTCCTTGCCAACACCAGATGTAAGTGATTTACTCAGAGCCACAATGGTTCTAAAGATTGTTGTGCCTTGATGCAGGCCACATCTGTAGGGGAGAGGGAGGAAAAGCTCAACAACACTTTAAGTTAAGGTCCTCATGTAGTTCACATGATCAGGACCACAACCAATTACGTGCAAGAGGGCACTCTTCTTCCCAGCACTGCAGGCACAACATTTTTAAGGAGCCATCATTTTCTTTATCTTCAGAGGCTAGCCCCACTCTGCAACCTGTGTAACTGAAAGTTGTCTACTGGGCCGCTCAGCAAACAGCTGGTGTAGATTTAGAGGACTATGTTGACCATATTTATTCCTTTGTCGTCCCTTTGTGAGCCTCTATGACACAGCTAATACTGGTCAAAACACCTAACTCGATTTCCATGGCTTTCAAATTAGAGCTGATCTCAAAGTCAGTTTTGCCTCCAGTTCTGGCTCAGTTACGCTGCCTGTACCTGCGCTTTTTCCTCCTAAGCAGAAGTGAAGTTGATCTCTGTGTCAAAGGTGCTGATTTTAGCGTTGATTGCAAGTCTGTCAGGGCTCAGTCCATTTTAAAGTTTGCTAAGTATAAAAGTGGGTTTTATGTAAAAGGGACATAGGGCCTCATTATAAGTGGGGTGGTCCGAGGACCGCCACACTCGAGGTGACGGTCGGACCACTGCACTCCCTGCGGTCCGACAGGCTTATTATGACCCTGGCCTGCGGGCCCGCCTGAAGACTGCTTTCCCCACTAGGAACATCGTTCCTGACGTGATGACGATGGTGGGGTTATGCTCAGTGCTGCTTACCTGATTACAACCCCACTTTCTGCCATCCTTTCCATGCTGTTTGCACCACCATGGAAAGGCTGGCGGTAAGGGTGTGCTGAGGATCACAGGGGGGGCCCCTGCACTGTCTATGCCCATGGCATGGGCAGTGCAGGGGCCCCCCTGGCCAGCAACCTCAGAATGCACACTGTCTGCTTTGCAGACAGTGCGCATTCCAAGGGTGCGCGGGTGCTACGGTATTGGCCTTGGCTCCCTTAAGGGAGCTGGGGCCAATATCGTAGCACTGTTCCTGCCAGACAGCTGGGCGGGAACGCTTATTACGATGATCCAGCCAGTCAGCCCGGTGGGAACATTGAATACGCTCAAGAGGAGGGGGGCGTCACCACCATGGTGGTGGCGTTCTCCCTGTGGGTTTGGCAGTCGGCTTGTCTCACAGCCAAACTCATAATGAGGCCCATAGTTTCTAGACAATCTAAAGTCAGACAGGAGTAACTGAAGACGGTGCAAAACCTGTTTGACTCTGTTTCTGGGCATTTGTCCTTTCCCAATTGTCCCATTTAGGGTTTTGGTGAAGAAGATGATGATGAAGCCCATGAGGCAGATAATTTAATGCCTAGGGATTAAAAAGTCTACAGTATTGATGGACCTGCTGAATACCGGTGGAGTTGCTACTTCACCAGAGTCTGATTTCCTGCAGAGAGATGCTCTATACTCCTTGGAGAGGAGGTAGTATTCTGAATTAGAAAAGAGTCTGAATGTCTGAGATGTTGGCAGTGTCTGAGATAATGATTTCATTTAACTAAGCACTTACAGATCAGATGAAAGAAGCCTGGTTAAAGTCTCAATCTGCCGTGGTGGAGGTGAGACCCATGGATCATAAATAGAAACTAGTTATATACATCCACATTTTGTTTCAAGTCATCTAACACCAGATAGATTATGCGTGCAGGTATCCACGTCTGAAAGCATGCATGATCTCCCAGCCATTCTGCACAAAAAAGGATTCTAACCACCCAGATACCTCTGACAAGAGGTTTGTTTCTTCATGTTGTGCCTAAAATCTTCCAATACATATTTCTTGATAGCGAGATAGTCCCATGCTTTCTGGGAAATTACTTCTATGGAAGTGTCTAGACTGCCAGTAGTATACAATCAACCTTACATGGGACGGACTGAAAATGGGATGGCTGTCACTAGACACAACTTGTAGACAGGCTTGACCACTGTGGATGCAGTGGTAAGGCTGATGGGTTCCAGTGTAGTGTTACGGAGATGGACATTGATGTGTTTATTGGGTGATGTCTATGCCTTCTTAGTAGACATGCCTTTCTTCTTTGGAGAAATGGAAGATACATCCTTAGAGAGGTTCAAGGTGAAACTTGCAACTGCTTGTGCTTTAAGAAATGGCGTCCCTGGCAACAAAATTCCTTCAACAGTACATAACTTTTAAAGACTGCACCTACCAGTTCTCTCAACAGCAGCCTCAAATATTTTTGACTCACTGGAGTTATGTTGGAGCAAAGGACCGTCAGGTAACAGCCGCTTCCTCATCTGCTCCATTCACTCCCAGAGGTGCAAATCCATTTTGATTTCTCTCAGAAGCCAGTCAAGCGACAGGTGCTGTTATAATTTTTCCCATAGATGACCAGAAATGACCTAGGCTCTGGGACCCTAACATTGTGCCTCACAATTATGTTATGCCTTTTTGGCGAGAACTGTTTGTTCCTGTAGACCAGCGAGGCAGAGGCTGTATGCCTGTTACATTATTATTCCCAAGGACAGGGGTTTATATAGACCTTTGTATTTGGAAACTGTTTTAGAAGCTGAAAAAATTAAAAATGTTGACCCTGCTACATGTTTTGCAATCCCTACAAAAAAGTATTGAATTGAGTCTTTGGATCTGCAAAAAATGCATTTTCACATTCCGAATGCAAGGGAGCACAAGAAATGTGTAAGGTTTGTCCTGGGTGCAATTTGTATGTCTTTCAAGGTTCCTTCTTAAAGGATCTCATTTGTGCCCAAAGTGTTCACCAAGATTGCAGTGATGTGTGTACATCAGTTTCACCACTTGCTTTACTCTTGTTATGCGATTGGCTGAATAAGACTTCTTCGAACAAGGGGTGGGGGATCGCAATATTTCCAGTGCAATTTTGATCTTGCTTGAGCTGGGGCTCTCAATGATTGTGAAGAACTCCCATCTGATTCCCTATCAGCTACTCTGAACATAACCTATTGAGAGAGTTCCCCTTAGCCAAGATAGTTATGGGGCATTTCCAGATGGTATAGTTTTCATCAGCCAAATCGCTCGATAGACCTGTCACTGTTGTGCCTGCTTAAGGTAACACCATCTTATATTTTCTAGTTTGTTTGATATTGATGCAATTCAATATCATTCCTCTTCAGTGGTGCCAGAAGAATCAATGGAACATGTTTCATAGCAGTCTCAAAGACTCTTTGATAATTTCCCAGCCAGGTCTTGAGAAGCTGAGGTGGTATTTGGATTTTATCAACACGAAAGTGGGTTATCACTTCAGACCTCCCCAGGTATTCGGTAAACAGTGATTGGATCAAGTTAGGAGTTCAGGTTACAATAACATAGGTTATTAACAGCACACTACTTGGCAGGGAGAACCTGATAGCTTATCCCTTGAGAAGGATGCCCTGCAGAAATCTTCAAGAAGTATTAATGCATTTCGTAAATCATCAGGGTATACCCTATGTGGATCTGTTTCTGATGAGTTAAAACAGGAAGTGTGATCAGCTTTGTTCCCTGGGGTTTCCAGTTGGAGTCTCTGTGAAATTCTTTAATGCTACCATGAACATTTCCTCTCCGTTACACCTTTCAGCCATATTCTCTGATTCTGAGCAGCACAGAGGAATCAACAATACAGTGATGGGTAGCACGAGAGAGCAGCAGTGACATGTGGGCAGGAGCAGTGATGGGGAGTAGGTCGTGAGAGAAGCCAGGAAGAGATAGAAATTATGTCCTCTTACATAAATACACAACAGTCAAAGCATTTGCACCAGCACGCAAACGTCATTTAAACAGATAGCAGCTGTGTAGGCTTCCCTCAAACAAACCTATCAGTGTGAGATTCACTGATAACCAGAACGTGTACTGCATAAGTAGCAAACATAAAAGCTTTATGAAAGCGTGGCATGCTGTAACTCATAGCGAAGTCAGCCAGTAGCTGAAATTAGTTGATACATAGCTCCATATGGCACTCTGGAGCGGGTGAAAGAAAGAAGGCAGACAAGAATAGAAGGCAAGAAAAATGCAAAAAAGAAGAATACAGAAGGAAAGTGAAAAAAGGGAAATAAGAAGCAAAAGAAAGAAGGCAAAGGAAGAAAAGGAAAGCAAGATAAGAAAGAAAGAGTTAAAGAAGGGAAAGAAGGAACTGAAGAAAGAACTGAAGAAAGAGCTTAAGAAAGAAAGAAACTAAGAAAGAATGGAGAGGCGGAGGAGCCAAGATGGCACCGTAAGTGGACGTGTTTCGAAGAGCTCCGAGACGGCTTCCGACAAATAAGATACTGACTGCCCGCCTTACACCTCCAGGGCCTGCTGCTGGGGACCGGGGGTCCCCCCCGCCTTTGGGCTCCCCCCGATGGACTGTGGTTCCGGAGCCGGCGACCTGGGGGCTGCAGCCGCGCCCTCAGCACGGCGAAGAAAGTAAGCGGCCTGGTAGAGAAGGGAACTGCCGGGGAGGAAGCGCGGAGAGATCGCGGGCCCGAAAGCAGCTGTGCCGGGGCCTGGCGTGGTGGTGGTGGCCCGGGCTCGTGGGCCTGCACCCCGAGTGAGGCTGGGGCCTGTGTGCGGTGGGCCTCCGGAGCGGGACAGAAAGAGGCGCGGAGGGAGGGAGAAGCCCTCGCGCCCACCGGATCAGCCGGCTGGAGCTGGGGCCTGCTCCGGATCCCCCAGGACGAGCGGAGAGCCCGGTGAGTGGAGGGCCGGAATAGAGGAGGATCGGCTGTCCCTGGGGCGTCTGGCTGGCCTGGGCCCCCCCTGGAGCAGTGGAGGGCCCGGTGATCATAAGAGCCTCGCGCTGGGGCCTGTGACGCCGAGGCAGGCCCCGCGTGTCTTCCCCTGCGGATGTACAACTCACAAACGACGATGGGTGACGCAAGGGACAAAGATGAGGCCCACGTATAGCGCAGACCAGAGGTGAGAAGAGGAAGAAACTACAAAAGGGCTGAGTGAGATTTGGCACAGATTAACTAGACACAACTTCTCCGCCAGAATTCAAAGGGGGTGGGACACCCTATACAAAACCTGGAAACCGGCGCTGACCACATAGGGTCAAGAGGGGAAACGAGCCCAGTGGCGGCGGTGGTGGACCGGGAGCTTGATGCGTTCTCTTGGGACCGGGCCCTGTTACGGTCCGCCCATGGTGGTAGCAGGAAAGAAATCCTGCTGTGGCTTTTGGGCTTTCCTGAAACTTAGCGATTCTGATGGGGCACTGGGGACCCCAGATGGCACGAGACAAAGACCCTAAGCGGCCCGACAGGGCAAAATGGACAGATACACAAAAGTAGTGCCCCCCCCAGTCCCTGCGGGGATCCAGTGCCTGCTCCGGATAACAGTGAGCTCCTCTCGGCAATACAGGCATCGCGGGGTGCCCTTGAGGAACGGATGGCCGAGGTACACTTGGAGGTGTCCCTCCTCCGACAGGACCTTCGCAAGGTGGTGGAGAGGGTCACGTCCGCAGAGACTCGTATCTCGGAAATGGAAGATACGGTAAGAGATCTACGAAAAGAGGTAGCAGAAATCAAAGTCATCAACAAAGACGTAATGTGGAGGTTGGAAGATTCCGAAAATAGAGCAAGACGCAATAACCTCCGCTTTGTGGGATTTCCAGAAGGAGTGGAAGGGACCGACATGAACAGCTTTCTAAATCAATGGCTCAAATGTGCTATTCCGCTGGAAAAGTTTTCGACATGTTTCATAGTAGAACATGCACACAGGGCTTTGGGGAGGAGGCCCCCGCCGGGGGGCCCCCTAGACCAGTAATAGCTCGCTTTCTTAACTATCAAGATAGAGACATGATCCTGTCAGAAGTTCGCAAGAAGGGAGAGGTTAGGCACGAGAACACAAAGATCCTTGTCTTCCCGGATTATACAAGGGAGGTGCAGAAACAGGGACGAGCCTTTGATGCAGTCAAAGCCCGGCTCCGGGGCCTCCAGCTGGGATATATGCTTCTCTTCCCGGCCAAACTTAAAATACTGTTTCAGGGGAAATCCTTCTTTTTTCAGTCTCCAGAGGAGGCCTGGGACTGGATTGAAGAGAGACCCCGACTTGGTTGTGGGAGAACTAGAGAACCTGAAAAGACATCCAAGACAGCAGCGGGCGTGAGACCCAAAGAATGGTCCCTACAGGTACGCAGAGGCAGGCGAAGACAGAGAACTGGAAGAAGCACGCCCTGGTGGATTCCCAGACACACAGATGCGAGAGCGGACACCACAGACTCGGAGGGTAGCCGCAGTGTAAGAACTCAGACATGGAATGGACAAGATGTGACAAGCCCACGGACGCCTGAGAATGAGGCGGGTCTGGGTGGGGGGTCCCGCACCCATTGCTGGAGGCTATTGACAGGATGGAGGTGGAACAAGAGGCCCGGATTCCTCTGAGTCCGGATGGGTAGATACAAGACTGCAACAGAGAGAGGTGGTGAGCCTTCTCAATCTTACCCCAAACTTGTAAAAGGTTTTTACACCCCTTATAGTAGGGTGGTTTGAACACTGTACTCAGTTTACACGGTTCAAAGGGTGGGAAGGGGGGAAGGGGATACAGACCTCCAGTCTCTTGTGGACTAGAACTATGCAGCCACATGCTCACAGGGGCCATCAGGAGGTGGGGAGGGGGGTGGGAGGGGTGTTAAGTTATAGTCAGGTATACACTAAAAGGTTATTTCGAAGTTACATGGCAAACCAACAGACACAGACGTGAACAGATGAGCACCACGCAACATCAGAGAATGTCCCCAAACTACACCATAACACCCGAGGGAGACCCAGTAGGGCCAAAAATTTTGACATTGTGACTTATAAAAAGAGATAGCCCCTGGAAGTGCAGATAGAGTGACATCTCTCGGGAATGAAAAAGGTTTTAGTGTGCTCTCCTGGAATGTTAACGGTCTTGGAAATAGAGTGAAAAGTGGTCTAGTCTCCCAGTACATCAAAAGGCAAAAGCCAGATATAGGGGGTCATTCTAACCCTGGCGGTCCGAGACCGCCAGGGCTAAAATGACGGAAGCACCGCCAACAGGCTGGCGGTGCTTCCTGGGCCATTCTGACCGCAGCGGTAAAGCCGTGGTCAGAAAAGCGGGTCCGGCGGTTTCCCGCCGGATTTCCCCCGGTTGCCCAAATCCACCATGGCGGCGCTGCAACCAGCGCCGCCATGGGGATTCTGACCCCCTTCCCGCCAGCCTGTTTCTGGCGGTTTTTACCGCCAGGAACAGGCTGGCGGGAACGGGTGTCCTGGGGCCCCTGGGGGCCCCTGCACTGCCCACGCCACTGGCATGGGCAGTGCAGGGCCCCCCTAACAGGGCCCCAGTATGCTTTTCACTGTCTGCCTAGCAGACAGTGAAAAGCACGACGGGTGCAACTGCACCTGTCGCACACCTGCAACACCGCCGGCTCCATTCGGAGCCGGCTTCAGTGTTGCAGGCCCCTTTCCCGCTGGGCCGGCGGGCGCTATATTGGCTAGCGCCCGCCGGCCCAGCGGGAAAGTCAGAATGGCCCCAGCGGTCTTTCGACAGCGGAGCGGCCATATGGCGGTTCCCGCCAGGCGGGCGGCGACTGCCGCCCGCCAATGTTAGAATGAGGGCCATAGTGCTCCTACAGGAGACCCACCTTAAAGGTACAAGATGTGGTTTTCTGAGTAGAGGCCCTTATATAGTACTTGCACATGCAGGATACACATCCGGCTCTAGAGGAGTAGCAATTCTGATCAGTAAACCCCCCCCCTTTCAGATCACCCGAAAATGGAAAGATGCAGACGGTCGCTTTGTGGGAGTAGAAGGGTCCTGGGGACGGAGAGAGATCCTATTGGTGAGCGCATATGCCCCCGAGACTACAGGGCCCTCTACTAGACAAGATTGCGAGGCTCTTATTACCATCCTCAGCATCCCTTTACATACTGGGTGGGGACTTCAATGACGTGATGGACATAGGACTGGACAGATCAGGAGTGAAATTGACAACAGGACAGGCCACCCAATTACAGGGGTTCGCAACCTCACTGGGATTGACAGATATATGGAGAAGGGTACACCCCACGGAAAGAAAATACTCATACTTCTCAGGGGCACACAGAGGGGGTCATTACGACCCTGGCGGCCAGCGGTATGTTGGCGGTAACACCGCCAACAGGCTGGCGGTGTTCCGGCAGCAATTATGACCGTGGCGGAATTGCCACGGCCATACCGCCGGCCCCTCCATTTTCCCGCCAGCATTCCGCCTGGCGGTCATAATCCCCAGGGCAGCGGTGCAAGCACCGCTGCCCTGGGGATTATGAGTCCCCGACCGCCGGTCTGTCCGTGGCGGTACACACCGCCATTGAAAGGCCGGCGGTAAGGGGACTTGGGGTGCAGGGGCCCCCAGACATAGCCCCGTCGCGCATTTCACTGCCCGAATTTCGGGCAGTGAAATGCGCGACGGGTGCTACTGCACCCGCTGCACATCAGCATTGCCTCCGGCTCTATTACGAGCCGGCTGCAATGTTGATGTAACATTTCTGCTGGGCCAGCGGACGGTAACACTGTTACCGTCCGCTGGCCCAGCGGAAATGTCATAATAGGGAGACAGGAATACCGCCGGCAATGGCGGTATTCTGTCTCCCGCGGCCTCGGCGGCCTTTTCAAAAGACTGCCGAGGTCGTAATGACCCCCAGAGTCTTTTCCCGCCTGGACTACGTCTTCGCCCCGGTTGGTGAGGTGGGAAAGGTAATGGGGGCGGACTACCTAGCAATGGGACTTTCAGATCACTCTCCCCTACTGGTGACAATAGGTGGGAAATCTGTGGGTCGCAGAGACTGGCGGCTGAACTCGTGGGACCTGCAAGACCAAGAAGTGAATAGAGGACTGCGAATAGACACCGAATTGTACTACAAAGAAAATGCAGGGTCAGTAGACTCCGCAGTGATATCATGGGAAGCCTATCAATCAATCAATCAAGGCATTTATAGAGCGTGCTACTCACCCGTGAGGGTCTCAAGGTGCTAGGGGGGGGTTACTGCTGCTCGAAGAGCCAGGTCTTGAGGCGCTTCCTGAAGGCGAGGTTGTCCTGGGTAGTCCTGAGGTGGACAGGAAGGGAGTTCCATGTCTTGGGTGCCAGGTAGGAGAAGGATTTACCTCCAGCGGTGGTTCTGCGGATGCGAGTGACGGTGGCGAGAGCCAGGCTGGTTGAGCGAAGTTGACGGGTGGGCGTGTAGAAGGCGAGGCGACTGTTGAGGTATTTGGGGCCCTTATTGTGGAGGGCTTTGTGTGCGTGGGTGAGGAGCCTGAAGGTGATTCTTTTGTTGACACGGAGCCAGTGCAGGTGTTTCAGGTGGGCGGGTATATGTGGCTGTGGCAAGGTACGTCGAGGATGAGGCGTGCAGAGGTGTTTTGTATGCGTTGAAGACATTTCTGAAGTTTTGCCGTGGTTCCTGCATATAGGGTGTTCCCGTAGTCCAGGCGGCTTGTGACGAGGGCGTGGGTAACAGTCTTTCTGGTATCGGCGGGGATCCAGCGGAAGATCTTTCGGAGCATTCGAAGGGTGTGGAAGCAAGAAGACGAGACGGCGTTGACTTGCTTGGTCATGGTGAGAAGGGGGTCCAGGATGAATCCGAGGTTGCGTGCGTGGTCTGAGGGAGTTGGTGCTGTGCCCAGGGCCGTGGGCCACCAAGAGTCGTCCCAAGTGGACGGGGAGTTTCCGAGGATGAGGACCTATAAGACAGTGCTTAGAGACAGCGCCCAAAACTTAGTGGCTCAAAAAAGGCGAATAGACAATAAAAAGCTGAGTGAAATGGAAAGAATGCTCCTCGAGTTAGAGGCAAAGGTGGTATTGACGCCCTCGCCCACACTGCTTAGACAGCTAGAGCTAGCGAAGGTAGAATATAGAGAGACAGCAGATAAAGAGGCGCATTCCCGCCTCCAGGCGACCCAATACAGACTGTACGAAACTGGAGATAAAGCCGGGAAACTTCTTGCCTGGCTCAGGAAAAAAGAAAGAGAAGCTAGATGGGTTCCAGTGATAGAAACCCAAGACGGGACTAGGGTAACCGCTGACGAGGACATTGCGGAGACATTTGCCAGTTACTATGGAGACTTCTATAAAGCTAGACCGTTGGCAAATGCGGATCACATTACGGAATATCTAGACAAGATAGATGTCCCCACATTAGATGATGAGAAACGAGATGGACTTGAGAGCGAAATCACGATAGAGGAAATATTGACCGCCATGGCACGGCTTAGACTCGGCAAGGCGCCAGGACCAAATGGCTTCCCGGCAGAGGTCTTTAAAAACCTCAGAGAGATATTGGCTCCCCATTTACTAAATATGTATCTAGACGCGCGGAAACAGGAGATTCTTCCCCAGACCTGCGAAGGGCTGCGATTGCGGTTATACACAAAGAGGGAAGGCCCAAATGCAGCTGTGCCTCTTACAGGCCGATACCCCTATTGAACGTTGAGGTAAAGGTCCTAGCCACAGTGCTGGCTACCCGAATGTTAGGGGTCATCTCCTCATTGGTTCATCTGGACCTGACTGGCTTTATGCCAGGGAGATCTACAAGACACAATTTGAGAAGAGCACATGTATGGTTAGCCACAATTATGAATCGCTCGAAGCCACACCTATTTCTGGCCCTGGACGCGGAGAAGGCCTTTGATGCCATTCACTGGCCCTTCTTAGAGGCAACGCTAAAGACATTTGGTTTCGCCCAAAGTATGTAGAGTGGGTGAGACTGTTATACACGAAACCGGTGGCGAGGATGAGGATTAACTGAGTCCTTTCCTCGGAGTTTCCCATAGAGAGGGGCATGAGACAGGGATGTCCGTTGTCCCACCTACCATTTGCCCTTACCCTTGAGTCCCTGGCGTGCAAGATCAGGAACTCCACAGGCTTATATGGCTTTAGACTAAAAGTAGACGAAAGGGAAGAGGAACGTATCTCCCTATATGCCGATGAAGTCCTCCTCTACATCACCCGCACTGAGTTGACCCTCCCGCGATTGTTTCTATTAATTGAGGAATACGGGAGACATTCTGGCTATTCCATTAACTGGCAAAATCGATCCTTTACACACCACAGGGGGGTGCTCGCATGCCCCCTTTGCCGATGAGGCTACAGTGCACGAAAGAAGGATTCTCATACCTGGGAATCTATGTTACACATGGGTGGTGAGGGAATGCAGTTCTGATTTCAGCAGAATGACAACTTTACCTCTGACGTTAATGGGCAGGGTCGCCATGATCAAAATGTTCTCTCTACCAAAGTTCCTATACGTACTGCAGAACACGTACTACCAAATTCCCTTAGGCCAATTTAGAGACATAGAAGGAGACATACAACGTTTTCTGTGGGAAGGGAAAACACCCACGAATAGCCCTTAAAACCCTACAGCGTAATCAGAACGCTGGGGGTCTGTCCCTACCGGATGTAGAGGCATACTACTGGGCGTCACACCTTATCAACGTGAATGACTGGTTATTCGCCATGGACGAACATCCCACATTCTGTCTGGAACGGTTACAATGGGAGGGCAAGACATGCAGACAATTCCTCTGTGAGAAAATGGGAGACCGACACCTCACCCCAGCCACGAAAGTGACTTTAACGGCCTGGAAAAGAGGTAACAAAACGGTGGGATGGTATAGACGACCCACTAGAATGACTCCTCGCTGGGAGAGTGGCTGGTTAAAATAAATTAAGAAACTCAAGGGCTACGAGGGCTGGGACAGGATTGGAATTTCTGAGCTTGGGGATTTGATACAAAATGGGGAAATTATGCCCTTCGAATCTCTACAGGCAGAATACGACCTAAATAGAACTCAATACTTCCATTATATACGATTGAGACATACATGGGTAGAGGAGGGCTTTCGGGGAACGGAAATCCCGGACCGTTCCCCCCTAGAGGGCCGGTTGTTGTGACCAAGATAATAGGAAAAGGGACCTCGGCGGTATACAAGACCATAAACAATAATACGCCAAACACACTGGCCAGCCTGCGCACCAGGTGGGAGACGGAAAGAGGGCCCTTGGAGGACATAGACTGGGAGACTGCTTTGATGTTCCCAAGAGAGGTTGCAATTAGGATACGACTCAGACTGATACAGTTTAAGATTCTACACAGAATATACTATGACCCAAAGAGACTACACCTGATGGGGAAGGCCAGGCGTGCAGACTGCAGCAGAAGCTGTGGTGGGGTTGGATCCTTTTTTCATGTCCTATGGGAATGTCCCAAGATTAATGTGTACTGGAACAAGGTGATAGGAATACTTGCCGGGGTCCTGACTGCGCAGATCCCCTTAGACCCCAAATACATAAGACTAGGCAAATCCAATGACATAGACCTGCCCGAAGGAAGCTTCTGTTCTGCGTGCTACGGCTGATAGTTGCCAAAAGAGACATAGTACGACTATGGGGAGCTAATAGCTGCCCGACAATAAGCGTCTGGAGAAAGGGCATGGATGGGTTCATGATGGGGGAAAAGACAACGTATATAAAGAGAGGATGCCTGTGAAAATTCCAAAAGATATGGGGGGACTGGGTCACATACTACTCCCTGGAGACATAGCTCAGACTAGAAATGGGTTTTACGAGAGACATGAGGGATACTGGACTATGGGCCGTTTATGGAGAGATTACAACTACTGATCTGGTAATGAAAAGAAACGAGCACGCTGGTGGGACGGATCAAAGTGATGTTGGGTGCCATAAAGGGAGTTGGGAGAAGGGGAGGAGGGTTAGGGGAGTTTTCTTTATTGATGAATATATATCTTTATTTTCCCAGAGACACTATAGCGTGATTCATATGTGTAACTCCTTGGAAATGTTATGTCTCGATTTGAAGGCAAATAAAAAAAATTAAAATATTAAAAAGAAAGAATGGAGAGAAAGTAAAAAGAGGATACCTTACTACGGAACAGTTCCAAACGGACACAATCTGTTTTGTTGTGAAAGAAAAGCAGTCAAAAAACACAAAACACTCCAAAAGGAATTAACAACTGCATTGGCAGGAGAAGGGATCTTATAACAATGAAATGTGCATCAGAAGTGTCCTGCTATCACATCAGGTTTTAAACACAAAGGCAACAGTAAAGTAGTTATGAAGTAAAAGTAAAAACACTGGCACAGAAGGGAGCTATCGTGTGGGAATGTGCTCCTTATGAGAACAAAATGTAAATGCACAAATTGAAGTTAACCAATGGGTTAAGTAAGCTGGCCCCCTCCCCCGTGCTAAATGCTGTGGGGAAGCGCTGTGTGATCTCTGGAGGCGGGGCAGGAGCCCTTTAAAACTTGTTCGCGCTCCCGCCGTCGCGGGAAGCGCTGTGTGATCTCTGGAGGCGGGGCAGGAGCCCTTTAAAACTTGTTCGCGCTCCCGCCGTCGCGGGAAGCGCTGTGTGATCTCTGGAGGCGGGGCAGGAGCCCTTTAAAACTTGTTCGCGCTCCCGCCGTCGCGGGAAGCGCTGTGTGATCTCTGGAGGCGGGGCAGGAGCCCTTTAAAACCTGTTCGCGCTCCCGCCGTCGCGGGAAGCGCTGTGTGATCTCTGGAGGCGGGGCAGGAGCCCTTTAAAACTTGTTCGCGCTCCCGCCGTCGCGGGAAGCGCTGTGTGATCTCTGGAGGCGGGGCAGGAGCCCTTTAAAACTTGTTTGCGCTCCCGCCGTGCGGGACGCGCGCAGGCGAAGCCCGGGCCAAGGGCGGGCCCGTCCTGCGCCCGTCAGCGGCTGACAGAGGCTGGGCTGGGCCACCCCCCTAACATCTATCTCCCAAGAAGGCCATATTGTACTCAGTCCCTTTTGCTAGTTCCTACTCTGTCTCCCCAGTCAGCTGCTCCATTTAATCTGACACCTTATCATTTAACCCTGCACCTACACTAACACCAGATGGGCAAAAGGAAAGCAATAGAGGCAGGGGCCGGGGCAGTACTAAAAGCCAAGCGAAAAAGGCATAAGCATGCTGCTAGCAATTGCGTTATGGATAGAATCGACTCTCTCCTGGGCGAATGCAACGGAATACTAACTAGCCCCCAGGGAAACATTTCTATTGCAACTGGGGAGGGGCCCACTTCAACTAGCAGGAAGGAAGGTTCCATGAAAGTCGCTGAGATTTTCATGAAACGTGGGCAACAAGTTACTGACACTACAGGGGCGGGTGAAAGTAGGAACGTTATCACCCATGCGGCCCCCTCCCTAGCAGAAGACCTACCACTTGCCATCAACGATTCCATCCAGCTCAGTAACCGCTTCAATCCCCTAACCAACCTCCCTGAATCACGCGACGACATCAACCCAGACACCCTGGCAGATGGGCCAGCAGCAACCAACACGCACTCTCCTCATGTAACCCCACAGCATATCGAATACATACAAGCTCTAAGGAAGGAAGTCACAGAACTCAAGCATATGGTTAACTCATTACTTGCAATAGTAAAACAGCTAACCCACGCAAATAACACGACCACCAGTAACCTTGCCCAAAATCCAATCCTATCAGGCATCACAACAAACTCGCCCAACTCCTCTGCTTCTAGCCACGCTGGCCCTCACCCTACCAAAGAAAAGACCATGAACTCCCACCAGTCTCCCCTCTTCCACAATTTAGGCATAGGAAATTCACTAGACATCTATCATAATACCCTCAAACCCATGAGCAACACTGCCTCAAAATACTCTACGCAACCTGCCACTGACCAGTCCCATTTAGGTAATATAGTTCTAATGGTTAACGTTCCCAAGTTAACCACATTGGCGCGCAAGGAAGGGGTAGACTCTATCAAAAACAAGGCAATCCACTGGATTCGCCATGTTAGAGGCTGCCGATCCATAATACGTGAGGACCTAATTACCGTAGTACGACGGCCAGATCCGGGAACTCACTTTGATATCCTAAAACTGACACTCAAGAACAGGACCATGGCGAACAATCTGGTGGCCCTAGACGCAAGAACAAGCCCACCTGCACACTCACGCATCCAGTTTAAACAGCCCAGGTCACCCACGCTCCACGAGGAACGCCCGAGTTACCACCCGGCAGAAAACCTATCCCCTCTTGGTAAACATGATTGACTCACAGCCCCACCTAAAATCTATGCAGGCAAACCTTGCAACCTTCCAACATCCATCACCCCCAGATCCTCCTTTTACCCCACCACTGTCTGTCCATGTATTCACCCCCCTACCCATGATACCGCGACCATTTCCGGCTCACCGAGCAATCATGACAACGATGCTCCACCCATCTTGCAGGCACATTGCCCACCAAACCTAGAGCTGCTGTCTAGGCCCGCAAGCATCTCCTTGATCAGGACCAGGCCTGCTCCAACAGAGGAACATCACCAACCACCACAAACCTCACGGGCAAACATTGGCATCAACCCATCCCTGCTCCCCCAGCCACATCTGCCAAACCAACCCCTGACAGCCAACCTCAAAAACCCCGGGCATTTAGGTAGGACAACTCAGTCACAATCTGGGGTACGACTTGTCTCATGGAACGTGGCAGGTCTGAAACCTATTCTTCCCCTTCCATCCTTCTCCTCATTTATTGACGAACATGACATATGTCTCCTACAGGAAACATGGTCACTCGACCCACTCTTCCGAACAGGCTACTCAAATTTCCACATCCCCGCTGTGGCCAGCACGAGAGGCAGGCCCTCAGGGGGTCTGACCATCTGGATCAAAACATCACTTAGCTGCCATATATCACAGCTACCTACCGCCTCTCCCGACCTGTTAGGCCTTCGTCTATCCTTTGGGCCTGACTCTGTGGTGAACATCTTTAATATCTACGCTCGAGGGGTCAGGGGGGGTCAAGTCTCCAAAACCCTCTGCGCCCTCGTAGCCCTCTTACAAAATTATCCCCGCCATCATAAAACCATTGTGGCTGGGGACTTCAACGTCACATTCGAACCCCTTGACTGGGACGATCTCAGGTCCACCCGCGAGGAAGATCAAGTCTGGTCTATCCCCGCCCTGTCCATTGCACCCATCAAAAGGTGGACGTCGGTTGCGATTCAGGTAAAATCATTGACCATGGAGTTTGGACTCAGGGCGCTAAATGGCAGAACTAATTCAGACACCAACGGTAGTCACACATACAACAAAACGAACCACACCAGCAGAATCGATTATTGCCTATTCGATATAAGATTATGGCCTCTAGTCATCGATATGACAATCATCGAAAGGACCGAAAGTGATCACAACCCTCTTTCTGTCCACACATTAGCCCTAGGTAACCTCCCAGCCACGTCTAACCCCGCAGCAGTAGCACCCGAGGGTATTAACCTGGCCAACAACAAAAGACACCTAAAATGGGTCAATATTGTGGCCCGGCCCGCACTCATCAATGCTGCCAACAACACCCTAAAATCCACACTAAGGGACCTAGAGGCAGGTTCTGCAACACCCCACCAGGAAATTAGCTCAATCCACACCTCCTGCTTTAGGGATATCGCAACCCACTTCTCAGCACCCCCAGCCCACGACGACAAACGACCCAAAGCCAGGCACCGCTGGTTCAACAAAACGTGCCGGTCCCTAAACAAGCGCCTAGTTCAAGCCATTAAATCCAAGGACCCCATCGCCATCCGCGTAGCTAGGAAGTCCTATAAATCTGCAATATGCATAGCCAAGCGTGATCAAGATAGCAAATGGTGGACATCACTCAGCGACGCTGTGCGCGAGAGAAATTATAGTCTGTTCTGGTCCCTGGCAGCGCGAGGCCCCGAAACCAGTGGTTTGGACATCACAACCAATATTGCCCCAAGAGACTGGATAGCCCACTTTAGTAGTCTGTACTCCCCTGATCATGATAGCCCCACCTCTGTTTGTACGGGCCCCCTCCTATTTCACTCGTTAGCACCAACCACCGCAGCACCCCTGTTGTTCTCCCAAAGTGATATAACTTACTCTCTAAGCACTCTAAAACGCGGCAGGGCCCCTGGTTCAGACTGCGTCCCAGCAGACCTATTCTCAACAGACCTAGCATCCTGGTCAAGATATCTCACCATTCTAGCTAACGCAATAGCATCTGGGGCGCCAATTCCCGACTCTTGGAAAGCGGCCATTGTTATTCCAATCTTTAAAAAGGGCGACAGATCTCTTCCCTGTAACTATAGACCCATTAGTCTAATTGACTGTGTCCAAAAAGTCTTCTGCCACTGCCTCCTAGGGAAGATAGAAGAATGGATAATTGACCACGATATCCTTAGCCCCCTCCAAGCCGGTTTCCGAAAGAAGATTTCCACCACTGATCAAGCCCTCAGATTCCTATTATTATATTGGAAAACAGTGTTCATCGGTAAAGGCAGCCTTTATGTAGCTTTCGTGGATCTCAAATCTGCTTTTGACCTAGTACCTCGCAACAAACTGTGGGTCACTCTCTCTCGGATGGGAATCCCGGAACACATCCTTGCCATTTTGATACGACTCCACGAGGACAACTACGCACAAGTCAGGTGGGGCAACAAGGGCCAACTTACCGATAGAATCCACGTCTCTAGGGGTGTGCGGCAAGGTTGCGTACTTGCCCCGACCCTCTTTTCCCTGTACATCAACGAAATTGTCCCCTCCCTCCTCAGACTGCAGGCTGACGCACCTTCACTTGGCACACAAAAAATCCCAGTCTTACTCTTTGCCGATGACACTCTCTTGATATCTAAGACCCCTAGCGGTCTAAGGAAACTCCTTGCGTGCTTCGAGCATTTCTGTTCATCCCAGGGACTCGAAATCAACGCAACGAAAACCAAACTAATGACCCTTAATCCCCACAGATCTTTCAAAGGGAAATTTACTCTAGAGGGCTCCTCACTCGAGAAGGTGGGCATTTTCAGCTACCTGGGCATAACACTCACTGACAACATGTCCTGGAAGCCACACATAGGAAAACAAGCCCTTAAATTAAGACAAACAACTGGGGCTCTACTAAAAAACTTCCACCTCTCACACACAAAACCAATTCGCCCAGCATTACAATTATACGAAGCCCAGGAAGTTTCCTCAGCGCTCTACGGGGCTGAACTTTGGGGTTATACCAAAACCCAAGACCTAACCACCGCTGAAAACAACTTCTTAAGAAACCTTGTGTCCCTTCCGCTAAGCACCCCACTGTTCCCTCTTTTCAAGGACCTCGGCATCAAACGCATTGGTCACAAAGCCCGCCTGCGACCTCTGCTGTACTGGCGGCGTCTCTGGACCACCCCGGAACTTGTCATCTTCACCGAAGCTCTACAGGTCATCCTAAAAGCCGACCACCTGCACAGAATCCCCTGGCTACGATCCATCAAGGATTTACTCCACTCTATCGGGCTCGATGATCTCTGGAACTCACCAGCCACGTCAGTCTTTCCCTCGAAAAGCGAACTAAAGAAACTTTACTGGCAAAGGGCTAACAACGAAGACACTCGGGCTGCACTCCACACTACATTATCTTGTGACTTTGCCAACCTAAAAGAGTCATGCAAGTACGAAACTTTTTGGGACCTAATCACGGCCCCAAGGGAAAGGAAACTGTACTTCCAGCTCCGCATTGGAACACTCCCATTAAGACTTTTCACCAGCAGCTGGTCACACAACGAATCCACCGCATGCCCTGCTTGCAAAGCCCCCGTGGAGAATCTCCCTCACCTCCTTTTTGCATGCCCCGCGTATACTGCCCCCCGTAGGAAATGGCTGGCCCCGGCATGCAGACTACTGGGAGCACGCTGCTCTGCGCTAGCTCTGCGAATCCTTAGATCAGACACCAGACCAACGCTAGTGATCGCTATCGCCAAATTCCTCGGAGCTAGTTGGCTTATTAGAGGGAAAACTCTCCTGGACAAAGACTCCAAATAAGACTGTCCCAACATCCTGCAGAGTGCATTTCACTTCATTTCATTTTTTCTAATTTCATTCCATTTTATTCTATCTCATTTTTATTCCATTTTAATTTTTATTTATATTTCATTCCCTTTTATCACCATATTTACCTGCAATTTTATTTTATCATGTGCATTTATTTGTATTTATTACTGCTCGCGCTTTTTTGGCTCTTGTAGCCGCAATAAAGCTTCTTTGAATTGAATTGAAATGCTGTGGTGGGTGGAAGCAAAATGTGACCACCACAACAACAGGCCAATGGATGAAGAGAGGTGGCTGTAAGCTCCTACATGTAAGTATGTCATACCTATTTTAGTAAAATCAAAAGGTCTTGGCTAAAACCAGACCTAATAAGAGGCACCCTAATCAGGCTTCTGTCCGCTGCCAGATCAGCCATCATGAGGAAACAGGCAGGAAAATACTGTGACGAGCACTGCACCTCCCCATCTGCCCTAAAACCTTATATGTCGATACTCCCTTTTTCCCTAGTATTGTACACTAATGTTTAATCTACGAGAAGTTCGAACAACTGAATTAAAATATAGTTAACATTTCTTGAAGGTCATTCCCTTGCTCTGTATCCAGCTACCGTATGAAAAACACCCAACTTTCAACTCACTAGATACATAACAATTTTAATCAACAGGTGCGAAAAGACCAAATGCAGCAGATAGAGGTTATTTATTGCAGCAGCTCAAATTTTACCGAGTCACTGTCTACTCAGACTGTTTATTACATTCAATATGTAGTTTCTGGGGCAAAGAAAGACCTTTTCATGGGTACGACGACAGGTCATTTGGCAGTGATTTCAGACTTTTTTTTTACTGAATCAAGGGTTTTTAATAGCTACTTGTGGTTGGTGGACTTTTGAAAGGTGTACAGAACAGATTCCCTCCCACTAATAGTCTTGATTGGTTGCCTTTTTGATATTCTTTATTTAACTTTTTGCCACTGAAGACAACTTTTCTCTTGGCAATTCACACCTGCCAGGAGAGTTAATAAACTGCAGGGTGCATCTTGTACTTCCCCTTTTACAATGTTTACTAATAATAAAAGCATTTAGAGTAAGGTAGGAATGTAGTAGTGAGTGAAAGCAGTATTCAATGGAATGTAGGACTGTGCGTTCCATGGAATGCCGTGGTCGCCTGTGGGTTCGATGGATTCAACTGGTGCAACAGTTGGATCCAGAGAGATTCGTCAAGTGACTGTATATGTCGCAGCTCCGTTTCCAAATAAACAAGCAAAATTCAAGGCTTCACTCCGACTCCTTATTCGTTTGTGGGAGTCACTTCTAGATTCTTATGGCAACAATATAAGCAGAGCTGCAGAAGAACCCATAGTATCAGCACCAGCTTTGAAAGCACTGACTGACTTTAGATGAGAATCTTTGTATTGGTTTTGGCACAGGGTAGCTTTATATGTATATACAGGGTACTACTGGACCGTGAATAAGCACTATTACAGCGGTTAAGTAAGTGCTCAGCTGAATCATAATTTTGTTTGGGACCCACGTGCTGCACTCTGCATTCGGTTTTATCTATACAGTTCAGCCAGTGCGTTCCAACATACTCTTCACGACGCAACACATACCATGCGTCTGATGTCTGTGGTTCAGCCTCTGCATTCCAAGTATCACAAATCTCGTAGTGAAGCGTTACGATGTGTCGCATTCTGTGCGTGTGACTATAGTCTATGTTACAGTCATCGTAAATTGGATATGATGCATTTAAGAACAGATTCAAAAGGATCAAGCTTCACCACATCAATATTTCACAGTGACACACACACTAGTATATTTATTTACAGAGCGTGTCCATCGACAGTGATACGCACACTTGCACATTTACATAATCAGTGTGGCAAACACCAGTAATACGCACACTCGTATTGTCACAGAGGGAGCGTGTCCATCAACAGTGATATGCATACTTGTATATCATTTACAGAGCACGTCTATCAACAGTAATACGTACACTTGAACAACAGCAATATACACATTTGTACATTTACAAAATCAGCGTGTCAAACAACAGTGATACACACACTCGTATTGACACAGAGACAGCATGTCCTTCAACAGTGACACGCACACCCCTACACTTTTATACAGAACTTAGCCAGCAACAGAAACACACACTTGCACAGTGATATAGAGCGTTCCCACAAACAGTGACACACCCACTACATCTATGGTACACTAATCGGATTACTATCAGCCACACGCAAATGCAGATGTTTTAAAAGAATCACGGACATTCCAAGTAAGCACATTTGTAGGCATGAGTCACACAATTACTCATCCTGGAAAATAACACCAAGCAATAGAACATAGCACACTGTAATCTTACATCATTAAACATTCAGTTGGTGAATCCACCACCTCCATTTTTAGAAAGCCCTGGTGAGCCACCTGTTACGTGGAGGAACTGGCTGGATGTGTTTCAAACATATTTGGAGGCTATTGGTGCATCAAGATTTCATTGCAGAATGAAATAAATATTTGTTACTACATTCAGTTGGGTTTGAAGGATGTTTCACATTCAAACACCTACCTGAAATTCCAGGAGAAGAGGGTGAACCAATTGATGAGTATATGGAAGCAATAAAGAAATTGGAGGCAAGGTTTGATGTACAGCCTAGTATTGTAGTTGTATACCATAATTTTTAATGCAGAAACAATTACAGAGTGGAAACGTGGATACTTATGTCTCTGCATTAAGGAGGCTAGTGGCAGAATGCAGATTTGGACATTTTACAGACCAGTGAGTTTGTGATCAGTTTATCAGCCATTGTACAAACAAAACTATACAGCAAAAACTGTTGCCGTTAGGTGATCCCACGTTAGAAGAAACATTCCGTATTGCAGAAAGCATAGACACATCACAAATCTCTGTAAAAGAGTCATAAGGAAAAAATAAATTGTTAGTGTGCTAAAAAATAGGGACAGCAATATTTTAAAGCAAAATAGACTGAAAAACAACAGAGATGTGGGGAAAATGAGCAAAAGTAATTTCTTCAATAAACACATTTGTGTTTCAGATGTGGACATTTGACACATAGTAGAGGGGGTAAACCATGTCCTGCAAAGTGGGTTACATGTCACAATTGTAAGAAGGTGGGACATTTTGCCAAAGTCTTCCAGAGTACTAAAAATATCTCAGGTAAAGGAATTAATGTAGCTTTGGAGGAGTCAGAAGACGAGTCCAATAGGTGATTTGAACAGATACAGAATGATTTAAGGATATGGTTGTTAGTGAAGACGTCATTGTAACAGGTGATCCGTCAGAATGTATAGACCTGTACATTGATGTGATAGTAGGAAATAAGACAGTGAAAATACTCGTAGATTCTGGAGCCAGAATTACAATGATTACAGAAGAACCTTTCCATGAAAATTGTCCCTACAGAGAGTTAGAAACCCCCCGTCAGGGCGCTGATGTCTCATATGGAGGTAGAAAAATAGAACTAGAAGGGTTTTTCCCCAAAAAAATGGTGTTCAGAGGAAGAGCCATCTTTGGGAAAATGTATGTAGCTATGAAAGGGCTTTTAATTTTTGGTTGTTTCCATTGGTGACTTTTCCAAATGGTTTCGAGACCAGGAACACAGATCAAGTCTCAGTCATTGGTGAGGATCACGTAGAACAATTAAAAGTAAAGTATCCATTGTTCTTCACTGAGGAGGTTGGAAACATCAAAAGGTTTTGCCATAAAATAAAAGTGAAGGAAGGTTCTATCTCCATTAAACACACATTACACAGTGTTCCTTTCTCTGTAAGGGATGACCTAGAAAAAGAATCAAAAGGTTTGTGTGAGAAAGGAATAATAAAAACCTACTGAGTCCTCCATTTGGCTCTCCCCGCTTGTGGTTACACGCAAACAAGATATGAAGTTGAGGATTTGTGTTTGTAGGAAAGTACCATCTTTCCTGGCACGTTACCCCCCATATTTCACTGTCCATATGTTGTTTTAGTGTATGTGTCACTGGGACCCTGCCAGCCAGGGCCCAGTGCTCATAAGTGTGCCCTGTATGTGTTCCCTGTGTGATGACTAACTGTCTCACTGAGGCTCTTCTAACCAGAACCTCAGTGGTTATGCTCTCTCTGCTTTCTAAATTGTCACTAACAGGCTAGTGACCAATTTCACTAATTCACATTGGCATACTGGAACACCCTTATAATTCCCTAGTATATGGTACTGAGGTACCCAGGGTATTGGGGTTCCAGGAGATCCCTATGGGCATCAGCATTTCTTTTGCCACCCATAGGGAGATCTGACTATTCTTACACAGGCCTGCCAGTGCAGCCTGAGTGAAATAACGTCCACGTTATTTCACAGCCATTTACCACTGCACTTAAGTAACTTATAAGTCACCTATATGTCTAACCTTCACCTGGTGAAGGTTGGGTGCAAAGTTACTTAGTGTGTGGGCACCCTGGCACTAGCCAAGGTACCCCCACATTGTTCAGGGTAAATTTCCCGGACTTTGTGAGTGCGGGGACACCATTTCATGCGTGCACTATACATAGGTCACTACCTATGTATAGCGTCACAATGGTAACTCCGAACATGGCCATGTAACATGTCAAAGATCATGGAATTGTCACCCCAATGCTATTCTGGCATTGGGGAGACAATTCCATGATCCCCTGGGTCTCTAGCACAGAACCCGGGTACTGCCAAACTGCCTTTCCCGGGGTTCCACTGCAGCTGCTGCTGCTGCCAACCCCTCAGACAGGTTTCTGCCCTCCTGGGGTCCAGCCAGGCCTGGCCCAGGAAGGCAGAACAAAGGACTTCCTCAGGGAGAGGGTATTACACCCTCTCCCTTTGGAAATAGGTGTCAGGGCTGGGGAGGACTAGCCTCACCCAGCCTCTGGAAATGCTTTGATGGGCACAGATGGTGCCCATCTCTGCATAAGCCAGTCTACACCGGTTCAGGGATCCCCCAGCCCTGCTCTGGCGCGAAACTGGACAAAGGAAAGGGGAGTGACCACTCCCCTGACCTGCACCTCCCAGGGGAGGTGCCCAGAGCTCCTCCAGCATGCTCCAGACCTCTGCCATCTTGGATTCAGAGGTGTGCTGGCACACTGGACTGCTCTGAGTGGCCAGGGCCAGCAGGTGACGTCAGAGACTCCTTCTGATAGGCTCTTACCTTTCTTACTTACCTTTCTTACTAGCCTTCCTAGGTAGCCAAACCTCCTTTTCTGGCTATTTAGGGTCTCTGCTTTGGGGAATTCTTCAGATACCGTATGCAAGAGCTCACCAGAGTTCCTCTGCATCTCCCTCTTCACCTTCTGCCAAAGGATCGACCGCTGACTGCTCAGGACGCCTGCAAAACCAAAGTAGCAAAGACAACTACTGCAACCTTGTATCACTTCATCCTGCCGGCTTTCTCGACAGTTTCCTGGTCGTGCTTGCTCTGGGGGTAGCCTGCCTCCTTTCTGCACCAGGAGCTCTGAAGAAATCTCCAGTGGGTCGACGGAATCTTCCCCCTGCAATCGCAGGCAACAAAAGACTGCATCACCGGTCCTCTGGGTCAACTCTCAGCATGACGAGCGTGGTCCCTGGAACTCAGCAACTCTGTCCAAGTGACTCCCACAGTCCAGTGACTCTTCAGTCCAAGTTTGGTGGAGGTAAGTCCTTGCCTTCCCACGCTATACTGCATTGCTGGGTACCGCATGATTTGCAGCTGCTTCGGCTCCTGTGCACTCTTCCAGGACTTCCTTCATGCACAGCCAAGCCTGGGTCCCCGACACTCTAACCTGCAGTGCACAACCTTCTGAGTTGTCCTCCGGTGTCGTGGGACTCCCTTTTCTGACTTCGAGTGGACTCCGGTTCACTCCTCTTCTAAGTGCCTGACCCGGTACTTCTGCGGGTGCTGCCTACTTCTGTGAGGGCTCCCTGACTTGCTGGGTGCCCCCTCTGTCTCCTCATCCAAGTGACAACATCCTGGTCCCTCCTGGGTCACAGCAGCATCCAAAAACCCTAACCGCGACCCTTGCAGCTAGCAAGTCTTGTTTGCAGTCTTTCTGCGTGGGAACACCTCTGCAAGCTTCTTCACGACGTGGGACATCCATCCTCCAAAGGGTAAGTTTCTAGTCCTCTCCGTTCTTACAGAACACAAAGCTTCTTCCATTCGGTGGCAGCTTCCTTGCACCCTCAGCTGGCATTTCCTGGGCATCTGCCCACTCTCAACACTGTAGCGACTCTTGGACTTGGTCCCCTTGTCTTACAGGTACTCAGGTCCGGAAATCCACTGTTGTTGCATTGCTGGTGTTGGTCTTCCTTGCAGAATCCCCCTATCACGACTTCTGTGCTCTCTGGGGGTTGTAGGTGCACTTTACACCTACCTTACAGGGTCTTGGGGTGGGCTATTTTTCTAACCCTCACTGTTTTCTTACAGCCCCAGCGACCCTCTACAAGCTCACATAGGTTTGGGGTCCATTCGTGGTTCGCATTCCACTTTTGGAGTATATGGTTTGTGTTGTCCCTATACCTATGTGCTCCTATTGCAATCTACTGTGACTTTACACTGCTTGCATTACTTCCTTTTGCTATTACTGCATATTTTTGGTATTGTGTACATATATATTGTGTATATTTGGCCTCCTCATACTAAGGGTACTCACTGAGATACTTTTGGCATATTGTCATAAAAATAAAGTACCTTTATTTTTAGTATATCTGTGTATTGTGTTTTCTTATGATATTGTGCATATGACACCAGTGGTATAGTAGGAGCTTTGCATGTCTCTTAGTTCAGCCTAAGCTGCTCTGCTATAGCTACCTTCTATCAGTCTAAGCTGCTAGAAACACCTCTTCTACACTAATAAGGGATAACTGGACCTGGTACAGAGTCTAAGTACCCCTTGGTACCCACTACAAGCCAGGCCAGCCTCCTACAGTGTTCACCTGCTCAGCCTGAACAAAGCTATTTGGATAGATTTCCATCAACTTCCCAAGATCACAGATTTGTTACTACTCATACGAGGAGTGAAATGGTTCAGTAAATTAGACCTCCCCTTTGCATACCATCAAGTTGTCCTTAAACCTGGTTTGAGACACTATACTGCATTTTCTTCAACTGTGGGAGTGCAGGGTGTAGCAGCCTTCCAAGATGATGCTATGATATTCGCTAAATCTGTGGAACAGCATTATAAGATCCTCAATCAAGTAATTGCTATTTTTCAGAGAAGAGAGTAGTGCTTAAAATGTTGAAGTGTGACTTTCTCAAAGACAGGGTGGAATACTGTCTGGAATGGTATTGTACCAAGGCCAGGATTGGTTGATGTTATTATAAATGCAATAGCACCCACAGACAAGACAACCTTGAAGTTGTTTATGGGACTTAGTGAATTTTACTCAAGATTCATGCCAGATTATGCTTCTCTTGTTCAGGTGTTAATAGGATTGTTAAAAAAAATGTGGTGTTTAACTGGGATGACAAGTGTCTGGGGGCATTTGATTGGATTAAACAGCAGTTAGTGAGCTCCGAAGTGTTAAAAATCATTTAATCCGAAATTATCGTGCTGTATAACTGTTGATGCCAGCAATCAAGGATTAGGTACCGTGCTCACGCAAAATGAATTAGAACTATAGCATACTATCGGGTATGCTTCTAGAACACTTAGGGATTCTGAAACACATTTAACAACAATTGAAAAATAATTATTGGCGTGTTAATGGGCCATCCAAAAGTTCAAACCTTGTGTGGGGGACCAAGTTCACAGTTAAAACTGATTTCTTGTCCCAGAGCTTGTCAACCAGTAAGGATGATGTGGAGGATGAAGAGGGTGAGGAAAGTTGTCGGATTGTGGATATTAATGTAAAGGAGATGAGTGCTATAACTGAAGTGGAATGGAGGACTGAAATTGGAAATTATGAAGTTTTCAAACAAACTATCAAATCTGTCACTAAAGGGTGGCCAAAGAGAAGATTGTAGAGGCAGGATGTCAGCCATTTTGGAAGGTATCAGAGGAATTGTCAGTGGAAGACGGGTTGTTACTCAGACCTGAATAGTTAGGACGTCCTGCAGGGTTAAGAAACAGACATATCCAATTGGCACATGAGGGTCATTTGGGGAGTACATTCACAAAACGTAGGTTGAGACAAACCTTTTGGTGGCCCTCAATAGACAGGGAAGTTGATGAGCATGTTAGCAGATGCATGATTTATGCTAATTCAGATAAATGTTTTATAGTATGGAAACCACCTTTACAACGAACTGAGTGTCCTTCTTATGCTTGGGAAAAGGTGGGAATAGATTTAGTTGGACCGTTTTATTCCCTCCTGTACCAGTGTTGTTGGTGTTGGTTGACCTATATTCAAAGTGGCCTGAAGTGGAATTTGTGTCTGAGCCAAATGCTAAAACTGTGGTTGAGTTTTTAATAAAATATATTCATAAGGGAAGGATTTCCACGGTTCCTGTTGTCGGACAATGGGGTCCAGTTTATGAGTGAAGAGGTGAAATGTTTTTTTAAATCAGGAGATGTTAGACATGTCAATTCAATTCAAAGAAGCTTTATTGCGGCTACAAGAGCCAAAAAAGCGCGAGCAGTAATAAATACAAATAAATGCACATGATAAAATAAAATTGCAGGTAAATATGGTGATAAAAGGGAATGAAATATAAATAAAAATTAAAATGGAATAAAAATGAGATAGAATAAAATGGAATGAAATTAGAAAAAATGAAATGAAGTGAAATGCACTCTGCAGGATGTTGGGACAGTCTTATTTGGAGTCTTTGTCCAGGAGAGTTTTCCCTCTAATAAGCCAACTAGCTCCGAGGAATTTGGCGATAGCGATCACTAGCGTTGGTCTGGTGTCTGATCTAAGGATTCGCAGAGCTAGCGCAGAGCAGCGTGCTCCCAGTAGTCTGCATGCCGGGGCCAGCCATTTCCTACGGGGGGCAGTATACGCGGGGCATGCAAAAAGGAGGTGAGGGAGATTCTCCACGGGGGCTTTGCAAGCAGGGCATGCGGTGGATTCGTTGTGTGACCAGCTGCTGGTGAAAAGTCTTAATGGGAGTGTTCCAATGCGGAGCTGGAAGTACAGTTTCCTTTCCCTTGGGGCCGTGATTAGGTCCCAAAAAGTTTCGTACTTGCATGACTCTTTTAGGTTGGCAAAGTCACAAGATAATGTAGTGTGGAGTGCAGCCCGAGTGTCTTCGTTGTTAGCCCTTTGCCAGTAAAGTTTCTTTAGTTCGCTTTTCGAGGGAAAGACTGACGTGGCTGGTGAGTTCCAGAGATCATCGAGCCCGATAGAGTGGAGTAAATCCTTGATGGATCGTAGCCAGGGGATTCTGTGCAGGTGGTCGGCTTTTAGGATGACCTGTAGAGCTTCGGTGAAGATGACAAGTTCCGGGGTGGTCCAGAGACGCCGCCAGTACAGCAGAGGTCGCAGGCGGGCTTTGTGACCAATGCGTTTGATGCCGAGGTCCTTGAAAAGAGGGAACAGTGGGGTGCTTAGCGGAAGGGACACAAGGTTTCTTAAGAAGTTGTTTTCAGCGGTGGTTAGGTCTTGGGTTTTGGTATAACCCCAAAGTTCAGCCCCGTAGAGCGCTGAGGAAACTGCCTGGGCTTCGTATAATTGTAATGCTGGGCGAATTGGTTTTGTGTGTGAGAGGTGGAAGTTTTTTAGTAGAGCCCCAGTTGTTTGTCTTAATTTAAGGGCTTGTTTTCCTATGTGTGGCTTCCAGGACATGTTGTCAGTGAGTGTTATGCCCAGGTAGCTGAAAATGCCCACCTTCTCGAGTGAGGAGCCCTCTAGAGTAAATTTCCCTTTGAAAGATCTGTGGGGATTAAGGGTCATTAGTTTGGTTTTCGTTGCGTTGATTTCGAGTCCCTGGGATGAACAGAAATGCTCGAAGCACGCAAGGAGTTTCCTTAGACCGCTAGGGGTCTTAGATATCAAGAGAGTGTCATCGGCAAAGAGTAAGACTGGGATTTTTTGTGTGCCAAGTGAAGGTGCGTCAGCCTGCAGTCTGAGGAGGGAGGGGACAATTTCGTTGATGTACAGGGAAAAGAGGGTCGGGGCAAGTACGCAACCTTGCCGCACACCCCTAGAGACGTGGATTCTATCGGTAAGTTGGCCCTTGTTGCCCCACCTGACTTGTGCGTAGTTGTCCTCGTGGAGTCGTATCAAAATGGCAAGGATGTGTTCCGGGATTCCCATCCGAGAGAGAGTGACCCACAGTTTGTTGCGAGGTACTAGGTCAAAAGCAGATTTGAGATCCACGAAAGCTACATAAAGGCTGCCTTTACCGATGAACACTGTTTTCCAATATAATAATAGGAATCTGAGGGCTTGATCAGTGGTGGAAATCTTCTTTCGGAAACCGGCTTGGAGGGGGCTAAGGATATCGTGGTCAATTATCCATTCTTCTATCTTCCCTAGGAGGCAGTGGCAGAAGACTTTTTGGACACAGTCAATTAGACTAATGGGTCTATAGTTACAGGGAAGAGATCTGTCGCCCTTTTTAAAGATTGGAATAACAATGGCCGCTTTCCAAGAGTCGGGAATTGGCGCCCCAGATGCTATTGCGTTAGCTAGAATGGTGAGATATCTTGACCAGGATGCTAGGTCTGTTGAGAATAGGTCTGCTGGGACGCAGTCTGAACCAGGGGCCCTGCCGCGTTTTAGAGTGCTTAGAGAGTAAGTTATATCACTTTGGGAGAACAACAGGGGTGCTGCGGTGGTTGGTGCTAACGAGTGAAATAGGAGGGGGCCCGTACAAACAGAGGTGGGGCTATCATGATCAGGGGAGTACAGACTACTAAAGTGGGCTATCCAGTCTCTTGGGGCAATATTGGTTGTGATGTCCAAACCACTGGTTTCGGGGCCTCGCGCTGCCAGGGACCAGAACAGACTATAATTTCTCTCGCGCACAGCGTCGCTGAGTGATGTCCACCATTTGCTATCTTGATCACGCTTGGCTATGCATATTGCAGATTTATAGGACTTCCTAGCTACGCGGATGGCGATGGGGTCCTTGGATTTAATGGCTTGAACTAGGCGCTTGTTTAGGGACCGGCACGTTTTGTTGAACCAGCGGTGCCTGGCTTTGGGTCGTTTGTCGTCGTGGGCTGGGGGTGCTGAGAAGTGGGTTGCGATATCCCTAAAGCAGGAGGTGTGGATTGAGCTAATTTCCTGGTGGGGTGTTGCAGAACCTGCCTCTAGGTCCCTTAGTGTGGATTTTAGGGTGTTGTTGGCAGCATTGATGAGTGCGGGCCGGGCCACAATATTGACCCATTTTAGGTGTCTTTTGTTGTTGGCCAGGTTAATACCCTCGGGTGCTACTGCTGCGGGGTTAGACGTGGCTGGGAGGTTACCTAGGGCTAATGTGTGGACAGAAAGAGGGTTGTGATCACTTTCGGTCCTTTCGATGATTGTCATATCGATGACTAGAGGCCATAATCTTATATCGAATAGGCAATAATCGATTCTGCTGGTGTGGTTCGTTTTGTTGTATGTGTGACTACCGTTGGTGTCTGAATTAGTTCTGCCATTTAGCGCCCTGAGTCCAAACTCCATGGTCAATGATTTTACCTGAATCGCAACCGACGTCCACCTTTTGATGGGTGCAATGGACAGGGCGGGGATAGACCAGACTTGATCTTCCTCGCGGGTGGACCTGAGATCGTCCCAGTCAAGGGGTTCGAATGTGACGTTGAAGTCCCCAGCCACAATGGTTTTATGATGGCGGGGATAATTTTGTAAGAGGGCTACGAGGGCGCAGAGGGTTTTGGAGACTTGACCCCCCCTGACCCCTCGAGCGTAGATATTAAAGATGTTCACCACAGAGTCAGGCCCAAAGGATAGACGAAGGCCTAACAGGTCGGGAGAGGCGGTAGGTAGCTGTGATATATGGCAGCTAAGTGATGTTTTGATCCAGATGGTCAGACCCCCTGAGGGCCTGCCTCTCGTGCTGGCCACAGCGGGGATGTGGAAATTTGAGTAGCCTGTTCGGAAGAGTGGGTCGAGTGACCATGTTTCCTGTAGGAGACATATGTCATGTTCGTCAATAAATGAGGAGAAGGATGGAAGGGGAAGAATAGGTTTCAGACCTGCCACGTTCCATGAGACAAGTCGTACCCCAGATTGTGACTGAGTTGTCCTACCTAAATGCCCGGGGTTTTTGAGGTTGGCTGTCAGGGGTTGGTTTGGCAGATGTGGCTGGGGGAGCAGGGATGGGTTGATGCCAATGTTTGCCCGTGAGGTTTGTGGTGGTTGGTGATGTTCCTCTGTTGGAGCAGGCCTGGTCCTGATCAAGGAGATGCTTGCGGGCCTAGACAGCAGCTCTAGGTTTGGTGGGCAATGTGCCTGCAAGATGGGTGGAGCATCGTTGTCATGATTGCTCGGTGAGCCGGAAATGGTCGCGGTATCATGGGTAGGGGGGTGAATACATGGACAGACAGTGGTGGGGTAAAAGGAGGATCTGGGGGTGATGGATGTTGGAAGGTTGCAAGGTTTGCCTGCATAGATTTTAGGTGGGGCTGTGAGTCAATCATGTTTACCAAGAGGGGATAGGTTTTCTGCCGGGTGGTAACTCGGGCGTTCCTCGTGGAGCGTGGGTGACCTGGGCTGTTTAAACTGGATGCGTGAGTGTGCAGGTGGGCTTGTTCTTGCGTCTAGGGCCACCAGATTGTTCGCCATGGTCCTGTTCTTGAGTGTCAGTTTTAGGATATCAAAGTGAGTTCCCGGATCTGGCCGTCGTACTACGGTAATTAGGTCCTCACGTATTATGGATCGGCAGCCTCTAACATGGCGAATCCAGTGGATTGCCTTGTTTTTGATAGAGTCTACCCCTTCCTTGCGCGCCAATGTGGTTAACTTGGGAACGTTAACCATTAGAACTATATTACCTAAATGGGACTGGTCAGTGGCAGGTTGCGTAGAGTATTTTGAGGCAGTGTTGCTCATGGGTTTGAGGGTATTATGATAGATGTCTAGTGAATTTCCTATGCCTAAATTGTGGAAGAGGGGAGACTGGTGGGAGTTCATGGTCTTTTCTTTGGTAGGGTGAGGGCCAGCGTGGCTAGAAGCAGAGGAGTTGGGCGAGTTTGTTGTGATGCCTGATAGGATTGGATTTTGGGCAAGGTTACTGGTGGTCGTGTTATTTGCGTGGGTTAGCTGTTTTACTATTGCAAGTAATGAGTTAACCATATGCTTGAGTTCTGTGACTTCCTTCCTTAGAGCTTGTATGTATTCGATATGCTGTGGGGTTACATGAGGAGAGTGCGTGTTGGTTGCTGCTGGCCCATCTGCCAGGGTGTCTGGGTTGATGTCGTCGCGTGATTCAGGGAGGTTGGTTAGGGGATTGAAGCGGTTACTGAGCTGGATGGAATCGTTGATGGCAAGTGGTAGGTCTTCTGCTAGGGAGGGGGCCGCATGGGTGATAACGTTCCTACTTTCACCCGCCCCTGTAGTGTCAGTAACTTGTTGCCCACGTTTCATGAAAATCTCAGCGACTTTCATGGAACCTTCCTTCCTGCTAGTTGAAGTGGGCCCCTCCCCAGTTGCAATAGAAATGTTAGACATGTGAAAACATCTTTATACCATCCCCAATGCAATGGGCAGGTAGAGCATATGAATCACGTAGTGGTACAGTGGGTAAGGTGGGCGACTGGCAAAAAATATGTAGTTAAGAAATTGGTGAACTCTATGATTTGGTTCTAAAATGCCAGCCCACAGAGTTCAATGTTTGTGACCATTTGAAGTGCTGAGAGGAAGAAAGCCTTTCACCAATATATACCCAAACTGGATGGGCAAATGGGCCAAGTTCAGTGTGTCAATGGAGGCGTGTGAAGCAATAGTTAAACAAAATACAGCTGTGGCCAAGAGTGAGTGAAGTTAAGATCAGGATTAGGGATGTAGTTTGCATTAAGAAAGGAACTCATGTTAGGAAAGGAGAAGAGAAGTTCAGTGGTCCTGTTGTGGTTGATAAAGTTTGTGAAAATGCAGTCAGAGTGGACGGTAACAGTTAGTGGAATGTCAGAAGAGTCGTTAAGTGTGGTCGAGATCAGGAAGAAGAACATCCCTAGAGTGAAGTAATAGGAGGCCAAAAAATATGGGTGTCTAGTTCTAAGGCTGATTCACGGGTTGGTAAAATGGGAGTTTGCAGGTGTGAGCAGGTAAGGAGATTACCAATCAGACATGGAGAAGTGGTTACCTTCCTGCCAGGATGTTATTATCTAGGCCATTTGTGGTTAGGTTGTGCTTTATTGATATTATCTTTTGCCTTCTAAACAGGATGTTATTTATCCAGATCATATTAGGATAAAATTGTGATTTGATGGTATTTTATTTGTGTTTTTTATTACTTGTTTGCCTAAATTATTTCCTCTCATGTAAGTATTAGTTAAAATGCAACTTATTGCTTTGTATGCTACTGTAGATAGACTTATTCCGTGGGTGGGAGTCTTATTGTAACATCTGTTCCTTGATTGTTTTGTATATGTAAGAGAAGAAGTAATGTAGTGACGTAGTACTGGGTGAGCAGGGCATTCGATGTGGGACTGTGCTTTCCATGGAATGCCGTAGTCGCTTTAGAGTTCGTTGGCTTCTGCTAGTGCGAAAGGTGGGTCCAGGGGGATTAGTTAAAAGGCTGAATGTGTCGCAGCTCTGTTTCCAAATAAGCAAAAAGCATTTAAGTCTTCCCTGCAACTCCTTATTCATTTGTGGGAGTCACTACTACAAGTAAAACCTTCATTTTCACCAAAAGTTGTTAATGAGTACCATGCCAGTCAGGTTACCCCTTGGACATCCTTTTTCCCTCTTCCTCACCCTTATAAGGAGTAGGAGTATTTACAAAAGCAGAACCAGAGAAGGGTGATTAACCACTACATTCAGAGGACCAGCTAAATCAAAGTGGGGGATGATCTATTCATTGCTTATGAGGTTAATAAACTAGCTACATCTGTACAAAGATGATTTCTTTAGGATTTTCTCTTGCACCCAAACACTGTTATAAGCTGCAGCCAAACACTGTTATAAGCTGCAGCCAAGGTTCCTACTGAGTGTTTCAGGGCACACTTGTCAAGGTGTTGCTGCTACTTCTACATTGTTGAGAGGGGATTCTGTACAAAGGATATGGGAGGTGGGTACTTGCACCCAGTGGCGTTGTGAATCCTCCGCTTTAGCAGCTACAGTGGGGGTGGGGTTCCTTATGGGCTGCTTCTGCCTGCACCTTGTCAGACAAAAGCTCATTATTAGCACTGGAATACAGCGTCTATATATTAGAGCAAGCAGTAGCAAGGAAAACCGACAGCTGGGTAAAAGGAACAGGGGAAGAAAGGAGGAAGTGTGAACAGAGTCATGTATGAATGAATAAGTGTGCGGAGAATGAGCATGTGGACAATGAGTGGGTGAAAAAATGAGTGAATTATAGGCGGATGGAAAGGTGAAAGGATGGCAAAGTAAAGGGGTGGTGGATGGATGAGTGAGTGGATGAATGGATAAGTGAATCGGCAGTTGAAAGGGTGTCAAGGTAAAGGGATAGCTGGGTGAGTGAATGGATATGTGGACGGACAGTGAAAAGATGGCTGAGTACAGGGATGGATGGAAAGGTCTTTGGACAGGTGAAAGGAGAGCAGAGTAAAGGGATGGATGGATAGTGGTAGGGCAGGTGAAAGAAAGGCAGAGTAAAGGGATGGATGGATGGACGGACAGGGTAAAGGTATGGATGGATAGCTGAAAGGATAGCAGGGGAAATGGATGGATGGATAGGTGGAAGGATGGCAGAGTAAACAAATGGATGGATGAATGGGTAAAAAGATGAGTGAATGGATGGCAGATTAGATGGATGTATGGCAGGGTAGATTAATGGATGGTAGATGGCAGGGTAGCTGTATGGCATAGTGGATGGATGGAGGGCTGGATGGCAGAGTGGATGGATGATGGTAGAGTGAATGCATTGATGGGTGAATGGCAAAGTGGATGGATGGTACAGTGAATGGGTGGGTGGGAAAGAGGCTGAATGCTGGTAGAGTAGATAAATGGATGGATGGATGGCAGAGTGCAGGGATGGATGGATGGAAGAGTGTCTTGATGGATAGATGATAAAACGTGGATGGATGGCAGAGTGGATAAATGGATGGATGGAAGAGTGGATAGATAGATGGATGGATGGATGGCAGAGCGTAGGGATGGATGGATGGCAGAGTGTAGGGATGGATGGATCACAAATTGGATGCATGGGCAAATGGATGGCAGAGTGTATGGATAAAGAGGAGAGTGGATGGATGAAAAATCGATGGATGGCAGAGTGAATGTATGGTAGATTAGATGGATGGTTAGGTGGATAGATGGCAGAGTGGATGGATGGATTAAAGAATGGATGGATGGGTGGCAGATTGGTTGGATGGATGGAATGGGAAAAGAGTAAATGATGGATGAAATAATGAATGGATGACAGAATGTAAAGGTGAAATAGTGAATATCAGCATGTAGATGGAAGGGTGAATGAATGGATAGATGCATGGATAGAAGAAACTAGGAAGCTGTTCCAGGGAAAGTTGGCCTCTTTTGCTTCACTTGCCTGGTGGCATCAGTGCTTTAGTTCAAAGTGGGAGCTATTTAAATTTTCTGGCTACTTCCTTGCTGGGCCTCTGTGCATTCTTTTATTTTGGCACTATCGCTTGAACAAGGAAACAAGAGATGCCTAACTTTTCTGAAAGGGCTGTGCTCCATTTGTTTCTTGTGTGACCTGGTGGTGTGCATGCTTGACCCAGTTGGTAATGGTTCACCTAAGGTATCTGTGGGAACCTCCAGTCATTTTATGAACAAGTTGTCTACCTTTGGTAACATTCTTTCTGACAGACTGTCTCACTTCTGCAAACTTCTTAAAGCCTTTCCACCTCTCCTCTTCAGACTGGCTGTTAGATTTCTTATATTTTTTTTACTTTTCTTTGTCTACCACATCCTGGCCTCGATATCGAGTAGAAATCAGATTGGAACTTATCTTTGCAGATGTCTTGTATGGTGGAGTGTGACCTCATAATGGAAGACCCTGCAGCTTTACTGATGATGTGGTACACTGCTGTAGGAAAGTACCATCTTGCCTGGCATGTTACCCCCATTTTTCACTGTATATATGTTGTTTTAGTTGTATGTGTCACTGGGACCCTGCCAGCCAGGGCCCCAGTGCTCATAAGTGTGCCTGAATGTGTTATCTGTGTTATGACTAACTGTCTCACTGAGGCTCTGCTAATCAGAACCTCAGTGGTTATGCTCTCTCATTTCTTTCAAATTGTCACTAACAGGCTAGTGACCAATTTTACCAATTTACATTGGCATACTGGAACACCCTTATAATTCCCTAGTATATGGTACTTAGGTACCCAGGGTATTGGGGTTCCAGGAGATCCCTATGGGCTGCAGCATTTCTTTTGCCACCCATAGGGAGCTCTGACAATTCTTACACAGGCCTGCCACTGCAGCCTGAGTGAAATAACGTCCACGTTATTTCACAGCCATTTTTCACTGCACTTAAGTAACTTATAAGTCACCTATATGTCTAACCTTTACCTGGTAAAGGTTGGGTGCTAAGTTACTTAGTGTGTGGGCACCCTGGCACTAGCCAAGGTGCCCCCACATTGTTCAGGGCCAATTCCCCGGACTTTGTGAGTGCGGGGACACCATTACACGCGTGCACTACATATAGGTCACTACCTATGTGTAGCTTCACAATGGTAACTCCGAATATGGCCATGTAACATGTCTAAGATCATGGAATTGCCCCCTCTATGCCATCCTGGCATTGTTGGTGCAATCCCATGATCCCACGGGTCTCTAGCACAGACCCTGGCACTGCCAAACTGCCTTTCCCGGGGTTTCAATGCAGCTGCTGCTGCTGCCAACCCCTCAGACAGGTTTCTGCCCTCTTGGGGTCCAGCCAGGCCTGGCCCAGGAAGGCAGAACAAAGGACTTCCTCAGAGAGAGGGTGTTACACCCTCTCCCTTTGGAAAATGGTGTTAGGGCTGGGGAGGAGTAGCCTCCCCCAGCCTCTGGAAATGCTTTAATGGGCACAGATGGTGCCCATTTCTGCATAAGCCAGTATACACCGGTTCAGGGACCCCTCAGCCCTGCTCTGGCGCGAAACTGGACAAAGGAAAGGGGAGTGACCACTCCCCTGACCTGCACCTCCCCTGGGAGGTGCCCAGAGCTCCTCAGGGTGCTCCAGACCTCTGCCATCTTGGAAACAGAGGTGCTGCTGGCACACTGGACTGCTCTGAGTGGCCAGTGCCAGCAGGTGACGTCAGAGACTCCTTCTGATAGGCTCCTTCAGGTGTTGCTAGCCTATCCTCTCTCCTAAGTAGCCAAACCCTCTTTTCTGGCTATTTAGGGTCTCTGTCTTTGGGGATTCCTTAGATAACGAATGCAAGAGCTCATCCGAGTTCCTCTGCATCTCTCTCTTCACCTTCTGCCAAGGAATCGACTGCTGACCGCGCTGGAAGCCTGCAAAACTGCAACAAAGTAGCGAAGACGACTACTGCAACTCTGTAACGCTGATCCTGCCGCCTTCTCGACTGCTTTCCTGGTGGTGCATGCTGTGGGGGTAGTCTGCCTCCTCTCTGCACTAGAAGCTCCGAAGAAATCTCCCGTGGGTCGACGGAATCGTCCCCCTGCAACCGCAGGCACCAAAGAACTGCATCACCGGTACCCTGGGTCTCCTCTCAGCACGACGAGCGAGGTCCCTTGAATCCAGCAACTCTGTCCAAGTGACTCCCACAGTCCAGTGACTCTTCAGTCCAAGTTTGGTGGAGGTAAGTCCTTGCCTCCCCACGCCAGACTGCATTGCTGGGAACCGCGACTTTTGCAGCTACTCCGGCCTATGTACACTTCCGGCGGAAATCCTTTGTGCACAGCCAAGCCTGGGTCCACGACACTCTAACCTGCATTGCACGACCTTCTAAGTTGTCCTCCGGCAACGTGGGACTCCTTTGTGCGATTTCGGGTGAGCACTGTTTCACTCCACTTTGTAGTGCCTGTTCCGGCACTTCTGCGGGTGCTGCCTGCTTCTGAGAGGGCTCCTTGTCTTGCTCGACGCCCCCTCTGTCCCCAGACGCAATTGGCGACATCCTGGTCCCTCCTGGGCCACAGCAGCATCCAAAAACCCTAACCGCACGACTTGTAGCTAGCAAGGCTTGTTTGCGGTCTTTCTTCAGGAAAATACTTTTGCACGACTCTCCACGGCGTGGGGCATCCATCCTCCAAAGGGGAAGTCTCTAGCCCTTGTCGTTCCTGCAGAATCTTCAGCTTCTACTGTCCAGTAGCAGCTTCTTTGCACCCACAGCTGGCATTTCCTGGGCATCTGCCCATCTCCGACTTGCTTGTGACTTTTGGACTTGGTCCCCTTGTTCCACAGGTACCCTCGTTTGGAAATCCATTGTTGTTGCATTGCTGATTTGTGTCTTTCCTGCAGAATTCCCCTATCACGACTTCTGTGCTCTTTGGGGAACTTTAGTGCACTTTGCACTCACTTTTCAGGGTCTTGGGGTGGGCTATTTTTCTAACCCTCACTGTTTTCTTACATTCCCAGCGACCCTCTACAAGGTCACATAGGTTTGGGGTCCATTCGTGGTTCGCATTCCACTTTTGGAGTATATGGTTTGTGTTGCCCCTATCCCTATGTGTCCCCATTGCATCCTATTGTAACTATACATTGTTTGCACTGTTTTCTAATACTATACTGCATACTTTTGGTATTGTGTACATATATCTTGTGTATATTTGCTTTCCTCATACTGAGGGTACTCACTGAGATACTTTTGGCATATTGTCATAAAAATAAAGTACCTTTATTTTTAGTATATCTGTGTATTGTGTTTTCTTATGATATTGTGCATATGACACTAGTGGTACTGTAGGAGCTTCACTCGTCTCCTAGTTCAGCCTAAGCTGCTCTGCTAAGCTACCATTATCTATCAGCCTAAGCTGCTAGACACCCTATACACTAATAAGGGATAACTGGTCCTGGTGCAAGGTGTAAGTACCCCTTGGTACTCACTACAAGCCAGTCCAGCCTCCTACATTGGTTGTGCAGTGGTGGGATAAGTGCTCTGTAACTACTTACCACTTTTGTCATTGTACTTTTCATAAGAGAAAAATATACAAAACAAGTTCAGTGTATGTACACCTAACCAAAAAGTTTTGCATTTCTTTTCTCACTTCTTTTCTAAAGTGCTGAAAAGTACCTCTAACTTTCTAAAAAGTTCTTAAAAAGTTTTAAAAGTATTTTTTCTGTCTTTCTAAAAGTTCTGAAAAACGTTTTCTTCCTTTTTCTATCACTTAAACACTTTCTAAAATGTCTGGCACAGGCCAAACTGTTGATCTGTCCAAACTTGCTTATGATCACCTTAACTGGAAAGGAGCAAGGAGTCTCTGCATAGAAAGAGGTTTAAGTGTAGGGAAGAATCCCCCTAGAGAACTGTTGGTGAATATGCTTGTACAGGATAAGGCCAGAGCTGGCACTCCTGTTGAAAAGTTAGCTGATGGTTCCCACTCTGATTCTGGGGCACCCCTAGCAAAAGAGGTGGGTGGGAAACTTCCAAGCCTGCCCCCTAGCAAACCACCTAGCATAGCTGGTACAGATGTAGAGTCACACCATACTGATAGTGTTGTCTCACATCACAGTAAGAGTATCCCTTCTCATCATAGTAGAAGTGCTGTTTCTGTTAGCCAAGTTGTTAAGGTGCCATCTGTTAGGGCCAGGTCTCCTTCTGTTTTATCTCAGCATACTTCTGTCTCTTGACATGCCTCACCCACCCACCCTGATGACAGAGTGTTAGAAAGGGAGCTCAATAGATTGAGAGTGGAACAAACCAGACTGAAGCTCAAGAAGCAACAGCTGGATTTGGATAGGCAGTCCTTAGAGGTGGAGAGGGAAAGACAGAAATTGGGTTTAGAAACCCATGGTGGCAGCAGCAGTATTCCCCATAGTCATCCTGCAAAAGAGCATGATTCCAGGAATCTGCACAAGATAGTTCCCCCTTATAAGGAGGGGGATGACATTAACAAGTGGTTTGCTGCACTTGAGAGGGCCTCTGTTGTACAGGATGTCCCTCAAAGGCAGTGGGCTGCTATCCTATGGCTATCATTTAGTGGAAAGGATAGGGATAGGCTCCTTACTGTGAAAGAAAGTGATGCCAATAATTTTGCAGTTCTTAAGAATGCACTCCTAGATGGTTATGGCTTAACCACTGAACAGTACAGGATGAAGTTCAGAGAAACCAAAAAGGAGTCTTCACAAGACTGGGTAGACTTTGTTGACCATTCAGTGAAGGCCTTGGAGGGGTGGTTACATGGCAGTAAAGTTACTGATTATGAAAGCCTGTATAACTTAATCCTGAGGGAGCATATACTTAATAACTGTGTGTCTGATTTGTTGCACCAGTACCTGGTGGACTCTGATCTGACCTCTCCCCAAGAATTGGGAAAGAAGGCAGACAAATGGGTCAGAACAAGGGTGAACAGAAAAGTTCATACAGGGGGTGACAAAGATGGAAACAAGAAGAAGGATGGTAAGTCTTCTGTCAAGGGTGGGGACAAATCTAAAAATGAGTCTTCATCAGGCCCACAAAAACACTCTGGTGGGGGTGGTGGGCCCAAATCCTCTTCAAATCAAAACAAAGAAAAGAAACCATGGTGCTATTTATGTAAAATAAAAGGCCATTGGACAACAGATCCCAGTTGTCCAAAGAAAAGCACCAAGCCTCCTACCACTACAACCCCTACTGCTACACCTAGTGTCCATACTAATAGCAGTGGTGGTGGGAGCAAACCTACTAATAGCCAATCCAAGGGAGTAGCTGGGCTCACTTAGTTGGAGTTGGTCTTGTTAGGGAGACCACAGAGGCTGTGTTAGTCTCTGAGGGGGCTATTGATTTAGCCACCTTAGTAGCTTGTCCCCTTAACATGGATAAGTACAAGCAACTACCCCTAATAAATGGTGTTGAGGTTCAGGCCTACAGGGACACTGGTGCCAGTGTTACAATAGTAATAGAGAAACTGATCCACCCTGAACAACACCTACTTGGTCACCAGTACCAAGTAACCGATGCTCACAACAACACACTTAGCCACCCCATGGCTGTTGTAAATCTCAACTGGGGGGTGGGGGGGTTACTGGTCCAAAGAAAGTTGTGGTTGCCTCAGATTTACCTGTAGACTGTCTACTTGGAAATGATTTAGAGACATCAGCTTGGTCAGATGTGGAGTTGGAGGCCCATGCAGCAATGCTGGGCATTCCAGGGCATATTTTTGCTTTGACAAGGACTCAGGCCAAAAAGCAAAAAGGAAAGGGTGACTTGGATCCTGGAACAATGGACCAAGTGCTCCCTAAAGCTAGGGCTGGTAGAAGTAAAGCACTACCTACTATCCCTCCCTCTACAGTGGATTCTACTTCTGAGGAAGAAGAATTTCCACCCTGTGCAGAACCTACACCAGAGGAGCTGGAAGCAGACACTGCTGAGCTTTTGGGTGAAGGGGGGCCTGCCAGGGAGGAGCTGAGTGTGGCACAGCAGACCTGTCCCACACTAGAGGGTCTAAGACAGCAAGCTGTCAAACAAGCTAATGGGGATGTCAGTGACTCTCACAGAGTTTACTGGGAGGACAACCTCTTGTACACTGAAGCAAGGGATCCTAAACCTGGAACTGCCAGGAGGTTAGTGATTCCTCAGGAGTACAGAAAGTTCCTCCTAACTCTAGCCCACGACATTCCCCTAGCTGGACATTTGGGGCAAATGAAAACTTGGGACAGACTTGTTCCCTTGTTTCATTGGCCTAGAATGTCAGAGGACACAAAGGAATTTTGTAAGTCCTGTGAAACCTGTCAAGCCAGTGGCAAGACAGGTGGCACTCCAAAGGCACCCCTTATTCCACTGCCTGTGGTTGGGGTTCCCTTTGAAATGGTAGGGGTTGACATAGTTGGCCCCCTTGACCCTCCTACTGCTTCAGGCAATAGATTTATCTTGGTGGTAGTGGACCATGCCACCAGATATCCTGAAGCAATTCCCCTAAGGACCACTACAGCTCCTGCAGTGGCAAAGGCCCTCCTGGGAATCATTTCCAGGGTGGGCTTCCCAAAAGAGGTGGTATCAGACACAGGAAGCAATTTCATGTCTGCTTACTTAAAGGCCATGTGGAAGGAGTGTGGTGTGACATACAAGTTCACTACACCCTATCATCCACAAACAAATGGACTGGTGGAGAGATTTAACAAAACTCTCAAAGGCATGATTATGGAACTCCCTGAAAAACTCCGCAGGAGATGGGATATCCTTTTACCATGCCTCCTTTTTGCTTACAGGGAGGTACCCCAAAAAGGAGTGGGCTTCAGCCCCTTTGAACTCCTATTTGGACACCCTGTGAGAGGTCCTCTAACACTTGTTAAGGAGGGTTGGGAACAACCTTTAAAAGCTCCAAAGCAAGACATAGTGGACTATGTACTTGGCCTCAGATCAAGGATGGCTGAGTACATGAAAAAGGCCAGTAAAAACCTTCAGGCCAGCCAAGAGCTCCAAAAGCAATGGCATGACCAGAAGGCTGTTTTGGTTCAGTACCAACCAGGACAGAAAGTGTGGGTCTTGGAGCCTGTGGCCCCAAGAGCACTCCAAGATAAATGGAGTGGACCCCACACAATTGTTGAGAAAAAGGGTGAAGTCACCTACTTAGTTGACTTAGGCACTCCCAGGAGTCCCCTTAGGGTGCTCCATGTCAATCGCCTGAAACCCTACTATGACAGGGCTGATCTCACCCTGCTCATGGCAACAGATGAGGGACAGGAAGAAGAGAGTGACCCTCTCCCTGATCTCTTCTCTTCCACAGAACAAGATGCTCTGGTGGAAGGGGTTGTACTGGCAGATTGTCTGACTGCTGAGCAGAAAGACCACTGCATAAATCTCCTGGGTCAGTTTTCTGAACTCTTCTCTACTGTGCCAGGCACCACTTCTTGGTGTGAGCACACTATAGATACTGGAGACAGCTTGCCTGTCAAAAGTAAGATCTATAGGCAGCCTGACCATGTCAGAGACTGCATAAAACAAGAAGTGCAGAAAATGTTAGAACTAGGAGTGGTTGAGCACTCTGAAAGTCAATGGGCCTCTCCTGTGGTACTTGTACCAAAACCTCATTCCAAAGATGGAAAGAAGGAAATGCGGTTTTGTATAGACTATAGAGGTCTCAACCAAGTAACCAAAACTGATGCTCACCCTATACCCAGGGCAGATGAGCTCATAGATACACTGGCATCTGCCAAGTATCTAAGCACTTTTGACTTGACTGCAGGGTATTGGCAGATCAAATTATCAGAAGATGCAAAAGCAAAAACTGCATTTTCAACCATTGGAGGCCATTACCAATTCACAGTAATGCCTTTTGGATTGAAAAATGCACCTGCCACTTTTCAAAGGTTGGTGAATACAGTCCTGCAAGGGCTGGAGGCTTTTAGTGCAGCATATCTGGACGATATAGCTGTCTTTAGCTCCACCTGGGATGATCACCTGGTCCACCTATGGAAAGTTTTAGAGGCCCTGCAAAAGGCAGGCCTCACTATCAAGGCTTCAAAGTGCCAGATAGGGCAGGGGAAGGTGGTTTATCTGGGACACCTGGTTGGTGGAGAACAGATTGCACCACTTCAGGGGAAAATCCAAACTATTATAGATTGGGTTCCCCCTACAACTCAGACCCAGGTGAGAGCCTTCCTAGGCCTCACTGGGTATTACAGGAGGTTCATTAAGAATTATGGCTCCATTGCAGCCCCTCTTAATGACCTCACATCCAAGAAAATGCCTAAAAAGGTATTGTGGACAGCTAGCTGTCAGAAAGCTTTTGAGGAGCTGAAGCAGGCCATGTGCTCTGCACCTGTCCTAAAAAGCCCCTGTTACTCCAAGAAATTCATTGTCCAAACTGATGCATCTGAATTACGGGTAGGGGCAGTCCTTTCACAACTTAATTCTGAGGGCCAGGATCAACCTGTTGCTTTTATTAGTAGAAGGTTGACCCCTAGAGAAAAGCGTTGGTCTGCCATAGAGAGGGAGGCCTTTGCTGTGGTCTGGGCACTGAAGAAGTTGAAGCCATACCTGTTTGGCACTCACTTCATTGTTCAGACAGACCACAAACCTCTACTTTGGCTAAAACAAATGAAAGGTGAAAATCCTAAATTGTTGAGGTGGTCTATATCCCTACAGGGAATGGACTATACAGTGGAACATAGACCTGGGAGTACCCACTCCAATGCAGATGGACTCTCCAGATATTTCCACTTACACAATGAAGACTCATCAGGTCATGGCTAGTCTTATTGTCCTTCGTTTGGGGGGGGGTTGTGTAGGAAAGTACCATCTTGCCCGGCATGTTACCCCCATTTTTCACTGTATATATGTTGTTTTAGTTGTATGTGTCACTGGGACCCTGCCAGCCAGGGCCCCAGTGCTCATAAGTGTGCCTGAATGTGTTACCTGTATTATGACTAACTGTCTCACTGAGGTTCTGCTAATCAGAACATCAGTGGTTATGCTCTCTCATTTCTTTCAAATTGTCACTAACAGGCTAGTGACCAATTTTACCAATTTACATTGGCATACTGGAACACCCTTATAATTCCCTAGTATATGGTACTTAGGTACCCAGGGTATTGGGGTTCCAGGAGATCCCTATGGGCTGCAGCATTTCTTTTGCCACCCATAGGGAGCTCTGACAATTCTTACACAGGCCTGCCACTGCAGCCTGAGTGAAATAACGTCCACGTTATTTCACAGCCATTTTTCACTGCACTTAAGTAACTTATAAGTCACCTATATGTCTAACCTTTACCTGGTAAAGGTTGGGTGTTAAGTTACTTAGTGTGTGGGCACCCTGGCACTAGCCAAGGTGCCCCCACATTGTTCAGGGCCAATTCCCCGGACTTTGTGAGTGCGGGGACACCATTACACGCGTGCACTACATATAGGTCACTACCTATGTGTAGCTTCACAATGGTAACTCCGAATATGGCCATGTAACATGTCTAAGATCATGGAATTGCCCCCTCTATGCCATCCTGGCATTGTTGGTGCAATCCCATGATCCCACGGGTCTCTAGCACAGACCCTGGCACTGCCAAACTGCCTTTCCCGTGGTTTCACTGCAGCTGCTGCTGCTGCCAACCCCTCAGACAGGTTTCTGCCCTCCTGGGGTCCAGCCAGGCCTGGCCCAGGAAGGCAGAACAAAGGACTTCCTCAGAGAGAGGGTGTTACACCCTCTCCCTTTGGAAAATGGTTTTAGGGCTGGGGAGGAGTAGCCCCCCCCAGCCTCTGGAAATGCTTTCATGGGCACAGATGGTGCCCATTTCTGCATAAGCCAGTCTACACCGGTTCAGGGACCCCTCAGCCCTGCTCTGGCGTGAAACTGGACAAAGGAAAGGGGAGTGACCACTCCCCTGACCTGCACCTCCCAGGGGAGGTGCCCAGAGCTCCTCCAGTGTGCTCCAGACCTCTGCCATCTTGGAAACAGAGGTGCTGCTGGCACACTGGACTGCTCTGAGTGGCCAGTGCCAGCAGGTGACGTCAGAGACTCCTTCTGATAGGCTCCTTCAGGTGTTGCTAGCCTATCTTCTCTCCTAAGTAGCCAAACCCTCTTTTCTGGCTATTTAGGGTCTCTGTCTTTGGGGATTCCTTAGATAACGAATGCAAGAGCTCACCCGAGTTCCTCTGCATCTCTCTCTTCACCTTCTGCCAAGGAATCGACTGCTGACCGCGCTGGAAGCCTGCAAAACTGCAACAAAGTAGTGAAGACGACTACTGCAACTTTGTAACGCTGATCCTGCCACCTTCTCGACTGCTTTCCTGGTGGTGCATGCTGTGGGGGTAGTCTGCCTCCTCTCTGCACTAGAAGCTCCGAAGAAATCTCCCGTGGGTCGACGGAATCGTCCCCCTGCAACCGCAGGCACCAAAGAACTGCATCACCAGTACCCTGGGTCTCCTCTCAGCACAACAAGCGAGGTCCCTTGAATCCAGCAACTCTGTCCAAGTGACTCCCACAGTCCAGTGACTCTTCAGTTCAAGTTTGGTGGAGGTAAGTCCTTGCCTCCCCACGCCAGACTGCATTGCTGGGAACCACAACTTTTGCAGCTACTCCGGCCTCTGTGCACTTCCGGCGGAAATCCTTTGTGCACAGCCAAGCCTGGGTCCACGACACTCTAACCTGCATTGCACGACCTTCTAAGTTGTCCTCCGGCGACGTGGGACTCCTTTGTGCGACTTCGGGTGAGCACCGTTTCACTCCACTTTGTAGTGCCTGTTCCGGCACTTCTGCGGGTGCTGCCTGCTTCTGAGAGGGCTCCTTGTCTTGCTCGATGCCCCCTCTGTCCCCAGACGCAATTGGCGACATCCTGGTCCCTCCTGGTCCCTCCTGGGCCACAGCAGCATCCAAAAACCCTAACCGCACCACTTGCAGCTAGCAAGGCAAGTTTGCGGTCTTTCTTCAGGAAAACACTTCTGCACGACTCTCCACGGAATGGGGCATCCATCCTCCAAAGGGGAAGTCTCTAGCCCTTGTCGTTCCCGCAGAATCTTCAGCTTCTACTGTCCAGTAGCAGCTTCTTTGCCCCCACAGCTGGCATTTCCTGGGCATCTGCCCATCTCCGACTTGCTTGTGACTTTTGGACTTAGTCCCCTTGTTCCACAGGTACCCTCGTTTGGAAATCCATTGTTGTTGCATTGCTGATTTGTGTCTTTCCTGCAGAATTCCCCTATCACGACTTCTGTGCTCTTTGGGGAACTTTAGTGCACTTTGCACTCACTTTTCAGGGTCTTGGGGTGGGCTATTTTTCTAACCCTAACTGTTTTCTTACAGTCCCAGCGACCCTCTACAAGGTCACATAAGTTTGGGGTCCATTCGTGGTTCGCATTCCACTTTTGGAGTATATGGTTTGTGTTGCCCCTATCCCTATGTGTCCCCATTGCATCCTATTGTAACTATACATTGTTTGCACTGTTTTCTAATACTATACTGCATATTTTTGGTATTGTGTACATATATCTTGTGTATATTTGCTATCCTCATACTGAGGGTACTCACTGAGATACTTTTGGCATATTGTCATAAAAATAAAGTACCTTTATTTTTAGTATATCTGTGTATTGTGTTTTCTTATGATATTGTGCATATGACACTAGTGGTACTGTAGGAGCTTCACTCGTCTCCTAGTTCAGCCTAAGCTGCTCTGCTAAGCTACCATTATCTATCAGCCTACGCTGCTAGACACCCTATACACTAATAAGGGATAACTGGGCCTGGTGCAAGGTGTAAGTACCCCTTGGTACTCACTACAAGCCAGTCCAGCCTCCTACAACTGCCAGTAAACATGCTATGGCATGTTCCTTTTCCAGATCCATCTTGCACCTGAAAGGAAAGTTTACACAAATTTTTTGTGTAAAATGGGCCATCCATCAAAAAGAATGTTACCAAAGGTGAGTAACTTGTTCATCTATATAGCAAGAAGCAACTGAGACTTATGACCTGTCTGAAACACAACTATAGAAAGCTACAAAATAGCAATATTTAGTCTACAATGCATTTTTTTCAAACACAATATTCTAGCACCATATCTGTTATATGGGCCCCACAAAGATAAAAAGAAAGTGTTAAATGCAAGATATCATTCCACTTATTACACTACCATTAAACCTTTGTATATCAGTAGTGTCACAAGCGAAATTATATCTTGCTTTTAACAAACATTTCTGGTGAATGTAACACTACTATCAGTAAATTAGACTAATTTAATATAGGGTTATCTTCTTAAAATGGCTGAATGCAGTAGCAACCAGATAATAATGGAGAGGTATTTCAAAATGAGAGTCATAAGTCATTGTATATTAGAGTGCTCATAACGGTGGGCGAAGTAAGAGATAATATTGCATTGCGCTTTTCTTTGAGCTGTTATGTGTAGTGTGTCGCAGTCTCACATATGGTGATGTTCACGCAGACCAGCATGCATGCCTGTCCTCACGTTAGCGGTCAGGAGTGAGATTATTACAGGGGTCAAGCCCTGCCTGCGGGCAGTTGCACATGAGGCATAGAACCAGCAGTACTGTGCCTATGTGTGTATTAAATACTTGCGGCCTCGGCCCCGGTCCAGGGCCACTACATTTGGCGATGAGGAAGACTGGCCCGCTGTATCCACTCTGGCCATGCAGATGCCTGTTCAGTGAGGAGCTGCAGCACCCCATTCCTGCTCACACCCCACTACTGCTCCCGTCCTGCTTCCCCGCTTCAGAAGAGCAAAGCGGGCCTCCTCTACGCCGCTGGAGCAGATATGTGATTTCTGCTGCCCATCAGGATCTGCATGATGAGGGAGACAATAGATGATTGATGCCATTCCAGTTGACTATTCATGACTCATTACCTGAACAATTAGCTAAAGTGCCTCCTCCCACCCACCAGAGGTCGCACACCTTTGGTTGTTTCCTGGATAGTGGATGCACATCCCCAGCATATTGGCACCCTGAGTGCTAACAGCTACCCAACAATACCAGCTGCCTGCCACATCATCCAACGCTTTTAAGCCCTATTTGTCATGGACGCCAACCAACATGTCGATAGGTTCAGGCACTGCCCCGGGTCAAACATCCGCTGTGCTCCCACAGCGCCTCATGACAGCACTCTCCACTGGGGGAGCCCGCTCCCACCATTCAGCGTACTCAGCAATCCTGTGACTGCAGCCCCCCACTGATGTATGTGGGATGCAAAATCTTCAAACTCTTTCGCAACATTCCAGATCCAGGAGCAGATGACGACTATGACAGTGCCATAACACCTTCAACGCGTGCTCTGGCCCACAGATGGACCCAGGCTCACCAACATAAGGTTCAATCTAATTACCTCTTCTATACCTGCACATGGAAACTCGGCAGCACATGCACCGCTGATGACCCCCAAAAAGAATATGTGCAAATTGCTACTCTGTTCTTCTATGAGGCAACATCCTTCTGCGCCCCAATGTGCCCCTGGATATGATCCTTGTACAAATTATCCAAAGACTGTGCCAACCAAATTGAGGTGACATTCCAAAAACTCTCCACAATTACTGAACCGGCACCATGGTCCATCAAAACAGAAACAGCAGCTACCATCTCCAGAGTACCTCCTTGTCAGCCCGCGGCCAGGGTGCTTCAAACCAAAGACAGTTGTGGATGCTGTGGGTTTGCCCCACACCCCCCACAAGAATGGCCCGCAAAAGATAAAACACACTCATTTTGAGAGCGCATCAACCTCTTTGCCAAGGTCTGCAGGAGAGGTTGCAGATCACCAGCCTCCCAAGGACATGGCACACTATTTTGCCAAGCAGTGAGCACACTGGCCCACCAGTATGAACAGCCCTCCATTGGAGGAAGAAGATTAAAAAATCTTCCTATTGTCCTGTACCCTTGAACCTGGATGTCCTCAATGCCAGGCTTGCCCCACATGTGAAGTCACCATTGGCCGCACATCAAACGCCTGTCTGACTGACACAGGTGGTTCAGTCAACATAACCTGCCTCTCAAAGTATTTCACTATCCAGACACATCCAGCATTACAGCCCACAATGCAAAGATATTCAGCTTTGGCTGCACTGAAACCATCTTGCTAGCAGGCATGTCCGCTCGATCTCCCACAAGGAACAGACCTGCCACATCAAGTTTTTTGTCACGTCATCTGATTTAGAGGCACTTCTCAGTTGCAACACCGCAGAGCACCTTCAACTGGTCCACTTCACTACCACTATGTGTGATCTCACCAAGGATGTAAACCTCTTGCTCCTTGATTTTCCCCACCTCTTCACAGGCGTAGGGATCTTAAAGGACTACTGATCTCCCTACACATAGATCCTACAATCCGCCCTGTCACCCTTTGACACTTTCAAGTGCCTTTTCACCTTTGTCCAGTGGTGAAGGCGGAACTGTAGAAAATTGGAAGTTGCAGGGGTCATTGAGAAGGTGTCAAGACCATCATGGTAGTTGCTGACGAACCCAAGCAGCCAGGTTGCATTTGCATCGACCTGCACATCCACAACAAGGCTATCAGATGGGAATCCCACAGTGCCCCCAACAATTGTCAACTTGATCGCTGATATCAGTAGATGCATGCGATTCTCGAAGCTATATGTGAACTTGGGCTATCATTAGCTAGAGCTCCATGGAAACAGAAGATGCATAACAACACTCTCCACCTATGTTAGTTTTTGGCACAATTGCAGACTGAATTTTGGTATCTTCTCCGCAGCCAAAGTATTTAAAAATGCAATACAAGATGTTCTTACTGGTCTTGAATGTGTCATCAATGTTAGTGATGACATCCTCATTTAAGCACCCAGCCTCAACTGTTACCACCGCCGCCACCTGCAAGCCACCTTCAACAAGATCAGCTCGGCTGACCTTACCCTCAACTGCAGCAAATGCCAGTTCTTTCGCTAAGATATGGAATTCTTTGGTTACATCTTCTCAAATAAAGGGATTAAAGTTGGCCCAAACTAGAGCATTGACATCAAAGAGACCCCTTCTCTAGCATCTGCCACCAAAGTCAAGAGTTTCTTAGGATTCACCATATACTGTGGGAAGTACATCTCTAAATCCACCACCGACTCTGCTGGTCCTCTGAGACACCTAACAATGATATCCTCTCCCTAGATGTGGAGAAGCTCTCCTCCAGGGCACGGTGATGGCGTACTTCAATCCAGTGAACTAGTCTGGACTTGTGGCAGACGCCAACTCATTTAGCCTCTAAGCAGTCCATGAAGTGCAACATGTGAGCTCCCACTGCATTTGCCAGTAAAGCACTGAGAAAGGGAAAAGATACACCCATTTAGAACAAGCATTGGCTTAGCCAATAGGTCTCGCCTTTGGGACCTTATAAGTATTTAGCCGTGCAGCACAATAAACCTTTATCAGAAATAAACTGTGTTTGTGCATTCCTTTATACACTTGGCATTAGACTGCAATGGTCAGAAAAGCCCCTAGCAGGCACCACAATAAAAATAGCATTATGGAAGAAACATGGTCATGTAACCATATTGTCAGCCCCTAGAGGGCATAACCACATGAAAAGGGAAAGGCAGAGAGCGTTGCAGTGTAACCATATATTCAGCCCCTAGAGGGCATAGTGTATTACATACTTTCAGGCCTAGTGGGCCTGCTAAAATATTATGACAAACAAAGCTCTTAGAACACAAACTACTCCCAACTGTAAAGCTAAAGCTCTAGCCATGACAGGGCTTAAAAAGACATTTAATGGTGGTTATGATTTTGGGTTCCCCTCTAACCTAGTGTGGGTACTCAGAAGCTAGACAGAAAGAGCACTTTGTGCTGAACATTTTGGTGGTTGTCCCATGGTTGTCCCATTGTTTTAGGACCACCACAGGCTATGTTATGAGCAAAAAATGTGCTGTAAAAGTAATGTCCCACAAAGCATTATGGGGCAGGTTTCCTAAGTGCAGTGACTATTGTAGTATTGAGGAATGTGTCATTCTTCACCAAATTGTATCTGCCAGCACATAACACAGAGAGATGTATTCCTCACCCATATCCCCAGAGGACTGAGAGCCAGGGCCTGAGAGTACCACACCTCAAAATACCTCATTGTTCAAGGAAAGAAACAACTCCACCCCACCAGGAGGAGACAACTCCTCCAAGCACCTCTCTTGCTCCCCTTGCTACCTTCATGCCCCATTCCCATATTAACCCCATCAGCCAAGCTCCACCTCCTGCCCCATTAACCCTGACTTCTCATCATGAAGTTCTTTTTTTTTTTAAATGGTGTCCCAGCACTGCAATTTACTGTCACACTGCTATTTTCTTTATTTAAAAAATGCACTTTGGTGCACTTTTTCTTTTTTTAATTTATCCCTCTAAGTTGGATGTCAGCCATCTTGAAACAATAAATAAAAACAAAAATAACAAAATGACTGCTGCATCATTACACATGTGCGCACACGTAGTGATGCATGTGCCCGCATATATTGTGACAATGGGTCTGCCATATCCTCATAATGCAAATGCATACATGCGTGATCATACTTTTTTATTTTTGTCTGTGTAGCATCGGTAAAAATCATTACTAAATCCATATGTCTGTATTGGCAAAAAAGACCGGACCTCTTGCCTTTGCCAATGCTTCTTTTTAAGTTTCTGATTCTCTTGTCATTTATATCTGCTTATATTGAATACGATTGATGTACTATTGCATACCCAGATTTCATGGTGCTGTTAAATGCAGATGTTAGATGTAATCTATTTTTCAATTTTATAGCTTCATAAAAACCGATAAAATACATTGTGAGAAGATAAGATGGCCTCAAGCATAAAATACATTTTCCACTTGCCATACCTAGGTTCTGTAACCACACTTTTGCCTAAACCATTAATTTCAATTTTGATAATCATTTTTGTTCTCTATAAATATAAGATACAAATCTATACTGTAACAATAACAATATGACATTCATTCGGGGGTAGAAAGTGTCCAACTGCTAATTTAGCAGTAAAATATACACATCATGCAAACGCAATAAGATATTGCCAGATGTGGTAGACGCAATTAACGGTGGGCCAACAATAATTGTGGCACAGAAACTTTCCAATAATGGCCACTGCATTTTAGTAATAAATGATGCACCTGGAATTTACAGATCTACAAGTTGGGCAATTCAACTATTTTCAAATTCAATGAACCACCTGAATTCCTGCACATCATATGATGCCTACCACCCACATACTCTTAGCTTTAAATGAATAGAATAGGACCTGCTGTTGCGAGAAGTGTGACTTCTCCATGGCAGGAAGGCCAAACAAGTTGTGAACCCAGAGGCCAGCTTCAAAGGGGAAGCCACCTTTGAAGAACAAATGGTGTATACACTTGAAAGAGTATGTTCTTTTATTCTTGCAGACAGGTTGGTGTTGAGGGCAGAGAGGGGGAAACCTTCGTCAAAACAGTTTTCCTGTGTGTGTATAGACCCCAGGTTGCCACACACCTCTTGAGTGGGTTAGGGAGGTCCTCACATCAAGAGAAGGGTTCTGTCATCATGGAAGTGGGCAGAATAGTATATTTTGTGATAGTTAGATGCCACACTTCACAGGAAATTGTCACTAGGCGGAAGAGAACATGAAAGTCCATTGGCTAGTATTCGCGACATCCCCGGAAGGCACTAACTGGGCATAAAGTGGGACTCCTGGCACTCAGACCTCACATCTGCATAGAAGCATGGACTTAAGAAGGACTGCTTTGATGTTCCCTGGCCCCAGTAAAGAGAGGCTGCCCCAGAACTGGACTTCACCTGCTGCTCCTTGGGCTAGCAAAGTGAGGACTGTGTCTGTGGTGCATTGCTCAAGGAAAAGTCACCCCTAAGTATCAGACAGAAGAGGTGACTCCAAGAGTCAGTTTTCGGACTTCCTGTTGCAGTCACAGTGCTACAAAAGCTGAAGAAGCCTGCTTTGGCAAGTTGGTAGCCAAGAATGCCAGACTGACAACTTGCAACCTGGGAGACTGCAACCTGAACATCAGACGTAAGTTATCACCAGTTAAAGAGAACCTCTGGTTTTGCTTTAAACTGAGACCAGTAGGCCAGTGGAAACTGAGTTTTGGCTGGACTTCAACTGGAGTTCAAGGGACATTGGCCCTGTGGCCAAAGTTTACCCACCATGACTGTGGGCGGAGAAGTAGTCCCAAGAAGACCCCTATCACCGGATCAGCATCTTCAGCAACTTGCATCCTTTGCATCAGGAGCACACCTTTATGTTCTATGGTGGTTTTCCCATAGAGCCTGGAACTGGACTGGAGACTGCTTTGACTGTGAGTTAAATGTTCAACCTAGCCTCATTGGCCTCTGTGACCAGCTCCTTACTGGAGTTGATTTCCCAAAGCAGGCAGGCTGGAGTAGTAGTTTAAAATTCTATAAAAGTTTTCCAAAGTTAGCAGCTAATAGCGGTAGTTGCCAATGCTTGTTTGAAATTCAAATGCAAAGCTGTGCTTTAATATTAGGTTAATAATTTATACCTCCAGAATCCTCCTGTGGATTTATTTTGTTGAGGTGTCATTTTAAGGATGAAAAAACAACCTATTTTTTAAAACTGGTGTCAGATTTTTATTAAGTCTAGTTTCAGCTGTTTTGGTTCTTCTTAATGCTTCACATTGTTCATTTGATAAAGCCTGACTACTTAGAGTCACAGCTATCCTAGTTTGAGCTAAGGTTTTTCAAACAAATCTGACTGGACCCAGTACAGTAGTCAGTTTATTACACAGTGAGGTCTCACAACCACACTGTTAGACCTGCAGCCTTAGGGTAGTCATCCCCAACCTTTGCCTGTCTGCCTCCACATTTTGACACTGTTTTGCTGTTTTTAGGACTCTGCACACTTTACCACTGCCAACCAGTGCTAAATTGCATATGCTCTCACCCTTAAAACATGGTGACAGTGGATCATACCAAATTGACGTATTTAATTCACTTGTAATTCCCTAGTAAAGGGCACTACATGTGCCGAGGGCCTGTAAATTAAATGCTACTAGTGGGCTTGCAGCATTGGTTGTGCCACCCACATAAGTAGCCCCCTAACCCTGTCTCAGGCCTGCCATTACCAGGCCTGTGTGTGCAGTTTCACTGCCACTTCAGCGTGGCATTTAAAAGTACTTGCCAAGCCTTAAACTCCCCTTTTTCTACATATACGTCACCCCTAAGGTAGGCCCTAGGTAACCCAGAGGGCAGGGTGCTATGAAAGTAAAAGGTAGGACATATATCTGTGTGTTTTATATGTCCTGGTAGTGAAAAACTCCTAAATTCACTTTCTACTGATGTGAGGCCTGCTCCTTTCATAGGCTAACATTAGAGCTACCCTCAAACACTGTTTGAGTGGTAGATTCTGATTAGAAAGGGGTAAACAGGTCATATCTAGTACAAAATCCTGCTTATTGGAGAAGTTAGATTTTATATTACTATTTTAGAAATGCTACTTTTAGAAAGTGAGCATTTCTCTGCACTTAACTCCTTCTGTGCCTTATAGCCTGTCTCCAATCCACGTCTGGGCTGGGCTGGTTGACAGCTACGTTGTGCATTTCGCCTAGACAACCACAAACACAGGATGCTCAGTCACACCTGCATACTGAATGGGTCTTTCTGAGCTGGAAGGGTGGAGAGCCTGACACATTTCAAAGGACAGTGGCCTGCCCTCACACAATGGATTGTCAAACCCCTGCCTGGGACCCTGGCAGACAGGGTTGTACTGAAAGGGGACCTTGTGCACTTCAAAACCACTCTTTGAAGTCTACCCCACTTCAAAGGCACTTTTGGGTATATAAACTGAGTCCCCGGCCCTATCAACTTAAACACTTCTTGGGACAGACACTCTGCACCAGAACCTGTTTGTCTGCTGGATTTGGGTGCAGGTGCATGGGTTGTATGCTGTTGTGAGGTGGATGGCTGTTGGGTGTCTGAGTGCTTGCGTTTGTGTACTTTAGGATTGGGGGCAGACACGGTGGCAGAGAACACAGGGGATGTGTGCATGGATGACGTGGAGGTGTCTGCCAGTGAGGTATGCGTTCTGCTTGGTGTGGTGATGATGCTGATAGTGGATGATGATGTAGTGCATGCAGGTGTGAGTGTAGACATAACTGGGTGGGAGGTGCAGGTGGAGGAGGAGGAGGGGGAGACAGTGGAAATACAGAATGTTGTGGTGTCTGCAATTGAATGGTGTTTGTGTGAGTTCCTGATGAAGTGTGGTGCTTGTCTTTGCCTGTGACACTCTTGGGTGCATGCTTGTCTGGCTGTGTGCTTGGGATGGGTTGGGGTTGAGGAGAATGGGACTGGGAAGTGGGAGTTGGAGGGGGGATGGTAGAAACAGGGACAATGGCTGCCATCAGAGAGGAGGCAAGAGCCTGAATCGATCTCTTTTGGGCCCCCAATCCACTGTTAATGCCCTCCAGAAATGCATTAGATTGCTGCACCTGGGCTGCCAGCCCCTGGATGGCATTCACATTGGTTGACTGCCCTACAGGGATGGATCTCAGGAGGTCAATAGCCTCCTCACTCAGGACAGCAGGGCTCACTGGGACAGGGCCTGAGGTGCCTGGAGTGAAGGAGATGCCCACCCTCCAGGGTGAGCGGGCACGGGCAAGGGCGGTGCTGGAACGGGGGTGGTGGCTGTACCTGCAGCTGGGGTGGTCACAGAGGTGTCCGCCACCACCAGGGAGTGGTATCAGAGTCTGGTTTGTCCCCTCCAGTCTCTGCCGTGGTGCTCCCCTCATCCTCCGTCCCACTGGTGCCCTCAGCGTCGGTGGACTCTGCCTCCTGGGTCCTGTAGGATGCAGCTCCCTCTGTTGCCGGTGCTTCTGCTGCTCCGCCAGATGATGCTAATGCACATAAGGACAGGATGACAAAACAAGAAAGGAGGGGAGAGAGATATAGGATACACTGGGTCAATGACTGCACCAACACCATTGTTGGCGTACACAGCACCCTCACACACAGGGAACAGGCCTACGCACTATGCATGGCACTACCAGTGAAAAGGCTACTCAACAAGGAATGAGGAGGGGTACATACTGCCAACTGCAGCACACCTGGGACCCACTCAGCCCTGACCAGTAGTGAATACTAACAAGCTTGGTAAGCAGTATTTCCCCTTTAGACCCTTAGCCACCAGAGGACCTACGCTGCTATGTCTGGCCTGGCCTAGGGGCACCCACTGGCACACAACCACCAACCGGATACCACCCCTCCAGTCGTGAGCTTCAATGATGGCCACTGTACTCACCTCCTTGTGGCTGTTGTGATGCCCTCAAGCACCGATCCAGCTCTGGATAGGCCACCGCCAGTATGCAGGCCATAAGGGGGGTCAGGGTCCGACAGGCACCCCTTCCTCGTTGGGGGGCCATCCCCAGTTGGGCCTCCTTGGTCTTCCGTGCCGAGCGTTTCAGGTCCTCCCACCGGTGGGTGCTCCTCCTGCCATAGACCCCTAGGGTCCGCAAGTCCTTGGCGATGGCATACCATATACACTTCTTTTGATGGGCGCTGACCTGCAGAGGCAATATAGACAGGAGAATACCATTAGACAAACAGTCCAGCCAGTCATACAAATGGCCCACCATATCCGTTTCCATCACCATTGGCACACACATAGCCAAGCACACAATGTGTACACAGCAAAGAGGACATCCACCCATCCCCCTTACACAAGGCCTTTACACACACAACTCCATGCATTCATGCCACATGCATTGTGCCCACAGTGTACTCACTTGTTGGTCTGGAGGCCCATTCAGCAGTCCCTACTGGGGTACGACCCCATCCACCAGTCGCTCCAACTCCTCAGAAGTGAAGGTTGGGGCCCTTTCCCCAGTCCCATGGGCCATGGTAGGTTCCAGGCACTGGTCACAGCAGCACATGCTGTTTAGGTCCTCTCCTATAGAAGGTCAGGAAACAAGTGAAGACTATGATAGAAAATGGTGGTCACATCCACGGCGGTGCACACCGTCACTGCAGGCGTAGAGCACCATTGGCCACTGTACCCCATAGGGCCCAATTATAACCAATGAGGAATTGCACAGCGGTTTCCGACCACCTACTGCCACGACGCACAACATCAGCAGCATTACCTCACTTCCACCTGTCCCTCCACACAGGACAGGTGGACGCCATTTCAGGGGGTGGGGGGCACAGGCCTATAGATTAATGCTGCGTCACAGGATAGTTAAGCACATAATTCACAAATTACACTGTCCCATAACATGTTTACAGATTGCGTACTGCTGTTGTGGCTCCATTGTTCAGTTTGTGACAGCCTCCTCAATCTTTTGTCCCTTACATACCTACTGCTGCAGATGAATAGGAGAGGGAGACATACCCCTGTGTACAGATCCCTGGTGGACTTGGCTACAATGGAGGAAAGGCACATTATCCTCACCTATAGACTGGACCCGACTGGGGTCCCCCGTCATGTGCAAGTTCTATCAGTGCTCCATTTCCTGGCAACTGTTCTTTCCAAGTGACAGTGGTCTTGGCAGCAGGAATGTCAGAGCCAATGTTCTCAATAGTGCTGACAAGAGTGTTGTCTGTCCTGATAAAACACATGTGCAGCTACATTGCATTCCCCCAGGTTGAGGATTTGGCCACTGTGAAGGCCGGATTCTATGCAATGGGACCTATCCCCAATATAATTGGTGCGATTGACAGAACACATATTGCATTTATTCCCCCCACGCCAGAATGAACGGGTATTCAGGAATCGTAAGAGTTTTCACTCCATGAATGTGCAGATGGTGTGCTTGGCGGACCAGTACATCTCCCACGTGAATGCTAAGTATCTCAGGTCGGTGCATGATGCCTTTGTCCTAAAGAATAGCAGCATCTTACATGTGCTCTCCCAACTACAGAGGCACAGGGTGTGGCTAATAGGTGAGCCCTGATTCCCACTTAGTATATGTTGGTGTATGCCTATGGTGTTGGCCATATAGAATAGTGTGTGGCTAAATGTTGTCCCTCAATATTTGCAGGTGACTCTGGTTACCCAAACCTATCATGGCTGCTGACCCCTGTGAGGAATGCCAGGACAAGGCAGAAGAACATTATAATGAGACACATGGGCAAACCAGAAGGATCATTGAAAGGACCTTTGGCCTCCTGAAGGCCAGGTTCTGGTGCCTCCATCTGACAGGTGGTTCCCTGTGCTACTCACCCAAGAAGGTCTGCCAGATAGTAGTCGCATGCGTCATGCTGCATGTTGCACAACCTGGCCTTCAGACGCCATGTACCTTTTCTGCAGGAGGAGTAGACTGGAGATGCCGCTGTGGCAGCAGTGGACCTTTTGGACAGTGAGGATGAGGAGGAGGAGAAGGAGGATGTGGACAACAGAGCATCTGTGATCCGTCAGTACTTCCAATAACACACAGGTGAGACAGTGCAACTTTACATTTCAATGACTTTGGTTGTATTCTGTGTGGCACTGGCATGCTGGTATTTCCCACTTCTTTGCCCATGTACTGTTACCTCTGAATATTCATTTTGCAGATGTTGGTGATTTGACAAATACTCCAGGTATGATCACAACAGCCAGCTACAGGCCATTCATTCTATGCTCATTCTATGTACAATTCATTTGCAATGGCTGTAGCTGTTTCAATCAATATATATTTGAAATACATGACATACTCAAGTCGATTTTTATCAAAGGGTGTTTAATGTAGTGCTAATATATAGAGGGGAAAGTGCAATAGGATGGGGTAATGATGGAGGAAAGTCCAGGGTATTGTTCCAGTCTGTTCATAGCACAGGTGCATTATCCAAGGGGACATAGGAAGGAGAGCAATGGCAGTTCAAGGTGGACAAGGTGACTGAGTGGGACACAAGGGGGACAATCAGGAGAGTCTCATTTCCTGGCAGTGGTCTTGGCAAGTGTCTCTGGCTTCTGTCTGGATCTCAGGGAGCGTTTGCGCGGTGGTTCACCTTCTGCAGGGGGGGGGTGCTGGTGGCCTGTTGGTCCTGCAGCGGGTCCTCCTGGTCGCTAGCTGCAGCGGAAGTGGAGGGCTGTTCAGATGACTGGCTAGTGGCAGGGGCTCGCTGCTGTGACACTGCCTCCCTCACAATGTTGCCCATGTCTGCCAGCACCCCTGCTATGGAGATCAGGGTGTTGTTTTTGGCCTGCAAGTCCTCCCTGATCCCCTGATACTGTACCTCCTGCAGCCGCCTGTTCTCCTGCACATTGTATAGGATCTGGCCCATTGTGTCTTAGGAATGTTGATAGGCTCCCAGGATCTCGGAGAGCGCGTCCTGGAGAGTCAGTTCCCTGGTCCTGTCCTCCCCGACGCACAGCAGTCTTCCCAGTGTCCATGGTGGCCTGTGCCTCTGTCCCCTGAACCATGTGCCCACTGCCACTGACCCCAGGTCCCTGATTGTCTTGTGTGTGAGATGTAGCCTGGGGTCCCTGTACAGGTGGGCACACTGCTGATTGACGTGTCCTGGGGACAGAGATTTGGGGACGCTGGGTAGGTGCTGTGATGTTGGTTCCTGATGGGGAGGCTCTGTGGTGGTGTGTGACTGGGCTTGGAGGACCGGCTGTCCAGTGGTCCCTGATGGGCCAGGTAGATCATCCAGATTCTGAAGACCAGAGTTACTGTCATCACTGTGGGCCTCTTCTGTTGGGGGACTGGATAGTGATGGCACCTCCTCTCCAGTGACATTAGCAGGGGTACCTGTGGGGATGTAAATGATGTATTATGCTTCATGTGTATGACATACTGTACATCCCTGGCTTTGCCTCTATGGTTGGTGTTGCCCTGCCAGCTTTTACTTTTGTATGCAGGTGTATTGTGGGATCGTTAGTTTCCCTATGCTGTGCATGCTTTAGTGATGAGTGTCCATGCAGGGCTGTGAGGGTTGTCCATGCATTGGTATAGCATGCAGGGCTTGGCATTGAGATTAGTGTGATGTGATGGTGGAGTGTGTGGGATGGAGTGGAGTGATGGGAGTGAGGGTGAGGGTATGTGATGGCATGCAGGTATGGGGGGTGATAATTGTTGAAAATTGACTTACCAGATTCCAGTCCTCCTCCAACTCCGGCCAGACCCTCAGGATCCAGTATTGCCAGTACCTGCTCCTCCCATGGTGTGAGTTGTGGAGGAGGAGGTGGGGGTCCACTGCCAGTCCTCTGTATAGCGAGCTGGTGTCTTGCTGCTATGCAACGTACCTTCCCCCGTAGGTCGTTCCACCTCTTCTTGATGTCGTCCCTTGTTCTGGAGTGCTGTCCCATGGCGTTGACCCTGTCCACTATTCTCTGGCATAGCTCCATCTTCCTAGCTATTGATATTTGCTGCACCTGTGCTCCAAATAGCTATGGCTCTACCCTGACGATTTCCTCCATCATGACCCTTAACTCCTCCTCAGTGAAACAGGGGTGCCTTTCTGGTGCCATGGGTGTTATGTGATGTGTGTTGGTGAGGGTGTGTTGGGTAATGTGTTGGAGTGTGTCATGTGGAGTGTGGAGGGGTGTATTGGTGTGAGTGGTGTGTGGCTCTAGTTGTCGCAGTGGTCTTGGTGTCAGTCTTGTGCCAATGATTTGTATTCATAAGGGGTTGTCGGTAATGTTGGTGTGTGCTTTATAGTGGTGTGGGTGTGTGGGTGTGGTGTGTGTATGGGTGTCAGGTGTGTGTTGTTCGAATTGTCCAATGTGGCGTTGTTTTATATGTGGGTGTCCATTGTGAGCGCTGTGGTATGTACTGCCAATGGTTTACCGCTATTGAATGTCCACAGTGGTGATTCGTGGGTCATAATGTGATGGATGTTGTTCTGTTGGCGTAACGGTGTGGGTTTTGGGACCGCCACTTTATCACTGACCTTTGGTCTGGCGGATCTGTGTATGTGGCTGTAGTCTGTCATATTGGTGTGTGTGTGTCATAACATGGTGAACGGATATCCGCCACCGTGGCGGTAAGTTGTCGGCCGTCAGCGTTGCGGTAAGCGGAATTTACCCGCAGTGTCATAATGAGGGCCTTTATGTCTGCCAAGATGTCCTTGTGTGGTGTAAATCGCCGCACAGCCTGCCGGAATCGATGCACAGCCTGCCCTGCAGTGAGAAAATCACTGCATCGCCGAACTAGAATGACGCAGCCCAGCTCCCCGCGTGGAGAACAAGGTCACATAAGTTTGTGGTCCATTCGTGGTTCGCATTCCACTTTTGGAGTATATGGTTTGTGTTGCCCCTATCCCTATGTGTCCCCATTGCATCCTATTGTAACTATACATTGTTTGCACTGTTTTCTAATACTATACTGCATATTTTTGGTATTGTGTACATATATCTTGTGTATATTTGCTATCCTCATACTGAGGGTACTCACTGAGATACTTTTGGCATATTGTCATAAAAATAAAGTACCTTTATTTTTAGTATATCTGTGTATTGTGTTTTCTTATGATATTGTGCATATGACACTAGTGGTACTGTAGGAGCTTCACTCGTCTCCTAGTTCAGCCTAAGCTGCTCTGCTAAGCTACCATTATCTATCAGCCTACGCTGCTAGACACCCTATACACTAATAAGGGATAACTGGGCCTGGTGCAAGGTGTAAGTACCCCTTGGTACTCACTACAAGCCAGTCCAGCCTCCTACAACTGCCAGTGAACATGCTATGGCATGTTCCTTTTCCAGATCCATCTTGCACCTGAAAGGAAAGTTTACACACATTTTTTGTGTAAAATGGGCCATCCATCAAAAAGAATGTTACCAAAGGTGAGTAACTTGTTCATCTATATAGCAAGAAGCAACTGAGACTTATGACCTGTCTGAAACACAACTATAGATAGCTACAAAATAGCAATATTTAGTCTACAATGCATTTTTTTCAAACACAATATTCTAGCACCATATCTGTTATATGGGCCCCACAAAGATAAAAAGAAAGTGTTAAATGCAAGATATCATTCCACTTATTACACTACCATTAAACCTTTGTATATCAGTAGTGTCACAAGCGAAATTATATCTTGCTTTTAACAAACATTTCTGGTGAATGTAACACTACTATCAGTAAATTAGACTAATTTAATATAGGGTTATCTTCTTAAAATGGCTGAATGCAGTAGCAACCAGATAATAATGGAGAGGTATTTCAAAATGAGAGTCATAAGTCATTGTATATTAGAGTGCTCATAACGGTGGGCGAAGTAAGAGATAATATTGCATTGCGCTTTTCTTTGAGCTGTTATGTGTAGTGTGTCGCAGTCTCACATATGGTGATGTTCACGCAGACCAGCATGCATGCCTGTCCTCACGTTAGCGGTCAGGAGTGAGATTATTACAGGGGTCAAGCCCTGCCTGCGGGCAGTTGCACATGAGGCATAGAACCAGCAGTACTGTGCCTATGTGTGTATTAAATACTTGCGGCCTCGGCCCCGGTCCAGGGCCACTACATTTGGCGATGAGGAAGACTGGCCCGCTGTATCCACTCTGGCCATGCAGATGCCTGTTCAGTGAGGAGCTGCAGCACCCCATTCCTGCTCACACCCCACTACTGCTCCCGTCCTGCTTCCCCGCTTCAGAAGAGCAAAGCGGGCCTCCTCTACGCCGCTGGAGCAGATATGTGATTTCTGCTGCCCATCAGGATCTGTATGATGAGGGAGACAATAGATGATTGATGCCATTCCAGTTGACTATTCATGACTCATTACCTGAACAATTAGCTAAAGTGCCTCCTCCCACCCACCAGAGGTCGCACAGCTTTGGTTGTTTCCTGGATAGTGGATGCACATCCCCAGCATATTGGCACCCTGAGTGCTAACAGCTACCCAACAATACCAGCTGCCTGCCACATCATCCAACGCTTTTAAGCCCTATTTGTCATGGACGCCAACCAACATGTCGATAGGTTCAGGCACTGCCCCGGGTCAAACATCCGCTGTGCTCCCACAGCGCCTCATGACAGCACTCTCCACTGGGGGAGCCCGCTCCCACCATTCAGCGTACTCAGCAATCCTGTGACTGCAGCCCCCCACTGATGTATGTGGGATGCAAAATCTTCAAACTCTTTCGCAACATTCCAGATCCAGGAGCAGATGACGACTATGACAGTGCCATAACACCATCAACGCGTGCTCTGGCCCACAGATGGACCCAGGCTCACCAACATAAGGTTCAATCTAATTACCTCTTCTATACCTGCACATGGAAACTCGGCAGCACATGCACCGCTGATGACCCCCAAAAAGAATATGTGCAAATTGCTACTCTGTTCTTCTATGAGGCAACATCCTTCTGCGCCCCAATGTGCCCCTGGATATGATCCTTGTACAAATTATCCAAAGACTGTGCCAACCAAATTGAGGTGACATTCCAAAAGCTCTCCACAATTACTGAACCGGCACCATGGTCCATCAAAACAGAAACAGCAGCTACCATCTCCAGAGTACCTCCTTGTCAGCCCGCGGCCAGGGTGCTTCAAACCAAAGACAGTTGTGGATGCTGTGGGTTTGCCCCACACCCCCCACAAGAATGGCCCGCAAAAGATAAAACACACTCATTTTGAGAGCGCATCAACCTCTTTGCCAAGGTCTGCAGGAGAGGTTGCAGATCACCAGCCTCCCAAGGACATGGCACACTATTTTGCCAAGCAGTGAGCACACTGGCCCACCAGTATGAACAGCCCTCCATTGGAGGAAGAAGATTAAAAAATCTTCCTATTGTCCTGTACCCTTGAACCTGGATGTCCTCAATGCCAGGCTTGCCCCACATGTGAAGTCACCATTGGCTGCACATCATACGCCTGTCTGACTGACACAGGTGGTTCAGTCAACATAACCTGCCTCTCAAAGTATTTCACTATCCAGACACATCCAGCATTACAGCCCACCATGCAAAGATATTCAGCTTTGGCTGCACTGAAACCATCTTGCTAGCAGGCATGTCCGCTCGATCTCCCACAAGGAACAGACCTGCCACATCAAGTTTTTTGTCACGTCATCTGATTTAGAGGCACTTCTCAGTTGCAACACCGCAGAGCACCTTCAACTGGTCCACTTCACTACCACTATGTGTGATCTCACCAAGGATGTAAACCTCTTGCTCCTTGATTTTCCCCACCTCTTCACAGGCGTAGGGATCTTAAAGGACTACTGATCTCCCTACACATAGATCCTACAATCCGCCCTGTCACCCTTTGACACTTTCAAGTGCCTTTTCACCTTTGTCCAGTGGTGAAGGCGGAACTGTAGAAAATTGGAAGTTGCAGGGGTCATTGAGAAGGTGTCAAGACCATCATGGTAGTTGCTGACGAACCCAAGCAGCCAGGTTGCATTTGCATCGACCTGCACATCCACAACAAGGCTATCAGATGGGAATCCCACAGTGCCCCCAACAATTGTCAACTTGATCGCTGATATCAGTAGATGCATGCGATTCTCGAAGCTATATGTGAACTTGGGCTATCATTAGCTAGAGCTCCATGGAAACAGAAGATGCATAACAACACTCTCCACCTATGTTAGTTTTTGGCACAATTGCAGACTGAATTTTGGTATCTTCTCCGCAGCCAAAGTATTTAAAAATGCAATACAAGATGTTCTTACTGGTCTTGAATGTGTCATCAATGTTAGTGATGACATCCTCATTTAAGCACCCAGCCTCAACTGTTACCACCGCCGCCACCTGCAAGCCACCTTCAACAAGATCAGCTCGGCTGACCTTACCCTCAACTGCAGCAAATGCCAGTTCTTTCGCTAAGATATGGAATTCTTTGGTTACATCTTCTCAAATAAAGGGATTAAAGTTGGCCCAAACTAGAGCATTGACATCAAAGAGACCCCTTCTCTAGCATCTGCCACCAAAGTCAAGAGTTTCTTAGGATTCACCATATACTGTGGGAAGTACATCTCTAAATCCACCACCGACTCTGCTGGTCCTCTGAGACACCTAACAATGATATCCTCTCCCTAGATGTGGAGAAGCTCTCCTCCAGGGCACGGTGATGGCGTACTTCAATCCAGTGAACTAGTCTGGACTTGTGGCAGACGCCAACTCATTTAGCCTCTAAGCAGTCCATGAAGTGCAACATGTGAGCTCCCACTGCATTTGCCAGTAAAGCACTGAGAAAGGGAAAAGATACACCCATTTAGAACAAGCATTGGCTTAGCCAATAGGTCTCGCCTTTGGGACCTTATAAGTATTTAGCCGTGCAGCACAATAAACCTTTATCAGAAATAAACTGTGTTTGTGCATTCCTTTATACACTTGGCATTAGACTGCAATGGTCAGAACAGCCCCTAGCAGGCACCACAATAAAAATAGCATTATGGAAGAAACATGGTCATGTAACCATATTGTCAGCCCCTAGAGGGCATAACCACATGAAAAGGGAAAGGCAGAGAGCGTTGCAGTGTAACCATATATTCAGCCCCTAGAGGGCATAGTGTATTACATACTTTCAGGCCTAGTGGGCCTGCTAAAATATTATGACAAACAAAGCTCTTAGAACACAAACTACTCCCAACTGTAAAGCTAAAGCTCCAGCCATGACAGGGCTTAAAAAGACATTTAATGGTGGTTATGATTTTGGGTTCCCCTCTAACCTAGTGTGGGTACTCAGAAGCTAGACAGAAAGAGCACTTTGTGCTGAACATTTTGGTGGTTGTCCCATGGTTGTCCCATTGTTTTAGGACCACCACAGGCTATGTTATGAGCAAAAAATGTGCTGTAAAAGTAATGTCCCACAAAGCATTATGGGGCAGGTTTCCTAAGTGCAGTGACTATTGTAGTATTGAGGAATGTGTCATTCTTCACCAAATTGTATCTGCCAGCACATAACACAGAGAGATGTATTCCTCACCCATATCCCCAGAGGACTGAGAGCCAGGGCCTGAGAGTACCACACCTCAAAATACCTCATCGTTCAAGGAAAGAAACAACTCCACCCCACCAGGAGGAGACAACTCCTCCAAGCACCTCTCTTGCTCCCCTTGCTACCTTCATGCCCCATTCCCATATTAACCCCATCAGCCAAGCTCCACCTCCTGCCCCATTAACCCTGACTTCTCATCATGAAGTTCTTTTTTTTTTTAAATGGTGTCCCAGCACTGCAATTTACTGTCACACTGCTATTTTCTTTATTTAAAAAATGCACTTTGGTGCACTTTTTCTTTTTTTAATTTATCCCTCTAAGTTGGATGTCAGCCATCTTGAAACAATAAATAAAAACAAAAATAACAAAATGACTGCTGCATCATTACACATGTGCGCACACGTAGTGATGCATGTGCCCGCATATATTGTGACAATGGGTCTGCCATATCCTCATAATGCAAATGCATACATGCGTGATCATACTTTTTTATTTTTGTCTGTGTAGCATCGGTAAAAATCATTACTAAATCCATATGTCTGTATTGGCAAAAAAGACCGGACCTCTTGCCTTTGCCAATGCTTCTTTTTAAGTTTCTGATTCTCTTGTCATTTATATCTGCTTATATTGAATACGATTGATGTACTATTGCATACCCAGATTTCATGGTGCTGTTAAATGCAGATGTTAGATGTAATCTATTTTTCAATTTTATAGCTTCATAAAAACCGATAAAATACATTGTGAGAAGATAAGATGGCCTCAAGCATAAAATACATTTTCCACTTGCCATACCTAGGTTCTGTAACCACACTTTTGCCTAAACCATTAATTTCAATTTTGATAATCATTTTTGTTCTCTATAAATATAAGATACAAATCTATACTGTAACAATAACAATATGACATTCATTCGGGGGGTAGAAAGTGTCCAACTGCTAATTTAGCAGTAAAATATACACATCATGCAAACGCAATAAGATATTGCCAGATGTGGTAGACGCAATTAACGGTGGGCCAACAATAATTGTGGCACAGAAACTTTCCAATAATGGCCACTGCATTTTAGTAATAAATGATGCACCTGGAATTTACAGATCTACAAGTTGGGCAATTCAACTATTTTCAAATTCAATGAACCACCTGAATTCCTGCACATCATATGATGCCTACCACCCACATACTCTTAGCTTTAAATGAATAGAATAGGACCTGCTGTTGCGAGAAGTGTGACTTCTCCATGGCAGGAAGGCCAAACAAGTTGTGAACCCAGAGGCCAGCTTCAAAGGGGAAGCCACCTTTGAAGAACAAATGGTGTATACACTTGAAAGAGTATGTTCTTTTATTCTTGCAGACAGGTTGGTGTTGAGGGCAGAGAGGGGGAAACCTTCGTCAAAACAGTTTTCCTGTGTGTGTATAGACCCCAGGTTGCCACACACCTCTTGAGTGGGTTAGGGAGGTCCTCACATCAAGAGAAGGGTTCTGTCATCATGGAAGTGGGCAGAATAGTATATTTTGTGATAGTTAGATGCCACACTTCACAGGAAATTGTCACTAGGCGGAAGAGAACATGAAAGTCCATTGGCTAGTATTCGCGACATCCCCGGAAGGCACTAACTGGGCATAAAGTGGGACTCCTGGCACTCAGACCTCACATCTGCATAGAAGCATGGACTTAAGAAGTACTGCTTTGATGTTCCCTGGCCCCAGTAAAGAGAGGCTGCCCCAGAACTGGACTTCACCTGCTGCTCCTTGGGCTAGCAAAGTGAGGACTGTGTCTGTGGTGCATTGCTCAAGGAAAAGTCACCCCTAAGTATCAGACAGAAGAGGTGACTCCAAGAGTCAGTTTTCTGACTTCCTGTTGCAGTCACAGTGCTACAAAAGCTGAAGAAGCCTGCTTTGGCAAGTTGGTAGCCAAGAATGCCAGACTGACAACTTGCAACCTGGGAGACTGCAACCTGAACATCAGACGTAAGTTATCACCAGTTAAAGAGAACCTCTGGTTTTGCTTTAAACTGAGACCAGTAGGCCAGTGGAAACTGAGTTTTGGCTGGACTTCAACTGGAGTTCAAGGGACATTGGCCCTGTGGCCAAAGTTTACCCACCATGACTGTGGGCTGAGAAGTAGCCCCAAGAAGACCCCTATCACCGGATCAGCATCTTCAGCAACTTGCATCCTTTGCATCAGGAGCACACCTTTATGTTCTATGGTGGTTTTCCCATAGAGCCTGGAACTGGACTGGAGACTGCTTTGACTGTGAGTTAAATGTTCAACCAAGCCTCATTGGCCTCTGTGACCAGCTCCTTACTGGAGTTGATTTCCCAAAGCAGGCAGGCTGGAGTAGTAGTTTAAAATTCTATAAAAGTTTTCCAAAGTTAGCAGCTAATAGCGGTAGTTGCCAATGCTTGTTTGAAATTCAAATGCAAAGCTGTGCTTTAATATTAGGTTAATAATTTATACCTCCAGAATCCTCCTGTGGATTTATTTTGTTGAGGTGTCATTTTAAGGTTGAAAAAACAACCTATTTTTTAAAACTGGTGTCAGATTTTTATTAAGTCTAGTTTCAGCTGTTTTGGTTCTTCTTAATGCTTCACATTGTTCATTTGATAAAGCCTGACTACTTAGAGTCACAGCTATCCTAGTTTGAGCTAAGGTTTTTCAAACAAATCTGACTGGACCCAGTACAGTAGTCAGTTTATTACACAGTGAGGTCTCACAACCACACTGTTAGACCTGCAGCCTTAGGGTAGTCATCCCCAACCTTTGCCTGTCTGCCTCCACATTTTGACACTGTTTTGCTGTTTTTAGGACTCTGCACACTTTACCACTGCCAACCAGTGCTAAATTGCATATGCTCTCACCCTTAAAACATGGTGACAGTGGATCATACCAAATTGACGTATTTAATTCACTTGTAATTCCCTAGTAAAGGGCACTACATGTGCCGAGGGCCTGTAAATTAAATGCTACTAGTGGGCTTGCAGCATTGGTTGTGCCACCCACATAAGTAGCCCCCTAACCCTGTCTCAGGCCTGCCATTACCAGGCCTGTGTGTGCAGTTTCACTGCCACTTCAGCGTGGCATTTAAAAGTACTTGCCAAGCCTTAAACTCCCCTTTTTCTACATATACGTCACCCCTAAGGTAGGCCCTAGGTAACCCAGAGGGCAGGGTGCTATGAAAGTAAAAGGTAGGACATATATCTGTGTGTTTTATATGTCCTGGTAGTGAAAAACTCCTAAATTCACTTTCTACTGATGTGAGGCCTGCTCCTTTCATAGGCTAACATTAGAGCTACGCTCAAACACTGTTTGAGTGGTAGATTCTGATTAGAAAGGGGTAAACAGGTCATATCTAGTACAAAATCCTGCTTATTGGAGAAGTTAGATTTTATATTACTATTTTAGAAATGCTACTTTTAGAAAGTGAGCATTTCTCTGCACTTAACTCCTTCTGTGCCTTACAGCCTGTCTCCAATCCACGTCTGGGCTGGGCTGGTTGACAGCTACGTTGTGCATTTCGCCTAGACAACCACAAACACAGGATGCTCAGTCACACCTGCATACTGAATGGGTCTTTCTGAGCTGGAAGGGTGGAGAGCCTGACACATTTCAAAGGACAGTGGCCTACCCTCACACAATGGATTGTCAAACCCCTGCCTGGGACCCTGGCAGACAGGGTTGTACTGAAAGGGGACCTTGTGCACTTCAAAACCACTCTTTGAAGTCTACCCCACTTCAAAGGCACTTTTGGGTATATAAACTGAGTCCCCGGCCCTATCAACTTAAACACTTCTTGGGACAGACACTCTGCACCAGAACCTGTTTGTCTGCTGGATTTGGGTGCAGGTGCATGGGTTGTATGCTGTTGTGAGGTGGATGGCTGTTGGGTGTCTGAGTGCTTGCGTTTGTGTACTTTAGGAGTGGGGGCAGACACGGTGGCAGAGAACACAGGGGATGTGTGCATGGATGACGTGGAGGTGTCTGTCAGTGAGGTATGCGTTCTGCTTGGTGTGGTGATGATGCTGATAGTGGATGATGATGTAGTGCATGCAGGTGTGAGTGTAGACATAACTGGGTGGGAGGTGCAGGTGGAGGAGGAGGAGGGGGAGACAGTGGAAATACAGAATGTTGTGGTGTCTGCAATTGAATGGTGTTTGTGTGAGTTCCTGATGAAGTGTGGTGCTTGTCTTTGCCTGTGACACTCTTGGGTGCATGCTTGTCTGGCTGTGTGCTTGGGATGGGTTGGGGTTGGGGAGAATGGGACTGGGAAGTTGGAGTTGGAGGGGGGATGGTAGAAACAGGGACAATGGCTGCCATCAGAGAGGAGGCAAGAGCCTGAATCGATCTCTTTTGGGCCCCCAATCCACTGTTAATGCCCTCCAGGAATGCATTAGATTGCTGCACCTGGGCTGCCAGCCCCTGGATGGCATTCACATTGGTTGACTGCCCTACAGGGATGGATCTCAGGAGGTCAATAGCCTCCTCACTCAGGACAGCAGGGCTCACTGGGACAGGGCCTGAGGTGCCTGGAGTGAAGGAGATGCCCACCCTCCAGGGTGAGCGGGCACGGGCAAGGGCGGTGCTGGAACGGGGGTGGTGGCTGTACCTGCAGCTGGGGTGGTCACAGAGGTGTCCGCCACCACCAGGGAGCGGTATCAGAGTCTGGTTTGTCCCCTCCAGTCTCTGCCGTGGTGCTCCCCTCATCCTCCGTCCCACTGGTGCCCTCAGCGTCGGTGGACTCTGCCTCCTGGGTCCTGTGGGATGCAGCTCCCTCTGTTGCCGGTGCTTCTGCTGCTCCGCCAGATGATGCTAATGCACATAAGGACAGGATGACAAAACAAGAAAGGAGGGGAGAGAGATATAGGATACACTGGGTCAATGACTGCACCAACACCATTGTTGGCGTACACAGCACCCTCACACACAGGGAACAGGCCTACGCACTATGCATGGCACTACCAGTGAAAAGGCTACTCAACAAGGAATGAGGAGGGGTACATACTGCCAACTGCAGCACACCTGGGACCCACTCAGCCCTGACCAGTAGTGAATACTAACAAGCTTGGTAAGCAGTATTTCCCCTTCAGACCCTTAGCCACCAGAGGACCTACGCTGCTATGTCTGGCCTGGCCTAGGGGCACCCACTGGCACACAACCACCAACCGGATACCACCCCTCCAGTCGTGAGCTTCAATGATGGCCACTGTACTCACCTCCTTGTGGCTGTTGTGATGCCCTCAAGCACCGATCCAGCTCTGGATAGGCCACCGCCAGTATGCAGGCCATAAGGGGGGTCAGGGTCCGACAGGCACCCCTTCCTCGTTGGGGGGCCATCCCCAGTTGGGCCTCCTTGGTCTTCCGTGCCGAGCGTTTCAGGTCCTCCCACCGGTGGGTGCTCCTGCTGCCATAGACCCCTAGGGTCCGCAAGTCCTTGGCGATGGCATACCATATACACTTCTTTTGATGGGCGCTGACCTGCAGAGGCAATATAGACAGGAGAATACCATTAGACAAACAGTCCAGCCAGTCATACAAATGGCCCACCATATCCGTTTCCATCACCATTGGCACACACATAGCCAAGCACACAATGTGTACACAGCAAAGAGGACATCCACCCATCCCCCTTACACAAGGCCTTTACACACACAACTCCATGCATTCATGCCACATGCATTGTGCCCACAGTGTACTCACTTGTTGGTCTGGAGGCCCATTCAGCAGTCCCTACTGGGGTACGACCCCATCCACCAGTCGCTCCAACTCCTCAGAAGTGAAGGTTGGGGCCCTTTCCCCAGTCCCATGGGCCATGGTAGGTTCCAGGCACTGGTCACAGCAGCACATGCTGTTTAGGTCCTCTCCTATAGAAGGTCAGGAAACAAGTGAAGACTATGATAGAAAATGGTGGTCACATCCACGGCGGTGCACACCGTCACTGCAGGCGTAGAGCACCATTGGCCACTGTACCCCATAGGGCCCAATTATAACCAATGAGGAATTGCACAGCGGTTTCCGACCACCTACTGCCACGACGCACAACATCAGCAGCATTACCTCACTTCCACCTGTCCCTCCACACAGGACAGGTGGACGCCATTTCAGGGGGTGGGGGGCACAGGCCTATAGATTAATGCTGCGTCACAGGATAGTTAAGCACATAATTCACAAATTACACTGTCCCATAACATGTTTACAGATTGCGTACTGCTGTTGTGGCTCCATTGTTCAGTTTGTGACAGCCTCCTCAATCTTTTGTCCCTTACATGCCTACTGCTGCAGATGAATAGGAGAGGGAGACATACCCCGGTGTACAGATCCCTGGTGGACTTGGCTACAATGGAGGAAAGGCACATTATCCTCACCTATAGACTGGACCCGACTGGGGTCCCCCGTCATGTGCAAGTTCTATCAGTGCTCCATTTCCTGGCAACTGTTCTTTCCAAGTGACAGTGGTCTTGGCAGCAGGAATGTCAGAGCCAATGTTCTCAATAGTGCTGACAAGAGTGTTGTCTGTCCTGATAAAACACATGTGCAGCTACATTGCATTCCCCCAGGTTGAGGATTTGGCCACTGTGAAGGCCGGATTCTATGCAATGGGACCTATCCCCAATATAATTGGTGCGATTGACAGAACACATATTGCATTTATTCCCCCCACGCCAGAATGAACGGGTATTCAGGAATCGTAAGAGTTTTCACTCCATGAATGTGCAGATGGTGTGCTTGGCGGACCAGTACATCTCCCACGTGAATGCTAAGTATCCCAGGTCGGTGCATGATGCCTTTGTCCTAAGGAATAGCAGCATCTTACATGTGCTCTCCCAACTACAGAGGCACAGGGTGTGGCTAATAGGTGAGCCCTGATTCCCACTTAGTATATGTTGGTGTATGCCTATGGTGTTGGCCATATAGAATAGTGTGTGGCTAAATGTTGTCCATCAATATTTGCAGGTGACTCTGGTTACCCAAACCTATCATGGCTGCTGACCCCTGTGAGGAATGCCAGGACAAGGCAGAAGAACATTATAATGAGACACATGGGCAAACCAGAAGGATCATTGAAAGGACCTTTGGCCTCCTGAAGGCCAGGTTCTGGTGCCTCCATCTGACAGATGGTTCCCTGTGCTACTCACCCAAGAAGGTCTGCCAGATAGTAGTCGCATGCGTCATGCTGCATGTTGCACAACCTGGCCTTCAGACGCCATGTACCTTTTCTGCAGGAGGAGTAGACTGGAGATGCCGCTGTGGCAGCAGTGGACCTTTTGGACAGTGAGGATGAGGAGGAGGAGAAGGAGGATGTGGACAACAGAGCATCTGTGATCCGTCAGTACTTCCAATAACACACAGGTGAGACAGTGCAACTTTACATTTCAATGACTTTGGTTGTATTCTGTGTGGCACTGGCATGCTGGTATTTCCCACTTCTTTGCCCATGTACTGTTACCTCTGAATATTCATTTTGCAGATGTTGGTGATTTGACAAATACTCCAGGTATGATCACAACAGCCAGCTACAGGCCATTCATTCTATGCTCATTCTATGTACAATTCATTTGCAATGGCTGTAGCTGTTTCAATCAATATATATTTGAAATACATGACATACTCAAGTCGATTTTTATCAAAGGGTGTTTAATGTAGTGCTAATATATAGAGGGGAAAGTGCAATAGGATGGGGTAATGATGGAGGAAAGTCCAGGGTATTGTTCCAGTCTGTTCATAGCACAGGTGCATTATCCAAGGGGACATAGGAAGGAGAGCAATGGCAGTTCAAGGTGGACAAGGTGACTGAGTGGGACACAAGGGGGACAATCAGGAGAGTCTCATTTCCTGGCAGTGGTCTTGGCAAGTGTCTCTGGCTTCTGTCTGGATCTCAGGGAGCGTTTGCGCGGTGGTTCACCTTCTGCAGGGGGGGGGGTGCTGGTGGCCTGTTGGTCCTGCAGCGGGTCCTCCTGGTCGCTAGCTGCAGCGGAAGTGGAGGGCTGTTCAGATGACTGGCTAGTGGCAGGGGCTCGCTGCTGTGACACTGCCTCCCTCACAATGTTGCCCATGTCTGCCAGCACCCCTGCTATGGAGATCAGGGTGTTGTTTTTGGCCTGCAAGTCCTCCCTGATCCCCCGATACTGTACCTCCTGCAGCCGCCTGTTCTCCTGCACATTGTATAGGATCTGGCCCATTGTGTCTTAGGAATGTTGATAGGCTCCCAGGATCTCGGAGAGCGCGTCCTGGAGAGTCAGTTCCCTGGTCCTGTCCTCCCCGACGCACAGCAGTCTTCCCAGTGTCCATGGTGGCCTGTGCCTCTGTCCCCTGAACCATGTGCCCACTGCCACTGACCCCAGGTCCCTGATTGTCTTGTGTGTGAGATGTAGCCTGGGGTCCCTGTACAGGTGGGCACACTGCTGATTGACGTGTCCTGGGGACAGAGATTTGGGGACGCTGGGTAGGTGCTGTGATGTTGGTTCCTGATGGGGAGGCTCTGTGGTGGTGTGTGACTGGGCTTGGAGGACCGGCTGTCCAGTGGTCCCTGATGGGCCAGGTAGATCATCCAGATTCTGAAGACCAGAGTTACTGTCATCACTGTGGGCCTCTTCTGTTGGGGGACTGGATAGTGATGGCACCTCCTCTCCAGTGACATTAGCAGGGGTACCTGTGGGGATGTAAATGATGTATTATGCTTCATGTGTATGACATACTGTACATCCCTGGCTTTGCCTCTATGGTTGGTGTTGCCCTGCCAGCTTTTACTTTTGTATGCAGGTGTATTGTGGGATTGTTAGTTTCCCTATGCTGTGCATGCTTTAGTGATGAGTGTCCATGCAGGGCTGTGAGGGTTGTCCATGCATTGGTATAGCATGCAGGGCTTGGCATTGAGATTAGTGTGATGTGATGGTGGAGTGTGTGGGATGGAGTGGAGTGATGGGAGTGAGGGTGAGGGTATGTGATGGCATGCAGGTATGGGGGGTGATAATTGTTGAAAATTGACTTACCAGATTCCAGTCCTCCTCCAACTCCGGCCAGACCCTCAGGATCCAGTATTGCCAGTACCTGCTCCTCCCATGGTGTGAGTTGTGGAGGAGGAGGTGGGGGTCCACTGCCAGTCCTCTGTATAGCGAGCTGGTGTCTTGCTGCTATGCAACGTACCTTCCCCCGTAGGTCGTTCCACCTCTTCTTGATGTCGTCCCTTGTTCTGGAGTGCTGTCCCATGGCGTTGACCCTGTCCACTATTCTCTGGCATAGCTCCATCTTCCTAGCTATTGATATTTGCTGCACCTGTGCTCCAAATAGCTATGGCTCTACCCTGACGATTTCCTCCATCATGACCCTTAACTCCTCCTCAGTGAAACAGGGGTGCCTTTCTGGTGCCATGGGTGTTATGTGATGTGTGTTGGTGAGGGTGTGTTGGGTAATGTGTTGGAGTGTGTCATGTGGAGTGTGGAGGGGTGTATTGGTGTGAGTGGTGTGTGGCTCTAGTTGTCGCAGTGGTCTTGGTGTCAGTCTTGTGCCAATGATTTGTATTCATAAGGGGTTGTCGGTAATGTTGGTGTGTGCTTTATAGTGGTGTGGGTGTGTGGGTGTGGTGTGTGTATGGGTGTCAGGTGTGTGTTGTTCGAATTGTCCAATGTGGCGTTGTTTTATATGTGGGTGTCCATTGTGAGCGCTGTGGTATGTACTGCCAATGGTTTACCGCTATTGAATGTCCACAGTGGTGATTCGTGGGTCATAATGTGATGGATGTTGTTCTGTTGGCGTAACGGTGTGGGTTTTGGGACCGCCACTTTATCACTGACCTTTGGTCTGGCGGATCTGTGTATGTGGCTGTAGTCTGTCATATTGGTGTGTGTGTGTCATAACATGGTGAACGGATATCCGCCACCATGGCGGTAAGTTGTCGGCCGTCAGCGTGGCGGTAAGCGGAATTTACCCGCAGTGTCATAATGAGGGCCTTTATGTCTGCCAAGATGTCCTTGTGTGGTGTAAATCGCCGCACAGCCTGCCGGAATCGATGCACAGCCTGCCCTGCAGTGAGAAAATCACTGCATCGCCGAACTAGAATGACGCAGCCCAGCTCCCCGCGTGGAGAACAAGGTCACATAAGTTTGTGGTCCATTCGTGGTTCGCATTCCACTTTTGGAGTATATGGTTTGTGTTGCCCCTATCCCTATGTGTCCCCATTGCATCCTATTGTAACTATACATTGTTTGCACTGTTTTCTAATACTATACTGCATATTTTTGGTATTGTGTACATATATCTTGTGTATATTTGCTATCCTCATACTGAGGGTACTCACTGAGATACTTTTGGCATATTGTCATAAAAATAAAGTACCTTTATTTTTAGTATATCTGTGTATTGTGTTTTCTTATGATATTGTGCATATGACACTAGTGGTACTGTAGGAGCTTCACTCGTCTCCTAGTTCAGCCTAAGCTGCTCTGCTAAGCTACCATTATCTATCAGCCTACGCTGCTAGACACCCTATACACTAATAAGGGATAACTGGGCCTGGTGCAAGGTGTAAGTACCCCTTGGTACTCACTACAAGCCAGTCCAGCCTCCTACAACTGCCAGTAAACATGCTATGGCATGTTCCTTTTCCAGATCCATCTTGCACCTGAAAGGAAAGTTTACACACATTTTTTGTGTAAAATGGGCCATCCATCAAAAAGAATGTTACCAAAGGTGAGTAACTTGTTCATCTATATAGCAAGAAGCAACTGAGACTTATGACCTGTCTGAAACACAACTATAGATAGCTACAAAATAGCAATATTTAGTCTACAATGCATTTTTTTTAAACACAATATTCTAGCACCATATCTGTTATATGGGCCCCACAAAGATAAAAAGAAAGTGTTAAATGCAAGATATCATTCCACTTATTACACTACCATTAAACCTTTGTATATCAGTAGTGTCACAAGCGAAATTATATCTTGCTTTTAACAAACATTTCTGGTGAATGTAACACTACTATCAGTAAATTAGACTAATTTAATATAGGGTTATCTTCTTAAAATGGCTGAATGCAGTAGCAACCAGATAATAATGGAGAGGTATTTCAAAATGAGAGTCATAAGTCATTGTATATTAGAGTGCTCATAACGGTGGGCGAAGTAAGAGATAATATTGCATTGCGCTTTTCTTTGAGCTGTTATGTGTAGTGTGTCGCAGTCTCACATATGGTGATGTTCACGCAGACCAGCATGCATGCCTGTCCTCACGTTAGCGGTCAGGAGTGAGATTATTACAGGGGTCAAGCCCTGCCTGCGGGCAGTTGCACATGAGGCATAGAACCAGCAGTACTGTGCCTATGTGTGTATTAAATACTTGCGGCCTCGGCCCCGGTCCAGGGCCACTACATTTGGCGATGAGGAAGACTGGCCCGCTGTATCCACTCTGGCCATGCAGATGCCTGTTCAGTGAGGAGCTGCAGCACCCCATTCCTGCTCACACTCCACTACTGCTCCCGTCCTGCTTCCCCGCTTCAGAAGAGCAAAGCGGGCCTCCTCTACGCCGCTGGAGCAGATATGTGATTTCTGCTGCCCATCAGGATCTGCATGATGAGGGAGACAATAGATGATTGATGCCATTCCAGTTGACTATTCATGACTCATTACCTGAACAATTAGCTAAAGTGCCTCCTCCCACCCACCAGAGGTCGCACACCTTTGGTTGTTTCCTGGATAGTGGATGCACATCCCCAGCATATTGGCACCCTGAGTGCTAACAGCTACCCAACAATACCAGCTGCCTGCCACATCATCCAACGCTTTTAAGCCCTATTTGTCATGGACGCCAACCAACATGTCGATAGGTTCAGGCACTGCCCCGGGTCAAACATCCGCTGTGCTCCCACAGCGCCTCATGACAGCACTCTCCACTGGGGGAGCCCGCTCCCACCATTCAGCGTACTCAGCAATCCTGTGACTGCAGCCCCCCACTGATGTATGTGGGATGCAAAATCTTCAAACTCTTTCGCAACATTCCAGATCCAGGAGCAGATGACGACTATGACAGTGCCATAACACCTTCAACGCGTGCTCTGGCCCACAGATGGACCCAGGCTCACCAACATAAGGTTCAATCTAATTACCTCTTCTATACCTGCACATGGAAACTCGGCAGCACATGCACCGCTGATGACCCCCAAAAAGAATATGTGCAAATTGCTACTCTGTTCTTCTATGAGGCAACATCCTTCTGCGCCCCAATGTGCCCCTGGATATGATCCTTGTACAAATTATCCAAAGACTGTGCCAACCAAATTGAGGTGACATTCCAAAAACTCTCTACAATTACTGAACCGGCACCATGGTCCATCAAAACAGAAACAGCAGCTACCATCTCCAGAGTACCTCCTTGTCAGCCCGCGGCCAGGGTGCTTCAAACCAAAGACAGTTGTGGATGCTGTGGGTTTGCCCCACACCCCCCACAAGAATGGCCCGCAAAAGATAAAACACACTCATTTTGAGAGCGCATCAACCTCTTTGCCAAGGTCTGCAGGAGAGGTTGCAGATCACCAGCCTCCCAAGGACATGGCACACTATTTTGCCAAGCAGTGAGCACACTGGCCCACCAGTATGAACAGCCCTCCATTGGAGGAAGAAGATTAAAAAATCTTCCTATTGTCCTGTACCCTTGAACCTGGATGTCCTCAATGCCAGGCTTGCCCCACATGTGAAGTCACCATTGGCCGCACATCAAACGCCTGTCTGACTGACACAGGTGGTTCAGTCAACATAACCTGCCTCTCAAAGTATTTCACTATCCAGACACATCCAGCATTACAGCCCACCATGCAAAGATATTCAGCTTTGGCTGCACTGAAACCATCTTGCTAGCAGGCATGTCCGCTCGATCTCCCACAAGGAACAGACCTGCCACATCAAGTTTTTTGTCACGTCATCTGATTTAGAGGCACTTCTCAGTTGCAACACCGCAGAGCACCTTCAACTGGTCCACTTCACTACCACTATGTGTGATCTCACCAAGGATGTAAACCTCTTGCTCCTTGATTTTCCCCACCTCTTCACAGGCGTAGGGATCTTAAAGGACTACTGATCTCCCTACACATAGATCCTACAATCCGCCCTGTCACCCTTTGACACTTTCAAGTGCCTTTTCACCTTTGTCCAGTGGTGAAGGCGGAACTGTAGAAAATTGGAAGTTGCAGGGGTCATTGAGAAGGTGTCAAGACCATCATGGTAGTTGCTGACGAACCCAAGCAGCCAGGTTGCATTTGCATCGACCTGCACATCCACAACAAGGCTATCAGATGGGAATCCCACAGTGCCCCCAACAATTGTCAACTTGATCGCTGATATCAGTAGATGCATGCGATTCTCGAAGCTATATGTGAACTTGGGCTATCATTAGCTAGAGCTCCATGGAAACAGAAGATGCATAACAACACTCTCCACCTATGTTAGTTTTTGGCACAATTGCAGACTGAATTTTGGTATCTTCTCCGCAGCCAAAGTATTTAAAAATGCAATACAAGATGTTCTTACTGGTCTTGAATGTGTCATCAATGTTAGTGATGACATCCTCATTTAAGCACCCAGCCTCAACTGTTACCACCGCCGCCACCTGCAAGCCACCTTCAACAAGATCAGCTCGGCTGACCTTACCCTCAACTGCAGCAAATGCCAGTTCTTTCGCTAAGATATGGAATTCTTTGGTTACATCTTCTCAAATAAAGGGATTAAAGTTGGCCCAAACTAGAGCATTGACATCAAAGAGACCCCTTCTCTAGCATCTGCCACCAAAGTCAAGAGTTTCTTAGGATTCACCATATACTGTGGGAAGTACATCTCTAAATCCACCACCGACTCTGCTGGTCCTCTGAGACACCTAACAATGATATCCTCTCCCTAGATGTGGAGAAGCTCTCCTCCAGGGCACGGTGATGGCGTACTTCAATCCAGTGAACTAGTCTGGACTTGTGGCAGACGCCAACTCATTTAGCCTCTAAGCAGTCCATGAAGTGCAACATGTGAGCTCCCACTGCATTTGCCAGTAAAGCACTGAGAAAGGGAAAAGATACACCCATTTAGAACAAGCATTGGCTTAGCCAATAGGTCTCGCCTTTGGGACCTTATAAGTATTTAGCCGTGCAGCACAATAAACCTTTATCAGAAATAAACTGTGTTTGTGCATTCCTTTATACACTTGGCATTAGACTGCAATGGTCAGAACAGCCCCTAGCAGGCACCACAATAAAAATAGCATTATGGAAGAAACATGGTCATGTAACCATATTGTCAGCCCCTAGAGGGCATAACCACATGAAAAGAGAAAGGCAGAGAGCGTTGCAGTGTAACCATATATTCAGCCCCTAGAGGGCATAGTGTATTACATACTTTCAGGCCTAGTGGGCCTGCTAAAATATTATGACAAACAAAGCTCTTAGAACACAAACTACTCCCAACTGTAAAGCTAAAGCTCCAGCCATGACAGGGCTTAAAAAGACATTTAATGGTGGTTATGATTTTGGGTTCCCCTCTAACCTAGTGTGGGTACTCAGAAGCTAGACAGAAAGAGCACTTTGTGCTGAACATTTTGGTGGTTGTCCCATGGTTGTCCCATTGTTTTAGGACCACCACAGGCTATGTTATGAGCAAAAAATGTGCTGTAAAAGTAATGTCCCACAAAGCATTATGGGGCAGGTTTCCTAAGTGCAGTGACTATTGTAGTATTGAGGAATGTGTCATTCTTCACCAAATTGTATCTGCCAGCACATAACACAGAGAGATGTATTCCTCACCCATATCCCCAGAGGACTGAGAGCCAGGGCCTGAGAGTACCACACCTCAAAATACCTCATCGTTCAAGGAAAGAAACAACTCCACCCCACCAGGAGGAGACAACTCCTCCAAGCACCTCTCTTGCTCCCCTTGCTACCTTCATGCCCCATTCCCATATTAACCCCATCAGCCAAGCTCCACCTCCTGCCCCATTAACCCTGACTTCTCATCATGAAGTTCTTTTTTTTTTTAAATGGTGTCCCAGCACTGCAATTTACTGTCACACTGCTATTTTCTTTATTTAAAAAATGCACTTTGGTGCACTTTTTCTTTTTTTTATTTATCCCTCTAAGTTGGATGTCAGCCATCTTGAAACAATAAATAAAAACAAAAATAACAAAATGACTGCTGCATCATTACACATGTGCGCACACGTAGTGATGCATGTGCCCGCATATATTGTGACAATGGGTCTGCCATATCCTCATAATGCAAATGCATACATGCGTGATCATACTTTTTTATTTTTGTCTGTGTAGCATCGGTAAAAATCATTACTAAATCCATATGTCTGTATTGGCAAAAAAGACCGGACCTCTTGCCTTTGCCAATGCTTCTTTTTAAGTTTCTGATTCTCTTGTCATTTATATCTGCTTATATTGAATACGATTGATGTACTATTGCATACCCAGATTTCATGGTGCTGTTAAATGCAGATGTTAGATGTAATCTATTTTTCAATTTTATAGCTTCATAAAAACCGATAAAATACATTGTGAGAAGATAAGATGGCCTCAAGCATAAAATACATTTTCCACTTGCCATACCTAGGTTCTGTAACCACACTTTTGCCTAAACCATTAATTTCAATTTTGATAATCATTTTTGTTCTCTATAAATATAAGATACAAATCTATACTGTAACAATAACAATATGACATTCATTCGGGGGGTAGAAAGTGTCCAGCTGCTAATTTAGCAGTAAAATATACACATCATGCAAACGCAATAAGATATTGCCAGATGTGGTAGACGCAATTAACGGTGGGCCAACAATAATTGTGGCACAGAAACTTTCCAATAATGGCCACTGCATTTTAGTAATAAATGATGCACCTGGAATTTACAGATCTACAAGTTGGGCAATTCAACTATTTTCAAATTCAATGAACCACCTGAATTCCTGCACATCATATGATGCCTACCACCCACATACTCTTAGCTTTAAATGAATAGAATAGGACCTGCTGTTGCGAGAAGTGTGACTTCTCCATGGCAGGAAGGCCAAACAAGTTGTGAACCCAGAGGCCAGCTTCAAAGGGGAAGCCACCTTTGAAGAACAAATGGTGTATACACTTGAAAGAGTATGTTCTTTTATTCTTGCAGACAGGTTGGTGTTGAGGGCAGAGAGGGAGAAACCTTCGTCAAAACAGTTTTCCTGTGTGTGTATAGACCCCAGGTTGCCACACACCTCTTGAGTGGGTTAGGGAGGTCCTCACATCAAGAGAAGGGTTCTGTCATCATGGAAGTGGGCAGAATAGTATATTTTGTGATAGTTAGATGCCACACTTCACAGGAAATTGTCACTAGGCGGAAGAGAACATGAAAGTCCATTGGCTAGTATTCGCGACATCCCCGGAAGGCACTAACTGGGCATAAAGTGGGACTCCTGGCACTCAGACCTCACATCTGCATAGAAGCATGGACTTAAGAAGGACTGCTTTGATGTTCCCTGGCCCCAGTAAAGAGAGGCTGCCCCAGAACTGGACTTCACCTGCTGCTCCTTGGGCTAGCAAAGTGAGGACTGTGTCTGTGGTGCATTGCTCAAGGAAAAGTCACCCCTAAGTATCAGACAGAAGAGGTGACTCCAAGAGTCAGTTTTCTGACTTCCTGTTGCAGTCACAGTGCTACAAAAGCTGAAGAAGCCTGCTTTGGCAAGTTGGTAGCCAAGAATGCCAGACTGACAACTTGCAACCTGGGAGACTGCAACCTGAACATCAGACGTAAGTTATCACCAGTTAAAGAGAACCTCTGGTTTTGCTTTAAACTGAGACCAGTAGGCCAGTGGAAACTGAGTTTTGGCTGGACTTCAACTGGAGTTCAAGGGACATTGGCCCTGTGGCCAAAGTTTACCCACCATGACTGTGGGCTGAGAAGTAGCCCCAAGAAGACCCCTATCACCGGATCAGCATCTTCAGCAACTTGCATCCTTTGCATCAGGAGCACACCTTTATGTTCTATGGTGGTTTTCCCATAGAGCCTGGAACTGGACTGGAGACTGCTTTGACTGTGAGTTAAATGTTCAACCAAGCCTCATTGGCCTCTGTGACCAGCTCCTTACTGGAGTTGATTTCCCAAAGCAGGCAGGCTGGAGTAGTAGTTTAAAATTCTATAAAAGTTTTCCAAAGTTAGCAGCTAATAGCGGTAGTTGCCAATGCTTGTTTGAAATTCAAATGCAAAGCTGTGCTTTAATATTAGGTTAATAATTTATACCTCCAGAATCCTCCTGTGGATTTATTTTGTTGAGGTGTCATTTTAAGGATGAAAAAACAACCTATTTTTTAAAACTGGTGTCAGATTTTTATTAAGTCTAGTTTCAGCTGTTTTGGTTCTTCTTAATGCTTCACATTGTTCATTTGATAAAGCCTGACTACTTAGAGTCACAGCTATCCTAGTTTGAGCTAAGGTTTTTCAAACAAATCTGACTGGACCCAGTACAGTAGTCAGTTTATTACACAGTGAGGTCTCACAACCACACTGTTAGACCTGCAGCCTTAGGGTAGTCATCCCCAACCTTTGCCTGTCTGCCTCCACATTTTGACACTGTTTTGCTGTTTTTAGGACTCTGCACACTTTACCACTGCCAACCAGTGCTAAATTGCATATGCTCTCACCCTTAAAACATGGTGACAGTGGATCATACCAAATTGACGTATTTAATTCACTTGTAATTCCCTAGTAAAGGGCACTACATGTGCCGAGGGCCTGTAAATTAAATGCTACTAGTGGGCTTGCAGCATTGGTTGTGCCACCCACATAAGTAGCCCCCTAACCCTGTCTCAGGCCTGCCATTACCAGGCCTGTGTGTGCAGTTTCACTGCCACTTCAGCGTGGCATTTAAAAGTACTTGCCAAGCCTTAAACTCCCCTTTTTCTACATATACGTCACCCCTAAGGTAGGCCCTAGGTAACCCAGAGGGCAGGGTGCTATGAAAGTAAAAGGTAGGACATATATCTGTGTGTTTTATATGTCCTGGTAGTGAAAAACTCCTAAATTCACTTTCTACTGATGTGAGGCCTGCTCCTTTCATAGGCTAACATTAGAGCTACCCTCAAACACTGTTTGAGTGGTAGATTCTGATTAGAAAGGGGTAAACAGGTCATATCTAGTACAAAATCCTGCTTATTGGAGAAGTTAGATTTTATATTACTATTTTAGAAATGCTACTTTTAGAAAGTGAGCATTTCTCTGCACTTAACTCCTTCTGTGCCTTACAGCCTGTCTCCAATCCACGTCTTGGCTGGGCTGGTTGACAGCTACGTTGTGCATTTCGCCTAGACAACCACAAACACAGGATGCTCAGTCACACCTGCATACTGAATGGGTCTTTCTGAGCTGGAAGGGTGGAGAGCCTGACACATTTCAAAGGACAGTGGCCTGCCCTCACACAATGGATTGTCAAACCCCTGCCTGGGACCCTGGCAGACAGGGTTGTACTGAAAGGGGACCTTGTGCACTTCAAAACCACTCTTTGAAGTCTACCCCACTTCAAAGGCACTTTTGGGTATATAAACTGAGTCCCCGGCCCTATCAACTTAAACACTTCTTGGGACAGACACTCTGCACCAGAACCTGTTTGTCTGCTGGATTTGGGTGCAGGTGCATGGGTTGTATGCTGTTGTGAGGTGGATGGCTGTTGGGTGTCTGAGTGCTTGCGTTTGTGTACTTTAGGATTGGGGGCAGACACGGTGGCAGAGAACACAGGGGATGTGTGCATGGATGACGTGGAGGTGTCTGCCAGTGAGGTATGCGTTCTGCTTGGTGTGGTGATGATGCTGATAGTGGATGATGATGTAGTGCATGCAGGTGTGAGTGTAGACATAACTGGGTGGGAGGTGCAGGTGGAGGAGGAGGAGGGGGAGACAGTGGAAATACAGAATGTTGTGGTGTCTGCAATTGAATGGTGTTTGTGTGAGTTCCTGATGAAGTGTGGTGCTTGTCTTTGCCTGTGACACTCTTGGGTGCATGCTTGTCTGGCTGTGTGCTTGGGATGGGTTGGGGTTGAGGAGAATGGGACTGGGAAGTGGGAGTTGGAGGGGGGATGGTAGAAACAGGGACAATGGCTGCCATCAGAGAGGAGGCAAGAGCCTGAATCGATCTCTTTTGGGCCCCCAATCCACTGTTAATGCCCTCCAGGAATGCATTAGATTGCTGCACCTGGGCTGCCAGCCCCTGGATGGCATTCACATTGGTTGACTGCCCTACAGGGATGGATCTCAGGAGGTCAATAGCCTCCTCACTCAGGACAGCAGGGCTCACTGGGACAGGGCCTGAGGTGCCTGGAGTGAAGGAGATGCCCACCCTCCAGGGTGAGCGGGCACGGGCAAGGGCGGTGCTGGAACGGGGGTGGTGGCTGTACCTGCAGCTGGGGTGGTCACAGAGGTGTCCGCCACCACCAGGGAGCGGTATCAGAGTCTGGTTTGTCCCCTCCAGTCTCTGCCGTGGTGCTCCCCTCATCCTCCGTCCCACTGGTGCCCTCAGCGTCGGTGGACTCTGCCTCCTGGGTCCTGTGGGATGCAGCTCCCTCTGTTGCCGGTGCTTCTGCTGCTCCGCCAGATGATGCTAATGCACATAAGGACAGGATGACAAAACAAGAAAGGAGGGGAGAGAGATATAGGATACACTGGGTCAATGACTGCACCAACACCATTGTTGGCGTACACAGCACCCTCACACACAGGGAACAGGCCTACGCACTATGCATGGCACTACCAGTGAAAAGGCTACTCAACAAGGAATGAGGAGGGGTACATACTGCCAACTGCAGCACACCTGGGACCCACTCAGCCCTGACCAGTAGTGAATACTAACAAGCTTGGTAAGCAGTATTTCCCCTTCAGACCCTTAGCCACCAGAGGACCTACGCTGCTATGTCTGGCCTGGCCTAGGGGCACCCACTGGCACACAACCACCAACCGGATACCACCCCTCCAGTCGTGAGCTTCAATGATGGCCACTGTACTCACCTCCTTGTGGCTGTTGTGATGCCCTCAAGCACCGATCCAGCTCTGGATAGGCCACCGCCAGTATGCAGGCCATAAGGGGGGTCAGGGTCCGACAGGCACCCCTTCCTCGTTGGGGGGCCATCCCCAGTTGGGCCTCCTTGGTCTTCCGTGCCGAGCGTTTCAGGTCCTCCCACCGGTGGGTGCTCCTGCTGCCATAGACCCCTAGGGTCCGCAAGTCCTTGGCGATGGCATACCATATACACTTCTTTTGATGGGCGCTGACCTGCAGAGGCAATATAGACAGGAGAATACCATTAGACAAACAGTCCAGCCAGTCATACAAATGGCCCACCATATCCGTTTCCATCACCATTGGCACACACATAGCCAAGCACACAATGTGTACACAGCAAAGAGGACATCCACCCATCCCCCTTACACAAGGCCTTTACACACACAACTCCATGCATTCATGCCACATGCATTGTGCCCACAGTGTACTCACTTGTTGGTCTGGAGGCCCATTCAGCAGTCCCTACTGGGGTACGACCCCATCCACCAGTCGCTCCAACTCCTCAGAAGTGAAGGTTGGGGCCCTTTCCCCAGTCCCATGGGCCATGGTAGGTTCCAGGCACTGGTCACAGCAGCACATGCTGTTTAGGTCCTCTCCTATAGAAGGTCAGGAAACAAGTGAAGACTATGATAGAAAATGGTGGTCACATCCACGGCGGTGCACACCGTCACTGCAGGCGTAGAGCACCATTGGCCACTGTACCCCATAGGGCCCAATTATAACCAATGAGGAATTGCACAGCGGTTTCCGACCACCTACTGCCACGACGCACAACATCAGCAGCATTACCTCACTTCCACCTGTCCCTCCACACAGGACAGGTGGACGCCATTTCAGGGGGTGGGGGGCACAGGCCTATAGATTAATGCTGCGTCACAGGATAGTTAAGCACATAATTCACAAATTACACTGTCCCATAACATGTTTACAGATTGCGTACTGCTGTTGTGGCTCCATTGTTCAGTTTGTGACAGCCTCCTCAATCTTTTGTCCCTTACATACCTACTGCTGCAGATGAATAGGAGAGGGAGACATACCCCGGTGTACAGATCCCTGGTGGACTTGGCTACAATGGAGGAAAGGCACATTATCCTCACCTATAGACTGGACCCGACTGGGGTCCCCCGTCATGTGCAAGTTCTATCAGTGCTCCATTTCCTGGCAACTGTTCTTTCCAAGTGACAGTGGTCTTGGCAGCAGGAATGTCAGAGCCAATGTTCTCAATAGTGCTGACAAGAGTGTTGTCTGTCCTGATAAAACACATGTGCAGCTACATTGCATTCCCCCAGGTTGAGGATTTGGCCACTGTGAAGGCCGGATTCTATGCAATGGGACCTATCCCCAATATAATTGGTGCGATTGACAGAACACATATTGCATTTATTCCCCCCACGCCAGAATGAACGGGTATTCAGGAATCGTAAGAGTTTTCACTCCATGAATGTGCAGATGGTGTGCTTGGCGGACCAGTACATCTCCCACGTGAATGCTAAGTATCCCAGGTCGGTGCATGATGCCTTTGTCCTAAGGAATAGCAGCATCTTACATGTGCTCTCCCAACTACAGAGGCACAGGGTGTGGCTAATAGGTGAGCCCTGATTCCCACTTAGTATATGTTGGTGTATGCCTATGGTGTTGGCCATATAGAATAGTGTGTGGCTAAATGTTGTCCCTCAATATTTGCAGGTGACTCTGGTTACCCAAACCTATCATGGCTGCTGACCCCTGTGAGGAATGCCAGGACAAGGCAGAAGAACATTATAATGAGACACATGGGCAAACCAGAAGGATCATTGAAAGGACCTTTGGCCTCCTGAAGGCCAGGTTCTGGTGCCTCCATCTGACAGGTGGTTCCCTGTGCTACTCACCCAAGAAGGTCTGCCAGATAGTAGTCGCATGCGTCATGCTGCATGTTGCACAACCTGGCCTTCAGACGCCATGTACCTTTTCTGCAGGAGGAGTAGACTGGAGATGCCGCTGTGGCAGCAGTGGACCTTTTGGACAGTGAGGATGAGGAGGAGGAGAAGGAGGATGTGGACAACAGAGCATCTGTGATCCGTCAGTACTTCCAATAACACACAGGTGAGACAGTGCAACTTTACATTTCAATGACTTTGGTTGTATTCTGTGTGGCACTGGCATGCTGGTATTTCCCACTTCTTTGCCCATGTACTGTTACCTCTGAATATTCATTTTGCAGATGTTGGTGATTTGACAAATACTCCAGGTATGATCACAACAGCCAGCTACAGGCCATTCATTCTATGCTCATTCTATGTACAATTCATTTGCAATGGCTGTAGCTGTTTCAATCAATATATATTTGAAATACATGACATACTCAAGTCGATTTTTATCAAAGGGTGTTTAATGTAGTGCTAATATATAGAGGGGAAAGTGCAATAGGATGGGGTAATGATGGAGGAAAGTCCAGGGTATTGTTCCAGTCTGTTCATAGCACAGGTGCATTATCCAAGGGGACATAGGAAGGAGAGCAATGGCAGTTCAAGGTGGACAAGGTGACTGAGTGGGACACAAGGGGGACAATCAGGAGAGTCTCATTTCCTGGCAGTGGTCTTGGCAAGTGTCTCTGGCTTCTGTCTGGATCTCAGGGAGCGTTTGCGCGGTGGTTCACCTTCTGCAGGGGGGGGTGCTGGTGGCCTGTTGGTCCTGCAGCGGGTCCTCCTGGTCGCTAGCTGCAGCGGAAGTGGAGGGCTGTTCAGATGACTGGCTAGTGGCAGGGGCTCGCTGCTGTGACACTGCCTCCCTCACAATGTTGCCCATGTCTGCCAGCACCCCTGCTATGGAGATCAGGGTGTTGTTTTTGGCCTGCAAGTCCTCCCTGATCCCCTGATACTGTACCTCCTGCAGCCGCCTGTTCTCCTGCACATTGTATAGGATCTGGCCCATTGTGTCTTAGGAATGTTGATAGGCTCCCAGGATCTCGGAGAGCGCGTCCTGGAGAGTCAGTTCCCTGGTCCTGTCCTCCCCGACGCACAGCAGTCTTCCCAGTGTCCATGGTGGCCTGTGCCTCTGTCCCCTGAACCATGTGCCCACTGCCACTGACCCCAGGTCCCTGATTGTCTTGTGTGTGAGATGTAGCCTGGGGTCCCTGTACAGGTGGGCACACTGCTGATTGACGTGTCCTGGGGACAGAGATTTGGGGACGCTGGGTAGGTGCTGTGATGTTGGTTCCTGATGGGGAGGCTCTGTGGTGGTGTGTGACTGGGCTTGGAGGACCGGCTGTCCAGTGGTCCCTGATGGGCCAGGTAGATCATCCAGATTCTGAAGACCAGAGTTACTGTCATCACTGTGGGCCTCTTCTGTTGGGGGACTGGATAGTGATGGCACCTCCTCTCCAGTGACATTAGCAGGGGTACCTGTGGGGATGTAAATGATGTATTATGCTTCATGTGTATGACATACTGTACATCCCTGGCTTTGCCTCTATGGTTGGTGTTGCCCTGCCAGCTTTTACTTTTGTATGCAGGTGTATTGTGGGATTGTTAGTTTCCCTATGCTGTGCATGCTTTAGTGATGAGTGTCCATGCAGGGCTGTGAGGGTTGTCCATGCATTGGTATAGCATGCAGGGCTTGGCATTGAGATTAGTGTGATGTGATGGTGGAGTGTGTGGGATGGAGTGGAGTGATGGGAGTGAGGGTGAGGGTATGTGATGGCATGCAGGTATGGGGGGTGATAATTGTTGAAAATTGACTTACCAGATTCCAGTCCTCCTCCAACTCCGGCCAGACCCTCAGGATCCAGTATTGCCAGTACCTGCTCCTCCCATGGTGTGAGTTGTGGAGGAGGAGGTGGGGGTCCACTGCCAGTCCTCTGTATAGCGAGCTGGTGTCTTGCTGCTATGCAACGTACCTTCCCCCGTAGGTCGTTCCACCTCTTCTTGATGTCGTCCCTTGTTCTGGAGTGCTGTCCCATGGCGTTGACCCTGTCCACTATTCTCTGGCATAGCTCCATCTTCCTAGCTATTGATATTTGCTGCACCTGTGCTCCAAATAGCTATGGCTCTACCCTGACGATTTCCTCCATCATGACCCTTAACTCCTCCTCAGTGAAACAGGGGTGCCTTTCTGGTGCCATGGGTGTTATGTGATGTGTGTTGGTGAGGGTGTGTTGGGTAATGTGTTGGAGTGTGTCATGTGGAGTGTGGAGGGGTGTATTGGTGTGAGTGGTGTGTGGCTCTAGTTGTCGCAGTGGTCTTGGTGTCAGTCTTGTGCCAATGATTTGTATTCATAAGGGGTTGTCGGTAATGTTGGTGTGTGCTTTATAGTGGTGTGGGTGTGTGGGTGTGGTGTGTGTATGGGTGTCAGGTGTGTGTTGTTCGAATTGTCCAATGTGGCGTTGTTTTATATGTGGGTGTCCATTGTGATATGTACTGCCAATGGTTTACCGCTATTGAATGTCCACAGTGGTGATTCGTGGGTCATAATGTGATGGATGTTGTTCTGTTGGCGTAACGGTGTGGGTTTTGGGACCGCCACTTTATCACTGACCTTTGGTCTGGCGGATCTGTGTATGTGGCTGTAGTCTGTCATATTGGTGTGTGTGTGTCATAACATGGTGAACGGATATCCGCCACCGTGGCGGTAAGTTGTCGGCCGTCAGCGTGGCGGTAAGCGGAATTTACCCGCAGTGTCATAATGAGGGCCTTTATGTCTGCCAAGATGTCCTTGTGTGGTGTAAATCGCCGCACAGCCTGCCGGAATCGATGCACAGCCTGCCCTGCAGTGAGAAAATCACTGCATCGCCGAACTAGAATGACGCAGCCCAGCTCCCCGCGTGGAGAACATTGCAGTGCCAGCATTGCGACCAGAACTTCGACATACAGCCCACTGGATCAACGCATTGCCGAGCAGGAACAACGCAGCCTTACTTCCTGCGAAAGGAATCAACGCAGTGCAAGCCAGATTGACGCAACAACTGTGACTTTGTCCCACACGCCCAGGATTTCCACGCATCATCCCTAGGTGTCAAAAGACCCTTCATCGCAAAGGGGATCCAAGCCTGTGCTCCGGAATTCGACGCAAAGTTCTTTCCTCATGGAAAAGAATCAACAATTTGTCTGTGTGCGCCCGGAAATCCGACGCACACCCTTTGTTTCCCACGCATCTCTGTGGTTTTTGTGCGTGTAATTTTGACACAAACCAGGTACTTTGTGCTGGCAAGAGACAATTGTTACTTTTAAGAACCTAAGACTCTTCCTATTATTACAAAAGTGAGATTTCAACTTGTGATTATCAAACCTTGATCGTTTTAACCTGAATTTATTCAGATAAATATCTCATATTTTCTAAAACTGTATGGTGTTTTCACTGTGTTATTGCACAACTATTTCACACATTGCCTTCTGAGTTAAGCCTGACTGCTCAGTGCCAAGCTACCCGAGGGAGGGCACAGGATACTTTGGATTGTGTGTGACTTACCCTGACTAGGATTGTGGTCCCTACTTGGACAAGGGTGTACACCTCTGCCAACTAGAGACCCCATATCTAACACACACCATATAATGATTTGCTTTCCTCACAGGTGAGTACATGATGAGAGTGACCATTGTCCTTATGCCTGATTAGAGATGTTTATAGGTGTAAAATGAATAGTGTTTCCTGTCCAATGAGATATGTGGTGATGGATTCAAGAGGACCCCTGGATTGATTTAATGGAATTACTTATTAGTAGAGTCTTAACAGAGTCATGTTGTTTTGCAGTTCGGGAAAACGAAATGGATTTTGACTAATGTAGTGAGATCTTGTCGACCAAGCCTGTTATGTGGATGATAGCAAAGCTGTAAAGCCATAGCCAATAGTACAAGTGGATAGTCTGTAGATATATACTATCGACACCAGCAGATCAAAGGTAACTCTTGAATTGGTCTCCAAAAGGGCTTGACAAATATTATTTCTAACCCATTTCCTGGCTTTGTTGATCGACTGAGTGGGGTATTATCTTTTTTATGAGTGTCTGGCGACAACATCTGAGTGGTTCAGGAAAATGGACAAATCGGAACAGTTCTTGGGTATACATAGAAACTGACTAACAGGGAGATTTTCTGTGAGTGCCCTTCAACAGAAGCTGTTAAACTGTAGTAGTGAATTCCTGTCCGTAGATTTCTGCTGAGAATCTTCTGTCTTTTGGAGAAATAAGGACATCCAGGAAGGGTAAATGTTTGTGTGTATATTGGACCATGAATTTCAAATGTAGGTTAAGGTGGTTTATCCAATTTAGAAAGTTTGCTATCATGTCAGCATTTCCCTCTTACATTATTAGCATGCTGTGTATGTAACATCTCCAAAGTTTGATCTGAGTTTGAAAAGGGTTAAAAGCTGAGTAGACCTTTCCTTGCATGTTTTTACAAAAAAACAGAAGATTGGAAATCTGTCTGTATTTCACAGGTTTCAATGAATCTTCTGTGTTTTTTTGTGTTATGGAGTGATGACTGCCTTTCTTGTATTCGTTATCTCAAGGGCAAGTGTGGAGAAGTGTTTTCTTGTGTTGGCTGAGCAGGGTTCATTTGGGATCTAGGATTGCAAATGCAAATATAGGTAGAAATATGAGTGTATTGATTTTAGTACTGAGATGAAACCCAGGTTTATCCATTCTGTCTGCCTGTATCATACATTTTGTAACTTATTTTATAGACATTTTTAATACAACAAAGACACGACAATGTGTAACCTCCCATCAGATCCTGATGGAAGCATCTTCAACCCTGCCCATCTACCCACATATGCTCATCTCCTCCCCTCCCTGCACCACGACCCTCCGAATTCGGAACCAATCCAGGCTGACCTCTTTCATAGATTGAAAAAACTGTTGTGCCCTTCTTCAATGTCCATTACTCACATCCTGTGCTGCCTTGATCTTGGTTTATTTCTATTGCCCTCCCACCCCGCCTTCATCTATTGTTTTTTCCGCCAGCATGAACAAGTCCATATCTTTGCTCCAGTCCAGGAGCGTCCGACATTCCCCACTTGCGCATAATATTGTGTTTCAGTTTCAATGCGAATCACATTTTCTAGTATCTTGTGGTCGTTTCTGTACCTGTTTTATTAAGCAATGTCCACTTTTGTGTGTTTTGTATGTGAGTTCCCAAAGTTTCCCTCCTATCCGTCAACACCCCCTACCAGTATGTCTGTATAACAGGGCAATCCCAAAGAATATGGGAAAAGGATTCCACAGCTCCATGTCCCTGCAGACATCGCTCATCTTTTGCATGACCCATTTTACTTAGTGAGGTCGTGGGGTAATACGCTCTATGCAGTACCCTGACTTGTATCATGCTAAATCCCCACAGTATGGCCACCTCTCTCAGCTCTGCAGTGCCTCTTCCCACTTTTCATCTTCAGGTGGGCCCAAATTCGACTCCCATGTCTCTCTCAAATGCTGAAGTTGCCCCTGCGTTTTACGTCTATGTTTTTGCAGAGGAAGGAGATAGCTCCTTTCTCTAAGGGATCCACTAGCACGCCAACCTCCAAGGGTGGGGCATCTGGGACTTCTATTCCTGGAGAAATGTGCAAGAATAGGGCATTCCTGAGCTGTAGGTAATGGAAAATGTTGACCTGTGCCAAATTGTGTTCTCCGTGCAGCTTTTCGTGCTCATGTCATGAAATTTGGCCCAAAGCACAGTCCACTGAGCACTGCAAACACAAACTTCCACTCCAGGGTAGTGAATACCATCCTGCCATCCGGTGACATTATCGCTGCCTGGTCCTGCAGTTCGTACACGCATCCAGCACTCCAAACAATCTAGCTAGGTTAAATCTTGGCCATAAAGCCTGCCTAGCCGGGATGGATCTGAGTGGTTATCACCTCCTTTGTCTGCCAGTATCTTTAGGATCTCGGAGGTCATCAGGTTTTCACAGTGTTAATCAAAGAGAAAAGGTTAAATCCGGGGCATTTTCAGACGCATGATTTCACTGTATATTTTAAAGTGCTCTATTTTGGTTTGTGTAAAATGATGTCAAACACGACTCTGATCTGGGTGAGGCGTAAACCCTTTATATGATTAGATTAGAGAATAGTAAGTACTGCTTCCCAAAGGTATCAGTCCAACAATATTAAGGACATAAGGAGAAGAGTCTGTTCTTTCTGCTTTGCAATCAGTGGTCCCTTCAATTGTCCCGGGTCGTCTTGTCTCTTTGTCTCTTGGACTCGTGAGAATGCAAAAAATAAAAGAAAAGGCTCCTGAGTCGTGTGTTTTCAGCAGAAGCTTAAATATTCCCATCACCATTGCCATTGATGAAGCAGAAAATGAAGGTTTTCATTTATTAGCGCTTAAACGTAGTGTTGAAATAATCATGTGTGACTTTAACCGAACTAATAAAGATTGTACGGGGACAAAATGTGCCCTCAGAGTAGTTTGCCAACATTTATAAGCGTGCTTTATATAACGTGATGTATTAGAATTGCACTAATCCGACATAATCATAAACGTGTGCTACGATTTGCTTGTTTGAAATGCTTTAGCTTAGCATAACTTTAGTGCAGGCTTTGGCCTAGTTGCCTGGTCTCACGGTTTAGATGCTCGTATTTTTCCAATGTGCTAATAAACGTGTATTTTTGCTTGAAGCTGTACTTTTCCACTGAGATCGTTCACATGCTTATCTTAAGGTTTCGTGCCAGCTTGGCATATTTTTCTCCTTACTCCAAGGTCAATCTGCAGGTGCGGACAATGGAAGCTCTGAAAGTGAGTTAATTGGTATAAAATGTTGCAACTTGCGTACCCATCTCCAAGGATAATGTATGCTTAAGTAAAAGCTTGAGAACTGTCGTTTTTGATTGGATAATTTGAAGCTAACCTATGAACCCTCCAATGGAAGACCCTACTGGATTCGAACTGTTGTCTATAAAAACCAGGTGCACGAGAAGAAAGTAGCCATTATTTGGACATCCCGCCATTTTGCAGACTTCGTAGCTATTATGGCCCACCTTGCTGCGACGCCATTTTGAGAGAGACTTTGATGCTTTCTCTAATCGAGAGAAAGAGACTTTAAATGATTCTTACCCTAGAGACTTTAACTTTGAAATGCCTTTTGCATGAAGTAGTAGTTTTATCTTGCCGCCGTGAGGCAACTGCCCCGTCCACCCCTGCCCCTTTGCCCCGTCCCATGCTGATCGAGAAACGGTACCTGTGAGACGAAGACTTCCTTGAATGCTGATTGTAATTGGTAAATATGAAAGGAAATTGTACAATTGCATTGTGTTTCTTTTAGGTAGCCAACTGCTGATTTTTGACAAGAGCCCTAGTTAGGAGTTTTCCAAATTAATGTTGCTAAATTGTTTTTGCATGAAGTCCCACATGCCGATGCTAATTTGAGGTTAGATGAGGATTCCTTTTGTTGCACGATGCAATTTGAGACCTTGTTATGCTGACTAAATGTATGCAATTAGCTCGTTACAGATCATAGTATTAGTGATTTGCATTGCTATCATCGAATGCCTTGTTATTCAAATGCTGCATAGATTGCACTTGTTTCGCCGCTATGGACAGCTATTAATGTTCATTTATGTTTATCATTTGGTGTTGAGACACATCTATATTGTGCTAGCTTTGTTAATATAGGGAAATAAATTCACTAACTTTGAATAAACTGGTGTGGTTATTCCTGACTGAAAGGTCAGGGTTCGCCGAAATGTATTCTGGATTAATTGTTAAGTGTTATGTTGATCAGGGTATTGCTTATGTTCGTTATTGATTATTGATTTAATGAAATTGACTGACTAAGGGTGTCGTGGGTCCCACTTAGCCAAAAGATTCATCGGCCTAAAAGAGCGTCCAAATACAGGTAAATTATTAGTACGGAACGCTCTACCAGTAGATGGTAGCAGAGGACGGTTTCGCCTTTTGGGACCCCGTATTGTTAAAGTACATGGTGTTGAATTAACGGTTACGCCCTTTGAGACCCCACTCGAGAAGTTGAATTAGATTTTTCTTGGGTAAAACTGATTGGGAAAATGATGATGGGCTAGGTCCACCGCGACTTTCCCGGGATCTCGGAGCTTGCGAATGGAGAGAATGGAGGTGTGGAATCGGCGTTGGCGGTACTAGTGATGGTATGAGTGAAATTAGGGTTTTGCGCTTGCACAGCTTATTGCCGCAGATTGGGTGAAAAGGTTGGGAGGAATTTTTTCTTTTTAGAGGATAGCGGAGGTGCGACTCCGAGTGTAGAAGTAGAGAAGTCGTCGAACTTCATAGAAATAGCGGAGGTGCGACTCCGAGTGTGAGAGTAGGGAAGTCGTCGAACTTCATGTGCGTGTGGCGCTTTGTGCATAAAAAGGTCCACGTGGTTGTTGTTGTTGAGACGGGCCCTGCGAGGTCAAGAGACTCCGGAGTATGTTGATTTATGTTGTGGTCTGAGCGGTTTAGTAGGTTGATCGGGCGTGGTCAACGAGTCGGTACGTGTGTTAAGGGAGTGAAAGGAACTTCGACTTCGGGCTTTGACAAGATTCTAAGTGCACTAGAATAGATCATTGACAAGTTGAGAGTAGGTCTGCGGGTCAGATTTGCTTGCGAATGTGGGGACCGAGAAAGATGGAATAACTGCCGAGGCTAGTGAAAAATCCCTAAGGTCCTGAAGCGATTGTGTTACCCTTCCTGTAGTAAACCGACAGATCTGTTTTATTTTTTGGTAGCTCGCGATACATGCAAGAAGTTGTTACGAGAGGAGCTGAGTGAAGGAGGACTAGACGCAAGGCTTTGTCAGCCGCAGTGTGTGTGAGTGTGACGTCACTAGGAGCCGCGCTGGGATAGGTTGGTTGCAAAGAAGGGTCGCGCACGGATTGGACGCAGTCCGTGGGACTCGATTGGAAGGGGAAAGGCAAGCGAAGAGTATTCCGGGAATTAAAGTCACCTATTGGCTAAAAACTTTGTGAAATAAAAGACGAGAAAATGAAATTTTTTAAAGCATTAAGGAGTGCGATGAAGGGGGAGTCTTACATTAAAGCGAGCGTAGGAGAAGAGACGCCACCCGAAGGTACACCAGCTTACATTGTAATGGAGGAAAAAGGGGTAGCTCCGTGCCTTTGGCTAAAACAATGGCACAAGCTGACAGAGAAGCATGGGAGCGTAGCATTCCCGATCCATGGGACATTCAATATAAGGATACTAGAGAATTTGAGATTCACGATGTACGACATGAAGGTACCTCCAAGGCCAGCACAGTTTGAGGCTCTAGCAATTTGGGAACTGATGGCTAGACAGCAACAGCAAAATAAGTTCGAGAGCAGGATAAGAAAGGTAGAAAAGACACTAGCGGACGCTAGGTGGGATAATGCACAGAAGGTGTGGAGGTCAGATGTACTGCAGGGGATATAATTGTTTCCCGCAATTACTAAGGAAGAAGAGGAGACAGGTAAGAAAGCTACCTGTAAGACAAACAGGAGGTGTTCCAAGGATAGAGAGAACGAGGAAAAGTTGAGAAGGGAAGAGGAGTTAGAGGATGAGGAGTTAATCATGCAATTGCTGAACGACCGTCCACCACCTTATGCAGAGAGTGGACAAGGTCCAAGTACCAGTTCTGCCCCTCCGGCATTGGTACAGAACGGTGAAAGTCAGAGTTCAGGAGCATCATCGGGATCTAAGGACCCGAGTCTACTGTTCACCCCGCAGATACCGCAGGTTAGGAGAATATATCCAGATGTGCCCATGTTGAAACCAGCAGAAAATTATCAGCCGCAGATTCCAGGATACTATAGCAGTGACAACGGTGCAGGAATGATTCTAGATCCAACCGTAAGGGGAGTACAGAATGGTCACAACCCGACATTGGCACAAGCCGAATCAACTCAGTTTTTGATGCCTCAAAAGCAGATGCAGGGGGGAAATGCACATGCTCAGATGACGGGAAGTCAGATGGGCATGCCGGCAATGATGACCCATAGTGTGGGAATGAACATGCCTCAGAACATGGGAAATGGACAAAACCCAGATGCGATATCGCTACCCATTACTGTAGGTCCACCGGTACCTTTGTACAGTCAGCCTAACTTAGGTATGAGCGGTCAGGGATCAATGCTGCAGAATGGGACCGAAAGGAGGTGCATAGAAAACACTCCAGGGATAACTCCGATAGCGGCTCAGCCAACTGGATCCGGATCCTTGATGGAGTTTAGTCCCATATGTGCTCAGTCAACACTGGTGAGGTCGAGTCCCCCACTGATGATACCGCTGTCATCGAATACTGAAAAGTTGCCGCAACCATCAATGGCAGTCGATGTGAATGCTACACTGATGGGGTTGAATGCGCAACAGCTGACACAGTGGTTCAACAGTCTAAATTCCACACAAAGTTCAGCCAGTGGGAAGGGAGAAGATTATCTGAATAGGGTCAGGTTGAACATGGAAGCACAAGAGTTGGTGGAAGGGACTATGGGTGTGAATAGGTTAGAGTCCTACTCGGAAGAAGAGCTGAGGTATCTATGTCCCAGGATTACGAAGGAAGTGAATAAGGTACATAAAAGCTTGCAGGAAATAGCTGACAAAAACGGGGTGGATATAGACAAGACAAAACACTTGAGCAGAAGCTATAGATTGGATTTTGGGACCACAGATTTTGAACACATGAGGTCAGCAGGCATGAAGGCGCACCTTAGAGAATTGCTGCAGAGTGCTCAAGTGTGGAGGTGCTTAGACAAGTGGGAAAACAGGTGGGTAAAGAGAAAGGAAAAGAGGAGGGACAGTGCTACAGAGCTCAACGAGAAAAGACCACAGAGTAGCGAGGCAGTAACCATGTTACCAATGAGGGAGACAGCAGGGGGAAAATTAATACATGTACCATGGCACAGAAGTGACATTCAGTCATTTACGGATGATTTTCCCAAACTGAGAGAGAAGCCGATTGAATGGTATCAACAGACTGATAGGTTTGTGAAGCTTGCAAAATGTCTCTGGGAAGACCTGAACACCCTCTTTGAGATTGTGGTTCCGGCAGATTTGTGGGAGGATTGCAAAAGAGCTGTAGGTTGGCCGACAAGTGAACCAGAGAGAGACAGGGATACGGGTGCACCATCACCTATGGTGATGAGCTTGTACTACAAGGTGATTGAGCATTTGAAGACGAAGGTTGCCGCGAAAAATGTGGATTGGCAGAAGATCGATCGAACGGCCCAAGAGGCTAAAGAGTCGATTCATAGTTACTATGAGAGGTTGTTGAAGGCGTTTAAGAACTACAGCGGCACGGAGACAATAGAGGCGAAGGACATGCTTCATTTTGTGTTTAGATTTGTGGAAGGGCTGAGACCAGAGATAAGTCAGATGATAAAGTCGCATTTGATTTGTTGGCAATCGAAACCTATTGATGAGGTGTTGAATTATGCGAAATACTGTAGCGACGAAATTGAAGTGAAACAGAAAAGGTTGAAAGAGAAGGTGATGATGATGCAGCTTAAAGCAGCTCAGACAGGTCTGCAAGGTTTGCAAGGGATGCAAGGGTTCCAGCAGCAGGTACCGCAACCGCAGCCGCAGTTGCAGGGAAACATGGCGTTTCAGCCACAGGCCAGAGGCAGAGGCAGAGGAGGTTTTGTGAATAATGGTCCGGATTTGAACACTGTTGTGACTGGTGTGCAGGCAATGAAGAAGGTGATGCCGTGTCACGTGTGTGGAATTGTCGGTCATTGGAAACGCGAGTGCCCGATGGTGGTGCAGGAAGGTGCAGGTGCAGGTGTTGGTCAGCAAAACAATGATGTCAATGCATTTCAGACAATGAGGGGACCAAAAATGAGAGGTCCAAACCCAAATTTTCAGACTGTAAATCAGTTGCAGGGATTACAACCTATGCAGCCGCAGCAGATGCAGATGCCCCGTATGCAGATGCCGCAAATGCAGCCAATGCAACAGCAGTTACCCATGGTACCTAATCAGCAAATGCAAATACCTTTGGCACCAATGAGTCAGCAGCAAGTGATGGTTCCTCCACAGGTCTCGGGTCAGGTAATGAGTACAAATGGCACAGTACAACAGTTCCCACTACAAGGTGAGAGTGAAATAAACAATGTATGGGAGAGTGAAAGTTCAGAAGAAGAAGGAGATTGTGTGCTTGCAGCATCCTTGGAAGTTGATCAAAAGGGTCCGTACGTAGAGGGAAGAGTAATGGGTCATCGTGTTTCATTCTTGGTTGACACAGGAGCCACGCGTTCAACTGTTAAGAGCAGTGAAGTACCAAATTTGCCACTCTCAGGGAGGACAGTTCAAGTGGTGGGAGTAGCAAACAGGCACCTGACGAACCCAATAACAGATCCGGTACCAGTCAGCATCGGTAACTATCAAGGGGTGCATCAGTTTGTGATATGTGACTCAAGCCCGATAGCACTATTAGGGAGAGACCTATTGTGCAAATTGGGATGTTCGATTATGTGTTCGAACGAGGGAATAACAATCCAGACGAGCAGTGATGGGGAAGAAGAGGACAGTGTAGAGGGGGATGAGATGGAAACTGTCGATGAAGAATATCCTCTGATTTGTCTTTTCCCGATGATAACAAAGAAGAAGATATTCCAGCTGAATTACGGGAAACAGTCGGAAAGGAAGTGTGGGATATGACAGGGAAAGAGGTGGGATTGATGAAAGGAGTGGAACCAGTGAAAGTGACTGTAAAGCCCAATGCAATCTTTCCCCAGACCCCACAATACCACATGGCACAAGACACCCTCATGAAAGTTGCCCAACTTATTGACGAATTTGTAAAACAGGGGGTACTGAAAGAAGTGTTAAGCAGTCCATGTAATTCACCAATAATGGGACTAATAAAGCCAAGTGGAAAGGTCCGACTAGTGCAGGACTTGAGGAAAATAAATGACATCATAGTCAAGTGTTGCCCTGTCGTACCAAATCCAGCTGTGATAATGTTTCAAGTCCCTTGCGAGGCCGAATGGTTCTCAGTCATCGATTTGTCACAAGCATTCTTTTCTGTGCCTCTTCATGAGGACAGCCAATTCCTCTTTTGTTTCAAATTCCTAGACAGAGTGTACAGTTGGTGTCGAATTCCTCAAGGGTTCTCTGAGTAACCGTCAATCTTCAATCAGATTCTAAAGAAAGATTTGGAAGCATTAGAATTGCCGTTCGAGTCAACCCTGGTACAGTACATTGATGACTTACTGATTGCATCAAAGACAGAAAGTGGCTGCACAGCCGATACCATTGCCCTACTGAACCATTTGGGAAGGAATGGACACAAGGTGTCTCCTTCCAAATTGCAGTTCTGTCAGAAGAAAGTGAAATACTTGGGTCACCAAATAGAGAAAGGGTCACGGAGAATAATGAAGGAAAGAATAACAAGTGTACTTCAAATGAGTCCACCAAAGACAAGGAGGGAGGTGAGGAAGTTTTTGGGAATGGTGGGCTACTGTCGCCAGTGGATTCCCAACTTCTCAACTCTAGCAAAGCCTTTACTGAAACTGACCCAGAAGGATGCCTTGGATCAAATTGAGCTGAAAGGAGATGAGATGGATGCTTTTATTGAATTGAAAGAATGCATGTGCAGGGCTCCAGCTTTAGGTATACCTGATTACACAAAGCCTTTCACATTGTTTTGTCATGAACGTGATGGATGTTCTTTGTCTGTCTTGACTCAAGCCCATGGTGGCGTAAACAGACCAGTAGCGTATTTTTCAGCTACTTTGGATCCGGTCGCAGCAGCACTTCCAGGGTGTTTGCGCGCCGTAGCAGCAGTTGGTATCAGCCTCACTCAGAGTGAAGGAATAGTGATGGGACACCCAGTAACAGTCATGGTCCCTCACTCAGTTGAGATACTTTTGACCCGTTCCCGAACGCAACACATGACCGGAGCAAGACTCACAAGGTATGAAACGATAATTCTGGGCTCACCGAACGTGCAGCTGAAAAGGTGCACTACGTTGAATCCAGCAACCTTGCTTCCTGGAGAAAATGCTGAAATTGAGAACGCTGAAGACGTCGAGCATGACTGCCTTCAGGTGACTGAATTTTGCACAAAACCTCGACCTGACATTAAGGATACTAAGCTTGATGAAAATGACCAAATTGTTTTTGTTGATGGTTCATGTCTAAGAGATGGGATGGGAATTTTGAAAGCAGGATATGCTGTATGTACTGTAACAGGTGTCTTGGAAGCGGGCTGGCTTCAAGGAGTCTATTCTGCACAAGTAGCAGAACTTGTAGCCCTTACAAGAGCATGTCAACTGTCTGCATTGATGAAAGTCACCATTTACACTGATAGTCAGTACGGGTTTGGAATTGTGCATGACTTTGGACAACTATGGTCACAGAGAGGGTTCCTGACTTCTTCAGGATCCCCAGTGAAAAACGGGGAGAGAATAAGGGAATTGTTACACGCCATTCAAATGCCAGCCGAAGTTGCAGTGGTAAAGAGTAGTGCTCATACAAAAGGACAGGATTATGTTTCTCTGGGAAATGCTTATGCGGATCAAGTCGCAAGATTTTGTGCCTTGAACTGTATATTACTCAGGGATGAATGGAATTCGATAAGTGAGCCAGAACTCGAACCAGCTGAAGCATTTACCTTAAAGGTCGTAGATACAATAGATGAACTAAAAGCATTGCAGAATAACGTCAGGGAGGATGAAAGAGATTCCTGGATTAAATCACAATGTATAAAGAGACCAGACGAGTTATGGGTTTCAAATGAGGGAAAATTTGTTTTGCCAAACAGTCTCTTATCACAGCTTGCGCGGTTCTATCATGGGCAAGCTCACCTAGGGAGAGATGCCATGATAAGATTGTTCAAAACTGATTGGTTTAACCCCAGATTTCGTCAAGCTGCAGAAGCAGTTTGCCATCGATGTGTCACTTGCCAGCAGATGAACCCAGGAAAGGGAACGGTTGTGAACGCGAGCCACATTGGTAGAGCAAGTGGCCCGTTTAGTCGAATGCAGATAGATTTCATTGAGATGCCTGTGCATGGAGGTCTGAAGTATGTGTTGGTGATTGTGTGCATTTTTAGTCACTGGATTGAAGCATACCCCACACGTAGGAATGACAGCCTTACAGTTGCAAAGCTATTGTTGAGAGAGTTGATACCACGTTTCGGATTCCCGATCTCTTTAGAATCAGATAGGGGAAGTCACTTCAATAACGAGGTGATAAAGTTACTTTGCGAAGCGCTGAACATTGAGCAAAAACTGCATTGTAGCTATCGCCCTGAAGCATCAGGACTGGTGGAGCAGATGAATGGTACACTGAAATCAAGAATGGCGAAAATATGTGCATCGACAAATTTGAAATGGCCTGACGCATTGCCCTTGGTGCTAATGTCAATGAGAAACACCCCTGATAGAAAGACTGGATTGTCTCCGCACGAAATTCTCATGGGCAGGGCCATGAGACTTCCTGCAGTTCCCGCAAACGCGCTTTTGAATATTACAGATGATATGGTGTTAGACTACTGCAAGGGTCTGGCTGACGTGGTTCGCTCTTTCTCTCACCAGGTGGAAGCAACCACCTTGCCACCGATCCAAGGTCCAGGACACGCACTGAAAGCAGGTGACTGGGTCGTGGTAAAGAAGCACGTGAGGAAGTCGTGTCTGGAACCCCGTTGGAAAGGCCCTTTCCAAGTGATCCTGACGACAACTACCGCTGTGAAGTGTGCGGGGGTTCCCAACTGGATCCACGCCAGTCACACGAAGAAAGTGTTGTGTCCCACAGATGAGGAAGTTGAAGCGCTGAAACTGCCAGTGCCTGATAAAACAGTGCTGAGTGCTGAGACAGAACAAAACCGAACTGAAAGCGAACAGGCAGAAGCAGGAGAGAGAGAGATATTATTGGAGGACGAAGAGACCAACTCACTTGGGGAAGACCAAGGAGAAAGTTCAGACAGCGACGAAGAAGCTGAGGGTAGCAAAGAGCCTGAAGCAGCTGAGGGTGACAAAGAACCTGAAGCAGCTGAAAGTGATACAGAGCCTGACGAAAGTAAAGGTGACGAAGGGCTCGAAAAAGGTGAAAAAGCAGGAGAGCCTGATCAGAGGAGGGCTTTCCCAGAAGCAGACGATACAGAAAAAGAAAAGGAGAACGTGATCGATTCCCCAGAAGGAGGGAACAAGGCAGGACAGAACGAAAAAGTTCAAGCTTCCACAGAAAGGGTCGCAGGTCCATCAAATGGACATGGTGCAAAGAGGAGACTAAGTATATCACCAGTAAAACAAAGGACTGAAGAAAGTTTGAACGACGGAGAAAGGCCAAAAGTAAAAGAGAAAAGAAAGGAAGTGTCTGTCGTGGTACCAACCTCAAGTGAAGGGAAAGACTTGACAAAAGAGGAAAGTACCAGCGAGGCAGAATCGAAAAGAGAAGCAAAATTGAAAAGGAAAAGGATACCGAATAGGAGATATTCCGGTCCAGAATGGGCATATGCAGTCAATGACGATTGGACTGACGAATTTGTATCTCTTAGCCTCGAGAACGAAGAAGAAGAGATACCAATAGAAAAGAAAAGTTTTATGGACAGTGTTGATTGAAAGGGTGATAAATGATATCGCTTGCTACAATATAACGTGAAACAAACAACCAGCTAAGACATTGTTAAACCGGATGAGACACTTGCTGAACTGATAAAGACTGAGTAATTGCCGAATTGAGACAAATGCTGCTAACCGATAAGTGACTGGCCTCTTGAAGAAGACGGTGGGAACATTGCGCTCGTTCAGCTTTGTAACTGAATTGCTAAATAGTTTCTTTATAGGTGCTTCTAGCTCTCTGATTCTATACAGATCATGACGCAAAACAGTAGAAAGAAATATTGTAAATATGCGTGTATAGGCTTGATAATTGCATGTGTACTAATAATAATGGCAATAGTGCTTGCAATGCATGGAAAGGGTGAGAATGAGAAAATTGATGCTTCTACTTTTGCTCCTGTTACTGTCACTGAACTAACCGCATTGAAAAGACTAGAATTAGATGAGAGACACTTGCATGATAAGAAGGAACTTTCGTATAACGTTTTCTATCGCTTGCTAACAGAATATGTTGAGACTATGGATGCGAAAGATTGTTATGTGTGTACACAGATACCGACATCAGTAAAGGAAGGGGTGACATATCACCACATGCCTCTTACATACGGGATTACATGTAGTATAGTAATGTCTAGATTTTATGGTCAAACTAACATACAGTATTTTTACTCAAATTATGATGTTACCTTTGCATATGTTCCTATAATAGCGCAGCTAAGCCAGATTGCTAAAGATTGGGATGCTAAAATAATGAGGGAATTTTTCGAGCCAATGCTACCTTTTGAAACGGCTCACGCTCATAGGGAAAATCTTACCTGCTCGCTCTCTGCGGTAGAAATAAGCTTTTTAGATCGTACAGATGATAGAAGGGCACAAATGAATGCGAAATTAGAAAAAGAGCTACATAAGAGGATTTCAGTAGATAATTATGATTTTGCTGCAATAAAGACACAAGGGAGAATAGCTTTAGATGCTTGGCATGTAGGGAAATTTTGTATATATCGAGGTGAATCTTATTATGATAACATTTTTGTAGGAGCGAGTGAGTGTAAACATACGTTTATCTTTAAGGCCAAATGGACATTCATGATGAACGGACTTGACCCTGACATACCAGGTGTATATTACATTTGTGGGTATAATGCCTATTATCGTCTTCCAAAGGGATGGTGGGGGAGATGTTATTTGGGTATAGTGTTCCCAAAGGTTTATCAACTGGATGACCTATCGATGATTCAAAAGACATCTGGATCCCATCGTATCCAGAAAAGAGAGACCACAGCTGCTGTGGTAGGAGATATATTTGGAGCCATGATTCCTTCATTGGGAGTTGTGTTGAATTCCATCAAAATAAGAAAGTTGTCTACTATAGTGGATAACATGTTGACAAAGTTTTCAGGTGCTATAATCCTGATAGATGCTGAACTTGCAGCGGAAAGAGCTATGACTCTTCAAAATAGGCTTGCTTTAGACATTCTTTTAGCAAAGGATGGCGGCGTTTGCAAAATGCTTGGTGCACGACACTGTTGTACGTATATTCCCGATAACAGTGTGAAAATTAAAACTATGCTTGCTAATCTAACAAAAGAGAGTGCAGATTTGAAGGAATTGAAAGAACCAGGAGTGTGGGAGAAGGTTGGAAAAGGACTTGCTTCAGTGGGAAATTGGATTGGGGGAATTTGGAATGGAATATTAATAAAAATAATAGAGGGAATATTAATTGTACTGATTTGCATATTTGGAATTTGGGGAATAAAAAGGGGAATAATAATGATTATGGAAAGAATTAAAAGAAGAAAGGAAGAGAAAATAATGAAAAGAATGGCAGAAGAATACAAAGCGAAAACTAGGGGAACTAAAAGGAAAAGAGAACTGACAGAATTTTAATGGAATAAAATTTGTGGGCATGATTTGGTGTGATGACAAGTAGTCATCAGAGGAGGGATTGATGAAGCAGAAAATGAAGGTTTTCATTTATTAGCGCTTAAACGTAGTGTTGAAATAATCATGTGTGACTTTAACCGAACTAATAAAGATTGTACGGGGACAAAATGTGCCCTCAGAGTAGTTTGCCAACATTTATAAGCGTGCTTTATATAACGTGATGTATTAGAATTGCACTAATCCGACATAATCATAAACGTGTGCTACGATTTGCTTGTTTGAAATGCTTTAGCTTAGCATAACTTTAGTGCAGGCTTTGGCCTAGTTGCCTGGTCTCACGGTTTAGATGCTCGTATTTTTCCAATGTGCTAATAAACGTGTATTTTTGCTTGAAGCTGTACTTTTCCACTGAGATCGTTCACATGCTTATCTTAAGGTTTCGTGCCAGCTTGGCATATTTTTCTCCTTACTCCAAGGTCAATCTGCAGGTGCGGACAATGGAAGCTCTGAAAGTGAGTTAATTGGTATAAAATGTTGCAACTTGCGTACCCATCTCCAAGGATAATGTATGCTTAAGTAAAAGCTTGAGAACTGTCGTTTTTGATTGGATAATTTGAAGCTAACCTATGAACCCTCCAATGGAAGACCCTACTGGATTCGAACTGTTGTCTATAAAAACCAGGTGCACGAGAAGAAAGTAGCCATTATTTGGACATCCCGCCATTTTGCAGACTTCGTAGCTATTATGGCCCACCTTGCTGCGACGCCATTTTGAGAGAGACTTTGATGCTTTCTCTAATCGAGAGAAAGAGACTTTAAATGATTCTTACCCTAGGGACTTTAACTTTGAAATGCCTTTTGCATGAAGTAGTAGTTTTATCTTGACGCCGTGAGGCAACTGCCCCGTCCACCCCTGCCCCTTTGCCCCGTCCCATGCTGATTGAGAAACGGTACCTGTGAGACGAAGACTTCCTTGAATGCTGATTGTAATTGGTAAATATGAAAGGAAATTGTACAATTGCATTGTGTTTCTTTTAGGTAGCCAACTGCTGATTTTTGACAAGAGCCCTAGTTAGGAGTTTTCCAAATTAATGTTGCTAAATTGTTTTTGCATGAAATCCCACATGCCGATGCTAATCTGAGGTTAGATGAGGATTCCTTTTGTTGCACGATGCAATTTGAGACCTTGTTATGCTGACTAAATGTATGCAATTAGCTCGTTACAGATCATAGTATTAGTGATTTGCATTGCTATCATCGAATGCCTTGTTATTCAAATGCTGCATAGATTGCACTTGTTTCGCCGCTATGGACAGCTATTAATGTTCATTTATGTTTATCATTTGGTGTTGAGACACATCTATATTGTGCTAGCTTTGTTAATATAGGGAAATAAATTCACTAACTTTGAATAAACTGGTGTGGTTATTCCTGACTGAAAGGTCAGGGTTCGCCGAAATGTATTCTGGATTAATTGTTAAGTGTTATGTTGATCAGGGTATTGCTTATGTTCGTTATTGATTATTGATTTAATGAAATTGACTGACTAAGGGTGTCGTGGGTCCCACTTAGCCAAAAGATTCATCGGCCTAAAAGAGCGTCCAAATACAGGTAAATTATTAGTACGGAACGCTCTACCACCATCATGAGTAAACAAGCTCACTTCCTGGATGACTTGTGCTTATCTACTACCCTTCACCTTAAACGTGTCCCAATGCAAACAGACCGGCAAGTGGGAAAAGTTCCCACGGTGTCCCCTGGATAGAAAATACAGTCTCCAGGCTGACAAACCCCTGCTACCAGCACCATAAAGAAGCAAATACAGGTGAAGTGAGTACTTGCTTATGACCGCGGCTCTGGGGACGAGTAGCGGCTGACAGGACCTCAGCACCCTTCTTCCTTGGTTGCTCCCGCTTCTCTGCTTTTGGATCCCTTCTTCAAGGTGTTTGTACTTTGGTCGCAGAAGCCCCCTCAGGGTAGCTAGCTGTTCGTCTGGCAGGGTTCGTCCATTTTCACGGACGTCTCCGCATCTACTTGTGAACTCACCAAACGGGTGATTTCTCGCCCACGTTCCTTGTGGCTTCCCTCTTGCTGCCAGCTTTCCGTGTTCTTTTCTCTAGCAACGCCATGCCCTTTTATTTTAGGTCAAGACCGGAGGTTCATATTATGCTTTCAATTCTATGTCACGACCGGAGGCGAGGATTATGCACAATTTTTCTTCACTTTTTATTAATAGCAGGTTCAAAGTAAAAAAAAAAAAACTACAATGCCCATGAGACCCATTCCCATGGCAACCAATGTCCAATCACACTGCCATCTGACTGTATGTATAAATATCCCCAGGCGGTGACGTTCTTTCTCTTTCTTCACTGCTCTCTGATTCATATAAGTCCCCTTACTCTGTCTCTGAGTTGTAGAGTTGCTAAGAAATGTCTTTGACGATCTACTGTTGTGTTTAATCTTTTGATAAAACTCCGTTAGATCGCGCGCGCAAGTGTATTGGGCTAGTTGCTTGGCAACTAGACGTGCGGTAGGCTTTTCTAGCCCGAGCACGATCGATATTCTGATACCGGTCGGGTCCACCAGAGGGCGCTATTTCGCGCGCTCCAGTGTTCCTGAGCGTTTTTTCTCAGCGTTTCAAGTCGCGCTTGCGCTCGGACGCTTCGGAATAAACGCGTTGGGCTTAAAGTGAGTCCCTGCTCACTTTGAGCCCTACCAACCCCCGCAGACACCGCGGGACGGTGTATTTTCGACTGGGGCCCCATTTGGGACGCGTGTCATGCACTGGGGGCTGCCCAATAAAGTAAAAAAGGCGTTTTTTCCTGCAAACTCCCCTCTGTCCCTCATGCAGACCCCCGATGAGCGTGATGCTTTCCCCGCCCTGTCCCCCGGGGAGGGCCCCTGAGGTGGACCTCCTGCTGACACAGACCATTAGTAGGGCTTTGGGGCACTTGAAAGACAGCGTGGCCAGACTATCGGACCACGTGTTTAAGGGGACAGGGATGGGGGTGATGGGGACTGACCTACAGGGAGAGGCAGTCCCCAAGAAGTGTCACAAGCGTGTCGCGGGGCACCTGGAGGGCTTCGGTAGTCTGACGGAAGCCTTCTGTAAGAGTGCGCGCACGCTAAAGCAGCCACCCTTCCGGAAGGGGTCCGAGCCCGGAGAGACCTGTGAAGTGGTTCACATCAGATCGGACACGGATCAGGGTTCCCCTAAGCGGGTCGTGAGGGACACGGACGGGGATTTTTCCTCCGAGGAAGATCAGGAAGCCGGGCGTCCTTGGCGCCCGTCTTCTAATTTATCAGACCCGCCTGAGACTGAGGACTCAGATTCGGAAATGTTCCACCCAAAGGACTTATATCATCCCCGCTCTTCGGAGTGGCATCCGGACAAGAAAGTGGCGGATTATGTGGCCAGCAAAATCCGCCAGCCTCTGGAGAAGGAGGTTCGGGCTAGGTTACGGGCGGAATGCCCGCGCCCGACTCTGCCAGATCAAGTGGCTGCTACCCCTGATCTGGATCCCAAGATGTGTACTTTCTTCGGGAAGTACATCAAGGACCCGAAGAAGGGTATTGATCGTTCCTGGAGGGGATGCCAGGATAAGTTATTGGATGTCCTGGGTCCCCTCACGCAGATCATCCAACTTGCCGAACGGGCTAAACAGTCCAATACTCCCATGCCCACGGATATTGTGGCAGGGTGGGCCCAAAGGGCGGTCTGCTTGCTAGGGAATGCGAATTGCGCTCTCTCTGCAGAGAGGAGACGATCCTTGCTTATTAAAATAGACCCTAAGTTAGGAGAACTTTCCAACTCAGAGGCAGGGGCGGTGGCCCAGGGGAACTTGTTTGGAGATCCTTTCTTAAAGGAATTGAGCAAGTTTGTGGCGACCTTTTCTGCGCTCGATAAGGCGCAGAGCTCCTTCATGAAAATCTTTCCAGGGAAGGTTTTCGGCGGGGCCGGAAGAGGCAGGGGCCGCTCTTCCGGCCGTGCATTCCAGCAAGACCCCACTCCCTACCCACCGCGAAACAACGGATGGAGGGATGGCCGACAAGGTACCTTCTTCCCCAACAGGGGTAGAGGGAAGTCCAAGAGGACCGCCCGAGGTGGAGCTAATGCCCCCGGAGGCGTTAACGGTGAGTGTTACCCTTTTTTCCCCTCGCATTCTAGGAGGGAGGTTGCGGTTCTTTGCCCACAAGTGGGCCACCATAACGTCAGACGCTTGGGTGTTGCAGACGATCACGGAGTTCCACATAGAATTTTTGGGGACTCCAGTTCAGGACTCTCAAATACTAACTATGGGGTGA